>NC_089503.1:219382682-220130182 GCF_036850995.1 Saccopteryx leptura | reverse complement strand
TGTAAAATATGTTTTTTACTATCTTGGTTACTTTTGAGTAGTTTCCACTTCTCCTCCAAACAAGTAGTAGTCATGATGAAAAACATTTCAAGTGACGTTTAAGTGTAATACAGTTTAAACATTGAAAATGGAACACAAATATCTCCATCACTCTTATCTTTTTCTCTACTATGTTTCCAGAAAGTGTATTTTTAATTTTATTTTCTTTCACTTTGTCACTTTTGTAACTGCTGAATGAGGTCACTGCTCTGATTTAAGCATTTACACGGAAGCCTTTAATACCTTAAAAATCATTACTAAATTAATGTGTAAACATAATACTTATGTAAAAGAAAATACTAATACAAGTAAATTTTTTAATTGAGGAAAAGAAGTGTCAGTTTTTTCTATTAAAGGGTTAACACATTAATAATTAAGATATTTGGTTCTAAAAATTAATAGAAAACATCAGGGCTTTCCCTGAGGGCTTCCTAGTGTCACTACTCAGTATGACTCTTTTAGGTTACTATGTTATGTTAAATTATGGCTTTGGATTTGCAACAATAGAAGGGGGCTAAATTCGAAAAATAAAATTTGTAATAGAAATTTTCCCAGAAGAAAGTTAAAAAACAAAATTAACACATTCAGTTTTAGACCACTGCCTGCCAATAACTTACTATTGCATAACTCATTGACTCTGCCTACTAGAAATATTAGAGGGATAGCGTAATTATATCCTCCCTCTCTGCTTTTTGCAACTGGTTTATTTAGGTAGCTTTAAATTGATTCACATGCTCTTTGTTATTTAATTTACTAACTTTCCCATGGTAAAATTAACAATGAACATTGTTAAAAGGTAATATTCTTTATCAAAGATTTTAAAAAGACCTTTGGCGTGATATGTAATTAATCATTTTGTATCTAACATCCAGTTTATCTTTTATATTAGGTATAGCTTCTTTCAAGCAGATTTTCAGACACAGAGATAGACTACTGTATTTTGTAAGCCTTTTCAACTAGTGAGCAAATGGATAGACTATATGTAGTCTTGACCCATTCAAATTTGAAAAACATGAAGTTGTTCCCTCATCATAGATGTTGATCTTCTTAATGTTTGCACAATAAAATAACTTAGAAAATTGTGAAAAATCTTTGTAGTAGTTGTTATAGCTAATATTTCAATTTATATCGCTTGAGTGTTTTCAGGAAATTCACCTCATTATTGAGTATAATATTAGTACTGGTAGTCTAATTTATTATTTGAATTAGTCTAGTTTCTCATGAGAGATACTTTGGACTTAATACTAACAATAGTGAAGAAATAGCAATCTAACAATTAATCAGTTACCTAAAATCAAAACATTTTTAGTATTAAGATCGTCATCATTTATTTATAGTTGCTTATACATTCCTGATTATAAGTATCACCTAGAATACTTGTTAAAAACACAAAATCTAGGGTTCCCTCTTTTCAATAGTCAAATATAAGAGATCTAGATTAAGGCTCTATATTATAAAAAATATAGAGCTATCTATATTTTTTAGAAATCCTCTAGGTAAGTCTTAGTATCAGGAAAATTTGAGAATACTAGTTGAGTACACAAATTCTAAAAAGACCAATTATACTTTAAGAAAGAGAAATTTCACAGGAAAAAAACTTATTTAATCTATAAAATATCTGGTAATTATTAGTTTTTGAAATTGGGATGCCTAATTGTGGTAGTACTGTATTTCTTAAATCCTACTATAAATTATTTTATTTTTCTACATTTTAAACATATAAAATAAGGATGTAGCTTGGTGGAATTTCATACATGGTTGGCTGTGCTAGTTTATAGACAAGTACTGTTTTTAGAGTGCCTTATATATTCTTAGGTTTGAACCATATACTGATTGTGTGTCCCATAAACATGGGCAACACAGCTGTATAAGAGAATGGGGTAGAGCTGCTAGCAGAGTGGCAGGAAGGTGAGGTGAGGACAATGGGGACAAGGACTTGTTCATCTGAAACCCAAGAGTTCAAGCAATATGACTGGGATTTCTGATAGTTGGAAATAATTTTGTAATGATGGTATTACATATCAAAATTTTGTATCTAGCCCAAAAGTAGATTATCATAAGCTCTGTTGGTAAAGCAAATTTGTGAGTTACTACCCTCCTGAATTTATAACTCTTCAACTTCTCTGAATTTGAATGATGATATAGGGAATTATTATTTTCTTCCAGTAATTAATACCTTTTACTTCTTTTGATAAAAGTAAGGCATGCTCAATGTATTATATAAAACTTAGAAAATATTTTTCTTTACAAATTTTAAATGATCAGTAATTCTGCTTACAAAAAACCACAATAACAATTTTAAGTAAATAATTTTTTAAATTGCATTGGTAATTTAATCCATTTTTACTGTATTGCTGATGGTCCCCCATGGCCGTAGTATAATCTGCCAAGTGAAAGTACCATAACTTTCTTGCTATTGTTGATTTGGACAGTTACCTGCTTTGAACTTTTGAACACAGATTTCTACAAGTAGAATTATTATTGGGTCAAGGAGTATGAACTTTTTTACTCTTGCTAAATACTGCTAAATTGTTTTCCTGGAAGATTGTACCAATAAAAAAACAGCATAAGGTACTTCTAATGTTGCTTAAAGAGAAAGAAATATTCTAAGCCAATTTATTCATACCAAGGCAAAGTTTTGTAGATTTTACTTAGTTGATACTTTCTCATTGTATTTCCATGTTTATTATTCTAGATTTTCTATCAGGAATTTTTTCATTTAAAGAAAATAATATGTGTTTATACTTAAAAGTTTCATGAGGAAAATATATAAATAGATCAAGAAATTATTTTTTGCTCATGGTGATCTTATTTTTTATTCTTTCTAGAAAATATTTGTCATACACCTGTCACCTATGTTATTTTCAATTATAATTGTCTTCTACTTTTCCAATAGTTTTAAAACTGTCATCTTTGGTTTTATCTAAACAGATGATCCACATGTAGTTTCATGATTTATTATTGTTTTAACACATTATTTTAACTGCACGTCTTGTGATCATCTCACTTTTATTTTTCACCTTAGTTTGTACTTTTACATTTCTGGATTTTAGTGTGATATTTGTACAGTATAAATGACAGCCTCTCCCAAAGTCTATTGCTATTAATAATCTCTGCTACAAGGGTACTTCTCATGCTAGCAAGAGCAGCTGCCAGAAATACTTGCCTGTTTCTTATAGCACTACTACTTAGTCTTACATTTCTGACATAGCTTTGCCTTTAGCCCCCAATCTGGGTTTGCCCCCTTTTTTTTTTTTTTCAATTCTAGTCTAGCTATGATTAATTCTCATTTAAAGTAGTTGTAGCAATCTGCTCTTCTAAAATGTCTTGATGCCTGAAAGACATTTTGTGAAACTCAACATCCATTTCATGGAACTCTTAGACAAGTAGAAATAATAGATGGATTTCTTTTTTAACATACAGAAATAGGAAACCTTTAAAAAGCCAGCATCACGTGCTCCTTCCTCGTACTAGTCTATATGGTGTCCACCAGTAACATTTGTGCCTCTGTCTCTCCAGACATTTTCCGTGACTTCACAGTCTGGTTGGAACCGTTTTCCTCGCACTAATTACATCCACCATTGTCGTCATCCATTAGTGGAACATATTGTCATTGTTGCCATTATGTTTGGCCCTTAGGCTTATATGTACTGCTCCGTGGTGTTATTTGACAGCCTCATATAGTTACCTTGCCTCAATTAGGCTGTAAAGTCAGAGTTTAATATCTTTTTATGTTCTTGGTGATGTGAAAGAAAAAGTGAGTATAAAGATTTGTATGGCCAATTTGTTGAAGTATGTGTTTTGGTACTGGAAAACTATGGCATGTTTTTGTTTACTAAATGTTTTTAAATGACTGTGCAGCTGTGATTTTGAATATTCCATTTTCTAAATCTAACTAAACTCAGATACAGTTTGACATTTAATTTTAAAAGTAATTACTACTTACCAATTTTGAAAATTATGGAAAAATAAACAGGATATAGTCATTTAGATGGTACTTTTGAGAGT
Source organism: Saccopteryx leptura (assembly GCF_036850995.1). Lineage (NCBI taxonomy): Eukaryota > Metazoa > Chordata > Mammalia > Chiroptera > Emballonuridae > Saccopteryx > Saccopteryx leptura. The sequence goes on along the minus strand of NC_089503.1, from coordinate 220,126,135 downwards.
CTACAGTAGCCCCAAAATGTCAGAAAATTCTGAAATAAAGAAGAATTATTACAATACTTTGCTGAGTAGAAAGAATAGAGTAGTGGTATAACCAAGTTTGGACAGAAATTTCAGAGAAATTAGGTTTTTTTTTCTTAAATTTTGACTTCCTAAGTTTTTTCCCCCCAGTGTGTGTTTTCATCACAACTTGAGGGGAAATTGCATTTTCAGATCATTTGATATTCTTTACTGCCACTACTTATTTTTATTAATAAATGAATTAATTAGTTTGTAGCGGACCATTTTGTTTTAGATCTTGTCTTTTTAAGAATGTTTCATGTCTCATGCATAAATATGAGTAAACAGAATTTAAATTGTATGTTTCTTGCAGTCTTTTTTTTTTTATTTAAGTGAGAGGAGGGGGAATTGACAGACTCCCACATGTGAACCAAATGGAATCTACCTGGCAACCCCTATCCGTGTCTGTATCTGATGCTCACAACCGAGTTATTTTTAGTGCCAGGGCCAACACGCTTAAATCAATCTAGCCATGGTGGGAGAGGAAGGGGGAGAGAGGTAGAAACAGATGGTTGCCTCTCCTTTATGCCCCGACTGGGAATCGAACCCAGGACTTCCACTTACCAGATCAATGCTCTACCACTGAGCCAACCAGCCACGGCTGTTACTTGCAGTCTTATACTCTGTACTATGCAAGGCATTGCTTTATAAATAAAAGGGTGATGATTTTTTTAATCCTCTCTGTCTTTCGCAATGCAAAAATGAAAAAAAAAATCACAATTCTTTAAGTATCTCATAATCTAAAAGTTAAAATATCAAATCCTTATAATAAACAAGGATAATTGCTTAAATGGGCCCATGTACAAAATACTGGTGGGAGCATGAGCAGGTCACCCAAGTCTCAATGCAAATGGCTCAGGAAAGACTTTGTAGTGATTTTGCATTAAAACATGAAGGATGTTGGCTAAGCAGATGACTTGAGAAATGATGGATAAATGGAACCTAGGCTCCATCTTGTTTTTTCACATTAATTATACTGCTGCAGATTATTCTCTTATGTCGTGACATGAAATTTAATATTAATACCAGCCCCAAAATGTGTCTTGAGCACTTAGAACAGAGTTTGGAACCTTTCTAAAACCTGTGACTATAACAGTGAGCTTGGATTCTAATTTAGGGAAACAGAAAATTAACTTAATGCCTATGTTTTGTTGACAATAAAATAAGGTAATAGTTTAGTCTTAACTTGGGATGCAGGGGAGGCACTATTCTGTGTCTTTCATGCGTATGAACTCAATCCTTAAAATAACCTATTTTACAGATGAGGAAGGAATAAGAGGCGTAGGAAGGTTAAATAACTTGCCCAAAGCTAGTAAGTGGTGGAGCTGAGCTTTTAAGTCGGGCCTCTGGCTCCAGCATCACGAACACTGCTATACTGACCTGGGGAAGCATTTGTTGAGTGAACGGATCCTTAGTTTCCAAATGTTTTCAGGGTTAACTTTTGCCATGTCATCCTGCACTTTAATTATGTAATTTTCACTTTGCTCCCACAGTTTATGATGACCTCCATATCTACTTACTGATAACATTGCTTTCTAGTTGTTTTTGTCATCGGATAATGATTAGGTTATGCCTCAGTTGTCAAATGTGAATGCAAAACAAATTATAACATGACTTATGAATCTACAAACTACATAAAAATAACTGCCATGAATTGTTATCCCTTTTGCCAATAGATAACAGTCTGTACAAAAAGTTTAGTAATTATAACATCACAGGGCAAGGGTACTTAAATTTGTAGGTTATGTTTTACAGAAACTAACTTAATATTAAGAACTTGTAATATGGGAGACCGATGAAAAAATAGGTTAAAAAGAAACTTAATACTAAGCTCCTAGCAAGGTAAACAAGTATGGAATAATAAATTCAGTTACTTGTCTGCAGACCAGAATTCAACAAGCATTGAAAACTAAAAAAATTTTCAAGTTAGCCAAACCCGACCCTGACTAACACTCACTTTTGTAATATCCCTGAATATTCATATATTTTGTTGTAAAAATATTAATGTGTAATGTACTGGGAATGTTCTGTGATACACTCTGTATGCACCATATTACTTTTCTAAACTTCAAAATGTTCTGAAGTCAGTTTTCTCTGGAGTTGTGGGAATAACTCCGCAGACCTTTGAGTTTTACAGCTATCACCCGCATGAAACACAGAATGCACTTTCAAATGCCAAAGCAATCTAAGCTTCCTCTTAAGTCTTCGAGAACATGCATATTTAAATGCTTTAAAACATACATTATATAAATGAATACCTAAATTTCCTTAACCGAGTTATAGGCAGCTCCATCTACTATAATGGGAGTTTGGAGCTTATATATTATTCTTCTCAGTGATGAATTGCAACTCATGCTAGCATGCTTACACTAGAAATGTGGGATGAGACCCCTGACCACATTTTTACTTCTCCCAGTATTTCCACGGAAAATTAACACTACTAAATTAATTTTAATTCTGCTAATATATCGATATATTGGTCATACTCCTTGTGTGGATTGCTAATATACCAAAGATGAATAAGGCCACAGACACTTTTCTGTCTTTGAGAGACATAGCACATTATCCTCATTCTGTGGTCACATTAAAATCAGAGGAACATTGATTAATTTATTCATTTAATAATTAAGTATCTACTAATGAGCAGGCACAGGTCTAAGCTCTTGAGTTGTATTAGTGGACAAAGAAGAAAAAATTCCAACCTTTTATATAACTTAACATTTTAGTGACTTGAGAATTCTGCTTTGGCTTGGGCAGCATGTTTAGTGTGCTACCAGACTTCTTGATTCAGTTATACACTTTTCATTTCCAAATCAACTAATGATAATTTGTATTATAGTTTCTCCGTATGTATATATGGATATGTACATACACATGCATACATACACAGACTCTTTTCCTGACTTGATAGGATTATGTTGGTCAGAAATGCATTATGAAATGTGTAATCTATTGGCTTTCAAATACTTTGTTAGTAGCCAGTACAGAATATTATTTTGAAACTCTTTTTTTTTTTTTTTTTTTTTTGCATTTTTCTGAAGCTGGAAACAGGGAGAGACAGTCAGACAGACTCCCGCATGCGCCCGACCGGGATCCACCCGGCACGCCCACCATGGGGCGACGCTCTGCCCACCAGGGGGCGATGCTCTGCCCATCCTGGGTGTCGCCATGTTGCGACCAGAGCCACTCTAGCGCCTGGGGCAGAGGCCACAGAGCCATCCCCAGTGCCCGGGCCATCTTTGCTCCAATGGAGCCTCGGCTGCGGGAGGGGAAGAGAGAGACAGAGAGGAAGGCGCGCGGTGGAGGGGTGGAGAAGCAAATGGGCGCTTCTCCTGTGTGCCCTGGCCGGGAATCGAACCCGGGTCCTCCGCACGCTAGGCCGACGCTCTACCACTGAGCCAACCGGCCAGGGCCTATTTTGAAACTCTTAAAGAGTAACTGTTATTTCATCTTATTTTATTTTTGATGTTCTTGCAAGAAAACTTCAATCTTTAATATTCTATCAGGCTCACCATTGTTCTTTCTTTCTGGATTGTTCCTGAGTCAGAATTAGAGTTCTTGGCCCAGTCCCTAATTTGTGGAAAGTTGTATAAGTTAATATGTGCCTCACATATAAACCAGTAAAATAATGATAGCTATCACTCATGGTGTAGATATAAATAATGATAGATCTAATTTAAGGTTTTTTAATATGTAAATATTACTGAGGTAGTAATAGCTATAGGACTACCATTTGTGGTAAAGCCAATAACATTTTAAATGTTGGAAGTTAAAATTTAGTTTTTTCTGGCCCTTGCTGGTTAGCTCAGTGGTAGAGCATTGGCCTGGCGTGCAGATGTCCTTGGTTCGATTCCAAGTCAGGGCACACAGGAGAAGCACCCATCTGCTTCTCCACCCCTCCCCCTTCTTTTGCCTTCTTTTCCTCTCTCTCCCCCTCCTACAGCCATGGCTTGATTGGAGAGAGTTGGCCCCGAGTGCTGATGATGGCTCCACAGCCTCCACCTCAGGTGCTAAGAAAAGCTCTGTTGGACCAATGGAGCAATGTCCCCAGATGGGCAGAGCATCGCCCCCTAGTGGGTTTGCCGGGTGGATCCTGGTCAGGGCGCATGCAGGAGTCTATCTCTGCCTCCCCTCCTCTCACTGAATTAAAAAAAAAAAGTTATTTCCAAGTACCTGTTGATGCAGCACATCTATTTGCATATATAGTGTTTCATTCCTAAAATGTAAAAGGTAAAATACATAAAGAAAAATTTTTACAATGTAAATCTGATATTAGTTTATTTATTTTATTTTATTTATTCATTTTTAGAGAGGACAGAGAGAGGGAGAGAGACAGAAAGGGAGAGAGAGACAGAGAGAGAGAGAAGGGGGGAGGAGCTGGAAGCATCAACTCCCATATGTGCCTTGACCAGGCAAGCCCAGGGTTTCAAACCGGCAACCTCAGCATTTCCAGGTCGACGCTTTATCCACTGCGCCACCACAGGTCAGGCTGATATTAGTTTAATAAAGGTTTCTCTTGTGACTTTTATAGCATCTATATGTGTTTATATATATATTTATAAACTTTGTTGACATTTATTTAGGTCTAGAAGGGAAACAGTAAATAGTAAGTATTTCTCAAACATTAATGCATTAATAATCAGCCCAAAAGGCACATGACTAGTTACCTATTTGTTTATTGTCATTTTATGTTATTTTCATATAATGGTGAGGAAATCTGTTTTGAGAGAAAAAGATATGATAATGTTGAGTGAAATTCTCTTAATTCTTCTTGCTAGTATTGAAAATGAAAATTGAAACTTATGGGTTGTTCCTATATTTAATTACATTTTTATGTGTGGCTGATTTTATATAGTTCACTTGGGAACAATTTAAGCTTAAACAGCTTTTCAATAATCCACAGAAATTTCTGCATTATCACTTTAGCTTTTAAAATGCCATTGTTAATATGAGTTGGAACATGTAGGGGCAGTATAGTACTGTTTTTGTAAATCTTGTCTGAATTGTGTGGGTTTTCTTAAATCCGTGTTGTTAAAAATTTGCTTTTCTCTGATAAAATGCAATCGTGTGTCTTTTAAAATGATAATTGGCATTATTTTATTAAGTTGGAACTGTTCTTTCATTATCTTAAACAAAATATTTTATATTATGGAAGCCTGTGGCCTTGATTTATATTTGAAGTCAAGGAATATGTTAAACTAGTTAATAGGAAAATGCATTTTTCCTATTAAACAGTAAAAATGAAGACAAATGGATTCACAAAAATATGCAAAATAATAAAATAAGTGCATTTTGTTCTTATTCATTCTGTACCAACCTTTCAAAATAAATGTTTAATTATGAGAATTTTTATATAAGTATTTTTCAAACTTGCAAGTGAACAAAACTTAGGTTACTGAACTATTTTTAAGATTCTTTAATCAGTAAATATTTTATTCAATATCAAAACAATTAGGTCAATTACAAAACTTATAGTAATTTTTTTTCACTTAACAATGATTTACACTAGCCTGACCAGGCGGTGGCACAGTGGATAGAGCATTGGACTGGGATGCGGAGGACCCAGGTTCGAGACACTGAGGTCGCCAGCTTGAGCGCGGGCTCAACTGGTTTGAGCAAAGCTCACCAGCTTGGACCCAAGGTCGCTGGCTTGAGCAAGGGGTTACTCGGTCTGCTGTAGCCCCATGGTCAAGGCACATATGAGAAAGCAGTCAATGAACAACTAAGGTGTGACAACAAAAAACTAATGATTGATGCTTCTTATCTTTCTTTGTTCCTGTCTGTCTGTCCCTATCTGTCCCTCGCTCTGACTCTCTCTGTCTCTGTAAAAAAAAAAACAACCCCCCCCCCCAAAAAAAAACCACAATGATTTACACTTAAAACAACTGAGTAGTTAGCTCTTCTATTTATTCATTCAGACTATTGAACTCCTGATTCAAGAATGGCTTTCGGCATTTGGAGTACAAGGCATTTGGAGTACAACCGTGAAAAACAGACTCAAATTCTTGCCCTCCTGGAGTTTGTATCAGAAGCAGAGTCCTTAAGAGCATAGATGATAGAGACAGTCTGAGGTTAAGTTCTTAGTTCTACCACTTAGTCTCATCTATAAAATGGAGATAATAGTATCTACTTCATAGGGTTATTGTAAGGGTAAAATGAAATTACCTATAGGAGGTATGGTTATACAGTAAGAACTTAATAGCTTTTTTTAATGTTTATTTTATTGATTTGAGAGAGATAGGAAGGGGGTGGAGAGAGAGAGAGAGAGAGAGAAAGAGAAAGAGAAAGATACAGGAATATCAGTTTGTTCCTGTATGTGCCCTGACCGAAGATCGAATCGGTAACCTTTGCTCTTCCAGATGATGCTAACCAACCGGGCTATCTGGCCAGGGCAGAACTTAATAACTGCTATGAAGTCCACATAAGGCTTTTTTTAGATGTGTTGGTAAAAATTGTAATTGATTCTTCTGAAATATTGGCACTTCTTTTACTTATGATTAATATTGTTTCATTTTTAGTTTCTTCAAATTGTGAAAAAATATATACACAGCATCAATTTAGAGTAGTCATTTTTTTTCAACTGTTTCCTGAGTGACTGTTAATCTCTAAATGGAAAGATATTACACGTAAAATATTAATGTTCTTTCGTTCCACTTACATTATGTAGATTCATTCATTGTGACTATCATACATGTAAAAATTAACTCTATTATGTTTTCCTCAATTAAGAAGGTAACGTGCCATCTTAGTATTTTGTTTGAAGTTTCTCCAATGTTCAGAATGAGTGTGTTGGCTTCAAATGCCATTAAATTAAAAAAAATTAAATTGCTGTATAAGAATTAAAAACATAGAATATATTGTTTCACACATTACTGTATATTAGCTGCTAAATTGTCTAGAAAATAGCTGCCAAATAAGTTAGTTAGGAAGTGGAACATACTTATTTAACATCTCTGAAAAGTAGCTTGTCAAAATGACACTTGGTGTATATCATTGCTGTATAAGAATTGAGACTTAAAACATTTAAAGAATTGATCCTACATTTTTACAAAAGTACTAAAAAGTTTAGGTTTTTTTGGTACCCCATGCTCCGCTTTTTAAAAAAAATTATGTGGAAACCCATATTTAACATACATACATGCACAAGCACCCCCCACCCAGTATACACAAATAAAACTTTCCCACCCATACACCTCTTTTTAATAGCTTATCTATGTCTATGCTGCAAGTGCTTCATTGAGCGGAAGTGTTTTCTGCCGTTTTCATATTAGCTTTGTTATCATGCAGTATTTTCAGCTGCTCATACTCATTACCATACAGCTGGTATGTAGAGAAAGAAGGAAACAAGCAGAAGTTGTACTGTCTACAAGAATAAGGAGCTCTCTTGCAGATGGGGTGCTGGCAGATGGGGCATGTGTTTGAACAGGTTTTACTAATAACAGTGTGCATTAAAAATCATTCTGAGAAAGTCTAAGGTCAGTGCCATGAATTCAGAGCTTGAGAGGTTGGTCAGCCTTCTGTAGACCTTTTTAGAATATTAATTAACTATAATATAGAAAAGTAATAAGTGACCAACCACAACCTCTTCCAAATTGTTTATCAATTCTTTTTTTCTTTTAGTATATTTTCTTTCTCTTAATTTTAAAAATAGTGATACTGTTAGCTTGTGTCTTTCATAACCTTGCACTGTATTTTGTAGTCTTCAATATATATATATATGTATTTACTTAAAATTTCCAGACTGTTTATATACAAAATTGTATTTGCTTTTACTAATGTAATAACATAATTCAGTTTGGATACCTAATATTAGGATATTTATTAGAAGTAGAAAGCCAGAGAGGATTTTGAAATCTATATGTATAGTATTGTCTACTTTGAAGACTGAGATAAGGTACCTTCAAGTTAGAAGTAAATGGTATGTCCCAAAGTACATCTGTTGTGAAATTATTACTTGCATATTATTTATATTTCCCAAACCAAAATGAATGTAGTAATTGAAATAACTATCAATACTTTTTTTACAAAGAGGTATTTCAGTGGGATCTTAGTCCTTTGGCCCTTTTAATTAAGTGTAGTGTTTCTTGATACCTTTTGTCTCAATGGAATATTGTGATAAAAAGCAGCTAAGGTAAAATAAAGCTAGGTAATTATATGTAAGATATGCAGTATTCAATTTAATTTTAATAAAAATGGAATTCAGCCTGTGACTCTGTTCATAGATATTAAAATGTATATCACCAAAGGTGTTTTTGTTTAGCTAAAATTCATTATAATGCTTTTGGTAACTCAAAAAACTTTCTTGTGTGGCACATATACACTATGGAATACTACTCATCCATAAGAAATGATGACATCGGAACATTTACAGCAAAATGGTGGGATCTTGATAACATGATACGAAGCGAAATAAGTAAATCAGAAAAAAACAGGAACTGTATTATTCCATACGTAGGTGGGACATAATAGTGAAACTAAGAGACATTTATAAGAGTGTGGTGGTTACGGGGGGGGAGGGGGGAATGGGAGAGGGATAGGGGGTGGGGAGGGGCACAAAGAAAACAAGATAGAAGGTGACAGAGGACAATCTGACTTTGGGTGGTGGGTATGCAACATAATTGAACGACAAGATAACCTGGACTTGTTATCTTTGAATATATGTATCCTGATTTATTGATGTCACCCCATTAAAAAAATAAAATTATATAAAAAAAAAACAAAAAAACTTTCTTGTCAGTAAAGTGGAGGTACAAAAATGCTATCTTTTACATTATTATCTGTGAATAAATAAAATACTACTTTAAGCGAGATCTGTGGTGTACAGTAAGTGTTAAAACTGTATATTCTTTTTAATAGTAAAAATTTATATTCTGTTGGGCATTTTTAAAGGTACAGGAAGTCCTAAATGAGATTGGCTATTAATAACAAAGAAATGTATGTCCAACTGAGTTTCCTTTCAATTTAATTGATAATTGAATTGTGTAACTGATTTTACACACACACACATACTAACACACTACTTGGTTAATAAGTCAAGTATTTTTAGGCTGTGTACTAAACTAAAAAATTCAAAATCAAGTAGAAGTCTTAATTCTCTGTCAAGTGTATTTGGGTTGGAATAACTAATAAAATATTTGAAACAGTTTCTTGAGTAAATGTTATTATGTATAAATAACTTTTGCCAGTTTTCTGTAGCTTTCAGATCATTTTGGTAAGGGTGAAAGGCCTAGTAGTTCCTTTGAAAGGACCTTCCAATGTAGCTATTTTGGTGTATTCTGTTCTCAGCCTTTTTTTATCTTATGTTTTTGGGAAGTAAAACATAGGGCATGAAAGAGTAAGGGTAGAATATAGAAGTTCTTAGGAAGTTTAGGAAAAGGAAACAAAATCCATGTGTTGTTGTGAGCACTTTTCATCAGACTTTTTTTACTGATTGCTGCCTAACCTCTCTATAAAGTCAAAGATGAGGGGATCAGTTCTTCACCAAGGAAGTATTGGCAGTATTGATTTATTAATTCTTTGTCAAGCTGCTCTTGGTAAATTCCCGGAAGTGTTTCAGAGTACACAGTTAGCTGCCTAGTTTGTCTCTTCTTTCTTTGTGTCTGCTGTAATGCTAATACATATTTCATCTACACATCACACATTCACATTGAAATAGCTCAGGAAACATCCTAGAGATTTCTTACCTACCAATACTTCTTGCTTGTATGTGGAATACCTTATTTCATTTTCTATAAACTAGTGACCAAGATCTGCCCGTGTTCAAATCCTAGCTTCCTTACTTAATATGATAGTTATATGACCTTGGGGATTTAAACTCTCTGTGCCTGTTTCCTCATCTGTAAAGTGGGATAATAATAGTATCTACTTCACAGGGTTTCAATGAGTTAATATAATATAAATACAGTTTTAATAAGTTAATAGAAGTAAAGCACATAGAAGAGTGCTTGGCATATAGTACGTTTTCTTCCGTTTATCTCATTTTCTTAAGAGAGCATCTCCCCCCCCTCCCCCACGAAGGGAAGGGTGGAAAAGCAGGTGGGCGCTTCTCCTGTGTGCCCTGGCTAGGAATCGAACCCGGGACTTCCACATGTCGGGCCGATGCTCTACCGAAGAGAGCATCTTTTTAAAAAAATAGTTGTTTAACAAACTTTAATAGTTTGTATTATCTTTGATAGTAGGTACTGACTGAACACTCAAGTCAGACTAAAATCTGGTATTTCTTTTTCCTTTATTCTCTTGATTTAAAATATTGCCTTGTGCATTTCCTGAAAATATTTATCTCTTCCTCTTTCTAGCTCTATGCATTATCATATAAATTGAATAATTTCATTTATCAATTATATTGATTCATCATTCTTTTATTGACTCATGTATCCTTCCCTAAATTAGAGTTCTTACAGAATAAAGAATATATCTTGCTCAATTTTATATCCTTTTTGCTTAGTGTTTGGTTTTCAGTAACCCTGGCTAAATATTTCTTGAGTATGATAGATCTCGATCTATAAAAATGAAATGTTTAAATCACTGTTTGTTTTTTTCTCCTCTTTTGTTTTATTGTTTAGAAAATAGAGTACCATTATATGACTCAAAGGATTGATTTGGATGAGACTGATAATAAATAATATTAGGATGGAATTGGGGTTAGAGACTCATAATTTTTTTCACAATAATTTTCTTCTGCTATGCTACCTATCTATAAACAAATACAGTGAATTAAGTTAAATTGGTGGGGAGTAAATTACATCTTGGTCTAACAAAATCTGTTTCTTGTAATTGTTTAATAAAAGCTAGTTGAGTAAAAATATCTTATAAAATACCATTTAATTTTAATCTTTGCTGTTTGGATTGTAATCCTGATGATTAACATGTCTTCATTTAATATCTTTTGAAAAATATTTTAAGTTCTTAATATGCTGTATTGTCTCAATAAAATAACTTTAAAAGAAAGGCTAAATATGAAGGAACAGTGTTTGAGAGAGAGAGAGAGAGAGAAAGAGAGTGTGTATGTGTATCCCAAGGGCTAACAAAATATTACAAACTTAAGAATATTCTAAAGTTCAACATCTTTATGCCGACTTTGACTTTATATTTGTTGATAAAGTTATGTAAGCTATTCCTCATTGGCTTTTGTTGCTGTGGAAGTTTGAAAATTCATTGACTCAATAAAAAAATTTTAAGATTTAGTTTTTAAAGTGTTTTCAAATCAACTTGTTCCCCTTCTCAACAGGCCAGCTGTATATACAGAGCAGTGTTCTTAACTTAGTTGTGATGCACATGTGTTTAGTGGTCACCATGCCATTATTGTATACCATGCCTTCATGCAAGCGGTGGGAACTCATCCTCCAGAAAGAACTTTGTAGAGTCATGTATCAAATGTGACAAACTTTCAAAGTTCATTTTTAAACATTTGGAGTCCTTGAGTGTTTATGTATAAATATATTTTAAACTATGTGCTAAAATATTAAAGAACATTTTAGTAAAGAAAATTAACTTATAAATAAAATATTTTTATTACAGTAGTTTTGCCAGAATATCAAAATGCTTCTAACTATTAGTCTCATAGTTCACTGGAAATAAAAAAAAACAACAACTATAGATCAGATACGTTTTCAAACGAATAGTTATTTTGAAAGTGTTTCCATGACAGAATTATGACAAACCCTACTTGTGACCTACATATTTCCAGCATTTTTTTTTTGTACTCATATTTTATTCACTAAGTGTTCACAGATTTTGGAATATCCTGAAAAGGTAGGGGATCATGTAGGCATTATGCTAGTCATATAATTCTTGATTCTTTTGAAACCAGGAGTGTAGTTTGTTAAATTATCTACATAGTAATTGCTTTAAAATGTAAATCCATGCTTCTAAAATGAATATATAAAATCCTTTTTTAATGTAGTGGGGGCATGGTTACTAGGTTCTTCCCTACTCACTTGACAGCTACATCAAACACTTGAATATTTAAAAAGCAGGCAAGCTACTCTAAAATAAGTAAAGAATTGATTAAAAGTCACTGTGATGTACACTTTTCTAAAGCAAAAATCTGATGTGATTCATGCTTCTCACTGGCCCAACACCAATATAGAATATCTGTTTAATAAATTTTTTTTGAATAAGTGAAGTAAGTTCAAGTCTTCAGACTTTGATTCACAGCTAGAATTTTAAAAGCTTGATTAAAGTTATCCTTTCTCATTTTGAATTCTTCTGGTACATACATAACATGCTTGAGATGAGAAGAGAAGTTATATTTTTTAAACTGCAATAAGTTTGAATCTGAACTTTATGTATATCTAGTACTCAAATATTTAGAATTGGACATAATTATCAAATCAGTAAGCCTACTGATAGAAAATCACAGAGTTGAGAATAATATATATATTTTAGATTAAGCAGATTCTGAATGACTACATGCTAATGAGAGAGAACCTAAGACTTATACCAAAGGCTGTAATGAACTTTAATCAAAGGCTTTTTCCAGCCTTGAAATTCTATGCTTATGTTCTGGATTCCTTTATGGTCACAGAGAAGCAGTTCAAAAGGTGTCCATAGGTTAAAATACTTTCACTTTTCACCATCGTAGACATTTGCTAAGATAAGCCTGGCAGATGCATTGACAATTTACAAAGATCTGAGCCCAATCGCTTTCTCTTTTTCAAAAAGAGAAAATTATCAAATGGAAAGATAAAATCAGAGCATAGAAAGGTAAAGAGCAAAGAATTCGACATATAAAATGCTACATACCCCTTATAGAATTGAGTTGCTAGATAAAAACAGTTTAGAACAATGTTTGGCCTATGTTATAGATGAATTATTACCTCTATTCCGATTCTTTTCCTTTCCCAAGTTTAGAAGCTTTTTGGATAGGTGCAGAGTTTGAGTTATTGTTAGGTGACATGTGATAAAGGAAATGGAAGAGTAATTGCTACATGAAAGAGTTGAAACGAATTCAAATACAGTTATGTATTCTTTTTTCTGTATATCTGATTTCAGCAAGTGAGAATTTCTTTGTGAGAGGTCTTCAATTTTATATACATTTTGAAAGTATAAAAAATTATATAATCAAAGACATCGATTGTGTGTGTGTGTGTGTATAAGTTGTGTTAAATTACTCCCATTTGGGAAATCCTCTAATGACTTCACAGTGTACTTAGCTAAGTGTAGGCTCTTGACCATAGCTTACAAGATCCTACATGAATTGCACAATTCCCCCCATATTCAAGAGTACAACCTGTTTATATGTATGATTTCTAGTATGAGTGCCTCTTAAAACAAAGGACCCCTTAGTAGTTAGTGATTATACAAAAGTTAAAAAGTTGACAGTGTTAACACTCACACAGTCGAGTTCTGCTTGTACAGAGAGACACATATTAGCCCTAAACTGGAAGAATGAGTCATGAAAGGCAGTACTTTTGAAGAAACTATTACTTGTAAATTAAAGAATATTCTAACTGTAATGGTAAATGTTTGAATTCAGAGACACAGAGCTAAATAGATTATCTGCTAATGAAACTTGTAAGACCAGTGACTACTACAAGTCTTACAGATGTTAATGCTCAAAGTTAATGATAGTGGCATTTCCACATAATATTTTAGGTCGTAGATGATAATGTCCTTCTTTCTCTTCAACATCTACCAAATTTTTGTCTTTTAAGCTTAGAAGCAAGACCATATCTTTTATGAAATCTTAAGAGTATTTAAATGTTTGCTCCATTTTCTGACCTCCTACACTGTCCAGTCTGGTATTTGATAATCTAGTCAAATATTTTCTTGATTAGTTTCTTGTCTTACTGGTTGGATTTTAAGAATCTTGGGGGATGAGGGTTATTGTAATGTTTTTATTTGTCTTCAGTAGAATTTTGTCGATATTAGGATGTAGTAGGTGATTATTTCTGAATTGATTAATTTTCTTTTTCCTAATCTTCATGTCTTTGCCTCAGATTCCCTGCATGTAGCAGAAGCATAGTTATATAACCAGAAATGTAATTCTCAACCTTACCTTTCTCACCTGTGAATACCAGTTATTATTTAATAGTATTTAGGATATCTGTTATGTGCTGGGCATCTACTATGTCCTCACAGGGATTCTGTGGGTCAGGCTGTTAAGGCAGATCGTATTACCATTACATTTTTACAAGTGAGAGAAAACTAAAGGTCAAATAACCCCTTCTAGGTTATAGTTTAATAATGGCAGAGCTAGTGTTTAAGCTCAGCTTTCTCGAATTCCAAAGCTCATGTTTATTTTACAAGCAAAGAGAAATTAGATAGATGATTTCCAAGATCCCTTTTAGCTCAAATTCAATGGTTTTCTACCATTAATTTTTTCCACTGATTCAGGGGAGATATATATATATATATATATATATATATATATATATATATATATTATTATTATTATTATTATTATTATTACTTCTTCATCTTTAGCTCTTTCCTCAAAACTTTTTGGTCATGACTAATAGCTGATTTAAGAAATCAATTCCAAATTTTTAAATGGTCCTTGAAATTGACTATGAATTTAGTAGAGGAAGAAAAATTTTTTTTTACATATTCAATACTTTCTTGTGCCTGCCACATAATAATAGGTGTTAAATGAGTGATGAATAACTATAGCCTATTGATCAATACTGCCACCTATGTGCACTAGAGAAAACATATGTGTTGGGCATATATACTATTTTAATTGATAATACCTATGATAAGACAAGTTTATTAACTTGCCAATTTCAGTTGTGAACCTTTTAATAAGAACTTGCATCACAGAAAGTTAATGACAGTGGGTTAGTGGAATTTCAACAAGTTGAGCCTCAACATGCTTGGAATTCCTTTCTTTGATGTTGAAATTTTGAACGTTCTCTAAATTCTATGCTTAGGGCAAGACATCTAATTGTAGTAGGTGATGTTCCTGGTGTAATATCAAAGTAAAGAATGTTTTCATGATAATAAAGAAAATTACTGACTTAGGAACATAAACACATTCTTCCACTCTTAAAAATGTAAGCAAGGTAATGAAAAGAGATCCAATAGTATTCATAGAATCATCGATTAATTTTAATAGATAGACTTTAGATGTAATCTACGTATATTTATGCTTTAGAAAAATGCTGTGGTTGCTATATACTATTTGCCTATATGGCCAATTCAAAAATATTAATAATATTTATTATTTTCTACTATATCTTAGAATAAAATGTGAACCTTCAAGGAGTAGATAATAGGAGAGAAAAAGATATAAAAAGAACGGCATTGAAGTATGATAAATGCAATAGAGGAATATATTTTAAATGAAAATAATGAATTCTGAGGGTCAAAATGAGGAACTCTATTAATTATTCCTTGCTCTATTGACACTGTATAAAAAAATACGTACTTCTCTGAAGATACAAAACTTTTACTGTTTATATTTTTCTCACTATTTATATGTAGATAACCACAACTTGCTCTTATAAAAATTGTTGCCCAGCCAATTGCTCAGAAAGCCATTTCTGTTGCACTAGCTCACAGGTTAATTCTACCTCCGTTATTTCCCAGAGGCTTAGACTCTGGGCAGTATATCTTTATATCTTTGTGCTTAAAAGCTTTTTTTTGTAACTCCTCTCATCTATTCTTGTACACCTAGATCAATGGAATTGTGTTGTGATGAACATTGGGTCTAAGTTAGCTGATAGGCTATATTCCATGACCTCACTGTTAGTCATTCCCCTTGCTAAGAGATTTTCTTTCTTTTTTTTTTTTTTTTTTCATTTTTCCGAAGCTGGAAACCGGGAGGCAGTCAGACAGACTCCCACATGCGCCCAACCAGGATCCACCCGGCATGCCCACCAGGGGGCGATGTTCTGCCCCTCTGGGGTGTCGCTCTGTTGCATCCAGAGCCATTCTAGCGCCTGAGGCAGAGGCCACAGAGCCATCCCCAGCGCCCGGGCCATCCTTGCTCCAATGGAGCCTCGGCTGTGGGAGGGGAAGAGAGAGACAGAGAGGAAGGAGAGAGGGAGGGGTGGAGAAGCAGATGGGCGCTTCTCCTGTGTGCCCTGGCCGGGAATCGAACCCGGGACTCCTGCACGCCAGGCCGACGCTTTACCGCTGAGCCAACCGGCCAGGGCCTGCTAAGAGATTTTAATAAGGCTTATAAGTTGTCAATCATCATAGAACGGGAAATGTATTGCTTAGTTGAAATTACATGAAGATTTAGTATATTGTAGTGAAAATATATTTAATATATTGAGATATTCTAAAAATTTGGATGGCAAACAAGTATTTTCTTAGCTAACCTTATCAGTGAAGTTACTAGTTAACATTCTAGCATAAAACATAAAATACTCGTTTTGTGTGTGTGTAAACTTACTTAACATAGATATAAGCTGATCTCAGTTTTAAAATGTTTCTGTCTACCACAGGTATAAGGTTAGATAGATAGATAAATCAATAGATACATAGATAGATAGATAGACATAATAAATATCTGAATAAAGTTTTAAAAATTTGTGTTTTAGCCAAGACTTAAACAGAAGTGTGAGAATGATTTCATTTGCAGTGTTTATATATAGATTAGGATGAGAGTAATATAATAGATCATAATTTTCATTAATAGTACTTCAGAGAATATTGAAAATCATTCATTTTTATTCTATTAATTTGAAATCTAGTTAGAGACTTGGTTGACTAGCTTTGCTTGGCAAATTGCTTCTTCACAGTTCAAATTAACATTGTAAACAAGATATTAGGGAACATTATTTAAATACTTGGGGAAATATAGTCTTCATGAGTCCTTATAAACATATACATTCTCACTTAAAGGATAACCTAATAAAAAATCATTAGCAAGTGAGAATCATGGTAGATTTAGAGTTGTGGAGTTCTCAGTGTATGTTTTTTATACATCTCTTTGACTTTTGAATCTTGTAGATATTTTGCCTATTCAAAAATAAAACACGAGTATACATACCTACATATAAACATTTGTGGGGATCAGGTTTTTCTATAACTTCATAGCCATATATAGGAGCCATGTAACCCCAAGAGCATTCTTTATATATATAAAAATTAAGATACTTTAATTTAAATACAGTATCCTATTGAGACAGTGTCCCTGGTTTATTAAAGTTTATTTGTGTCTTCATCCAAGTAGACTTAATTTGAAAAGGACAGTTCAACTAGCGATAGTACATGCTTTTAACTGAAATCAAGATATATACTATTACATGACTGGTAGGTCGTCAGTTTATTCTCTAACAAGCTAGGTACCACTGATTTTAGAGGAAATTTCAAGTGTTTGTTTTATAATCAGTTTCGATAGGCCAGAAGAGAATGAGGGTAGGGTCAACTTTTTTTTTTTCTTTTAGGAAAAAAGGGCCCTGAGTTCTCTGAGGTTTCTAATAAAAGGGTTTACAGGTCCATACCCAACAGTTGGATTTGTTTTCCAAGAGTTAAGATTTCTTTTTAAAAGGAAATTTTCTTTGAAGCTAATTTTTTTTATTTAGAAAACTATCTTCCTCTATGTATATGTGTTTTATTTCTGAAGATACGCATTAATGTAAAAGCCCGGTAGGAGGTTTTTCAAAAAAGAATAGACTATAATTTCTAAGAGAAGACCCAAGATGTGCATTTTAATAAAGTTTTAGATTATTTCATTTATGTTTCAAAGTAAAAGTAAAAGACATTATACTATGTCTTAGTTATAAAGATAAACATTTATTTGTTTAATTATGATACTACTTTATGCAGTATTTAGAATCATTTCCTAATGAAAGGCTTTTATTACCATAGCAGAGAATATTAAGTGTGAAAAGTCTAAATGGTATTTCTTTTTTCTGAAGAATTCTTAAGTATTTAAATGACAACTGGCACACAGTTTATTTGAAATAAAGAATGTTAATGGAGAGGCTAGATTAATTAACTAGACCCTTAATAATGGGCCTTTCTAGTCCAAGGAATCTTATAATTGCCTCAGAAGCTAGTTGTGTAGCAAGTTGCGAGATGAAATATCTAGATTTTTGTAGTAGTCATTCTAAGAAAAAGGTTGCCTTCAGGCACACTTTGGTACCTTAATTATTATGTAAAATGCTTTTTTAATGATAAGCAATACATATTGTAAAAATAATTTTGGAAATATTTAGAAGTCTAATGTCTGCTGTTTACTCAAGATTAAATTAACAATAAAGGTAGGATTCTCCAGTAAGCACAGGTCTTGTTCCCTTTGGAGAAATAAAGTCTTTTGGCATCTCTGTACACTTATAGTTTGTTAATCTTAAAAAGATTCTTGCAATGAACAACTAAAGTGCTGACTATGAGTTTTTGCTTATCATCTCTCTCCCTTCCTGTCTGTCTCTCTCTCTCACTAAAAAAAAAAAAAAAAAAAAAAAAAAAAAAAAAAAAAAAAAAAAAAAGAAAAGATTCTTATAATTACTAAGGATTGAAGAAGTATGCAGTAATTTTCTTGAGAACTATGTTTTAAACAAGTGAAATGGAAATGCAGAGGGGAAATTTTCATCAAATCCTAATATAGGAAATATACAGGTTGAAAAATAACTTCATACTGCACATATTTTCTGCAAATGCTGTATGTTGCAAACACTGGTTTACTTTATTATAAACCCCCCCTCAAGAATATTTACTTTCTCCCTTCGGGATTGCCCACTTTGTGCCATCCAAGCTACTTGAAAAATCTAGCCAGTCTGTGCCAGGACTGCAATAGGATAAGTTAGTGAAAATAGCTTGCTTGGCTTCTGTTGGGAGAACCCGGTGAAAATATATTCCATTTTCAAAATGTTTCTGAAAGGACTTATTTGTGGAAATGATGCTTGCCATTTCAAACTCTTCAAAAAGGAACCTTTTTACAAAATGCAAAAATAATCTCCTGAAAGTTTGAAAGGGGGGGGTGTCATGCGGGGGCGGTCTCATTTGCTGCCCACATCCTCCCTCTGTTCAGTGCGTTGTGTGCTTACGGGTTCCCTGGAGCGGATCACCATATAATTGATGTGCAGTCTGCATTGCTGAATCCTGGACTGCACCATTCTGTGTTCAAGGGAAGATGTAATCTGATCCCTCTGCTGCTGAGGGAGGAATCTGTTCAGTCAAGGCTTTGACAGGGCATAGTCTCCTCCAATAATCTTCTCGGTTCTCTCTCATTATTCCCTCGAGTTCTCCTCAGTCAAGCTGCATGTATGTATGTGTGTCCCGAGAAGCGGTTTGATACTGAGCTGCATTTGCCTTTACTGTGGAGTTTTGTTGCCGGTTCTGCTCCCTAATCTTCCCTTTCTGACGTGCCTGAGCATGTCCACATTAGAATCTGTGACATACCTACCTGAAAAAGGTTTATATTGTCAGAGACTGCCAAGCAGCCGGACACACGGGGGCACAGAATCACTGAAAGGGAAAAATACAGAAAACATGGGTTTCTACGGCACACTAAAAATGATTTTTTACAAAGTAAGTAATCTGTTTTCTTCCTATGTTGTATGATTGTGCGTGTGTGTGAGCCTGCCTGGGAAGGAAAATCTGTATCATCAGAGATGGCTGCAGTACCCTCTGATTTTGGTGGGTGGCTGGGTGTCTGGTGTTCTGTTTTATATTGTGAATGTAAGCAAATCAGGGAGAGACGTGAGCTGTGAAACAGCTTTCAATGTAAAAGAAAATATATATTAGAATCCGAATATTTTTCTCTAAAAATATATTCAGACTTTAGAAATGTGGCTCCGTTTAATGCTGACCTGGAAATACTCTTCCCTTAGTTGGCTTTTCTTGAACCTTTTGCCTTTAATTTTTCTATATCTTATATTTATATATTTTCAATTTTTTTCTTTAGTTGACTCAAAGTGTAGACTTGCTAAGACATTGGGGATTTATGTTTAAAGAGCTCATATTGACTTTCTGCACCCCTTAAAAATGCAGAATTAATTTTCGGATCTAAACTCAGTCTTTTCAGTAAACAATATAATACTTAAAAGACTTCTGTAGTCATACAGAAAGTGCTTTATTTTATAAAATATTCTAAAGATAAAAAGCCTTTCTCGGTGATCTTCTTTATATGTATTTCAGGCATTTTTATTCATTGAAGGTTTTCTAAGATGGAAATAAAGTTTGCTGTTAGTGGCAAATGGCATTTGCACCATGTATTTACAAGAAAGCCAGAGAAGTTCTGAAACCAGTGTTCCAAACTAAATTAGGATGAATATCAGAGTTTTTCATAATAATTTTGAAAATAAGAATCTGTGGAAGTTATTTAAAAAACTAGAATTTTAAGGTAATCTGTACTGACTGACCTTCCTGATGGGTACAGTTGTGTATATTGTACGTGTCTGTAATTTATATACATGCAAGCACGTGGCTACCTATATATTAAATCTTTTATACTTATTTTTTATTTTTATTAAAATTATTTGGAGAAAGGAAATAATGTTTTTTGAGAAGAATCTCATTCAAACAGCGTAATGAGTGCATAAAGTTCTAAAGGGTTGAAATAAGACCACTTCCATTTATTTCTAGTAGGTATTGCATGAACCAAGGTATACATGTGGATGAGTTTGTATCCTTACCTCTAGCCCCTAATACTATAAAGATCATCCCTATATTTGGGAAGTCCTTCTTCATGATGATATTATTCAGAGTCTGGTTCCAAAAAATTTTTAGAGTTTCGTTGGTCCTCCTTAGTATTTACAGTGTAACATAATGTGCTATGATGTTTCTGTGTGAGGTAGTTGGTAAGAAAATAAGGCTGCTGCAAAGCACAGGTTTTTACCTTATAAAAATGAGGAAAGCTATCCTCTGTGATTTTCAGTAATACGGTAATTAATTAGCAGTCACATCTGAGAGGGGTTGCTGAGACAGAAAAAGTAATCCAATCATATCTTATTATCTGGTTTTATGATATATGTATAGTTTGATGACCTCAGTTAACCGATAGTGAAATTTCAATTTCAATACTGATGTTAACAAAATGCAATTCTGTATTTACTATATTATATATATATAGCATGATGAAATACTTTAAAGCTAAAAATGTTGGATATGCTCTACAAAGATGGATAACTCATTCTTTTTAAGTCTTTTCTGTTGTTGCTTTTCAAGTTAGAATGTTTGTCCTGAGTATCTGTCAGAACTATATTGTGTATAAATATCAGTTGATGGCTTTTCCCCCACCATTAGTATGCCATTTCCAGATTCGTCTCTTAATATGGACTTACTTTGTCTCACTGCCCCATTGCCCATATTTATTGCTTTATGCCTTGTTATAATTACTTTTCACGATCATTTTATTTGCTTTGTTCTTTTTACCCTTTATAATGTTTTAATCAGTTACTGCCATCTGAAATTTTGAATTTTGTTATTTATTTTAAAATATGTTTTTAAAGGAAAATGAAGCTCAGTAAGAAAGGCATGTTAAATATGGTTCTTTTCTGTGTGGATTAACATGACATTTTCTCTAGATTGGTTCTTAAGCTGGCAAATGTGAAAGGTATACTCTTAAGGAATATGTATGATAGATATCAATTTTTAAATCCCCATATACTGTTTTCTGGGCAGAATACTGGGGGGAAGGTTACTTTTCCAGTCTTATAAAGAGTAGAACAAAGTAGAACTAATAGAAGAAACTATGAAACATTTATTTTCTATATTATTTAACCATGCCTAATTAACATTTAGGCATATGAAAAATTTTTTTCATATTACCAATGATAATGTTAAAATTTGATAGTTGGACAGGTGATTTAAAAAAAACAAAACATCTTATTTGTTTTACCTTATAGATGAAAAGAAAGTTGGACCATGGTTCTGAGGTCCGCTCTTTTTCTTTGGGAAAGAAACCATGCAAAGTCTCAGAATATACAAGGTAATATTAAGTATAATAATTAATTCTCTCATAATTCTCATGTTTCTTTGAAGAGTTAATGATTGTAAAAGTGTTTTTTTCTGTTTATTCTTATGGAATGATAGTGTCACTAGTACTATTGACTAACACATTTTGAGATCACTGAAAATTGGGAAATACCTCTTTTTAAATAAGAATAAGAATATCTACCAGTATAGCTTTGTATTTTGTTACAAATGCATGAAGTAAAACACAAGCAGAAATTCTCTTGTCAACAAAAATTTTAAATCACAATTTTTCAGGAATTCTAAAAAATAAATCCAAAACTATAAATATGAGCAAATGTATCTTGTTACTATAGTAACAGCTTTTCTAGGGAGTATATTTATATATGCAGAATTGAAGATACATTATTAGTGAAATAAACCTCATAATTACTAACTAAATCATATTTCATGAAACTGCTGTTAGAAATCCCCTTTTAATTGCTTGGTAGTTCTTATGTTTTTAACACATACATTTCTCACCAGTAGAATAGTTTCCATAACAACTAAATACAATTGTAGTCTTGTTTTCTGCACTATTCCATCATTTTTGGATTTTGCATCAGTATAAAACTTCCCACTCTCACGCTAATTAGGCTAACTTAAGCACAATATCTACTACCCAGCCAATTAAAAATTGCTTTGGATGTGTATTGGAATGTGGTATTTTAAAATTTAAACGACAAAAGTATCTTAAGAACTTTTGGGGGGGCTTTTGTTTTTTTTTGCATAATTGTTACTTTTTCAAATTAATGAAAGTTAGCTATAGAAACCTTAAGAACTTATGAGGGTGACATTTCTTTTTTCCCCTAAATATTTGGTGGGGAGTCATTTTTATTCTATAAAATGCAGTAAAATTAACATTATTCAAACATAGGTTTTCATAACTGAACATTGTTACAATTGTGTCTTTTTTCAGAGAAAACAATTTATATTTTTATTTAATTCAGTTGTGAAATATTTCTTACAAATGCTTTTATATGAAATTTAGAAATTATAATAATTAGAATAGTTTTATGTTTAAGAAATTAAGGGATTATAGAGTAAAGAAAAATAAAGCTATCTCTTAGTTATTCAGGAAATGTTTTTTGTGTTCTTTTCTCATGTTAACTATCCCCCTCCCTCTTAACCCTTTGCCTTTTGACAATTTCACTGTTTTGACACTTCCACCAGAGGGTGTGGAGTGATACAGAGACAAGTGAAACTATTCCCTTTATTTTTGTTTTTTCCTTCTGGTCTTGATGAAGTATTTCTTGTATGAGAAAGTTTAGTTTAATGTTAAAAGCGTGCTATTTAAAAAAAAACTTGATTCTAGTTAACCATATAATTTTTGGTCTTCTATTAATATGGCTGATACCTGGGCAAAGGTATTAAATTGTTCAGTTATTTTTAAGGCAGCTTATGAATGAATGCTAAATTTTTAATACAGAATACATTTTAGTAAAAATTGTCTTTAGTTGCTCACTTTTGATACTGAGAAACCATCTGAAAAGGTGAAAGTTTTATTTTTAGCATTTTAACATACAATATTATTAAAGCAAACCAAGCAGCATACCCTTTCTTTTTGGAGCTGTTGTCATTATATATTTGATGGTTTTTTAAATTTTTTGACAGATTTTCTAATAGTAAGATGAAATTATAATTTTCTATTATTTTCATTAGAAAATTTAAGTTATAATTACTGTTTAGAAATTATTTTATTTCAGAGAAGAATTTTTTTTGAAATTTAATAGAAGAAAAGGTTTAATTGTTGAATGTAGACGTATAATGTTGAAAGATTTAAAGGTGGTAGATTTGCAGATTTTTGTATAAAATCTGGTAACTGAGATAAATGTTTTAGCAAAATAATGAGTTATGCTCTCTAGGAAAGAATTGGGGGAGTTGTTTTATTAGTAATTTGTCAGAGCTTGATATTCAACTCTTAGGATACAATTTTTATGGTCTTTGGATTTAAAACACTTTATTTTCATAGCTCAATAAATTGAAGATTATTTCACAAATATAACTAGTTAATTGTATCTTTCTGCTCTTTTTTTAACTATCTCTGAAATAAGAAATGTTTAGTATTTACCTCAAGTTTAAATAATTTAGTTATTGAAATTAGAAAGTAAAGTTTAATATATTAATAACAGTTTTAATTATACTTTTTCTAATTAGTCTTTTTTAGGAGAGTTATACAATTTTGGAGATAGAACATCTAGTCTTAACCTCTCCTTTTACTAGTGGTAGACTTGAATTTCAGATTTAAAAAAAACTATCTCAAAGTTTAAATTATTGGATAAAAGTGTTTAGATGATCTCATTTAATTTTGCGTATAGTGTGTTTTCAACACTTACCTATTTTGAGTACACACATTCCCAATCAAGGTTTGCTCCTGTCAGATATTATCCAGACTGCCGGTCTGTAGATCAGTGCTAAGCTTCATACGACATCAGGTAGCTAACCCTTTTGTAGACTGGCACGATATTTTTGGACTGGCATTGAAAAAAACTAATCCAGACTAAGCTTTGTAAATTACATTACCCAAAAAAAAAAAAAAAAAAGGACAGAAATCGGCAAACTACTTAGGAGGAAACTCAAGGAACAATGTGACCAGTGAAATGTCCAAAACTATTTCTACATATGAATTTTTAAGGCATTTATAAGTCTTATATTCTTCTTTATAAAGAAAAGTTTTACATTTACTTAATTATGTCAATGAAGGCCAGTCAAAAGAGAAGTGGAACCTGTGTCTTCTAATGAAATATTTTAGTATTATTTGTAGGTATCAATAACTTGCATTTTTGCCAGAGGGATTCTGTCATTTGGTTGCAGTTAGCATTGCTGGACTAAAACAGGTGCTTCTGTGGGAGGGAGGAAACTTACTCTAAGAATAGCAGGATACGTTTTGTGTATCCTTGTTCTCTGGGAATAAGCAAATAAAAATAATAATTTGATTGATGTTTGAAATATGCCAGATCATCATTCTTATTAAATTGGAGCCTGTTATTCTTGATAAATATGTCTTTGCTTTCACTCTTTTATTTTTTGTAGTACCACTGGACTTGTACCATGTTCAGCAACGCCAACAACTTTTGGAGATCTGAGAGCAGCCAATGGCCAAGGGCAACAACGTCGCCGAATGACATCTGTCCAACCACCCACAGGCCTCCAGGAATGGCTGAAGATGTTTCAGGTGACATGTCTAAACACAGTACTTGAAATGCTTCCCTAAATTGCTGCAAAAATGTAAGAGATTATTCAGCCATGAAAAGAAATTGTTATATGCTACACCTTGGATGAACCTTGAAAACATTATGCTAAGTGAAAGAAACCAGACACAGAAGACCTCATATTGTCTTATTATATCCCAGAAGAAGCAAATTCATAGAGACAGAAAGTAGATTAAGTGATTGCTAGGCTGTGGTGGAAGGTGAGGTCGAGACTAACTGCTGATTGATGCAGGGTTTCTTTTGGAATGATGGAAGTGTTCTGGAACTCGACAGTGGTCGTGGTTGCACAGCAAGATGGCTGTGCTGGCCGCCACTGCAGTGGACATTTATAATAGTGGATTTTATGTTATGTGAAATATATTTCCATTTTAAAATGCTTTTAAAAGTAGAGATCTCATTTTAATTTTTAAGTGTATTAATCAGGAGAGTCCAATGCTTATTTTATGGAGGTGTGCATTTGCATTTCTTTCATTGCATTTTTTAAAGACCTTTCTTCCTTTGCCCCTTTATGTTTGGGTTTCTGGGGTTACTAAACGTGTTTGTGTTCAAAACTGCATTGCTTGGAAGTTAAGTATTTAGGAGTAAGGTTAAGAGCTCTGCAAATTAGTCACTGGTGGTAACTCATCCACCACTGTTACTCTAGCTAGCAGCCTCCAGGAGTTGATATAGCTTTTTTTCATTATGCCATGCTTGGGTATGGCTTATTGTGCTCATACTCTGATTACTGTATTTTAGTAGCATTTAAAATCTTTGAAAGTTTACCCAGATGATTAGCTATAGTCATACCTTGAAATTTATGAATTTTATAACTCATGATAGTGATATTAAATTGATTTCTCTCTTCCAATGAGATAATACATATAAGTCATGTATATAGCAAAATAGTTGGCATGGATTAAACACTTGCTTAATTATTCTTTGTAAATAATAAATAATACAGGTTATGTAAAGTGAAGCTATCTGTGATATTAGCCACCATTCTAGTATAAAATGAATTTATTTTTGTACCTCTCGCTGCTTGATTGGTGGTATTTTAGAAATTTTATGAATGCATAAGGGAATAGTAGTTGAAAAAGAGGACACTTTGACATTTCATATTTTCAAGATATCTATGTATGAAAATCCTATTTTTTAAATACCTGGGCAAAAACTAAATAAATGTCCTGGTTTTTTTCCTTCAATAGCTAGAAAACTCACTTGTAGCACTATTGCTTTTAAATAGATTTTAAGAATTGTTTTTAACTTTCAGGTGATTTCAGAGAAACTAGGATAACCTTTTTATTTTATTTTTTTTCAGTGAGTAACTGAAAGGTTAGAGCAGTAGTTCTTGACAGGGGGCAGATTTTCTCCTGGTTGAAACAGTTTTGGTTGTCACAACTGCAGGCATGGGGTGCAGGTGGGAGGGGGTGCAGAGGTGGGGAGGACAGGACATTGCTGGCCTCTAATAGGAAGAGGAAATGTAAAGGATAGCCGCCCACAACAGTTATCTGGCCCAAAATGTCAATAGTACTGAGGTTGAGACTCTATGGTGAGAGGAATGAAAAATGTCTTTTATTGTTTTTACATTATGAACCACTACAATTACAAAGAATCATGGTTTCTTTTATTATTTTATGTTCATAGTCACTTATTGATTAAATTTACCTTGTCCCAAGGATTAGTCTCTCCCCTTCTCCCAGGTTCATGATTTTCAAAAATTTTTTAAATTATAGTTTTCCTATACATGCTTCAGAGTCTGATTATTTGTTGCATCATTTTCAAAAGAAAGTTATCCATCAATAAGAAGTGAAACTAGAACTCAGACATTAATACAGTCTTAAAGAAAATACTTCAAAGATTTTTACCGTCTCTGATTAAGACGAGGAAATGGGAATATGGGTGTGTGTTCTTATACCTGCACGTGCATGTGGTGTGAGCAGCACAACACTTGAGAGTAGTACAGAAACTGATTTCATCTATGGTTACGAGCAAGTGGCAACATGATCAAAAATTACACTATTAATAATTGTTTAATCATCATTGTAGACAGCCTCCAAAATACTTATTTTATGTGAAAAGCTTTATTTCTTACCAGAAGGTAGTTTAGAGTGATATTTTAAATGAGTAAGGGCCAATTTTTTCTCAATATTCCAAAATATTCTTTGCTAGCCATTTAAGTGGGTTTTTTTCCAATTTTTAATTGAACTTTCTCAAATACTGATCTATATATAGTAGTAGAGGGCATTTATACATTATTTTGCAGTGAGGGTGTTTTAGGGAGTTCTTTGTACAGTGTTTCCTTATTTAGGTAGCTCATACTTTTCTTAATGAAATGTCCACATTACCACATACTATATGTCATCAAATCTGAGATGCAATAGATTGTTAGTTGCATCACAACTTCAAAAATGTTAATTTTTTTAAAAACTTTGTTTCTTAAGATTAATGAGATTCAGTAAACTAAAGACTAGTAGGCTAGCCTGACCAAGCGGTAGTGCAGTGGATAGAGCATTGGACTGGGACATGGAGGACTCAGGTTCAAAATCCTGAGGTCAACGGTTTGAGCATGGGCTCATCTGACTTGAGCCGTGGGCTCACCAGCTTGAGCGTGGGGTCTCTGACCTGAGCGTGGTATCATAGTCATGACCCAATGGTCACTAGTTTGAGCCCAAAGGTTGCTGGCTGGAAGCTCAAGGTCGCTGGCTAGAGCCCAAGGTCACTGGCTTGAGCAAGGGGTCACTTGCTCTATTGTAACCCCCCCTCAAGGTACATGTTGAGAAAGTAATCAATGAACAACTAAGGTGCTGCAAGGAATAATTGATGCTTATCTCTCTCCCTTTCTGTCTGTTTGTCCCTGTCTGTATCTCTCTGTGTCTCTGTCTCTGTCTCTGTCTCTCTCTCTCTCTCTCTCTCTCTCTCTCTCACACACACACACACACACACACACACACACACACACACACACACGACTATTAGGCTAGCTTTGTTTGGTGAAAAGACCCATTAGATCCCTTTACATATGAGAAGTAGATGCAATGAAGAAAAATTGTTCTCAGTTAATAAGAATAACATATAGAATTGTTCCTGTAGGTATAGTACTATCTTTTTTTTCAGATAAATATTTTGGAGCAAAGAAATCTAGCAACAAATGGTCAACTACACAGGTAGATCAGGACCTTAACCCTTTGAGTGCCATGTCTATTTCTGACTCACCCAGGGCCTCACTGTTGTTCTCTGTGCTTTATTCTCAAGGTTGATGCCAAAGTAACTAGAAATGCATCATTTGCCTAAAGGCTCACAGTGCTTTAATGCCTGACGTGCAGAGAGATAGAATTCATAAGGTGGGGGAGACATGAGTTGACCTGCGCTGGATAGTTGAGGCATAATTAAACTGGCATGATTCCTACAGATATGCTGTGGGGGCATTTAGTGATGACTTTTCTGTTGCATAACAAGCAAGGGAGAGTTTGTCCCCTTACTGTTCTGCTGTTTCTCCTAAGGCAGTGATACAGCATTGTTTTGGTCCAGTTCCATCTATTCTGACAAAGTACTCTGTACTCAATTTATAAATTGAATGAGAACAAATGACACACCATTTTGGATAAAGGGAAATTGAAACAGAATGTCACTGCAAAATAGAAGTGCAAATTAAAAACAAACCCACCTTCCCACCCCCACCCCCCGAGAAATCTTGTACTGTTTGAATTTTTAGTAACCATTGATTCTGCTTGTTTTGGCAGCCAGATTGATGCTTTAGAATGCTAATTTTGGGGAAGAGGATTTTTTGGTTGTTGTTTTTTATATCATCTGGTTGTTAATATATGGTTTTTCACTTGAAAATTTTAGCCTAGGTAAAGACACGAATAACATGAACATTCCCTTATGTTCACATTTATGTGCAGAGGCATCCTGATATAATGAGAAGCACATATGATTTAGAAGAAAAGCTCTTAGTACAAATTCTGGCTTTGCCTCTTAACAACTGAGTAATTTTGTTGATATTATGTAACCACTCTTGCCTTTATTTTCATCCTCTGTAAAATAGATATATATAATGCTAAAAAGTTGTCAAGAAGAAGAAAACATGTAAATGTGCTTAAAGCTGTACTGGGAAATATAGTGGAGACACAATAAATGTTAGTTTCCTCTCTTGGTCAAGAAATTGCCTTTTTTGGGACTCAGTTTTCTCAGGTCTAAAAAGGGCTTTTCCCACTCATACTGGTTGCATTGGTTTTTTCAGAAAACAAAACCTGGATCTTATTTTTTGAGTCAGATTTTGATATAAGTTGCGCCTATTAGAACTGACCCCCAGTAGAATGGGAGATAGTAAAGTACTCTGCTTCTGGAACTACTGAAACAGACTGGATAACCATCTGCTAGAGGTGCTAGAGAAGTAAGTTCTCTAGTACTGTCCACAGTGATAAAATATATATCTGATTTGGATACTAAGAATTATCCAGGTGTTATTAATTATTTTTCACTGCTAGTATGTGAGTCACCTACATCAATCCTGGATGAGTTGTTTATTTAAAACAGGGGTATTCAACCTTTTTATACCTACCGCCCACTTTTGTATCTCTGTTACTAGTAAAATTTTCTAACTGCCCACCGGTTCCACAGTAATGGTGATTTATAAAGTAGGGAAGTAACTCTAAAATTTTAAAATTTTATAAAATGTATAAAAGCAGAGTTACAGCAAGTTAAAGCATATAATAATTACTTACCAAGTACTTTATGTCAGATTTTTGCTGTTTGGCAGAATAAATCTTTATAAAACAACTTACTATAGTTAAATCTATCTTTCTATTTATACTTTGGTTGCTCCACTACTGCCCACCATGAAAGCTGGAACACCCACTAGTGGGTGGTAGGGACCAGGTTGACTACCACTGATTTAAAACATAAAATGTCTTCAGCCTCACCTTGCCACTAAATCAGACTCTTTGATGGTGGGTTGTAGGACTCTATGATCCTTGCTTTCCTCAACCAGCATTTGGTAAGCACTGATTTGGACCAAGCCCCTCATTATACAGGTGAGGTCTCTACAACTCACACTAATTAAGGGACTTCCAAGAGGTTCCACAGTGAGTTTACTGGTGAAACCCAGGCTTCTGATTACAGTTCAGTTCTCCTTCTCCATTACCTGTATTCTCTAATTACCTGAAATAAAGTATCACTTCCATGGGGAATTTTCAAGTTGGCTTTTGCAGTTTTGTCTGCAAATTAGATTGTATGTCTCTTGACTCTTTCTGAATTGGGAATGTTTTCCTTTCCTCTTTACTAGTTCCCACATCATTTTAGCATGAAAGACCAAAGGAAGATTTTTTTTCTTTTTCAGGATAATTCCTTTTCAAAACAGATATAAAATCATTATTATCAGAATTATTCAACACTTTTGAAGATAAAGAAACTAAGGCTGCAGAGGTTAAATCAAAACCTAATTAGGAGTAATATCTCTTCCAAAAGTTGGGTTTTTTGATCCCCAATTCAGTGTTCTTTTCCCTATTTCTCATTAAAGGTTGGTGTAGG
The DNA here is from genome assembly GCF_036850995.1 of Saccopteryx leptura. Lineage (NCBI taxonomy): Eukaryota > Metazoa > Chordata > Mammalia > Chiroptera > Emballonuridae > Saccopteryx > Saccopteryx leptura. The sequence goes on along the minus strand of NC_089503.1, from coordinate 220,095,509 downwards.
TTGTTATTTTGTTTTAATGTAGTTATTAACTGCAAGGTTTTCAAGTTAATACATACTTCCCCTTGACTAAGCCAGCAAGTTCTAATGATACCAAATATAAAGGATTAGAAACACTCTAGAGAGAATTTTGAGATGGTGTTGGTGCAGTATTTCATGACTGTCTGGGGATTCCTTCATTGATTCAACAAATATTTATTGAGCATCTGTTAGTTGCTAGGCCCTACTTTGGAGCTGGGCTATAATAGTTAACAAAATAGACCACCTCCCTCCCCCCCCAAAATTTTTCACCAAACATTCTAGTCAGGAGGGGAATGGGATTGGGGGGGCTTGGAATTGGTCTGCAGTTTTAAAAAGGTTGCCCAGAGGGTGACTCATGGAAGTAAGCCATCTGGGTATCTAGGGGAATAATATTCTAGGGAACAGTATGTGAAAAGGCTCTGACACACAGCATGCTGGTATGTTTGAACACGGAAAGAGTGTGTCTATGACTAAAGTGGAGCGAACAGGAGGGAAAGGAATAGGAAATGGTAGCCTTATAGGCCAATCTAAAGACTTTGGGTTTTACTTTGAGGAAAGTAGGTCTGGAGGGGTTAAGCGGAAGAATGACTTATCAGTATCACTCTGACTACTTTGTAGAGGGTAGAAGAAAGAGGGCAAACGTGGGAAGCTGGGAGGCCGAGGAAGAGGTTATAGGAATTATCCAGATGAAAGCTGATAGCTTAGACCAGTGTAGTCATAGTCAGATTCTGGATATATTTTGAAGTTTAAGGCCTTAGAATTGATTGATGAGATGGGATGGTTCCAGAGTTTTTGGCTTGAGCAACTAATAGAGGGATATATTACTGAAATGGGGGGATTGTGGACATGTGTATTAGAAAGATCATGGACAAGTTAGGTTTCTATTACATATCAACGAATACATGTTGAGTAAGCAATTTTATATACAGGTCTGGAGTTCAGGGAAGAAATTCAGGCTGGAGAGAGGAGAGCAGCTTGTGTGACCCAGACCTTAGCTGGAGCCATCTAAGATATGTGAATTTGAGCAGTTAAACTGTTGACTATGTCTGGTCAGTGGAAACTGTCTGGTTTACTATGTAGTTTATATTACAGCACTAATTTTTATCAGGTATATTTTTCAGTAAACTGTCACAAAGTAACATCTGCAAAATGTATGTATAATTTAAATGAGATCTATTGCAATTTTATTTGACTTGTTAAATCAAATACTGTTTAATATAAGATAAGAATATAAAGTCTTAGAAACATTTTGCTATACTGGCCTAAGTTTTGTCATAGACTTTGCCTTAAATATATAGAAATTTCTGACACAGTTTCTAACATTTACCTGAGATCTGAATTATTTATCTTTTAGTCTAGCTTACTTTTTTCGTTTTGTACTACCATCTCCTAAAATCCTTGATAAGATATTTTTCCATCTTTTAGCACTTTTATACTGTGTGTTGGTAGTGTTTTTGTTTCTTTATGAAAATCAGTAATGATATAGTAACTGAAAAAATAAAACATTAATCATGTATAGTACATTACTTTAAAGTAGAAGCATTCACAGTAGCTACAAATATAGTTAAAATATTTAGTATATGAAGTAGTAATACACTGAAATACATTTCACTGTCCTTTTACTATACATAGTAAAAAAGAAGAGTACATAGGATATCTTTAATTTAAATCAAAGTTTAACTATAATCACTTCCAAAAATATTTTTAAAGTAGGCATTACTATATGTAGAGGAGATTAAGAAATTTATATTAAAATTACTGTTATCAAGTAACTTAATTAAAGCTGCATTTTAATGAAGTCAACATAGTTATCCTTTACCCAAAATGGGTATCTCCTTATACTAGTGTCCATGCATCTTTACAGTGTAGACAGAGAGGAATAACATATTATAAAAAAGCCATTTCAAATCTTGTGAGGAATGTAAATCAATAAATCAGAGCTTATAGTATTGATGCTAATTGATCAGAGTTGAGTGGAGATTGGTCAATATAAGTTTATGCAAAGTTAGTTTTGAACCAGGGTTTAAATCTGTATGAGGGAAACTTTACAGAATAATCATACTTCAAATTAACTACTTTTAATTGGTCATGTGTGTGCATGTACATGTATATGAATATTTTAAATTTTATGTATGAATCTTCACCTTAATCAAAAAGGCTACATGGTGAGTATTTAAGGACAGTGGTCTGGCTGTGTGTATATACAGAAGTGAAAGGAAAGCACACAACTCATTAGATAGAGGCTGTATTTTCTCATATTTGGATATTTTGCAGGTTTTCATGATGGTTAAATGAGATTATGTTTGTGACAGGTGCTCTGGAAAGACTACTTAAATGTTTGATAGTATTACCATAATCTATACTTTATGACAGGAAAGAAGAGTTAAAGATTATTGTAGAGTCTACACAAATACTTTTAAAAATAAAAACTTTTCTAAATAAGGCTTCCCATATCCTCAGTATATCTCAGTTTTCAATTACTATGTATTTCACACATTACAAAGTGCAGGTTCCTATTTTGACTAAGAAATATAGTCAAAATCCAGGTCTTTGTAGCTCCAAACCTCACTCACCTATTGTTCTCTCTTCACCCACTTCCAAATGGACTTAATTATTCACGAAAGTACTTAAAACAGCCTCAAGGATATTCTTTCACTTAAGAATTCCAAGGCTATTTAAGTGCTTTACATGATTATTGTGAGGGGAAATTCTAACATTTTAAATTAGTCACATGCTTTTTAGTTTTTCCTTTTAAGAACCATGACTTTTCTGTGCAGGTGTTTCTCAATAGAAAAAAATGTTTTTAAAAGAATTCCCTAGTCTAGTTTAAAGGAGCTTATATTTTTCAAGTATAATGATATGTTTTTGTTTTTCCATAATGTAGGACTTTTCTTTACCCTCTTTTAGTCTTGGTTTATATTCTAATTTTACTAAGTCAGCTACTATTTTCTACTGTTTGCTGTTTTTTATCTGAAATTATTTTCACAACAAATCGAAGTCCTTTTAATTTGCAGAAGACACTTGTCAGATATTAATAATGTGATGCAGGAATATTTTCCTATCAGAACCATGACCATTTTTAGGCTTTTATAAAATAAAGGTAGCTAGTAAATTTGATGAGACTAAAAGATTACACTTTGTTGCCTTCTGGAGGAAATGTCACTATAAGCAGTTCTTTTTATGTTGTATGTAAATATGAACTTTTTAATTTGAGACATCTATGAAAACAATACAATTTTCTAATTCCTCTTTGATAGAGCTGGAGTGGACCAGAGAAATTGCTTGCTTTAGATGAACTTATTGATAGTTGTGAACCAACCCAAGTAAAACATATGATGCAAGTGATTGAACCCCAGTTTCAACGAGACTTCATTTCGTTGCTCCCTAAGGAGGTAAGGATGATCAGTTATATTCTTCATTTTGTGCAATTTGAGAACATAATTCAACAGCTGCCACCTTTAAACATTGTCATCCTAGCTATGAGATTCAGTATTGCCAGCTTAACATCTTTTTTTTTCTTTTCTAAGTGAGAGGAGGGGAGATAGAGAGACAGACTCCCACATTCACCCTGACTGAGATCTACCTGGCAACCCCTGTCTGGAGCCAATGCTCTGCCCATCTGGGGCCATGCTTGCAACAGCTGTTTTTAGCACCTGAGGTGGAAGCTCCATAAAGCCATCCTTAGCACCTGGGCTGATGCACTGGAACCAATCAAGCCATGGCTGCAGGAGATGAGGGGGCATGGAGGGGTGAGAAGCAGATGGTTGCTTCTGTGTGCCCTGATCAGGAATCTTACCTGGAACATCAACATGCTGGGCAGGCACTATACTACTGAGCCATCTGGTCAGGGCCGCCAGTTAAACACTTTTAATTAGTGCTAAAGAAGTGCTAAAGAAGGTTATGCATGATAATCTGCCATGATTCAATAATATAATTTTCAGATTAAAGTATACTTATGGATTGAGTGACTTCCTTCTATCAGTAGAGTATGTCATATGTGAGAGTAAGCTGTTGAGTTTCATTAACTTGATTGTTTCTTTACCAAAATTTTTTTCCAGGTTATTTGAAACCCAACCTTTAGTTGTCTTGGTATGTTCATTATAGTAGTAGATTTTTAAAAATCTTCATTAAACAACAATTTTTTTCTTTTGTTGTTTGTTTATACTAAGTCTCTTCAAAACTGATAGTTTTATGATTCTGTTGAATTATAGTTCTCTTTTACTTACATTGTATAATTATTTTGAAATATATGGAGTTTCACATGTATATCTTTTTCTACTAATCCCACTTTTCACCCCATCTCTCTCTCTCTCTCTCCTCTCTCTCTCTCCTCTTTCTCTCTCTCTCTCTCTCCCCCTCTCTCCCTCTTTCCTTCTCTCTCTCTCTCTCTCTCTCTCTCTCTCTCTCTCACACACACACACACACACACACACACACACACTTCCAGAGGCTCTATACCAGCTGCATTCTTACAGTATTTCTTTTGGAATTATTAATGTCCATTTGTTTTTATATCTTTGTGTAAACTAATACTTTTTTGATTGTTGATGGATTATGATCATATGGACATTCTTGTGTGTTTAATTGAGGATTAGTTTAAGTTGTACCTTTTAATTGATGTTATAGGCTACATAGTTTTATTTATGTTAGCAAACAGAAATAGTATAACATTAAATAATGTCACCATATTGTCACAAATTATGTGTGTTGCTGATTTGTCAGCTAAGAAGACAATATAAAATACTAATATAACATTGCAAATGATCCTGAAACTTCAAATTTGAAGAGAAAAGGAGTCAGTTTTTTCAGATAACCATTTTAAAAATACTAAAGGCATTCAAGATAGTCCCAATAATAATTTCACATTGGATATGAATAAAATAATTTTATTATATTTGATATATGAAACTAAACATAATTTTAGGAAGAAGCAAAGTAGAAAAACCATCTTGTTCCTGAAATACTTTTTTCTTTAGAGTGATTTTTTAAAAATGACGTCCCAGAAAAAAACTTCTATTCTTGCTGGCTCACTCTAAAACTGAATCCTTTGAATAGATTTGGCTTATGAAAGTGACATAAGCTCTCTTTGCTTCTAGAAGGATATTAATAATAGGAAATACTTTTTTATAAGTATTTGACTGAAAGTGAATTTATTTGCTTTTGATATACTTTTCATAGTTTCCCTTAATACCCTTATTATTTTAGAAGGGAGTATTTTTACTAAAAGGTAGACTTTCTTTTAGTCTAGTATTGTCTCATCTCTGAGAATAGTGAGGGTTTTTTTGTTTTATCTTTATTTGTATTTCCACTTCTTAACACACAAGAATGTGATTTAAAATAAGAAAATGAAAGTATTTTTTCAGAGTCTAAGAATTAAACACAAATAAAATTTTTTGGATTAAGAGTTCTTTTCAAAATTGCCTTAGGAAAAAGTAGTGAGGTTAGGTGGAAAATGAGAGTGAATCCTGGCTTAGAATATCATTTATGTTTTCCTTTTATTTATTTTTTTAACAACTAGAAAACATATTTCCTATTTTGAAAAATGCTTTATTGTATGTGTGGAGAAGTAAAGATATAGATCTAAGTCCTTAAGGAATTGAGTATTATTTTACCGGAGTCTTAAGTACTATCATTATTTAAAACATTCCCTTCATGTCAGGAAATAGGCATATATTAATTTTGTTATAATTCCTTTCAACAGATCTCAAAGCTCTTTACCAAAATTTACTTATTAATCTCAAAACCTTGCCAAAAACCTCATTAGTCTCACTTGGGAGGCTTGTGAAAAACAACATTATCCTTATTTTTAGTAAGTAAATATCAGGAAAAACATAGTGATATATTAGATGATATAGAACAAAACCTAAAATTTTAACATAGAATCAGACATCATTTTCTTTATTCTTTTATTCTTTTACTAATTTAATTCATTGAAATAAAGCAATTCTTCTAGAAAAGTATTAGCTACTTTTAAGTATAATATGTGATATTTTATATGGGTTATAGAGAAAAACAAAAAATAGCAGCTCTCCCTGAAATTAAAAGTTTGGGCGAGGGGAAGGCAATTATTCGAAATAGATTTTCATTTTAATAGTTTCTATCTGGTGGAAGCGATTCTTAGGAAGAATTACTAATATAGATTTTACCTTTAAGAAAAATGAGTAGAAAACTGCATTAGCTAGACCGTTTGACTTGGCTGCAGGAACCCTAAAACCCCCTATTATGGTGTTGTAGAGATGTAGTTTGGGACCGTGTCATTCCCTGTCTCCTGTTAGGAACCCCACATGACAAATTCTTGCTTGCTTTGAGGAACTGGTATACTTTCCCATAATACACACTACGAATTATGGAAGTGATTGCTGTTCTCTCTTTGCTTGGCAATTTAATTTAAAAAACGATGTAAAATATTGTTGCCAGCATACTTGTCTTCCACTTTTTCCCTGATTTAAACCTTCTTTTCTGATTTTTAATGCATATTTGCCTCTTTTGCTGTAAATTTTCTGGAATACCTAGATGTTTTCATGGAAATGGCTAGATGTAAATAGACAAATATTTAATATGTTTAAGTTCTTGGTTGAGTTCCTTTGCTATTTTAAAGAAAAGTGTATCAGTTACTTATGGAGTTAGCTTTTCAACTACCTTTAGTGCCTGAATGTTTCTTTGCGTTTCTCCTCTTAATTAGTAATGAGGGAAATTTTACCTGTTGACTTTGGGCTATACCTTTAAAATCTAGGCTGCTCTGGATTTGTGTCCTAGCCTTTAAAATTCATTGAAAGTTTCTGTAAATTACCTGATTTCTTCTTCAGCAAGAATACTAAAGCAAAGAATAGACATTTTCGCCCTGGCGGGTTGGCTCAGCGGTAGAGCGTCAGCCTGGCGTGTGGGGGATCCGGGTTCGATTCCCGGCTAGGGCACATAGGAGAAGCGCCCATTTGCTTCTCCACCCCCACCCCCTCCTTCCTCTCTGTCTCTCTCTTCCCCTCCCGCAGCCAAGGCTCCATTGGAGCAAAGATGACCCGGGCGCTGGGGATGGCTCCTTGGCCTCTGCCCCAGGCGCTAGAGTGGCTCTGGTCGCGGCAGAGCGATGCCCCAGAGGGGCAGAGCATCACCTCCTGGTGGGCAGAGCATCGCCCCTGGTGGGCATGCCAGGTGGATCCCGGTCAGGCGCATGCGGGAGTCTGTCTGACTGTCTCTCCCCGTTTCCAGCTTCAGAAAAAAAAAAAGAAAAAAGAAAAAAGAAAAAAGAATAGACATTTTCATATGGTCATTCTAAATATCTGAGGTATAAAATAGTATTTCTTACACAAATATAATTTTGTGCCTAATAATTTTTGCGTTAAATAACAATTTTATATGGAAGATTAATAATATGGTGGTATCATACCACATTACTGTTAGTTATACTGACTCTAAGCAAACTTGCTCAAACCTTGATTGACTGATAATTTCAAGTATCCACTAAGAACTACAGTGTTGAAATATATTTATATGTGTATGTATATGTATACACATATACACTTTTGAATATATTTATGACTTTTTATTTTAAATTATTCATTTTCTATGTTTGGTACTGAATGATCTTTCTGGACAGAACAAAAATAATTATTCCACAGTTTTTTTCCTGTCTTTTGTCATCGGTAGTTAATACTACTGGTGAATTGAATACTGACTAGTTGAAGTATTTTCTAGAAAGAATATACTCAATATATTTGTGATTATTGATTAACTCCATATATACAAAGTCATTGGGAAAGCATAATTTATATCATGTAAATTTTATCTAGCATTGAAAAATAATTCAAATTGTACTTATACTCCCTTATATGGTCCTTGGCCCTTTAAATGATAGTTTGTTTTAATCTTTGTAATTTAGTTTATATGAAAACTAAACTATTTTGCTCTATTTTTTATTGCTCTATTTAGATCATTTTGTCCTAATATCATAATTTAAATTTCTGTGTGATTTGTGTGGCTAATTGAATAAGCATACTTAAAAAGCTTTCATTCCCTTATTTATTTGAATTGACTTTATACAATGAAAAAGAAATTGATACTTTACAAGAATGGGAAACAAAATTTGAAAATCAGTGCTACTATATAACTCTATCTGACCCATCAAGAAAATCCCCTTAAGCAATACAAAGTAATTAGGACCTGATTACTTCTTCTTTTTCTTTTTTTTTAAAAATTTTTTAAAATTCATTTTAGAGAGGAGAGAGAAAGGGAGAGAGAGAGAGAGAGAGAGAGAGAGAGGGTGGGGAGGAGCTGGAAGCATCAACTCCCATATGTGCCTTGACCAGGCAAGCCCAGGGTTTTGAACCGGCGACCTCAGCATTTCCAGGTTGACGCTTTATCCACTGCACCACCACAGGTCAGGCGGACCTGATTACTTTTTTATGTCTATGGAGAGGTTTATTAATTGTTCCCTTTTGTCATTTACAATAAAGGGTGTAAATTTTTGAAAAGTTCATCATTGTAGTAATAAACACTTTGATATAAATAAGAACTGTCCAGTGTATCAGAAGTGATCTGAAATCATACCACCCAGAATATAAAGAAATCTCATTTCTTAAGTCCTGTCTTCAATGTGAATTTACATTGTACTGGAGTGAGAAAAAGGACAAAATTTAAACAGTTAATAAAGTAAAATAAGTAGGTAGATAGAATTCTTGAGACTCACAGCAAAGGCAAGAGCAGAGGCTGAGAGGTTTAGTAAGTATTACTTGAAGAGGTAGATGAGGAATTAATGGAGCGAAGTTCATAACCAACCGAGTGTTTGGGTTTTTTAAATCTAGTTTTTATAATTTGTTAAGATTGAATATTAGAAGGATTTCACAATTTTAGAAATTAGAATGTAGAATTCTATTACATTGATCTGTGCTTTGTCCTGTAAAGAACAATTAACTTACTATTTTTATATATGTAAAAATAGAGGTGTACTGTGCTTTTTCTTTTTCCATAGCTGGCACTTTATGTGCTTTCATTCCTGGAACCCAAAGACCTGCTACAAGCGGCTCAGACTTGTCGCTACTGGAGAATTTTGGCTGAAGACAACCTTCTCTGGAGAGAGAAATGCAAAGAAGAGGGTAAGGTTCACATAGAGAAAATGTTTGTACTTTGAGAAAGCAAGGTGATTCTGAAAACAAATAGAAAAAATAAGATTAAGTTTTATGTGCAAATAGAATAAAGTAGTGGGTAAATGGAAAAAGGACTTCTGGCAGCCTATCAGAGAATCAAGAATGAGTCTTCATTTGCATTCACCTACTTAGATAAAACCCACAGGTTATTCCACTCATTCAAAGGGGCCAAATCTTGCAGCTAATTTCTCTAATGAACACTGTAACCAAAAACAAATATAACTGATTATTTGCCTCCCAGTCTCTAGTAGAATAAACAATGAAAAAGTTGAGATGAGGTTGATTTAAAGTTATATTGGCAATAAAATACTCAAATAGTCGATATTTTATTCATTTCTCCACAAATATTTTTGGACACCTCTTAGAAACTAGGCGTTCTTCAGTGCTGGTGGTACAGTAATAAACTCCCATTCTCCTCCCATCATGAAGCTTATGTTCTTGAAACCTGTTTAAAAAAAAAAAAAAAGAATTTCCTCTCTTGGTAGAGGAGTAGGTATCATTTATATTAACTAAAGAAAGGACTTTTTCCCCCCCAGCAGTTGTCTAGAAAAAAATATTTTTGAAAAAAATATGTAAAAATATTATTTGCCTCTGACAAGCAGCATTTTTAAGAAAGAATCTTAGAGCATCAGACATAGCTCCGTAGGTCGTCCTCCCCTCCTGGAGGCTGTGGTGGGTGGGAGCACGCACTAGGACGGCTTGGAGGTGGAGATCCCGGTACTTGGTCTCCAGTCTTGCCTCTGCCCTGCCTGTGGTTTGGACTGAGCAGTGAAACTATGTCTTCCTAAGTATCTATATACATAAAGTGGGATTAATCATCCCAGCCTTACCTTCTCTCATAGAATCATTATTTTAAGCACTTAAAAAAAAATGGTAACATTTACATAACAAAATTGTAACCATTTGTAAGTGTACAGTTTAGTGGGATTGAGTACATTCACATTGTTGTACAGCTGTCACTACCATCCATCTCCAGAACTTGTTTATCTTCCCCAGCTGAAACTTCATACCCATGTAACAGTAACTCTCTATTCCTCTTCTCTGAAGCCCCAGCATCCACCATTCACCCACCATTCTACTTCTGTCTCTTATACGAGTTTGTATAAGTGCAATCATATGGTATTTGTCTTCTTGTGACCCCCTTATTTCACTTAGCACAATGTCTTCAAGTTCATCCAGGTAGTAGCATGTGTTAGAATTTTTTTTAAGGTTAAATAATATTCCCTTGTATGTATATACCACAGTTTCTTTATGCATTTATCCATCAGTGGACACTTGGGTTGCTACTTTTTGGCTATTATGAGTAATGCTGTGTTATGAACACAGGTATACAACTATCTGTTCAAGTCCCTGTTTTCAGTTCTTTGGGGTGTATATTCAGAAAGGGAATTACTGGATCATATGGTATTCTATGTTTAGTATATTGAGAAGCCACCATACTGTTTTCCATAGCAGCTATCCCCTTTTATATTCCCACAAGCATTGCATAAGGGTTCTGATTTCTGCACATTCTCACCAACATTTCATACAGTCATTCTGAGAAAAAAATCAAATGGTTAATGTAGAAGAATACCATACAAAATATAAACTTTACATTATTTTGTTTTGTAGTACCAGTGTTAGAAAGTGGGCAGTGTCCTGCATTTTGGTGGTTTTCTATGCTAGCATAGGGGAAAATGAGATACATTATAAAGTGTGTAATATTTATTATTGGTGAAGGCAGTTATACTCTTTAACTCTTTAAAACTAGGTATTGATGAACCATTGCACATCAAGAGAAGAAAAATAATAAAACCTGGTTTCATACACAGTCCATGGAAAAGTGCGTACATCAGACAACATAGAATTGATACTAACTGGAGGCGAGGAGAACTCAAATCTCCTAAGGTAACTGAACTCATGCACAGTGTAACCAAATCTATTAATCAATCTGTGCTAGCACCAACTATGTTCTTCCCTTTCTTGGCAACCAGTATAAATTGACACCTATCTCTAGTAGAAAGAAAGAAAATATATTTGAAAATAACTGAAAACGTAACTGACAATATCCTTCTTTTGTGGACTTCTCTAGTCTGACAACTCATTGTCTTAAATAAAAGATGAGTTTATTGGCATGTCGTTCTATCTTGTGTAAATGAAAATTTCTTATTATGCTGTTGAATTTTGTATCTTATACTGTACATTCTACCTAAGAATTGCTCCCTCTCTGGCCACATAGTCCAAGTAAGATTTTTGAGGTGTATCCATGTTTTGTTTTGTTTGGGGGCTTTTCTATGTTTTTTATTTTATTTTATTTTATTTTATTTTATTTATTTGTTTATCAAGTGAGAGGCAGGGAGGTGGAGAGACAGACTCCCACATACACTGTGACTGGGATCTACCTGGCAACCCCCCTTTTGGACTGATGTTCTGCCCATCTGGGGCCGCTACACTGTTGCTCAGCAATCGAGCTATTTTAGTGCCTGAGGCTAGGCCATGGAGCCAACTTGCAAATTTGAGCAGTGGCTGCAGGAGGGAGGGGGAGAGAGATAGAGAAAGGGAGGCTGAGGGGTGGAGAAACAGATGGTTGCTTCTCCTGTGTGCCCTGACTGGAAATCGAACCCAGGACTTTCACACGCTGGGCTGACGCTCTACTGCTGAGACAACTGGCCAGGGTCTCTGTGTTGTTGTTTTTTTTATAAATTTAACTATTATTAACATTTCAAGTATATAAAGAATAGCAAAAATGCTTGAAAATTTAAGGCATATTTTTATAACCGGAAAAAAAGCAATTTGGAGAGAAAGTGTTTGAGTCCTAGATATACATTATAACAGGCTTTTTAAATTTTAAGTTCAAAAGTTGATAATTGTTGGTCTTGTCTTTCTAGTTAACAGGTGCTTTTGCTTTTGTGTATCAAGTTATAAGACTTAGACACCTATTTTGGTTTGAACAGATAAAATAGGTAATTATAAAATCCATTTGCATTTGAACCATCTTTATGAGGTCTTCAATCAGCAAAATTATAACAGTTGATGTCTCAAGTATAAATCATAGAATATGGAAACAATATAATGTTTAATACTTGATTTATTAGCCAGGAATGATGATGCTTCATATTTCATATAAATTTTAATTCTAGAAATAGATTATAGATTACTGTTTCTATTTATGGCTTCTTTTTTCTTTTCACCCGTATTTTATAAAACGTAATTTAATAACATTGCTAATCTGTACATCTACCTTGTAGGTGCTGAAAGGACATGATGATCATGTGATTACATGCTTACAGTTTTGTGGTAACCGAATAGTTAGTGGTTCTGATGACAACACTTTAAAAGTCTGGTCAGCAGTCACAGGCAAAGTAAGTTTACTTCTTTCTCACTTCACAGTCATCGTTTTTTGTTTATCTTTGCAAAGATCAGCCAGTAAAAGGAAAACAAGGGGTCATTTTTTACTCTAGTTTGTTTATATAGCAGATATCAGAGCTTCTAATTTAGCTTCTTCCTTGGCATGAAGATGATGTTTCTGATGATAGGCATGTCACTAGTTTCTTCTTTAGTTAAATAGTTTGTCTCTCTTTGATGTAGCTATTAAGATTTTAGAGATGTGCTTTATCTTTTTCTTGTCTTAATTTTTCCTCCCTTTTTAACCATGCAAATTCTATCTCCTTCCTTTTTAATATGTTTTCAAAAATATGATTGAAGGGTATTTGTTTTTTCTTATAAACTGCTTTGTTGATAACATTCTTACAGTTTAGAACTTAAATAAGTTATGTTAATTTAGACTAATCTCAAACCCTGTGATGTGGAAGTTAAGCAGACTAGGTGTTTAAAAAGGAGCTTGAAGAAGAAAGCAGTTCATGCAATCAATTTTACTGCATACAATATTATACTTTAATGGTTTTCTATTGGATATTTATATTTATCTTTACAATGGAGAATATTCTTATGAATTGACCACCTAAGTAATAATTGGAGAAAGTGTGGGGACCAAAATCTGTGTCTTTTAAAATGTCCTATAGTGCCTGACCTGTGGTGGCGCAGTGGATAAAGCGTCGACCTGGAAATGCTGAGGTCGCCGGTTCAAAACCCTGGGCTTGCCTGGTCAAGGCACATATGGGAGTTGATGCTTCCAGCTCCTCCCCCCCTTCTCTCTCTCTGTCTCTCCTCTCTCTCTCTCTCTCTCTCTCTCTGTCTCTCCCTCTCCTCTCTAAAATGAATTTAAAAAAAATAAATAAATAAAAATAAAAAAAAAATAAAATGTCCTATAGCATTTTAAAATGTTGATTCTTGGGCAAGAATCTCTAAACAGTCTAAGTTAGATGTTAAAATTTTTTAAGGCAGCTTGATGCTTCCATACTTTAGTATTAGTTTTGGATTGATTTCAAGGCTTCACTGTGTGTCTTTACTTGTCTAGAAGTACCTTACCTGGCTCCTCACTGCTGCCTTGAGGCGGATTGAGCCGAGGTGTGGTATGTAGCCACACCCAGCACTGTCGGCTTCCTTCCATGCAGTCGACTCCCATGGACAAAACCAAGTTGCCCTTGTAGAATTATTTCATCAAAGAGACCAGGCTGGAGTTCTCATACTTTAATGATAAATGTTTATTTCCTGTATACCTATTCCTGAATTGTGTGTATGTGTACAATAGGTAGTGCTACTGATAAACAAAGCAATAAATAGCGATGGTGTCATGTCATATGTGTGTGTGTGTGTGTGTGTGTGTGTGTGTGTGTGTGAGAAATGAGTTTCTTATATGCCAAACAACCAAATTGAGTAAATATAACTTTATTCCAAATTTTAATGAGCTACTCAAATGCTATTTAAATCATTTTTCTTTCTATTCAAAAGTAATCATCTTAAGTGTTTTTCCAGTGTCTAAGGACATTAGTGGGACACACAGGTGGAGTATGGTCGTCACAGATGAGAGACAATATCATCATTAGTGGATCTACAGATCGGACTCTCAAAGTGTGGAACGCAGAGACAGGAGAGTGCATACACACCTTATATGGGCACACTTCCACTGTCCGCTGTATGCATCTCCATGAGAAAAGGTGAGGGGAGGCCCACAGTGGTTGGGAAGTCCTTGTCTGTCATTGTGAATTTGGGTTTTGTGTGGAGGTGAACTTGTATAATACCTAAACTGTGTCTAATGGAGATAGTAATAATGTGCTCTTAAATTAGACTTTAATGATTAGATTTCAGATGTTTCTATACTAGGAAAGCACTTGTGTGTATTAGCTTAAAATTGGGGGGTTATTTTTAAATTTTCTTCCTCATTTATTAATGTTGGCTTCTTGAAAGCTTCTATGTTTTAATTTTGAATAACATCTTACTTTATTGTTTTACATCTCTGATGACTCATCATCTTAAAAAATCTTTTTTTTTTTTTTTTAATTTGCTATTCATATTTCTGCTAGTGGGACAAATTCAGCTGTTCAGGCTTCAAGTCTTTTTGATTATATACCCATCCTACCCCCACTCCATCAAATCCCTATACCTAGGCAAAAGCTGAGGCCTGTCTGTGGATTCTGATTTATTCTTTCATTACCTATCACCTGAACTGTTGATATAGCGTTAAGACCTGGTCTTCTCACCCTTTACTGGGCTGACAGAACTCTCCTCTGTTGGGTTAGTAACACTGCCCTTTGGGAGCACTTTGTCACCTACCAAGTTAGAACAAAATCCTCCATCCAGTTTTCAAAGTGTTTTCAGCCAAACCAGACTGCCTGCTTTTTTTTCTCAGTGTCTTTGCCGTTGGTTTTATGTACTCTTACAAAGCCCTCCTATTGAAAGTCCTTTCTGTCTTCTTCTGACATGTCTTCATGGTACAACCTGTTAGACAAATGTGTTTTCTACTTCATTTGTCAAAAACAGTATTAGTGAAGGGTCCTTACAGTGAATCCACTCCAGTCTTTACCTTTAACTCTGCCCACATAGCATTTTCTTTATTAAGAATCATTACATTAAGCAAATTTCACACCAGATTGGTAATATGTGAAGAAAAATTACCTTTTCAATTGTAATTTGAAGCTGCTTTGAACAGTGTGCTCTGCTATTAAAATTTAGGGGATTGGTATCAGGAGACCGTACATTTCACTTAAATCTCTCAGTGCTTCTGTTTCCTACTCTTCCAAATGTGGAAGCTGTGGCCTTCCTTTGTCTCTTAGGAATGACATAAGATACCTGAAATTTCAGCTCCCCTTTTAATCTGGAGATTACAAAGTGTTGTATCACTCAGGTTTTTAGAAGACTATAGCTCCAGTAATGTTGGATCGAATTTTGAAAAAATTTCTGTTGCTTCAATATATGGACCTTCTAAAACCTATATATCTTAATGTCCCTATAGCCTGTTGAATATTTATAAATATAAGCAATATGCAACCTTTGAGGACATGTCTAAAACTAGTTAATTTTACCAAAATATACGGTGTAGAGCACATATCTTTAACTATTTAAATAACAAATTCTGATTTGTTTTGTTGAATAACCTTTATTGAATTTTTCCCTAATCACAAAGGGAGTATGTATGTATTCATCTTAACAATTTTGGGAAATGACAGAAAGAATAAAGAAGAAAATTTTATTTTTTCAAAATACCACAGTTTTCCCATTGACATTTTATATGTATTATGCACATTAGCATTTTATTTCTAAAATTTAAGACCTTATTGTATATATTTAGAGCTGGCTGCTGCTACTGCTTCTTTTTCTTCTTTTTTAAATACAGTAGTTTTCAGAGCCCCAAGGAGCTACTTATCTCTATAGGTAGGGGAACCAAACAGGCAGAATTCTAGGCTTCCCAACTTCTAGTCCTAATCAGAGGAACTCAACTTCTGTTTGTTTACATATCAGGGTTTTACTTAGGATGGCTTTGAAAACAGGTGTTCCTGCTTAAGGAAAGAAGTTTAATAATCACTGACTTGAGATATACTTAATCATGTTATTAAAAATTGTAATACTTTTTTTTTCTGTTTCCCCCCACAGAGTTGTTAGCGGTTCTCGAGATGCCACTCTTAGGGTTTGGGATATTGAGACAGGCCAGTGTTTACATGTATTGATGGGTCATGTAGCAGCGGTTCGCTGTGTTCAGTATGATGGCAGGAGGGTTGTTAGTGGAGCCTATGATTTCATGGTGAAGGTGTGGGACCCGGAGACTGAGACCTGTCTACACACGTTGCAGGGGCATACCAATAGAGTCTACTCGTTACAGGTAAGAGATCATAGATCCCTCCTCCCTTCCGACGCTCTACTGATGAATCATGAGATAGCTTTAGTCAGATAACCACCGTCACATTGTTGATCCAGGACAGTCCAAAACAGATGAATCAGGTTACTAATTGTTTACATGTATTTTTAAATTAGCATGAAGAAAGCTAAATTTGAAATTGTTTATGTGATTTGTTTCAGTTTTTTCTGTGATCCATTTTCTGTCTGAAATACACATATTTGTCCTGGAGCCTGGGGTTTTGGAGCCCTAAGTTTTGCTCTGTTAATTAATGGGTAGATAGTCTCATAGGAGAATAACCGGATTTTAATAAACTCCTTAACAGAGGATTAATTTGGCCAAAAGCTGCCCCTTTGCCTTGATAGCTGAAAGCTGATGGACCATGTAATTGTGATTCCATCCCCATTCAGAGTGGAAGTGGAGCCGTTCTGCGTAAAACTGCTCTACTCTCTACTCTCGCAGGGCTACTAATCTGTGGTCATAAAGAAACTAGTTCTTTGTATACATTTGAACCTGATGTCCTTTGACAGACTGCCATATTTTGAGATAAAGTAATAGCAAGTTTAGAAAATGGGTCTCATTTTCTGCAAGACAGCATTTCTATTCAAAAATATTTCCAATTACTTATATAGTTCATTTACCAGTTATTGCCCATTAGTGATCAGCCATATTGTCCCAGTGCCAACAGTCCTGTTCTTGAGGTATTTGTTTCTCAGTTGATGAAATATTGACTATGCCACAAAATATTGACACATAATAAAGGTGTTTGTTAACTTAGAAAAGGTTATGAATTTGGAGAGGGAATTGGCTGCATCTGTTTTTATGTTTTGTAATATGCTAAGAACCTTAATGAATAGAATATTCTCATATAAATAAACCATTAGATTGAGAAAAGACTATTTTAGATCTGGGAATTAATAATACTTAACTGACTTTGTATAACTGGGAAGCAGGAAAAGAGGTGCTATGTAGATTTCTGTTTTTATCAAAACACTACCTCTTCTAATTCCAGATACAGTTATCTGTTGGCGCATTTCCTAATTAGCACTTAGGTTATTGTAGATGAAAATTTTATTTTGCATACAATTTTTAGTGGAACTAACTTTTAAGCACCATGAAAGTTACCTCTGGCCCTACTCATGTCTTCGGTGTTGATGAGCACCCGCCTTCCTACAAGTCATGTCAGCAGTTTCAACTTCCTGTTGGGAAATAAAACTCAAATGGCAGTCCTTATTACATTTTCCATAGTATGGAGCACAATGTGTGACCCTATGATCTGAAAATAATATGTTCATTTTAGGTGTTCTGCTTTCTTTGTCATTGTTCCTGCTTCTTTCTGGTAGAAGCTCTGAGAACATGCTCTGTAGAGGTGCTGGGTTACATGCAGCTCCTCCCAGTACCTCACCTTGTTCCCAATGTTACCTGCTCTCCATGCTCTGCTCTGCTCCCCTCCCCCACTACGACTAAGGTCAGTAGGTAGTATCAGGAGCGTCCACACGTCTAGTCTAATAAACTGTGTCTGTTGTAGTTTGATGGCATCCATGTGGTGAGTGGATCTCTTGATACATCAATCCGTGTTTGGGATGTGGAGACGGGGAATTGCATTCACACGCTAACAGGACACCAGTCGTTAACGAGTGGGATGGAACTCAAAGACAACATTCTTGTCTCTGGGAATGCAGATTCTACAGTTAAAATCTGGGATATCAAAACAGGACAGTGTTTACAAACATTGCAAGGTAAGTATTGGCTATCCCCCCTTTAGTTGTGTTAGTTAAAAAGTAGATTGGCCTGACCTGCGGTGGCACAGTGGATAAAGCATCCACCTGTAATAATACTGAGGTCGCTGGTTCGAAACCCTGGGCTTGCTGGTCAAGGCACATATTGGAGTTGATGCTTCCTGTTTCTCCTTTCTCTCTCTCTCTCTCTCTCTTTCTTTCTCCCCCTCTCTAAAATAAATAAACAAAAAAAATCTACAAATTTTTTTTTTAAAAATTAGATCATTGTTCAAAAGAAATATGCATCACAAAAAGAATTAAACTCATATGAAATGAAAATGCTTATTTTGGTAAGTTTACCAGCATGTCTATTCTGATTTAACAAAGCTAGGCTATCCTTGAGAAAGTGTGTTAAATTGTTTTTAATATAACATTTAAATTGTGTTTTTGATATAAAATTATTTAATCACTTCCCATATTACAGTTAACTCTACCTAACTTGAAAGAACAATTTGAAGAAAGATCTTGACTGTATTACAGGAGCAACATACTCATTTTATTATTTGAGTGATTGTCTCATTTTGAATTTGTAGTCCAATTTTAAATTAAAGAGCTGTCTTGCTGGAGGGAAAAGAAAACAACCCAAACTCCCTAATCTGATAGAAAATTGCTTTGGCCTCAACTTAGACCCTTAACCATCTGCTTAACTAGAATAGGAAGGAATGGTAGTGCCCACTCAACTAGAGGAAGAAAAATGTGAAAGCCACTATTATTAAATGAGGCACAACAGTGTTATCTTAAGTCATGATTAACTTCCTTTTATTGGTCATAGCCTTTAGAAAGTGTTTTTTAGTATTTTTTTAGTGAGGCCATCTGGTGGGCCGTATTGCAGCTTTTTACTCGTTGGTTTTGTCTCTTTCTCAGAGTTTTGGAATGGTGTCCATTCAGCCTTTGCCCTTGAGTGGTCACTTCAAAGGAGTAGGGCAGTAGACCTCTTATGCTCATTTGTCCAACAGCAGAATCCATGAAACTGGGCTAGCTACGTCATCCCCTAGAGAAGTTCTTATTTCTGCAGCCAGAAAACAAAATGTTTGCTGGTAGCTAACCGGCTTCTTGGAAGACAGAACTCTTGAAAATGAACATTTCAGTTACAGACACCTACCAGATTTTCTGACATCCCTGCTGATCCTAAAATACTCAGAACACAGTTTCTAAATATGCAGCATTTTAAATATTTCATGTATTGTATGTTCTAGTGCAGAAGTCTACAAATTACAATGTAACTAACCCATAGCCATGATTTCTAACCAGTAATCGAATTCCTTTGGTTTTGCCTAGGTCCCAACAAGCATCAGAGTGCGGTGACCTGTTTACAGTTCAACAAGAACTTTGTAATTACCAGCTCAGATGATGGAACTGTAAAACTATGGGACTTGAAAACGGGTGAATTTATTCGAAACCTAGTCACATTGGAGAGTGGAGGGAGCGGGGGCGTTGTGTGGCGGATCAGAGCCTCGAACACAAAGCTGGTGTGCGCCGTCGGGAGTCGGAACGGGACTGAGGAAACCAAGCTGCTGGTGCTGGACTTTGATGTGGACATGAAGTGAAGGCAGAAAAGATGAATTTGTCCAAATGTGTAGACGATATACTTCCCGCCCTTCCCCCTGGAAAAAAAAAAAAACAAAAAACAAAAAGAAAAAAGAGAGAAAAAAAGAAAAAGAAAAAAAAAACCCTTGTTCTCAGTGGTGCAGGATGTTGGCTTGGGGCAACAGAATGAAAAGACCTACAGACTAAGAAGGAAAAGAGGAAGAGATGACAAACCGGAACTGACAGGAGAGACGTCTGCTGTCTCATCACATGAAAGGCTTCACTGTTGACTGAGGGCAGCTTTGCAAAATGAGACTTAAATCAAACCAGGTGCAATTATTTCTTTATTTTCTTCTCCAGTGGTCATCAGGCGCGTGAATGCTGAACCGGCGCTAACAGATTCTGCGGGTCTGTTACCACTGACCTAGGAAGGAGCTGCAGTAACATCGGAATAAGGAGGGTTGACTTTCTAATCAGAGAGCATCTGCAACAAAAGTCATTTTTCTGGAGTGGAAAAGCTAAAAAATATATATTACTGTGAATTGTTTTTGTACAGTTATCATGGAAAAGCTTTTTTTTTTTTTTTTTTTTTGCCAACCATTGCCAATGTCAATCAATCACAGTATTAGCCTCTGTTAATCTATTTACTGTCGCTTCCACATACACTCTTCAATGCATATGTTGCTCAAAGGTGGCAAGTTGTCCTGGGTTCTGTGAGTCCTGAGAGATGGAGTTAATTCTTGATGCTGGTGCTAGAAGTAGGTCTTCAAATATGGGATTGTTGTCCCACCCCTGTACTGTACTCCCAGTGGCCAAACTTATTTATGCTGCTAAATGAAAGAAAGAAAAAAAGCAAATTATTTTTTTTTATTTTTTTTCTGCTGTGACGTTTTAGTCCCAGACTGAATTCCAAATTTGCTCTAGTTTGGTTACAAAAAAAGACTTTTTGCCACTGAAACTTTAGCCATCTGTGCCTCTAAGAGGCTGAGAATGGGAGAGTTTCAGATAATAAAGAGTGAAGTTTGCCTGCAAGTAAAGAATTGAGAGTGTGTGCAAAGCTTATTTTCTTTTATCTGGGCAAAAATTAAAACACATTCCTTGGAACAGAGCTATTGCCGCCTGTTCCGTGGAGAAACTTTTCTTTTTGAGGGCTGTGGTGAATGGATGAACGTACATAATAAAACTGACAAAATATTTTAAAAATATATAAAATTCAAAAGTAAAGTAAAGTTGCTGGTCAGTCTTAGTGTTTTACAGTATTTGGGAAAACAACTGTTACAGTTTTATTGCTCTGAGTAACTGACAAAGCAGAAACCATTCAGTTTTTGTAGTAAAGGCGTCGTCACATGCAAACAAGCGAAATGAATGAAAAAGTCAAATGGTTTGCCTCATTCTCCAAGAGCCACAACTCAAGCTGAACTGTGAAAGTGGTTTAACACTGTATCCTAGGCGATCTTTTTTCCTCCTCCTGTTTATTTTTTGTTTTATTTATAGTCTGATTTAAAACAATCAGATTCAAGTTGGTTAATTTTAGTTATGTAACAACCTGACATGATGGAGGAAAACAACCTTTAAAGGGATTGTGTCTATGGTTTGATTCACTTAGAAATTTTATTTTCTTATAACTTAAGTGCAATAAAATGTGTTTTTTCATGTTAGTATGTCTGTTTCTTCCACTGAGGTAATAATACTTCATTATAAATATTTAGGGTTTGTCTCTAATATTTAAAATAGCAAAGTCTTGGTTTCTTTGCATTCCCTAGTGTGACATAGAAATCAATACTTCCTGGCCCGTTTTATATAGCTAAAGTAAGAATAATGTGCTGTGAATGCAGATTTTATTTCTCTCCTTAGACTTTAAAGGATACTCCAATGTGCTTGTCTCTATGTTACATTAGGATGTAGAAATATGAGGTCTGGGGCCCCCAAAGAGGGACAAAAGTCTTGTGACCATTACAACTAAAATTCGTATAAAAAGTTCATTTTTGACCCTGGCCAGGTGGTTCAGTGGATAGCGCATCATCCCAGAATGTTGAGGTCGCAGGTTCGATTCCTGGTCAGGGCACATTACAAGAAGCAACCAATGAGTGCACAACTAAATGGAACAACGAATTGACACTTCTTTTTCTCTCTCTCCTCCCACCCCCCTCCATCTTTCAAGTCAAAGAAAAAAAATTTTTAAGTTTGTTTTAAAAATATGACCACATCTTTTTTGCACACTTAACCAGGAACTTTCTATGCATGATCTGTAGGGCCCCCATCACCTTGCGAAGTAGGTACAGTAACTCCTCACTTAACGTCAATAGATTCTACAACTTGAAGTGAAACGACATGCAACGAAACCAGTTTTACCACAGGTGACTTGGTGTAAACACGAGTTAAGATCCTGTGGCATTTCATCAATGTTAAAAAGGAACAACACTGAGCAAAACGGTGCTATTCGAGGACCTGCTGGACTGTTATCTCCATTGTGAAGCAGAGAGCATAGCTGCGGCTCAGACTGGTAAGGTGATTTGCTGGAAGCCAGATAACGAGCAGAGCGCCAGAATTTCTTTAAGAAGAAGGAAACCTAGAATTTTGACAAACTAAAGCAAGGGTTTGGAAAAAATAAGTCATGTTGTGGTCTTTCCAAGCTCTTGTCACTGTTCTATGTAGTTCATCTAATATAAGTGAAAAAAAAGTGAAGTTATTCAAATTATGTAGACTCTCAAATAGCAGGTTCTCTCTCCCTCATGTATGCATATACTATGTAAATATAAAGTCTCTAGTAGTCTCGGCTATCCAAGCCATAGATGAAAACCTCAAACTTGAAAATCGATGCTACTAAATGAATACATTTCTTAAAAAACATGTGTTCTTTACTCATAGGGCCTCACTTTCCCAAAACTACTAAATCAGAACACTCAGGAGTGGGACCCAGGTATCTGCATTTAAACTAGCTCACCAGGTGAGTTATAGGCACAGCTTTGAGAACCACTGCCTTAGATAACTATTCCAGTACGATAGGTTATTTGGTTTATTAGTCCACAGCACATTATAAGCACTAAATATGAGGGAAGATTGACAAGTTAAAGGAAAAGACAGAAAAACACATAAACAAGGCAAAAATAATGTGAGGCCAGCAGTCCTGTCTGCTTTACGGTGAACTTGACTAGTCAAGAAAAAGTTGTAATTCTATTCGGTAATCTTGAACCAGACTACTTGATTTTCCTAATATAGATACAGCTTAACTGTAACGTAATTGAAAAAAAAGCATCATCTTTAAAAATAAATGGTCATTATGAGTGAATTCACAGGTTTTGCAGACAGATAGACTTGAGTTCAGTTCCCAGTATTCTAATACTACTTCCTAGTTACGGGATCTTTGTTAGATTCTTTTTGCCCTCACATTTCCTCATCTAGAAAGTAAAGATGACCCACCTCCTAAGGTTATTGTAGGGCTTAAATGTTATCAAGTGTATAGCACACTGATGGCACTTAGGGTTCAATAAATGGCAGCCCCTGTTAGAACTTTAAGAAAATAGGCCCAGATAATTGTAACTTTCTATATCTGGGAACACTTGAATATGTTCATGACTCATTCAGAAATGTAATAAAAATAGCATGCCTATATGTAGCAATTTACATTTTTTAGAGTGGAGTCACCTGAATTTCTCATTTGAGTCTTAAAGAAACCTTGAGATAGACAGTTAGGGGAGCACCTAATGGGGATTTTGTGTAAACTTAGGTGTTCGTTTTTATTATTATTATTAATAATAAATGAATAATCTTTATTACAGTGAATCTGTTTCCCAAAGGGAAAATATTAACCTCATTTCAAAGAAATTATTGTCATTATAGTAAGAAAATTCACAAAGGGAATTCTGCTTTGTGGCCTCTTATTGAAGATAGTCACCACCTTATATAACTGAATTTTTAGATCTTCATATCAGAATATAAGCTGTCCCCACATTTAGATGTCAGAAGTTCCTGAAATTGAACTTTGCCTGGAACTGAAACTAAAATTGGGACACAGAAGTAACCCATAATAGCCTGTGTGCCCAAGAATACCTGTTGAATGGAGCAAAGGGAGATATATAATATCTCTCTTTATCCATCTCTCTCTCTCTGGAATTGTTTATAAAATTTGACACTTTCAAACTCTCTTACTGAGATTCAGTAACCACAACTATTTCATTAATTTGTACAGCTACTGCATACCAAGTGGTTAAATTCATGTTTCAACCGACCTATTTAATTTCAAAAAATAATTGACATTTAATTATTTGTGTTAACTATTTTTTAGCAGTTTTCTTTATGCCTTTTGAGCTGGTCTGTTATAAAAATCTCCTTCCTGTTTCTCTGAATTGATTAGAGTCTACAATCAAACCGCAGAAAAAGACCTCTGAGCTTTTCCCTGAAGTGAAATGGGATCAAGGCCGTGACTTGCTCCCCACTCTTTTCCCTGGCGCACCCCCTGCACGTTGTGAACATGGGGACAGAGGTGGAGGAGAGGAGCTACTAGAGGAGCTTGCGCAACTCCATCCTCCTCCCGTGCCTTCTGGTACATACTGAAACCAGAAACGAGCAGCTTGGCATAGCAGGGGTAGATTCACGTTACATTTTTCTCATTCCTTCCCTCAGGTATGTCTTCATTCATTTTCCTTCTCTGAGTCATCCCCCACCCCCCAAAAAATCAGGATTATAATCTATACTTTATCAGATCCTTAGCCAGTAATGGATTCAACCTTGTTATCCCATCTAGGAGAACCTACTATTTTTTTAAGCACCACTCGTAAGTCTACTGATAGTAAGAAGTGGTTCAGTGTTGCCAACGAATGAATTTGAATAAGTGCTTCTGATGCTGGTTGTTTTATTGTTCCCTGCCTACTGCAGTTGGAAGGTAGCTGGTGTGTGTGTGCAGACACAGACATAAGAATATACTAGAACCCGGGGATAAGCCTATTCTCAGTGAGCCATAATTTCATTTCCTTTAAACCTTCCCCCCTTTCATCCATGAAACAAAGGGAATGGGTCATAGAAAGAGAAGATGTTGGTGGCCAAGAGGAAACATCCTAAGTCTTTGCCAGGACAGACCAATGGCCGTGTCTGAAGAGGATGCTGTGTGTGTGTTCACACAATGTTCTTGGAGTCCTGCATTGAGTCACCATATGGTAATTTGAAAAGTTGATGCACAGTTTGTGATTTTGGCATTTTCTACTGCCCAGGAGATAGATTTCAAGTGAGATCCAAAGTGGATGCTCCCAGCTCCATTTCACTGAGAGTGCTTAGTCACTGATCTAAATTGCAAACAAACGTAGCATGGCATCGTTCATTAGCTAACAAGTCTCTTTATCCCTTCTCTTAGTACTAGTGATACCCAAACAAGCAAGATCCTCTCTCACCAGCCATCTCTTCCCTACCTCTTTGTAGCTGGAGGAGACTGAAAACATCCAAAGGGCATTTCAAATGTCCTTCCAGGGAAATGAAAAGCAGCAAAAGCCGACAGAACTCAAATGCACCTTTCCCCAAAGTGTAAAGTATAAATAAATTCTAGATCTTATTCCCAAGAAGACTCATTGCTGAGACGAAAGGCTGGTGACCAACCATTTGCAATTGGGTATAAAAATAGCAGAGTTTCTATTTCAGATGATCTGATTCTCCCTGAGATTTTTAAGGACAAGGAACCACTGGGTGGACATTTTGACATTGCCTTCTTTGCTTTGGAAAGTCTATCATGGCAGAAGCTGTGAAGGCTGTTTATCTTTTGGGTTTTGTTCTGCTTTGGCAGTCATTGCTGTCTCTGCCAAAGGAAAATCACGTGGAAATCACTCTTGCAAATCAAAGGTGCAGATATAACAGACCACAAAAATATATTGCTAATATACTCTTTTTTTTAGGGGTTCATAGATTATGAAAAAGACATCAAACCACCACTACTCAATGCAAGAGGAAGGTTACTCGTAAGACTTTTTAAACATAGATAGATGAAGCCCATTAAGACTTTGCCAAGCCGATGCTGCACTAGGTGCAGTCAGCAAGTCAGCACAACTCCTTGCCACCAGGAGCCTTTCAGCCTGAGGGTGCTATCCAGTCCAAGAGAGTGAGTCTGGGCGGCTTCAGTAAGCCCAGCAGGGACACAGGAAGGTATAGAGGCTAAAAGTAGAACTGCCTGCAACTCTGGTAAGGGTTTTGGCAACCTGAAGCTTATAAAGGAGTCTTTTATTTATTTATTTTAAATTTTTTAACAGAGTCAGAGAGAGGGACAGATAGGGACAGACAGGAAGGGAGAGAGATGAGAAGCATCAGTTCTTCATTGAGGCACCTTAGTTGTTCGTTGATTGTTTTCTCATATGTGCATTGACTGGGGGGGGGGGTGGCTACAGCAGACTGAGTGACCTCTTGCTCAAGCCAGCGAACTTGGGCTTCAAGCCAGCGACCTTTGGGTTCAAGCTAGCGACCATAGGGTCACTTCTATGATTCTGAGCTCATGCCAGCGATCTGCGCTCAAGCTGGTGAACCCACACTCAAGCCAGATGAGCTTGTGCTCAAGCCAGCGACCTCAGGGTTTCCAACCTGGGTCCTCCATGTCCCAGTCCGATGCTCTATCCACTGTGCCACTGCCTGGTCAGGTTAAAGGACAGTCTGAAAAAAGAAATTAGATCCAAACCTGAACATTTAGGATGATAAAGAGTATAACAATTGCTGAAGCCTTGGTAATGCAGGCCCCTTTTTTTCTGAGGTCACTTTAGGAAAGTGAGGAGCCAGCATTTGCACTCTTATAGCCACGAGAAGAGGCAGGGCCATGCAGAACTTACACTGGGGTATGGTATGTTCTTAGTAAATGTCAGCAACCATTATTGTTATTATAAGTGAGAAATGCAGCTATGTTCAAATTCCATCTCAGCCACTTGTGGCCTCTTGGAAGATTTTTAAATCATTCTGAACCTCTTCCATCATCTATAAAAGAGACAGTAATTGTTGTTACTGTTACATGCGCTAACATATGCAGTGCCTGGTACAGGGCTTAGCTAATTAATGTTGTACTCAATGAATGGTAGTATGTTAAGTATCATCACTGCCACTAACAATAAAGAAGTTGGTGAGTATCTTTTAGGCCATCATTCCAAGCTTAATCTAGAAGAGCAGATCAATAAGACTTCCAGACCATAGCATCCAAACAACTTTCCAAATGTGCCAGGAACCCAAGAGAACAGTCTCCCCTGTTAGAAAGTAACATGCAGTCCAGTTTAAAATGACAATTTCTTTTTCTCCAAAGACCTACTTAAGTAACAGTAGAGAGATTTAAAAGGCATAATAACCCCAAAAGGGGGACGAGGGAGAAAACTCAGGTTAGACAAAAGATATCAACAACTTTGCATGAAGGGAGGCAGATGGCGGAGTGGTCTCCAGACCGGAAATGAAAAAAACTGCAACCTAAGTGCTCAGGAAGTGGAGGTACAAATGAGAAGTGAGCTAACTCCTTTTTTGTGGAAGGCAAGGTCAAGACATGGGGCTGAGAACTGGGGGCTGATTGAACGTAGGAGTGCATGGCGTGGGTGGGGCCCACTTCCTCTTCTCATCTTGTAGCCAGGGTACCACCTGTGCAAATTTCAACCTCCCACTCCCACCCCCCCAGTTTCCTGCACACCATTTACAAGAACTCTGAAGGGGACGTGATCTGAACTGAGTACAGAGCCACAGGAGGAGGCTCAGAAATGAAATGGAGGTGAGGTTACAGTTTGTCATTCTTTGTCATCTCCTGCAATGCCAGTATGCTGGCCTATACCAGAGGATTCCTCCCGGAGGAATGCTCAACCCAGGAGAAGACTCCACATACCGGCACTGGGCAGAGATGAGGGTTCCTCCAAATAAACTGTTGGCTCTCAACTCTGTCAATGGAAAACTCATTCACTGGGCCCTCGACCAAACTGAGGGAACTTCCTATTCGATTTGGAGTGTCTGCCTCTTAAATAGGAAAAGATAGTCAAGAACCACAAACATCTAAGAAAGACATCTAGTAGGTAAGCCAGAAGATCCATGAAATAAACTTTGACAAAGAACTATAATCAATACCCACAACAAGATAAGATAGCACACTTTATAATACAGGGACAGAATGCAATTTAAAAAGGCCTCATGGATACTAAAATGTTATAGAAATTTTTTTTTGGAATAGGCGACTGGAAAGAGATAGGAAAGTGATCTTTGTTTTCTTTTTATTTATTTATTTATTTTTTACAGAGACAGTGAGTCAGAGAGAGGAATAGACAGGGACAGACAGACAGGAATGGAGAGAGATGAGAAGCATCAATCATTAGTTTTTCATTGCACGTTGCAACACCTTAGTTGTTCATTGATTGCTTTCTCATATGTGCCTTGACCGTGGGCCTTCAGCAAACCGAGTAACCCCTTGTTGGACTCAGCGACCTTGGGTTCAAGCTGGTGGGCTTTTTTGCTCAAACCAGATGAGCCCGCGCTCAAGCTGGCAACCTCGGGGTCTCGAACCTGGGTCCTCTGCATCCCAGTCCGACGCTCTATCCACTGCGCCTCTGCCTGGTCAGGCAAAAATGTTATAGAAATTTAAAGAGAAAAAGAAAAATCTTTGCTAGAAAATAACAATTAAGAAAATCAAGCAAAACTAAAAGAGATGGAGATTAGCAGAGAAACTATATATAAGACTAGAGGATCAGTCTGTAACATCTAAAGAATAGCAGTTTCTAAAAAGAAAATAGCAGAGAATAAGTTATTTAAAAATGAATACAAGAACAATTAGCAGAATCCAAGGGAAGGAAACCCCTAGACTGAAAGGGCCCACTGAATGTTCTTTGAGTAAGTGCATGGGGGAAAAAAGCCATACCGTGATTCATCATTATGAAATTTGGGAGCACGTGGACTAAAAAGAAGCCCTAGAAACTTGAGAGAAAGATCAGGTTAAAAATTGAGAATCGCCATTTTAGACTTCTCAGTAGCAACATGAGATGCTAGGATGCAAAGGTCTTCAAAATTTGATGGGCAAATTATTTTCAGTTTAGGAATTGTACGCCTGCTCAAATTATTGATCAAGTCAGAGGAAGAATAAGACATTTACAGACATAGAAGGACTCCAAACAACGATCTCTCACAAACTCTTTCTTAAGAAGCTTGTGGACTGCTTCCAAATCTTCCAGTCCACAAGCTTCTTAAGAAAGAGTTTGTCAGTGGATGAGTGGATTAAAAAGAAAGCTGTGGTACATTCACACTATGGAATACTAATAGGCCGTAAAAAAAAGAAGGAAATCTCGCCCTTTGCACCAGCATGGGTAGACCTGGGGAGCATTATGCTAAGTCAGAGAAAGACAAGTAGCATATGATTTTACTTTTATGTGGACTCCAGTGAACAAAACAAACAAAATAGAAACAGACTCATAGATAAAGAAGAAAGACTGACAGCTGGGGTTGGAGAGCTGGGTAAAAATGGTGTAGGGATTAAGCAAGAAACAAAAGAACCAAAATGCATAGACACAGACAACAGTACGGTGACTATAAGAGGGAAAGGGGGTGGGGCAGACAGGGTAAAGGGACAAATGGTGATGGAAACACTTCATTTTGGATGGTGAACACAATACAGTGTACAGATGATGTATTATAGAACTGTACACTTGAAACCAGTATAATTGTATTAACCACTGTCACCCCAATAAATTCAAAATTAAAAAGACGCTTGCAGGAAATGTGGTCCAACAAAACAGTGAAATAAACACGAAAGAGGAAAATCTGGTATACAGAAAATAGGGATCTCGACCCAGGAGAGGGGTGAAGGGCGTTGTAGGGTGATAGATGGCCGCCGGGGTGCAGGAACTGCTCATGGAGGTGTGAGCAGGCAGGCCTTCGGAGAAAGGCTCCGGGACGACAAAATGAAGTGATAAATCATCTTCCCACCACGACAGACCATTTAGAGAAAAACAGCTCTGCAGTATTCAGGACATCTAATGATACATTTAGAAAAATTTGTTAAGTTTCAGTACATTAAAAGCTATGCAACAGATAAAAATGAGGCAATTATTAATTCAAAACAGGGTGTGAAGAAAACATAAGCACAGTGCACTATTAGCCCCACAGTAAACCATAGTTATGTAGCCATAAAAATGTAAATACTGATTAACGATGTTGCTAAAACATATAGGGAGGGGTAAGGGGTAGAGAGTTAAATCCTCATCTACCATAATTAGAAGTTATTAATGTCTAAAATGAAAAACTAGGAAATAAGAGGATATGCATATTATAAAAAGATAGGATGTGCACTTTAGAAGAATCAGCTAAAAAGTTATGTGTGTGCCTTTGTGGATGGGGGGAGTAGGTGGGTGCTGTTTCGATAGGCATTTTTTGCGTTTCTTTGCTAAAAACATTTTTTAAAATAAAGCAAAGCCAAAAATAATCAGTGTAGCATTTTTCAGAAATAATGACATTTCCTTACTCATTCTGACCAGTATCCTCAACAAGGCATTGCAGGAACTGGTCGCCTAGTCTCATGGCACTAAAGGGTTGTTCCTTCTGGAAAAGTTCCAGAGCAGTGGAGAAGTCGGGCTGGGAGCTGTGTAGGGCAAGTTTCCTAGGTCTTCTCTGTCTTTGTTTTCGTTTCTGTTTTGTTTTTTTCCTGTAAGAGATGCTCAGTAATAACCCCTTCTCATTAGGCTGTTGGAAGACTGACTGGTCAGATGATGCTTACATAGTCTCTACAGGGCTCATTATCACCACCCGCCTTCAGTCTGAGGGTGAAAACAGCTGTATTTCCCTGTGTAGAAGACACTCCCCTGTATGAGACGCACTTTAATTTTAGGGCCCGAAATTTGAAAAAAAAATGTATTATTATATATAAAGTTATTGAACTCAAGTTTTATTCCTCATAAAATTCATACAACTCCTGATCACTGTCAAAACTCCCATCCATTAGCTTGTCCTCATCTGTGCCTGATGACAAATCACTGTCTTCATATATTGTCTCATCCTCAGTGCCATCTATGGCATTTGAAATACCAAAACCACTGTATGAGACGCACCCAGTTTTTAGACCCTAAATTTTTCGAAAAACGATGCGTCTTATACATGGGGAAATATGATTAAGGTCTGGAACTAGTAGGACCCAGAGCTTTGGACTTCAGGTTCTGATTTGAGCATGTATGATGGATAAACTGAGTTGTTGCCCTGTATAGCTTAGTCAAGAGGACTAGCACCCTCTCCCTGGCCCCTGTTTTTCCATCATCTCTTGCTAGTTAGCCATTTGGATTTTACTTCCAAGTTCTCCCGCTCAGTATCTTACATGTTTTCTCTACTTGGAAGTGCTTCTCAGCAACATGGAAATGACTGAACTTTTTGTAGAACAAATTTCAGGGTATCTCTTTCAAAAACTATTTTCCCCTTGAAATTCCAGATCAGAATTTCAAAAAGGCCCAAGTGGGGCCAGTAGAAGAGAAGAAGCCACGGGTGCGCAGAAGCATCCTGGGTGCCTGTATTCGGTCTGTGACCCGCAATGCCGAGGGGGAGCGCATAATTCCCCGAATGCCACAGGGCTTCTGCATACCCGGGAAGTGTGTGGTGGGAGATAGTCTGGTGCGTGTTAGCACCCAGCCCGGCGGCCGCCGTGTCACTGTGAGCTGCTCCTGACCCTCCGAACCTGCCTACAGCAGTCATCGGCATTCCCTGTGGCTTCTCTGCCTGCCCTGGCTGCTCTCTCTACATCAGGGGTCGGGAACCTATGGCTCGCGAGCCAAATGTAGCTCTTTTGATGGCTGCATCTGGCTCACAGACAAATCTTTAATGAAAAAAATAATAACGTTAAAAACATAAAACATTCTCATGGATTACAATCTATTCATTTCCTACCGCTCATGTGCATGGTTGCGGGTGGCTGGAGCCAATCACAGCTGTCCTCCAGGACAACACCAAATTTTTATTGGATAATGCGTAACATACACGGGTCATGTATGGCTCTTACGGAATTATATTTTAAAATATGTGGCGTTCATGGCTCTCTCAGCCAAAAAGGTTCCTGACCCCTGCTCTACATGTTCTAGACCAGTGTAAGCCTTGGGGGACCCGGGGTGGGGTGAGTGAGGGCTTGCTGCTGTCAGCTCAGCTCTTCAGGTGGAGCCCTAAGATCTAAGTGACAGACAGACAGGCAGGCAGGCCGATCCTTCTAAACACATTGCAAAAAAGCCTCCAAACCACAGTTGTCCT
This sequence comes from Saccopteryx leptura, assembly GCF_036850995.1. NCBI lineage: Eukaryota > Metazoa > Chordata > Mammalia > Chiroptera > Emballonuridae > Saccopteryx > Saccopteryx leptura. The sequence continues at coordinate 220,063,641 of NC_089503.1, read as the reverse complement.
GTCTGCATTTGGCGGTGAGGGGTGTTTGAGTCTGGTAGCCACGGGCTATTTATTCATTTGCGTATGTTTTCCTGTGGCTTTCTGGGTGGTGATCTAGACTCTTACTTACCCAGTGAGATCCCCAAAAGGTTTCAAAGCAACTGGAGGGACCACGAGTGATTTTTTCTTTTTAAAAGAGCTATGTAACCATCACTTGTCAGCTGAAATCAGTTGTTTGTTAAGTGGGCAGCTTCTCCCTGTTCTGAAGTCGTCAGTGACTATTCATAAGATGTCGCCTGGAATTTTAAGTATGTGTGAACCGATGGGACCTAGTATCACTACCCTCAGTGAATTCTTTTTTGTTTGTTTGTTTTTTAAGCAGCCGTCAGAGGCCCAGGTCTAATTAAGCAACTCTGCTTCACAACCAGAGCTCTAAGAAAAGAATCTCTGACTGTATTGATTTGCTGCTTCTGGAAGTCGGCCCCAGGCCCTCACAGGTGTGCCACGTTGGGAGAGAAACACCAGGGAGAGAAAATGCGGTGACATTTCCTCTTCTCTCAGAATCAGGTGAGTATCATTCTTCAACACTCCTCGGAGAGGGAGGCTGGTCCTGTGCCTCTCACCCCTGACGACACCCCCTCTAACCTCAGAGCCTGGGCCCACACACACCCTAGTGTTTCTGTTTATTTCCACTCAGCTAGGGAATCATAGTGATGGGGAAAATAAATCAGCACTAAATTAGACTGACACTCGGAGTCCTGGAAGCATGACTGCCAATGAACATTACTGGTTGTTTTCTGTCTCCTCTGCTCAGGGGCTGGGGGGTAGGGGAGGGAGGGCTCCCACATTAGTAACTGGCGATCTGGCTAGTCAGTGCCCAGGACAGAAATCTGGATCTCAGAGGTCCAGACCGGCTAGGATAGAGAGTAACTTCCTTCAAGCTGTGTCCACCTCTAAAAAGAAAACAAATCACTTACCCACAGAACATTCTCAAGTTGTTAAAAAAGCTTGCTTCATTTTTTCGCTTGCTTACCCTGAAGATATCCAAATGAGCAAACTTAAGATAATCAACAGAGGAGAACAACAGATCAACTTGGGGCTAATATCAGTAGCACAGAAGACAAATTAACAAATTCATGAAATGTGCTGTTTATACTATTCCTAAGGTTAATTATGCGATCAAGTAATAGCTTTTGCCTTGATTACATGGCCCTTAGGAAATAAAAGTGTGTTCCCACTTTACCAGTGTATTTGCATTTCGGTCCTGCATTCATAGCAGGAACTGGGCTCAGCAAATACTGCCCTACACCGTTATCAGCAAAGAAGAGGGTCTTCGTTTCAACAGCTCCACGACTAGATGTGTAAACAGAAGCACGATTTGGACAAGTGCCAATACCCACCTGTACATTTTTCTCTCCCTTTGCTCTGTACACCTGCTGATTCTTTCCTGATGTGGTTGACTGGAGAGCACCGAGTGGCAGGTCTTTCCCCATAATTGCCTCTCAGGAAGACTCAGTGATATCAGCTGCCTGGCCCTCTACAGGTGACCTCAGCTCTGTTTCTTATTCTCCTTGCACATCGACAGCCTCATCTGGGAAAGAGTACCTACCTCAGAGGTTATAATGAAGATGCAACCAGAAACTCCAGGTAAAGGGACTCCAGGTGTGGTCCTGGGTCCAGCAGCAGCAGTAGGCTCAGCAGCGAGCTCTCAGACATTCAGACCCTCGGGTCCCACCCCTGACCTGCCCAATCCGAGTCTGTAATCCATCCTCCAGGCCATTCCCCTCAACGAGCCTTCATCTCCAAACCTGCACTTGGAAAAGTCCAAGTAAAGTGCATAGTCCATATTCGCTCTGAGATAATCTGTCAGCCACGTCACTAACCTCCTGTCAGAATACTATAAGCAGAGCCACTCTAAAATGGAGCCAGAGCTGCCATCCCCGAGGAACGGCCGTGCCTGGAGTCTGCAATGTTAAAGTCAGTCTGAATAACCTTTGGACTGGGACTAAAGCAAGGCTGTGGCCGGAAGGTCTGTTTGCAACGTAACAAGGAAGCAGTCATGAATGACCACTACTGGACCGAAAATTAAAACGTTGTTTAGAATTAGCATTACTACGTTAAGCTTATTTGCACCAATAGAAATGACTTCCTTCTACTGACGGACTTGTTCCCCTGCCCTTCTCACGAATACCCATTGCCCTTATTCCCTAATCCAAACATTCTCTGGGCTTTGACTTGAATCAGCACGTACTGAATAGCTGTTCTTACTGAACTCAAATGTTTGTTGCCTCTCACTTTGGAAGGCCTTCAAATTTCAGGTTAACACTCAGCATCACTCTTCCCAGAGTAAAGTGTTACAAGGGGAGAGACCCTGGAAATGAGGGGTCAGGCCCAGGTTGGAACCCCCTCCCTTGTCTCTACTGTTCCCCATTTTCTAAATTCTCAGAGATGACAGGAGAAAGCAAGAGAGCCTTTCTGGGGAAACTTGGGAGCCGACGTCGGAGAGACAAACAGCCATGAAACGTGTGGTTTTTGTTGCAACAGGCAGTGATGGAGCTGGTAAGTCATGCCTCCCACCTAAACTAGGAAAGACTTTAAAAAAATGATCATGTGTTTTTTTAGCACAACCCACGTCTGCTGCCAGATCGTGGCTTTTAATTTAAGTGTACAGTTACTGCTCAAAAGTGATTCACGGGGCTTTAAAGAGCCACGCTCCTTTAGAAGTCTGTTTAGAATGCAGTGGGGTTCGAAGATGAGTGTCGGGAGGGAGAGCATTTGACGGTCTAAGTGTTCAGTCTCCCAGGTACTTCAATATTTCGCAGTGAGAACCGGTGTTCATTAAACCGTACGCAGATTAGAGTTCAAGCCAAAGATATAAAGGAAGACATAATTAGTGCATGGAAGCCATCTACCACTGATAGACGTTGGTGAGGTCTTCACTTCAAAATCAGTTCTTTGCACAAAAGAAAATTATGCAGCTGCTTATGCAGGCTGCCGACGCTGTTTTATCGCACTCAATTTACAATGAAATGAGGCAGACGTCTGCAAGACTGCGTTAAAGCTTTAATTTTCCTTTTGGGCTTTTCCTCCATTTTATCTCAAAGAGGACCGCGGACTGACTTGATGGAGTATTTTGCCAGTCAGTAAATAAGAAAGCCTTTTTTTTTTTTTTTTACCAAGTGGACACTGGGTTGCCGCCTACCTACCAGAAGCTCCCGAGTGTTCAGAGGGTGAGTGGGTCCACCGCCCTTCGGCAGAGTTGGTTTGGAGAAAAAACACTGCTCCTTATCCCTTGCAACCAGCCCTCCTGGAGCAAGGTGGTTCTCAGTGACGCTGAGACGGCACCCCGGGGCCTGCCTTACGGGGCCCGGGTTCCAGGCACAACTTTGGGGAAACAAAGGAATCGAACTCCCAGAGGAAATAAGTCTCATCAGAAGTCTTGTAGCAACACTGACCTGGCAGCTGCACGAGGAGTTTTGTCAGGAATGAAATACCAGTCCTCCCTCACCCCACCCTGTAAACTTTATTTTCCTGCAGCTGCTCTTGAGATCCCGAGGGAGCCATGCCGGAGGCTGGGAAACTGTCACAGGCCCCGCCCTGCACCCCCTCTGCTACCCCTCCCCAGACACCGTGAGTCACAAGTTGGGGTGAACTAGGAGAGAGCTCGGGAAGGCAGGGGGAGACCAGCGAGGCCCGCCCCGCAGCAGTGGGCTGGGTCCCAATCCCCTGTCTCTGCACTGGGAGGGAGAGCTGTGGAAGCCACAGGGGCGGCTAGACCCCCGCCCGAGGAGCAGCGTGGCGGCTTCCCACAGGCGCTGAGGGAGGGGGCTGGCGGAGGAGCTGGGCTGCACAGGCGCGTCCGTGCGTCCGTCCGTCCGTTCGGCCCGACCTGGAGCCTTGAGGCCTCACTTAGCAGGAAAGATGCTGCTACAGGAACCGGCTGGGAACACCACTCGGGGGACTAAACAATGCAGGAACCATAGCTGCCGCTCAGTGGGCCCATTTTTACAGTGAGTCCGAGCAATGGCGAGTTTTATCAATGAACAAACAGAAGCTAAATGCATGTCTGCTGTCTGCCTGAGGTCACCCAAACAGCTGGTGGTGGAGACTGGAGATTAGCCTTCGCCTAGGAAACTCAAGCTGGCCCCGCTCTGCCCACTTCCAGGAAGTTCTGGAAGCTGGAACATGTGTAAGACAGAAGGAGAAGCTTGAGGCGTGATTTCTGAGACACGCAGCAGAATGTCCAGAGGAACGGACAGTGTGCAGGTCCAGGGAAGCAGGACAGGAAGGACAAGAAAGGAGGTTCCCAGGGAGAGAAGGGGTTAGGAATGGAAGGAAGTTCATGGTCACCCCAAGGTCCACGTAGTGAGCTCTCCATTTCTCACTCTGAATTAAGAACCTCGAACGCCTAGTGCCTTCAGTATGGGGACTAGCCAAGGTGTAACCTGGAGGGACATGGCACAAACCACTCTAGAAATTGCTCTGCCATGGAATACGGGGCGGTCACTGGCCTGGTAACAAAACAGCAGCTGGAGTCCAAGACCCCTCCCCAAATTTCCCCTGCCCAGAGGATGCAGGGACACTCTCCTAAGCTGTAGGGAGCAGTCCTGACGCCAGTCTCTGTGGACCTGACTCCATGTGCCAAGGAAGGCGGCCGCTAGTGCTGCCCTGGCCTTTGGATTGGGGAGAAGGTGGGCCCCCCAGTGGGAAGGTGGGGTCCTGAGGCCAGCTTACACAGAGCAGTTCTTCCTGGAGCCCTGTCAGTTCATGGGGGTTTGATTTCACACCTGTCTCCCAGCCAGGCCCTCTTCCTAAAAGCACTGTAGAGTGTTTTTTGTTGTGTGTGTGTTTTATAAAGTTTACATTTTAAGTTTAATTTTCTCTATAGCCCTTAAGATACTTGCACCAAGACTTCGGAATCACTTGTTGAAACATTGATGGAGAAGGAGGAGAAGGGATAAGATAGAGAAAAAGAGGAAACGAAAAGAAAAGTCCTTTCCCCCAGCACTGTAAATGCATCATGACAACACCTCCCCAAGCAGCGATCTCGCCTCCATCCTGCCCAGGGACTAGCGGCACCCAGCCCGCAGGAGCTCTTTCCTGGGCTTGGTCTGTCAGCTCTGGCCCGTCATCATCAGTATTTCCAGAAGGCCCTTTCCGTGCGGCGGGTGAGGGCGCTCGGATTCCCATCCTGGCCATCCGGCGGGAAGCTGATCTGTATTTTGTAAAAGAAACTGGTCATGCTGCCTTGTTGACGGACAGGCCTGCGGGATAAGCAAAGCAGAACCACAGGATGAGGAGGACCCCTTCAGGGACCACCAGGGGAACCACCAACCCGGGAGTCCCCTCCAGAGACTGTCAGAAACTGCAGGGATGGCAAAGGGATAGTAGGAGGGGCCTTGAACACAGAGACCCCAAACATCCTGAGATTTCCAGGACGGTCTTGATGCTTTCCGATAAAGATGCCCTGGCATTTCTGCTCTGACATCTTACGTACACTGCTAAGTGCCTCGAGCTCTACAAAATAATAATCCTTTTGGGAAAAATAGAGTTAGGGCAGTCCATAAAAATCTGAGGAACTTGGTAACCAGAGCGGTAGCCAGCAAGAACAATCAGCCCTAATAAAATCTGAGCCGGTGATGTCTCTCTTGGCATTTGCACTGGGCATCACCTGCTGTGAATTCTTTGAAAACTTAAAGGCAACGCCTGCCCATTCCCTGGGTCTCACTTTCTCCTTCTATTTATTTATTTATTTATTTATTTATTTATTTAAGAAAGGGAGGGGGTGGGGGAGAGAGAGGGAGAGAGAACATCAATTCGTTGTTCCACTTAGTTATACATTCATTGGTTGATTCTTGTATGTGCCCTGACTGGGGATCACACCTGCAACCTTGTCATATTGGGATGATTCTCTGACCAATGGAGCTGCCTGACCAGAGCCTCACTTTCTCCTTCCACATGTGGGTCCTAGAGGGCATTCACTTCCGCTAGACGTAAGTCCCATCAAAAGGAATAGTCTGATTCAGAGTGTGTGCTTCCTTATTAGTATTTTCCAACTAATATAATCAAGCTCCAAGATCTAATTTATTTTATCAGGAATATTGTAGATGAATGTCTTAAATAGCACCATGACAACACAATGAGCAAAATTCATTGTAAATCTGATTTGAACAAACTGACTGTAAAAATGCATTCTTTTTTAGATGGAGAATTAAGTACTGACTTGTAATAGGTGATATTCAGGCATCAGTATTCATATTATTGGGTGTTGATAGTGATATTATGGTTATGTTTTTAAAATCTGTACCTGTTAGACATTAAAAGTATGCAGAAATGTTAACAGTTGTGAAATCTAAGCTTTGAGTATGTGAGGTTTTTTAAATATTCTCTCTACTTTTGTTTTATTGATTTATATATTTTTTTGTAATAAAAAAATAGGATCTCATTTTGTATTGCCAGAAAGTAAGGAAGGGCTGAAAACAGGGGAAAAAAAAAGGCACAAAACAAAACAAAATACACACGATTATGGAAGCAGGCCCACTGAATGAGCTCCTAATGGCCAAAATTGGAACAAGTTGAGGCAAATAAATAAATAAGTAAATAAAATTACTACTTTATAACTAAAAGCATAAAATAAATATTCATACAATATTAAAATGATTGGATAAATAAATAAATGGGGGACAAAAGACAAATCTTCTGTACAGAAGAATTTCAAATACTGTGGGTTTCTGTGCACTACACCCTCAAGGAGGCGGAGCACACACCCTGCTCCCTAGTGTGGGTGTGCAGAGACTTCCTCCCCAAGAGGAGAGTATGGAACAGGAGCAGAAGGGAGTAACTTCACTAGTGGAGAAACCCAACAGTATTAACCTCAGCCTGGCTGTGATAAGGGTCTACACCAACAGGGACAGGTTATATTGATAATACGTATCCTTAATATACTATAAAAATAGCATTTTACCTCTGTGATCTTTCTCAGAAATCCTATAACCACAAGTCTAATTATAAGAAAAAACATCAGACAAATTTCAAGAGAAGGGCATTCCACAAAATTCCTGACACTGCAGTACTCTTCAGTACTGTCAAGGTCATCAAACACAAGAAAGTCTGAGGGACTGTCACAGCCAAGGGGAGCCTTAGGAGACGTGATGACTAAATGAAGTGCGGTGTCCCGGATGGGGTCCTGGAACAGGAAAAGGACGTTAGGTAAGGACAATTGAAAAGTATATGTAAGATATTTTTCCCCACCGAGAAGGAAGGAAGAGGCCAGAGCCACAAAGTGTGGAATAGCAAAAGGCTTTATTGAGTACAGAGCGTGCATCCCGCCCGGCAAGGTTCCCTGGCCCCAAGGAAAGAAAGATGGAGGCTAGGGAAGTTGCATGGATTAAACCGTGTGGGAGATATTTAAAGGGGTCCCTCTAGGGAAGTGGAGCTCCTATGACGTGGTGAAATTTCACTGGCTGGCAGACGATCGCTTCTTTCCAAATGGTTCCTGGGAAGCTTCCTTTGGCAGGCTTGATTGTGGGCGGTCCTAGCCAAAGTTCCCGGGCCTGGGTTCCCCACGTGACCATCCCTCTATCCACCGACCTTACATTCTGACCTTTGTGTTAAATAGAAAAAGGGGCGCTGTTTATTTGTCTGGCTACTTCCTGCTGAATAGGGACATCGTGGGGAAGGGGAGATTGGAAGGTGGTGGCTTGGAGGGGTGTCAAGAGGAACATCTGTGTGGCCATGATTGGAGAAACTTCACGGATGCGGTCCTGTAAGGATTTTAAAAAAAGAGGAGTAATAGGGGATTTGCAGGGTCCAGCCTTTTGGTGAGCTGGAGATGGATGGAGTCCAGTGGTTCCGACTGCCAGAGGTCCTATAAGGAGGCAAGCTTGAGGCAGAACTGCATGTCAGGAGTGGCGTAAAAAAGGAAAAGGAAAAGGGTCCCATCCATTCCCATAACCGAAACCTGTGAGGGAACTAGAGGTCCAGAGTATGAAGGTAAAAACAGAGAAGGCAGCCCCCGTGTCCACAAGAAATGAGATGGACTTACCCACTTGTTGCAAAACCCTGGGTTCTCTTGAGTCCAGGCCGTGTCCTAGGAGTTCGAGCGATGCACCCTCCTGGCTGGATTGGCCTTCCATTTGGGCAGCTTGTCCTCCACGTAGAGGCACTGAGGAAAAGCCTGTTGCCCAAAGGGGCAATCACTCCGCCAGTGACTGGGCTGCTTGCAGTCAGGGCAGGGCTCAGTGGGCAGCCACCGGCCGGGGCCCTGCCGGGACCAGTGGCCCTGCTTGCCACACTTAAAGCAAGCTGCTGGTGGCTCTGCTGGTCTCAGGGTTGCCACAAGAGTTGGGGTTTGGAGCGTTACTTTCTGCTGCATGGGGGCTGGCAAACAGCCTTGGCCTGCTTCTACTAATTGGGACCGTTAAAAACTTTAAATTCCGTGTTCACAGGTTCCAGATAGGGGTTTGAGGGTTGAGAATAAAAGGAGGGGGGCTCATGTGGAGCCTGGCATCCAGATCCTGCAGGAAACGCTGTAGCCAAAGGCAAGACAGGGCCAGAACTTCCTGTGAGAAAATTGGGGTTGGACATCCTGAAAACCGGTATAAGAGCCAATGCCAGGCTGAGAAAGGCCTGACGGAGGAGGGACTTAAGAACACAGTGAAGGGAGGGGCCCCTGGCCAGCAGGGGAGGAGAAAGAGAGATGGTAGTAGATGGCGAATAAGAAACAAGTTTTTGCGAAGGGAGGGGAGGACTCTCAGAGGGAAGAGAACCCGAGCACAAAAGAGGTCCACAGAGGGACCAGGGAAAAGTCCCGAGAGAGGGAGAAAGAGAGAGAAAATGAGGGAGAGAAGCACCCCCGGGGGTCAGGCAGGAGGGAGAGAGAGTTGGGAGTCCACGGAGAAGGAAAGATTAGGAGTAGAGGTTTTAGGTGAGGTTTCTCTGGCCAGAAAAAGGCCTGCACGGTGGAACAGGCAGCACAGAGATTAAGGACAGGTGCGCGAATAATTAGAAGCCGTGAATGTAAGAGATCTCCAATCAGTTCCCAGCTTTTTTGGCGATAGTCAAATTGGTGAGGGTGTTAACATCGAAAGTCCCTTCAGGAGGCTAATTGAGTGGGTTCTGTGGCCTGGCCACAGCAGAGAATAACAGTTTCTTCTTCCTTAGGGAGGGAAATTCCTGTGCCCCAACATCTGCCCTCAGTTCTTGGAGTGGTCAGACTTGAGTATTAGCGTCCTAAAAACTCAAGGTCCGGCCACGAACAAAAAAGGTCAAGTGGAAATGCTCCGGACGTCTCCAAAGCAAATGCACTCGGTCGGACGGAAAAGACTTCCCTGACGTAGCTACGGTTTTGGACAAGGAGTCTCGGAGGAAAGAACAGAGAGGAATGCTGGAGGCAGGGGACTTACCGCACCGTGTGCCGAAGTGGGTGGAAGTCGGAGATCCTGGTTCTTTCTCGGAGGGGATGGGAAGAGGAGCGGTCCTTGCAGACTTCTAACTCCTCCCGGGTTTTGGCACCAAAATGTAAGGTATTTTTCTCCGCCGAGAAGGAAGGAAGAGGCCAGAGCCACAAAGTGTGGAATAGCAAAAGGCTTTATTGGGTACAGAGCGCGCATCCCGCCCGGCAAGGTTCCCTGGCCCCGAGGAAAGAAAGATGGAGGCTAGGGAAGTTGCACGGATTAAACCATGTGGGAGATATTTAAAGGGGTCCCTCTAGGGAAGTGGAGCTCCTATGACGTGGTGAAATTTCACTGGCTGGCAGACGATCGCTTCTTTCCAAATGGTTCCTGGGAAGCTTCCTTTGGCGGGCTTGATTGTGGGCGGTCCTAGCCAAAGTTCCCGGGCCTGGGTTCCCCACGTGACCATCCCTCTATCCACTGACCTTACAGTATAGGCTTCAGTTAACAGTCACGTATCAATATGGGTTCATTAATTGTGACAAATGTATCATACTAAGATGTTACTAGTAGAGGAAACTGGGTGTGGGGTATGTGAGAACTCTCTGTACTATCTTCACAGTTTTTCTGTAAGTCTAAAACTGTTCTAAAATACAAAATTTATTTTTAAAAGTAGGAGCAGATGAATTAGCAAGATATAATTGGCCCCTCAATCATTTTTTGATGATAAAAAATGTTCCAGAACACTATGACAGCTGAAAGAATTCAGACCAGTGGATCAGATGAAGTGGGATGGAGCTGAACTCAGGGGACCCCCTCCGCCTTCTCATCTCCACTCATTTTGTTTTATTCTTTCTCAGCTCTTCCCACAGTTATACTCTGGGCACCTCTGAAAATGCCTCCAGGTCATTCCCACATTCTTTTACCACTGACTTCCTTGCTTATTGGTTCTTTTTCTCTTCTTTTCCAAATGAGAGGAGGGGAGATAGAGAGAAAGACTCCCACATGTGCCCCAGGTGGGATCCATCTGGCAATCCCTGTCTGGAGCTGATGCTCAGCCCATCTGGGGCCATGCTTAGTGCCTGAGGCAGAGGCTCCACGAGCCATCTTCAGTGCCTGGGGCCAACATGCTCAAATCAATGAAACCACAGCTGCAAGAGGGGAAGAGAGAGAGAAGGGGGAGGGGTGGAGAAGTAGATGGTTGCTTTACCTGTGTGCTCTGACCAGGAATCGAAGCTGGGACATCCACTTGCCAGACTAATGCTTTACCACTGAGCCAACTGGCCAAGGCCTGGTTTGTTTTTTAATAATAGCTTAGTTGTTGTTTTTTTTTACTGGTGGTGGCACAGTGGGTAGAGTGTCAACCTGGAACACTGAGGTCCCAGGTTTGAAACCCCAAGGTCACTGGCTTGAGCACGGGCTTGCCAGCTTGAGCACAGGGTCGCTGGCTTGACCACTGGATCATTGACATGATCCCAAGGTCGCTAGTTGAGCCCAAAGGTCGCTGGCTTGAGCAAGGGGTCACTGGCTTGGCTTGAGCCCCCTGGCCAAACACATATGAGAAACAATCAATGAACATCTAAAGTTATGAAGTTATGAGTTGATGTTTCTCATCCCTCTCCCTCCCCTCACCTCTTGCTAAAATAATAAATAAATAAATACAGCTTAATTGTGATATAATTCTACACCAAAAGGTTCACCCTTTTAAAAATGTACAATTTAGTTGTTTTGGGGTGTGTTCACTGAGTTACACAGAGGTGCACAACCATCCCCACTATCTAATTTTAAAACATTTTCATCACTTCAAAAAAAAAAAGTCCCATACCCATCAGCAGTCATTCCCTCCACCCCCACCCCACCCCCGCACACCTGGCAATCAATCTACTTTCTGTCTCCCTGGATTTGACTGTTCTGAACATTTGATGTACCTGGACTCATCATACAATATGTGATCTTCTGTGACTGGCTTCTTCCACTTAGCGTAAAGTTTTCAAGCTTCCTTAACGTTTTACTTGAGCATTTTCCAGAGTGGACTCTGGGTGAAGCACTGCATATTATATCCTCTCCCCCCACCTCTTTTCTGGTGGTGTAGAGTGCACATTAGCATATTAAAGGCTGAGAAGAAATCTGAGTGACTTTATTTCATTTCACAGTCTCCATATTTATTTGACTGTCTTTTCATTCTGTAATCTGTGTTTGGTGGGTTCCTTGCCAGCATGGCTTCCTTCTTTCACTTCTCACAACCAAGCTGTAGCCAAGTAGGGCATCCTGTCCCCTCCCCTCAGATTCCCTGATGGGGCAGGGCTCACGTGGAAGAATCTGGCCAACTGAGAACATTGATCTCAGAACTTGCACAAAAGCTACCCAGCGTTTTCTCTGTGGTCTGGGATGAGGAGCCTACCAGGGACAGAGGGCGCCGGGGTGGCCTGGCACAGAGGGCATCTCCAGCCCACCCTTCCCTAAATGGGACACTCGATGTCTTCCTCTCTTCTCTCTCAAATTAAATGCCAGTTCTCATGTCAGAAATAAAATTATACACATCTTTACTTTTTGTCTGAGGAGCAGGTCCCTCAGGCCCCTTCTGACCCCCGTCCTCCTGGACTTCTCCGGCCTGGCCGCAGACCCTGCTTTCCTGTCTGACCCTTTCTCTCTCATTACCATTTGCCTGTGGGTTTGGGCTCCTGCACACACACCACACCCCAAAGGCAATGGGACATGATTCATTTTTAAAAATACTTGCTTTTTTTTTTTCCTTTTGACTGACAGAAACCCATAAGAGCAAAGAAAAAAAAAAACTGGACACAATTCTACCACGAGACATAGTGACTATTAATGTGATATTCTACACATGTAGCTTTTTCTTAGAATAGACAAATATATCATCTTTTCAAAATATTATGTTTAAAGGACTCTTCTCCCCAAGTCCTCCCCTCCCCACCCTTTACCCAAATAAAACGCATGCCGCAGTCAGGAGCTTATTGGACAAAGAGAGGACATGACTGCTGTAGAAATTCTCCGTGATAGGCACGAAGGAAATGACTACCTTAACATTTATTCTAAAGATTTGCTTTTGTACAGAAACGACCTGTCAGATGGCCCTGCTTGCTAGGCTTCCAGGGGTTATTGTGAAGGGGATTCTTGCTTTCTCTTCTCTAACAATCACAAGTGGAAAGGAAGGCCTGACCGGGGGGTCTCAGGGGCTGAGCGATCTCTGGGAGGCTGGGCCCGGGAGGGGACGGGGCTGCAGGGTCTCCTCGCTGCAGGCAGCCAGCAGGGAGGTTTCCAGACGGGCTCGAGAGGCCTCTCCCCCAGGACCCAGTGCAGCCTTGGGTCCCAGATGCAGCCACTTGTTTTGGTGACTGGTTTGATGCCCCCTGGGTGCTGGAGGTACTTCAGTGCACCTTTACTGATGACGCCCTCTGGACAGAGGAGGGAGTCCCGGGTTTAGGAGCTTTGAATGGGCTGCCCTTGACCAGAGCACCCCACTTCCAGGCCCCGTGTGGCTCAGAGTCCCACCAGCAGATACTTCCTACTTGGTAGCATGTGCTCTGCATCTGATTTGGTTGTTTCAAGTCCAAGAATTTTGGGGAGGAGTCCGAGAGCTCCATTTCGCTCATCTCATTCGATGAGATTTCTTTAAAAAGGATAATAAACTTGTTATCCTGACAACAAAGATAGTTTTTACTCAGATGCTTTACTGGTCCTGTAGCCCCCTGCGAGAGTGCTTGCGAGCAGTGGTTCTCATGGCCCCAGACTAGCAACATCAACTTGTCCAAAATGCAAAGTATGGCTTCTCAGTAGACCCACTGAGTCCGAAAATCAGAATGTGCTGGGAGGGCCCAACTGCACGCCATGTGACTAGGAGTGACTCTGAAAGTGACAAGCTTTATTTTGGGAAGACTTGGGAGCAAGACCTTGCTAGCAACGCCTTGGTCCCCAGGGGCCCAAGTGCACAATCAGAATACAGTAGGCCCCCCTTTACCCTCCGTTTTGCTTTTGGAGGTTTCGGTTACCCTCAGTCAACCACTGTTTGCAAATATTAAATGGAAAATTCCAGAAGAAAACAATTCATAAGTTTTAAATTGCCTGCTGTTCTAAGTCTTGGGATGAAATCTGGTGCAATCCTGCTCCATCCCACCCGGGACGTGAGTCGTCCCCTTGTCCAGCGTCTACAGGCTCCCACCCACTAGTCACTTAGAAGCTGTCTTGGTTATCAGGTCACCTGTCACAGCATCACAGTGCTTGTGTACAAGTAACCCTTATTTTCCTTAATGACAGCCCCAAAGACACTCCTATAACTTTGATTACAGTGTATTGTTATACTTGTTCTATTTGATTATTATTGTTGTTAATCTCTTACTGTGCCTAATTTATAAAGTAAACTATAATAGCCATGTAGGTAAAGGGAAAAATGTAGTCTATATGGGTTAGGTACTGTCCACAGTTTCAGGCATCCACTGGGGGTCTTGGAACGTGTCCCACGTGGATAAGGGGTGGGACTAGTATACAATGGGCCAGAGCAGGGGGCAGCTTTAATAGGCTCATCCTTGTAAAACTAACCCATCCTTCCCCTGGCCCTTGCTCCTGTCTCCTTCCCTCCTCCCCCCACTCCCCCCCTCCCTCTCCCAGACTGAACACTCCCCTTTCTCGCCCCTGGATCTCTGCTCCTTGACTTAAGAATGCCGCCTCACAGAGACCAGCTGCCCTCCACGAGGCTGACCCTGATTCTCCCCAGCATGAAGCATCGCTCCCTCTGCTGACCTCCCACTGCCTTCTCTCTGAACCGTTTTCAAAATGCTTTGAGCACAAGAAAAGCAAGATCTGGGCTGGAGTCACCTTTGCCACCCCGCAGTCGTGCCTGCTGAGGAAGGACTGCATGCAGGAGCAGTGAGTAAAAATGACAGTGAAGGGGGCTGTGGTGGGGGGGGATTATTTTAAGGGAAGGAGAATGAGAAGCCACAGAAATAAAGCTAAATGGTGATGTGATCGATCAAGACAAATTGGCCCCCTAGTTTCCAGCTTAAAGATTGATTATCACATTAATGTTAAATTTTATTTAAATGAGCCTACTTCTTCACAGTGGGCATCCAATAAAATGTCCCCATGGAAGAGAATATTAGGACAAAAGAACAAGGCTCAGTGAGGATGGGAATCCTAAGGTGAAACCAACTGCATTGATTAAAAAAACCCCATCTCTTTACGACTTACTTCTCTAGTCTTGAAGACATTTATTCCTATTTTTCTTTTTTCTACCTGTACGGGTTGCTCCTTTGTGTGATTAACAATGAGCCCTTCACCTGACCAGGCGGTGGCGCAGTGGACAGAGTGTTGGACTGGGACGCAGACGACCCAGGTTTGAAACCCCAAGGTCGCTGGCTTGAGCATGGGATCATAGACATGACCCCATGGTTGCTGGCTTGAGCCCAAAGGTTGCTGGCTTGAAGCCCAAGGTCACTGGCTTGGGCAAGGGGTCACTAGCTTTGCTGTAGCTCCCCCCCCACCCTCCGTCAAGGCACATATGAGAAAGCAATCACTGAACAACTAAGGAGCTACAACAAACTTGATGCTTCTCATCTCTTTCCCTTCCTGTCTGTCTGTCCCTGTCTGTCCTTCTTACTGACTCTCGCTCTGTCTCTGTCAATGAATAAATAAATACATAAATAAACAATAAGCCCTTCACTTTTCTACCCTTGACCATTCTCCATTCAGCAATGTTTTTCCTTATTTTCCCAGCCTTCTCTGTCAGTTCACCTTATTTCAGGAATGTAAGCTCTGCATCTCTGAAATCTAGAACCTTCATTGTTCTAGGCTCTGCCTCACCCCGTTTTGTGTCAATCCACTGAATTTAGTTCAACATCACGTATCTCGCAGAGACTGTGAGAGCCTCTGAGAGCCAACTCACCTCTCATTCTACCAATATGAGGACTGGGCAATCTTTCCTGTCCTAGCCCCAAGCTCCCTTGGTCCCAGACTTTATGAGAACAGCACTTTTAAATTCTGGTCGTTGTTTTCCAAGTGGCGATTAGGACTGGCTATGTTTCTAGATGCCCGTGTCCCAAGATGGGAATGGAGTCCTGGGGGTCTGTGAGAGCGGCCATGGGACCTAGCCCGGGTTGGATCCCTGCCCTAGCATTTGCTAGCTGTGAGACAGTGACTGGTAGTGTGACCTCCCTCGGCTCAGGGTCTGTTCCCTGGAAAATCCCTCTGTCATCGGGTAGTTGTGAGGATTAAAGGAGAAAGACGAAGAGAGTGCTTGGCACAGTGTCTAACATGTAGCAGTAAATGCTCAGTAAAAGATAGCTCTTCATTGTATAGCTAATAATTATAATGATAACTGCAGACTTCCTTTTTTTTTAATAATTTTATTTTTTTTTAATGGGGTGACATCAGTAAATCAGGATACATATATTCAAAGATAACATGTCCAGGTTATCTTGTCATTCAATTATGTTGCATACCCATCACCCAAAGTCAGATTGTCCTCTGTCACCTTCTATCTAGTTTTCTTTGTGCCCCTCCCCTTCCCCCTTTCCCTCTCCCTCTCCCCCCCTCCCCCCATAACCACCACACTCTTATCAATGTCTCTTAGTCTCACTTTTATGTCCCACCTACGTATGGAATAATGCAGTTCCTGGTTTTTTCTGATTTATTTATTTCACTCTATAATGTTATCAAGATCCCATCATTTTGTTGTAAATGATCCGATGTCATCATTTCTTATGGCTGAGTAGTATTCCATAGTGTATATGTGCCACATCTTTTTTATCCAGTCATCTATTGACGGGCTTTTTGGTTGTTTCCATGTCCTGGCCACTGTGAACAATGCTGCAATGAACATGGGGCTGTATGTGTCTTTACGTATCAATGTTTCTGAGTTTTTGGGGTATATACCCAGTAGAGGGATTGCTGGGTCATAAGGTAGTTCTATTTTCAGTTTTTTGAGGAACCACCATACTTTCTTCCATAATGGTTGTACTACTTTACATTCCCACCAACAGTGTATGAGGGTTCCTTTTTCTCCACAGCCTCTCCAACATTTGCTATTACCTGTCTTGTTAATAATAGCTAATCTAACAGGTATGAGGTGGTATCTCATGATAATTGCAGACTTCCTAACTGACTTTTTGCCTGGGATCCTTGGTACTTTTTGTTATTATTGTTTGGCAGTCACCGCTTTCTCCCTGGCTCCTGTCCTACGGCACTGAAGCCCATATGTAGACACAGCTGCCCACTGGGGATTAACCCCATCAAGCCCCTCACAGTCCCTTTTGTGAGGCTGGGCTTTTCCTCTCCATCACCTGTATGTGTCACCTCATGCAGACTGCTGTGATGGCTGGACTCCCTAGCTGGTAACAACCTGAGAACAGAGACTAAGTCATCTAGTTCTGTTTACAAGCTATAAAGCTTTGCTGAATGAACCAATGAATGCAGAAATGACCGCACCCTAGCACCATGTGTATCTCAGCGTTCGCTCTAAGTCCTGCTGGGCTGCCACTTGGTCTGGCCCTCACCTCTCCCTGGGGCGCTGGCTCCTTGTCTCTTCTCTCCTGGTTGCCCGTCTGCACCTCTTAGCCTTACACCTGGATGCAGTCCCTTCCCTTCCCGGGGGCAGTGGAGGTCGGGGCTGGTGGGGTGGGGAGCTGAAGCTGAGGACAATAAACTCCCTTTGCTAAGGAAAAAGTTCCAGCAATGTGATAAGGCTGCACAATTTAGGTCAGTAACCCAGAGCCTTTCTTTCTTGAAGCAAAAAAAAAAAAAAAAAAAAAAAAAGTGTTTTTTAACACCCTTTGATTTTATTTTTTTTTTTTTTTTTTTTTTTATTTTTTTTTTTTTATTTTTTTATTTTTTTTTTTTTTTTTTTTCATTTTTCTGAAGCTGGAAACGGGGAGAGACAGTCAGACAGACTCCCGCATGCGCCCGACCGGGATCCACCCGGCACGCCCACCATGGGGCGACGCTCTGCCCACCAGGGGGCGATGCTCTGCCCATCCTGGGCGTCGCCATATTGCGACCAGAGCCACTCTAGCGCCTGGGGCAGAGGCCACAGAGCCATCCCCAGCGCCCGGGCCATCTTTGCTCCAATGGAGCCTTGGCTGCGGGAGGGGAAGAGAGAGACAGAGAGGAAAGTGCGGCGGAGGGGTGGAGAAGCAAATGGGCGCTTCTCCTGTGTGCCCTGGCCGGGAATCGAACCCGGGTCCTCCACACGCTAGGCCGACGCTCTACCGCTGAGCCAACCGGCCAGGGCCAACACCCTTTGATTTTAAACATTATCAATCAATGTACAGTTAAGAGCACCAGATATGTGTTTAGCATTTTACTACATGCAGAGACTAAGAAAGAAGGACCGCATTGTTCTGAATGTCAAGTAGGTCTCCCTTACAGTTATCAAATAAAACCTATGTTCCTCATCTCTGGGGAGGGCCAGGGGTCAGAGGATGTTGGGGTGGGAGGGTGTGATCGTGCACATGTTATTTTACTCACTTGTTAGTAACGTTTTCATAGCAACTTAAGTCAATAAATATGACAGCCTTTTGGTTAGAAATGTATGGATATAAATGAAATGGTTAAATTTAAAACTTAAACAGTTACCAATTAATGTTTAGCTGGTTTCCTTTTTCATATTAAGAAACATATTTTCACTCTCCCGTGTTGATTGGACCAAATTCCAGGCCTTTCAGCTTCTATTGTGTAAGCTGATGCATGGAACAGGGCTGCTGGGAAGCCACCTCGCAGGATGGCCAGGAACGGTCGCAGGTGGGGATGAGGAAGACAGGACCTCCCAGGAGCACAGTTCCACCACGGAGCCAGGCCAGCAGAGCCAGACAGAGCCCAGGAAATGGGCGTATCTGGTCAAGCTCCTGGGACCCGGATCTCTTGCTGTCTGTCTTCACAGTAGGTCCTAGATCCTCTGCTGTCATGGGGACTCGGCCCCATGCTGCCCTGGCCGCTGCTGTTCCTGGCCAGAGGATGCATTGCAGAGCTCACTGGACATCCATGTAGACTGTGTGTCTTCTGTTGAGCTGTAACTCGGGCTGTCCCTCGGCCCCTCTTAGCTCCTGCTATCTGATGTGCAGATGAGTCTTTTCTGCTTCTGGTTCTATTAATCAATGATGAATTTTCTCACCCCACCCCCCACCCCCAGTTCAATCTGTAGAAAGAGAGAATTAAATTTCGGCAGCTGATCACCATTGTGTCTGGGGAAAGTGTTGTTCCATGGCAACTCAGAGGTCACTGGCTGACATACGATGAGCTGTCCTCAGGCTGGTGTCCACTCTACAGCTAGTGTGAGGACAGAAGAAAGTGAGCCACGTCTGGCATCTCCCTAAGCACGGTGTCACGATGCCAGGTACGCATCAGGACACCCAGCCTTCCAACAAAATGCTTGCAGCCTTGCTCTGCTGCCTTGGATGGTAAGCTCCGTCAGGGCCAGGCACGGGTCGTTTTGTGCACAACTATCTGCTCAGTATGTAGTGCAAAGCCCATGGGTTCACATTTACACGACTATTTTTTGGAATATAGAAAGTCACTGGAATATTTTCCTTGCCTGGTTAAATATCCAACTCGGTCAAGGTCCAAATAAAGAAATCAACTTCCATGATGCCTCTGTCATGCTGGGCTATTTAAACCTTCTCCTGGAGTCAATCAGTCACATCATTCTCACATCATGCTGTAGTTGTTTTATTTAATCATTGTGTGAACAACTGTTATTCACAATGGCCCCAAATCTTTCAAAGAGCTTCTCCATATTCTGATAGGTTTCCATGGTATCACTCTCCATTCCCATCAAAAAATGCTGTGTGTCCCAGCCTTTTGTGCTATGGTGCAGACATTGATTTATGCTCTGCCTGTCAGGCAGGACTCTCAGGCAAGACTTGGGTGCAGATCTAAGTTTCCCGGGAAAAAGAGCAGAACATGGGCCATTCTGCTGGCTTGATAATGGCAGATGCGGTATGGTCACGGAGCCAACAGTGGTGGTGATGGCTTACTAACTCAGAGGTTCCTGTCTGTGGCCAGGACAGCTTGTCCTCTAGCCAAGCTATTTTGGTGGAGTCCTGGAAGCTCAACCGAGAGCCTGTTCCTTCCCAATGATTTTGTGAGATATTTATAAGCCTAATTAATCCCTTTCAGTTTAAACTGGCTAGAATGGGTCATACGGTCTGCAACCAAGAACCCGGACCCATATCTGCCTCTTTCCTACCAGGCTGAATCTCACGAAGGCAGGAACCATGCCATGTTTATATCTCTAGCACTTAGTACGTAGCACATAGTAGGTAGGCTCTCAATAAATGTTCCTGGAGGATATGGATTGGTGTGTTAGTTATCTATATTTGCTTACCCATGTACAACTCTTTCTAACTAGTTAGCATTTTTGTTGAAGGCAAACTTTTCTTTTGAGAAATCTTCCATTTATTGGCTTATACAGATTATCATCCATTCCAGCAACTGTTGAAGAAAGTACAGTCCTCATTTCTCCCTCAACCCAGTGGGGGAAATCCATCATGTCACTATAGAAATATGATGTGTAGCCCGTGCTTACAGCAAGAAAGAAAGCATCCTAAGATGAGCTATGATATGATCAAATGCTAAAAATTCGATTCGTGATATTTTTATAGTCTTCTCCATTCAGGAGGCGTCAGCTCTTGGTTCTTTGTACTGATGGTGAAGGAAACAGCTTTGACCACCTTAAAGATACTGATCAGCAAAATAACATTTGTATGAGGCTCTGGAATTTTTGTTGTGGTTTTTTTTTTTTTTTCTTTTTGAAAATGGCAGAATCTGATGTTCTGGGAATTTATTTCCAACAACATGATGAAGCGGAACTGGAAAGACTTAACTCGGTTGGATCTGGGAGTGCATCCAGCTTCCCCGGCCTACCCTTCTGTGCAAACCTTTCCCTTACAGTCTCAGTGCTGGGAACAGACTCTTCACCCACTGGATTCGTGCAGAACATCACCCAGAGCAAGGCTGCCCTTACTGAACATTTCCTATAAGTTGGAAATACCATTAAGTGTTTCCTTTCCATGGGGTCTCCCTGTGGGGACACAGGGCATACAGAAAATCAGAGTGACAATGGACAGAGAAAATAGCAACTTGAAAGCAGAAAAGATACAGCCTAATCTGCTGATGAACCTTCAGTAGTGTTTACATCCCAGATTCCCACACCAGAAGGAGGTCTCTGATTCTTCTCTTGCCTTGTTAAAAATACTTTTCCTTAACTCCTCTGGAATCCCAAGTTTTCTCAAGTAATTGCATTCCTGGCATTCACTGCTCATCCGATGTGGGGCCGAGAGCTCTCCCTGCATTCTCATCGAATCCCTACAATCGCCCTCTCTAGCATGTCTCCCATGCCTATCACTGCTGCTCGGAGGCATTACGGAAGGAAATGAGGGGGAGGCCATACAGGCCAGGATTCACATTCTTGCTTGTTTTGACTCTCAACTATTTTTTTTTATATTTTATTTATTGATTTTTAGAGAGAGGGGAGAGAGAGAGAGAGAAGGGGGAGGAGCAGGAAGCATCAACTCCCATATGTGCCTTGACCAGGAAAGCCGAAGGTTTCGAACCGGCAACCTCAGTGTTCCAGGTCAACGCTTTATCCACTGCGCCACCACAGGTCAGGCCGGCTCCCAACTATTTTACAGTTGTTCAAAACCAAGGAAATAAGAATAAGCTCCAGAAACTTCTCCTGTTGTTGTTGTTGTTTGCAGAATTTGAAGGACTCAAAACCTTTGGCATCCTTACCATCCTGTGACTCACCAGAGAACCATGCCAGAACCCAAACCATCATGGGTCCTGACGGGGCCAGCCTGGAAGCCCTCAAAAGAGGAGTGTCAGTTCTACCCTCTGCCCTCTGCCCTCAGGAGGAGCGTGGAGACACCAGAGATGACCATAGTCCAGAAGCTCAACCATGGAGACAGGCTACTCTTGGAATTCCTACAAGAGATGGAAGGAAGAAAGCTTTATTGAGCACCTAGCACCTACTGTGCACTAGGCCCTGTGCAAAGGGCTTTCCCAGAGGCCTTCCCACATCATCTTCCCAGTCTTCACATGAGCTAGCTTTTTTTTTTTTTTTTTTTTTTTTGTATTTTCTGAAGTTGGAAACAGGGAGGCAGTCAGACAGACTCCTGCATGCGCCTGACCGGGATCCACCCAGCATGCCCACCAGGGGGCGATGCTCTGCCCATCTGGGGTGTTGCTCTGTTGCAACCAGAGCCATTCAAGTGCCTGAGGCAGAGGCCATGGAGCCATCCTCAGTGCCTGGGCCAACTTTGCTCCAATGGAGCCTTGGCTGTGGGAGGGGAAGAGAGAGATAGACAGGAAGGAGAGGGGGAGGGGTGGAGAAGCAGATGGGCGCTTCTCCTGTGTGCCCTGGTTGGGAATCGAACCCAGGATTCCTGCACGCCAGGCCGATGCTCTATCACTGAGCCAACTGGCCAGGGCGAGCTAGCTTTTAGATCTTGTATGTTATAGATGAAGGGACTGACAGCCGGAAAGTTTCAGGTACTATTTGTGATCAAAAGAGAGAAGAGGAAAAGTTTAGTTAATGCCCAGGGTTTGAACTTTTACATGGAGATAGACTGATTCGTTCACACTTTCCAGCCTTGAAAATCCAAGCGAGGGTATGGTCAAGGATTCTGATATGGAAGAAAAGCTTGTGCTTGACTATGGACTGGTTCATCCAACCCCAGATTCCCACACCAGAAGGAGGAGAGCCCGCACGCCCTGTTGGCCGAGCTGGGTACTGGTTAGACCCTCAGCCTCCAGAGTCCACCTTATCCAGTCCAGATCCTCACCTTGTAAACTCTGTGTCCTGAGCCCCTCCTCAGTTCCCTCATGTTTAAGAAAGGATGGTAATGACGGTTCCTACAGCCTGGGGTTTCCTTAAGGATTAAAAGAAATAACGTATATAAAATACCTTGCATAGTGCCTGCCATCATAGTAAAGTTTCAAGAAATATTAGCTTTTTTAATAATTAAGGAGCATGTTGTACAGCTGAAAAGAGGTAACAGTAGATCAAAAGAAAGCTGACTTCATAGGGTGAGAAGAAAGCTTGCTAAGCTGATTAGCCCCAAAGGTGGCACAAACTGAAAATATAAATAGAATAGAAAGGGTTAGATCATGAGTGGGTAACCTTTTCTCTACCATAAGCCAATGACACATAGGCGGAAAAAATCCATTTTTGGCTGTGTGTGAGTTAAAGAAGCCATTCTGGGCTGTGGGGGGGACTCAATTAGTCACTGGTTGCCATGCCAATGCAAACATCACCCTTCCACCTACTCCCCCGTCAACATATTTGAGTAAGTAACAATGATAATAGCATGCACTAAAAATGCTATTTAAAAAAAAAGTTAAATGTACTTCTTTCAAAAGTCTGGTTTTCAGATATAATTGCTGCAGGCCAGATAAAGATTTGCATAGAATCCCTAAAATGGGTTGAGCATAATCAAAGAAGACAGATCTTCAGAGGGTCATTAAGAGACCCTAGGCTTGTTTTGTTGGGGGGGGTGTTTGGGGAAGGGGATCCTCCTAACATGCCCAGCTTGACCAAATGCTCCTTCATGGTGTCTGAATTTGAGCTCCGGGGGACAATCTTCAGCTTACACTGCCTTCTCCACACCCTGAAGCCTGATGTGGATTCCTGGCCTTCTTCAATATCTACAATATCTACCTGAACATCTATAAGTTGGTGATACATATCTAAAACAACAGCAACAAAAAAACCCTTTGATCTAAGATTTTAGCTTAGACCTTAAGATCAATCATGAGATTGATCTTAAGAAAAACCATACTGACATGCAATAAGATTTATAATAGCAAACTAAAATAAATAAAAGCAAAAAATAAAAATAACCTAAATGTCCAAATTAAATTGTGTATCCATACACTAGAATACGATGAGCTATTATATATGTGGTGGTAAAGACCATTGGACAATGTGGGAAATTATTATACATTGTTAAGTGAAGCAAGCAGTTTACAGAGCAGAGGATTAAGGAAAATCCAAATGTGATATATGCAAGTTTATGCAAATATATGCATAGGAAAAACTAGTAGTGTGTTACTTTAAAATGTGAATGGTTATTTCCAGGTGGTAGAATTACAGGTGGCTTTTATTTTTCTTTTGTTTTGTTTCAGATCTTCAAAAAACACCTTTTATGGTGATTGTATATTTCTTCTGCCATCGGGGAGGGGGAAAATCCAATAAATATTATACCCAGAGAACCAGCGGCCCACGCTGTGTCAAGTGCATGAGAAGGAAGGACTCGCCTGGGGTCATCTGTGATCAGGCCTTTGCCTCACCCAGGGCACCAGAGGTCACATGTGAGATGGCAGCCAAAGTGACTAGAGTCAAGTCTGAGATGGCCTGGGCTCTCAAAGGATTTGTCAGTTCCTGAAGAAGCATTTCACACTTCCTAGGCCTGGCCTCACTGAGCCCCACTATTAATAGTGCTTTGGTGTCTCCAGCAGGTCTGCACATTCTGGTCCCAGCAATGACCACAGATGCTGCCCCAAAGGCGAGCTAGTTTTCTAATGGAAGTTTGAAAGGAGAAGTCATCACTGGGCTTGCGGATGTTCCAGATAAGCTTTTACGACCATCACCTCGCCCTCTCTCCCACAACTCCCTTCCAGTCTTGCGTGCCCCAGGAACACCACAGAAAAAGTAACAGGAGAAGCTGTATTCGTGGGAGCACAGTGTTGACCATTGTGTGCGAATAGGATTGTGTCAATGAGAAAGGTCATCCCGAGAGATGGAGCTTCCCTTTCTGCAGTATTTCTCAAAGTTCAGCCCTTCGACCACTGGCCCCAAATTTCCTGGTGAGAAAATGCAGACTCCTGGGTCCACTAGGAAAGTGGGAGGTATTTTATGCCCTCTCTAATTGGAGAACCACTTCCCCAAGAAATATATAGAAAAGGGGGAGAAAGAACGCCTGAGCTTCTGGACTAAGTGGTATGCAAGGAACACCTCACGGAACTCGGTTTGGGCCGTCACATCTAAAGACACTTTACCATTTATTGAGAGCCTTCAGTGTGCTAGACACACCCCTGGTGCTGTACACCTGTCGCCTCAAATAATCTTCCCTACCACCCTCCCAGAGAGCTTTCTGTCTAGATAAGGAAACTGAGAGTAAGAGACTTTACTGGAAACTGGTAAGACTCCTTGCCTATAGACTTGACCACTGTAAATTCTCCCTGGTCCCCCTTCTTGTGTGAGTTTTTCTCCTCTTCTTACCAAGTCTAACCCTAATATCCTTTCCGTGGCTCACATAAAGTGGTTTTCTCTGAGATGAAACTCCCAAGACTGTCCCACACTGCTTACCCCAAGGGTTTCCTCTCTCCTAGTCCCATCACTAAATGTTTACCCTCAATACTTTGCAACTGAGACGTCCGATGCGCAACTGTTGACACAGTGGGTAGTGCAGAGCTGAGTGTGGATTTGGCGTTGCGTAGACTTGTACTGGGTGAGGGCTGGTTCCCAGCTCTCTTTTCCTGGTCTCTGCTGCAGGGTGTCCAGCCCACCATGTTTCCACCATGCAGGCCCCTCTCGGTCCTCCCTACCTCCCTTCCACTACAGCTAACTGACCAGCATATGCCAGAAATGGCTGTCGGTCCTCCCTGCCCCCCTCAGTTGACTGCCTAGCAGAGATCGTTCCTGGGCAATTCTGAAGCTAGGCTTAGTCATGTGGGTAGATCTGGTCGTGGGAGTGGGAGTGATGCGTACAATCCCGGGGCCACGTCTTCCCTCCATCCTGCTTCTGCAGTGTGGAGATGGTGGTGAGCCATCCTGGACCATAGGGGCACAGTGGCTACCCTAGGAATGATAGCAATAAGATGAGAGGAACCTAGATCTCGGACAGCTTTGCAGAGGAAAGCTGTCATGGCAACACAGACTTTCATGAAAGTGAGACAAATGCTCTTATTTAAGCCAACTGTTATTTCGGAGTCTCCCTGCTGCAATAGTCAAACTGATATCCAAACAAATGCACTGAGCCATCAAAGTTCTTTCCTGGGGATTTGGAATTAAGATCCTGGGAACTAGCTGGGGGAGGGGTGGACAAAGTCATGGCCACAGTCTGAAGCCCAGCCGGCCTAACGGAGACCTTGAATAAGGAGAGGAAGCTAGAGAGAGAGAGAGAGAGAGAGAGAGAGAGAGAGAGAGAGAGAGGAGCATGAAGCAAACGTTCAGTGAGAAAGAAGCGGAGAAGGAAGGTCCCAGAGATGGTGGCTGCTGCCCCTTCGTATGGCATGTCAGGTCCCCGTACTGCTCCTGCAGGGCCCGGCCGGATGTGACTCTCTCTTGCTTTTGGATGTCATAAAACTGCCCTGTGTTCTTTTTACCTGAGCCGCTGTGGTTGAGTTTTTCTTCTTTGTAACCAGGTGAGTTGTAATGAAAGCAAACAATTCCCTTTATATTATATTACTACACTATACCTTTACTATCTAGTACTATTATCATATTACTATAAATTACACTGCTTATAAAAATTAGGGGATATTTTATTGCTTCACATTCATTTTGAAATATCCCCTAATTTTTGTAAGCAGTATATATATAAATATATCATTATAATTCTTCGATCTCAGATGCACATTTCCCCCCACAATTTAATGTTTCTGAAAATGGGATGTACTTTTATCTCACTTAGTACCTCATTATTTATGTTTAATACTTGGTCAATAATATTCAGTGGAATGTGTGACTCAATCAGTCACGGGTGTCCCTGAATCAAGGAACTGTCATAAAGGAGCAAATGGGAGGAGCTGCCGCAGACACAGCTCCGGAGACCCAGTTTATGGGCTTCCACACTGCACACCACACTGTGCGTGGCCACCTCGCTACTCGGGCCCAAGCTGTTTCCAAACCCCGGGCCCACGTGCTCTTCCTTTATTCTAAACTCCAGCTCCAACTTCTCAGTCTCCGCCCACCACTCCCCCCCCCCCAGCCTTCTTAGAGAAATCCACCCTTCATCACCACTGCCTCAGCATCTTCCCTCATGCCACTGTTACCGTGTCACTCACCAGGAGATGCCAGTCCTGGTATAACTCAGCAATTGGACCATCAATTCCTTTTGAGGGTAGCATCAGAACTTTTCTTGCTGGTCCCGCAGGGTGCACAGACCGGGGGCTTGTTCTCTCCCCATCCACCTTTTCCATCCAACCCTGGGCAGGGTGACAGCGGTGAGGCTGGCCCAGGGCCTCCCGACACCACACGTTGCTCCAGGCCATGGGAATGCAGCGGAGGAAAGACACTTCAACACTTACTGTCAAGGGCCCTTACCACTGAGTAGGAGCTGAATGTCCCAGCCGATGGACTGAAGTTTTTACAGGCCCTTCTCTCCACATACAGTTTGGCCCTAGAACAACATGGGGTTAGTAGTGTCTTCCCACCCTGCCTAGTGGAAAACCGCGTATAACTTATTATTATTATTTGCATCTGCAGATTGAACCAACTGTCGATCAAAAAGAGTATTTTCCATCCTCGGTTAGGAACTCACAGTTGGGAATCTGCTGTTGGGAATGCAAAAACAGTTTTTCACCCAGGGTTGAGAATCTGTCAATGAGAATAGGAAAATACTTGTACTTGGGTTGGTTAAATCTGCAGATGCAAAGCATGCAACTGTTCGCCCGGGGAATAGGGGACAGAATGCACTGATTGAAAAAAACCCGTGTGTCAGTGGACCAGCGCGGTTCACACGTCTTTCAGGGTCAGCTGTATATGAGGTAGGCTTCCATGCTGGACGCCGGATGCTGGGGGTGCAGAGTAAGTCAGACCCCGGCCCCGCCCTCGTGGAACCTGAAATGTCAGAGTGAGGGATGCAGGTGGAGACGGGAACACGGTGCGCGTGTGGAAGGTTCTACTGCAGGGGCTGGGTGGGGATGGGACTCCTTCCCGTCTTGGTGGCAGCTTGAGGAGAGGCTATTAGGAGCCCAGGCGAGTGGGGAGAGCAGGCCTGTGGGCTGCTTCCTGCTCGGGGAGCTCCCCGCTGCCTGGGGAAAGAGAAAGGCCCTGAACCTCAAGTCGGTCTGCAGCCGGTGGTCTCGGGCCTGGAAGGCCACGTCACCGACCCTGCAGGTGAACTCTGGGCTCCCGGTTATCTCATTCAGGGATGGCCTGGGGAGGGAGGGGACACTGATCTGTTTTCCTGCCACATGCAGAAAAATTCGGAAGCTTAGGCAGCTCCTACCTCCCCAGAGAGACCCATCTGTCCCAACCCCTATCCGAGAGGCCTACTAAAGTCACCCTCACCTTAAATTTACTATCAACAGAGCCAGAGAAGGGAGGAGGAGTGGGGTTGGGCTGTGTCACAGGGGGGCCACCTCAGGCATCAGCAGAGCCAGGTCTTGCCTGGACATAGAGGATGGAGCAGAGGTGCTAGGTGAGGGATTCAGTGTCAGTGTTTGGAGTGACCTTTAGGAAGGCACTTTGGGCAATGGTGAGGACAGCTAGGCTGCATGGTTAGGATTCTCTTTTTTGCAGGCACAGAACGACCTCAGAATTGGAAGGGGTTCTGATCTGAAGAGTTTCTGGGCAAGCTAGTTGTCACCCAGAGGGCCCTACCAGTACAGGGGTGGGCTGTAGTGCAGCTGGAGCAGAGTTGGGGTGGGAGCATGGGATGGGGGTCCTCAAACTGCCCCTTAGAGCTGGCCAGGCTGGTTTACAGAATTACAGGGGCTGGTGTGGAGCTGTTTGCACATGATTTGCATGTGATTTGCACCTGAATAGTCCACACTTTCTGTTCCCAGGCAATTTTCAAGTTCAATATTAATTGTTGGCACTGGTTCTTTGGCAGCCCCCTGAGGGCACTGTGAGGAGGGTGCTGAGGAGTGTCCTTGGCCTCTGTCCCAACAACCCTGGGTGCTGTGGGTCAAAAGCCGAAGTGTGCGGGGTGGTGTAACAGCCTCCAGTGGGACCGGAGGGTGGTGAGGAGGCCAGAATGTGCTTCAGAGAGGATTTTTCTGATTCTGTTTCTCCTCCTGAGACTCGGTTTCAACATTTGAGCAGAACTACACACAGATAATGGTGGGCCCTTTTCAGTGCATCACCTCAGAGGCTCTGTCTCCACAGAAGTAATAGAATCATGTGATGGGGGAAGAAGTTGCAGGATAGGGTATCAGCATTTCCACGGACACACTTGACTGAAGACAGATTTCTGAACAGAAATTTTTAGCAGACCCAGAACACATCAAAACAGAGCCTTCTAGTTGACAGCTGTTTTCAGAGAACAGGAGAAAATGCTTCAGGCTCAGGAATCCCTGATGTTTGACGACATGGCTGTGGACTTCATCTGGGAGAACTGGTAGCTCCTGGCTCCTGCTCAGAGGAACTGGACTGAGACGTGATGGAGAACTATAGCCAGCTGCTGTCAGTGGGTTATCAAGCCAGCAAACCAGATGAACTTTCCAAGTTAGATCACTGAGAACCACTGTGGACAATGGAAAGTGAAGTCCCCTGTTGACCCCATTCTGAAAACTTGACGATCATCTGCTGGAGCACGTACCAAATGAAAGCATAAACAGTAGCCTAGAACAATGGCACAAAAATAACGTATTAGAAAATTCTGTCCATTGGAGCAAAACTCAGTTTTTGCTACAGCAAATAACAATGATATGTCTGACTCACATGGAGAAAGAATGAAATAAAAATTTATCTTTACTTAACCAGAACAGAAGCTATGAAAGCAAGAAGCTCGGTGAACTTTCTGGAGATGGGAATTTTTTCCTCCATTCTAATAATGAACAATTTCAGACTGAAATGAAATTCCCAGAAAGACGAAATCAGACCTAAGTTTTCACACATTAAGCATGAGCAATCTTAGAAAATAAGGAAATGTCATGTATGCAATGAATGTGGGAAAGCCTTTGTGCAGAACTGTTAGCCCAGTTATCACCAGAATCTTCATACAGGAGAGAAGCCACATCAGTGTAGTCGGGGTGGGAAAGCCTTCCCCAAAAGGTCACACTGAATGAACACTGGAGATCACATGCAGGAGAGAAATCTTAGGAAGGCACAGAGTGTGGCAAAGCCTTTCTCAAGGAATCATGGTTTTGTATACATTACAAAATATATATTGGAGAGATACTGTTTGCATGCATGCAGTGAGTGTGGGAAAAGCTTCACCCCAAAGGGCAACCTCATGGTCCATCTACACACTCATACAGGCGACAAACCTTATGTGTGCAACAAATGTGGAAAAGGCTTCACACAGACGCCTGTGGAAAAGGACACCCTCGTGACCCATCAGAAGTTTCACGTGGGAAAGACACTCTGTGTGCAGTGAATGTGGGAAATCCTATCCCAGAAGATAGGTCTCATTAGACATGAAAGAATTTACACAGGAGAGAAACCCTTTCAGTGCAGTGACTGTGGGAAAATCTTGATTGGGAAGCTGTGGCTGGTACATCAGAGAAGTCATATAGGAGAGAGACCCTATGGATGCAATGAATGCGGGAAAACCTTCAAAGTGAAGTCAGTCTTTAGTGAACATCAGGCAATTCACTCAATCTGGGTGGCACATTTTCCTCAGAGAGTCACTGGTCAACCCAGACCAGTGTTGTTCTGCTGGAGAAAAACCTTAATAGAGCACCGATGAAGGTGCCTTCTACAGCCCCTCATACAGCATTAAACATCAGTGGGCTCCTAGCAAACAGGAATGCAGTCGCAGTAGGCCAGCCTGTGGCCAGCTGTGTGCCCTCAGGAAGATTTGCACAGGACAGAAACCTCATGAATGCAGTGACTATGGTCTTGCTTTCAGTGGCAATTACACCTTATTTTATGTCAAAGGAAACCAGTAGGGAAAAAACTCAGAGACATTCTATATGTAAAAGATTTGAACAAAAGTTTTTAGCTCAGACTGTGGCTGAAAAGTATATACTGAGAGACACTGTATAAATGTGGAGACTGGTAAGTCCTGATATTCTCATTCTATTAAATATATGCATCGATACAGAGCAGTGGTAGTCAACCTGGTCCCTACTGCTCACTAGTGGGCGTTCCAGCTTTCATGGTGGGTGGTAGCGGAGCAACCAAAGTATAAATAAAAAGATAGATTGAACTATAGTAAGTTGTTTTATAAAGATTTATTCTTCCAAACTTAGCAAAAATCCGACATCAAGTACTTGGTAAGTAATTATTATTATATGCTTTAACTTGCTGTAACTCTGATTTATAAATTTTATAAAGTAAAGTTACTTCCCTACTTTATAAATCACCATTACTGTGGAACCAGTGGGCGGTTAGAAAATTTTACTACTAACAGAGATACAAAAGTGGGCGGTAGGTATAAAAAGGTTGACTACCCCTGATACAGAGGCATACTCTGATGTTAACCCAAATACACATACATCAATTACTCTATTGTGTCAAAGGAATGAAAGAAACTAAAAAAAAGTAATTGTTGCTGCCCATAGGGTTTTAATTTTTTGATTCTGCTTTCTCTGTTTCTTCTCATCCACTTGCTGTCAGTGATTGCATATATCTCTTTTAGGGGGCTTGGAGGGAGTGGAGGAGTGGGGGCCTCGGTGTGGGGAGGAGGGAGGACAGACCCAAGCTGAGGGATGGCCACAACTCTGCCAGGGTGGTGGGGCTGGGCATACAGAGGAGAGAAGACAGACGGGAGGTTGGCAGGTGTGCGGAGTCAGATATCTATCACATACAGAAGCAATAGGCATGTAAAAACTACTCAGCTGGTGCTGCTAGGGAAATGTCCTAATGCACAGTCAGGGTCATCTCTCTCAGATGACAGAGAGAGCTATGGTCCAGGGCCCCATTCCAGGCCAGAGAGGCAATGCCAGCAATGAACTGGCAGCTTCCTGGCCCCTGCTTGCTTCTCAAATCTGCATCCTCCCATCCTCTTTGTCACCAGAGGCCCTGGCCACAAGGAGCATGAAGACAGTGGAGTGATGAACCCTTGCCTCAGCTGGAACAGTGCGAGCAATGGTTAGCTCATGGACTCTGAGGCTGAAATGTGCGTGGATTTGGATCCTGGCTCTGTATTCTAGTAACTGCAACTCTGGGCAAGTGTTTTACCACCTGCGTGCCCCACTGTTCTCTCACCCACAATGCCTGCCTTATGTTGGTGTTGTGCGGGATGAAGCCAATAACTGTGTGTTAAGCACTTGGCCTGCCTGGCATATGGACTATGTTCTGTGCAATGAAGCTATAGATAATCATATCCCAGGAGGGGGTCCCCTGGGCCCAGCCTTGCACGGGACTGGGCGCCCCACACCAGCACTGGATCATCCAACTTCTACTCAAACATTTCCTGGAGGCAGAGTCTCACTGGTTCTGTTCTCCGGAGGGTTGTTTGCAGCACACACACTAATGCCACCTTAAAGGATCTTTAAGAGGGGAGCTCAGAGATTTTCCAGGCAGCACCTTCTGTTCCTGATGGACTCTCATCAGGAGACAGGACTTCCTTGGGCTGCCTCCCAGCTCCATCCTGTTGAAGGGGACTTCAGGCTGTCTTCTGGGGCAGTGGTCGGCCAACTCATTAGTCAACAGCCAAATATCAACAGTACAACAATTGAAATTTCTTTTGAGAGCCAAATCTTTTAAACTTAAACTACATAGGTAGGTACATTCCTTATCAAGGAAGCGCCTGCACGTGGTATTTTGTGGAAGAGCCACACTCAAGGGGCCAAAGAGCCGCATGTGGCTTGCGAGCCGCAATCTGCTGACCAGGGCTCTGGGGTGACACAGCCTGGTACTCCCCTTCTCTCTGAGAGCCCTTGAAAGATTTCAGGATGGGCTCCCCCTGTGCCTCCTCTCCTCACTATGCTTACTTTGATCAAACACCTGCTCTTGCCCCAGAACCTGGTAGGGCCACCTGGTAGGTGTCTGATGAGGGGGAAGGATTGCCCTTTGGGGTTTTCTATTCCAGCACTTCATTGCCTCCACAGCCACCTCCTGGGAGGTGTGAAGAACAGCTCAGCACTAACAATAGCTGCCATTGTTGAGTGCCCCAGGCATCCTGCTGAGTGCTCTAAATGCATGCTCTCTATGCTCTCTTTTAACCCTCACAACCTCTGAGAGGAGAGGGAGATTGTCCCCACTTCACAGCTGTGGGAACTGAGAGGCTAAGGACTTTGCCCCAAATAGCTCAGCTCTTACACTGGGGAGACTGGTCTGACCCAGCTAGCTTGGCTTCAGCCATGGCTACTAGTATCTGCTGCTGGACCTCCTCATACCGGGTTTTACCTACTTTTTCTTCTGGAAGAGGTGAATCTGCCTGTCTCCTGTCTCCATCTCTGTGCTGTAAGCACTATTCGGGTATGTAGCCAGCAACAGTCTTTATTTCTTTGGGCTTCCCATATTGAGCTGATGCTTGAGTGGTCCTTAGGGCTCCCTTAGCCATAGGAATGCCTCTCTTTTTCTGCAGAGATTCTCCTGACAACCTTCACCTCTAGGCACTTCGGTCCCTCTCTGACCAGGACGCCATTTCTTCCCACTCACAAGCTCCACCCAGGGCCTGTCCTCTTCCGGCCACGTTATCATCACGAAACCTGCTCACACATACTCCACCTTGGGCCCGCCCTGGGCTGAGCACCTTCAGCTGCCCTGGTGCTGGAGCCCTGACCTTCCAGTAAATGTAGTTTCCGGAAGATTCTCTGAGCCATGAGGTCCAAGAGTTTCCTCCAAGACTAAGAACCAGGACACCACTTAAGCTGGTCAGATCGCCTCTGGTAACCACGACCTTACTGAAGCTGCATCTAAACGTTGTATTCTTGTTAAGCTGAGCAGAAAAGGCCAGAGATTTCTGCAGAATCCAGCCAGGTGCCAGTATGCTTAGGGAGGAGGAATAGCATTAGGAAGATTGTTAACAAAGTTGTTATTTTCTTCACATCTCCAAGGAAACAGCTCTGAAGTAGATTTCTTACAGAAAACTTGAGGAGGCTGTAAAGTATGAGGAAGCTCAGTCGATTCTGACTGCACTGGTGTACCCATTGAACGACTGAATCTTGGCTTGGCAAATCCAAGAGAGGGCACGCGCAGAGAGGAGAGCATGTGCCCACGTTCTTATTTACCTGGACGGGGCACAGCTACCAGCTAGCGTGGCTGCTGGGGTGAGGAGGGAGGTTAGAGGTTCAAAAATTACCCCTTCAAATGTCGTCCGTATCCAGTCAGGAGCAGCCTGGGAATAATGGAGACCTGGCTGTAGCCTCGTCCCTTTAACTGCCTCCGGACCTGCACTTCCCCCCTCTGGCTTCAGTCTCTGCAAAATGAAGAGGTTGGTCTCTAGATCCTCAGTTTCTAAACTTGTAAAATTGCAGTACTTTCGCTTAAAAAAAGAAATCTGTTGTGAAAGTGCAAAGGAGAAGAAGTCAGCTAAAGGGGAGTTGCTTTGACTGAGTTCCCCGGGGCTGGTTCCTTCAGAGCGCTGGGAAATCGGGCCAGCCATTTGGGAACTTCTCCCACCTGGCGTCTAGATAGATGTCCATCAGCCTCAGGGGAATCTGGTTCTTGGAACTTGGACTTAGCCCTGGATGGGTGAGGCGGCTGAGTGCACTGTTGATAGAATATCGAGGCACCTGCCGACAGGGCTCAGCACCTCCTGTGGTTTCCATTGTGGGGCCCAAAAGCTGCTTCTGAGTCTTAATCTGGAAAGATCTCCTATGCCGACTCAGGAGACTGCACGGTATTGTTCAGTGTCATCCCCAGCCAGTGGCCGCACTAACAGGACAATGACCATGGGGGGACCATCACGAAAGAGAGGGGAGGGGTTGCCACAAACTGGCCATTATTTCTTGAATAT
Organism: Saccopteryx leptura; assembly: GCF_036850995.1. Classification (NCBI taxonomy): domain Eukaryota; kingdom Metazoa; phylum Chordata; class Mammalia; order Chiroptera; family Emballonuridae; genus Saccopteryx; species Saccopteryx leptura. Next base: position 220,029,518 of record NC_089503.1, on the reverse strand, counting down.
ACTGCCTTCTTTACCTGACGTATGGTGTCATTGTCACTAGGAGAAGTGCCTTTTAATGTCCTGGATCATTAAAACCCAATAATCTCTTTGAAACGGCTTAACTGGTTCTTGCAAGGAGATAAAGTGAATAAAACTGGTCTATGTGTCTGCTGTCACTGTATCGATGCGGCATTTCTTTTCTTTTTTCTAATAACTGCATTCATTTTAGTTCAAGCCAATGCATTTATGCCATGGTGGTGGTGTATGAATTTGGTAATTAAATCCTGTTATCTTAACGCTATGAGCAGAATACAAAGCAGTCGTGATGCCTCAGAGCAGAAAACACTGCAAAGGGAGAAAAGGAGATTCGTTTTGTGTTTTTATAAAACCATTTTCACAGCGCCTTTTTTTAGCACTAGAAAGTTGACAGATGCCTGACTAGCAGAGATCCTTGTGTGGGGAAGGAGCCTAATGAATCCCGTGAAATGACTTTCCACACTGTTGTACACCCCGGCAGAGTAGAGTGTATGCTGTTTATAATCCCACAGACGTGGAATTTTAGCCAAACTCGACGGCCTCTAGCTGTGTGACTTCAGGCTAGTCGATCATCTTCTGTATCTGTCAGGACGCTTTGGGCTGCGAATAAAAATCCCAACCCAGAGAGACTGAGTAATTAAAGAAAATGTTTTATAGTCTATAGTCAGAAGTCTTGACTTAAGGTAACCCCAGGGATGTGTGAGTTCAACCACTCATCTGTGTAAATGAGGAGCCTAGAATCTTTCTGTCATTTCCTCTCCCAGCCTCAGTGGCCAGGCCCGGGGTCCTAACCTAACTCTGTGATCGCAAAGGGCTGCCTCGGTCCCAGGAACCTCAGGCAGACCCAACAGTGTGCAGCTGCAGAGCAGGCCTTGTCTCTTTATGAGAAGAAAGTACTTCCTGGAAGCTATCTAGGAGACACACTAAATGTTCTATTTCCAGAAGTTTGTCTCATGCCCATATTTTACCCAATCACTGGCCAAGGGAATAGAATTATCATGATTGACCCAGATAAACCAGCTTCCTCCTGCTCCGTCCTAGGCTGGTGATGGGGCCCCAGAAGTTCATGGCCATGCAGAGCAGCCTGGATGTCTAAATAAAAACAGGCTTCCATAGAAAAGGTGAATTGTTGGGTTGGCAACTGATAGTATCTGCTACAACCTCTTTGATACTCTTTCTTCATCTGGGATCCTACATACGTACCTTAATAATCCTATTGTGAGGATTAAAAGAGATGAATCCAAACCTTTCTGTTATAAACAAAGTGAGGGATACAGAGCTGATCTGGGGTTGGACATCTTCTCCCAGAGAGAATGGTTAATAGGTTGAGTGTGCTTCCCATTCAGTTCCAAGAGGGCCAGAGAATAGGGCTTCTACCAACAATGAGCTTTGTGCTGGAATGCTCCCACCAGACATGTGGTGGCCTCGGCCAGTCCTCCAGGCTGCCTGGTGGCTTGCCTTCTGTGGTATAACTTAAACTTTTTCTGTTATGTTTGTGACTCCTGTAACTGGAACATGATGGGACTTATTTTCTGTCTCAAAGGGTGTCTTCAAACAATGAATACAGTCTGGGCTCATTTCTGATGCCAGTGTTGAGTCTGCCTTATGGCCCTCAGGACGAGTGATGCAGGTGGGTCTGTGCCACCTCGCAGCCACCCTCTCTCATTGTCCTCCCAGACCAGAGAAACGGGAATGCCAGGGAAGTGAAAAAGCAATGTTCTCTCTACTGTTAGGAAGTCCTCAGATGAGTAAACCATGTGTGGGGACCAGAGATTGGAACCTTCATCAATTTGATCAACACCCTTGCCCAACATACAGAAAGGTCATTCCAGACCTCAGTCTTGGGAAAGGGGGATCCACTATTCATGTTCTTACTCATCCAACCTCTCTCTCTTTCAGGTCCCTGGGTTTGCCATTCTCATCTTCTTCCTTGGTAGACCTCATGCTTCCTCTAGGAGCAAAAGGGTCGATCCCATCCCTTCCCTTCCCTGACTGCACCAGAGGAAGGAATAGATTTCAGTATCACAGGTGAGAGCCCTGGAGGGTCTGTGACTGCTAATTTGGTTCGCAGTGGCTGCTTCCACACTAGTTCACCTAAGAGGTAGCACACCTCACCTGTGCAAGGTTTAACTTGTCTTGAAGAACTATACAATATTAACTATATAAAAGAAATAGCATTGCTCCTAGTAGGAAAGCTTTGTTCTTGCCCTTTCCATAACCTTAGTCCCTGCTACTATTGTACTAAGAAGCATTTGGTTTTTTCTTGAATCTGCTATTGTATTATATTATAAGAGCCACACACCAACAATAAAACAGCTCTCTCTGTGGTGCCCAGGAGGGATAACACCCGCTTGGAGTATATTCTTTTGGATTTTCTTGATGAAAAGAGAAGGGGGAGGGTTTCCAATTTATTTTATTATATGTATTTTTGCATTTAGTCTGGGACTGAATTGTTTATTTTATGAAAGGTAGAAGTAGGGTGAACATGAGCCCACTCACCACATTACAGAATACCAGAACTAGTGGGTGACTCATGAGGTTTGTATATTTAGAACCAATAGAAGGAAATACCATGTTATCTGGCAGAAAATAAACTTTTCAAACTTTTTCCCCTAAAAGGTAGAAAAAAAATTGATGTTATAAATAGCCTTAAAAAGATTAGATTTCCATATAAAATGATTGTTTACTAGGAAAACCCAAAGAAATGAACTAAAAAGCTATGAGAATTAATGCAATAATTTTATATAAACAGAAGAGGATATAAAAATTAATAATATTCCATTGTATTCCTATATACTTAGAATATTCAAGAAAATCCGAGAAGCAAACAAACATAAAAGTGTTTGGCCTGAAACTACTTTTCTTCTCCATGGAGTTTTGTCAGGCTGCCTACTACCTGTTAATCAGAGGTAACCATAGATATTATGTCCTAAGAAAGGGCTTCTCAGATCCCTTGGACTGGTTAGGCACCCCCTTTTGTGTTTTCAGAGGACGCCCTCCTTATCTTGTTCATTGGAGTTACCAGTTACAGATTCAATTTCTATCTTTCCTACTAGATTGTAAGTGTCTCCACCAGACTGTGTCGTGAAGGTAGGGTAGGGGGTGTCTTCCTACAACTAAATTCCAAGTGCCTTGCCCAATAGTGTTGAATGAATTAAAGAATTTACAAAACAAAGCATTACTTAGGAAAATATTCCTTTAAAGAAATATGTGTGTGCCCTATATGGAGAAAAATTACAAACTTTATAAAAGATCAAAGAAAACTTGAGCAGGAGTGGCCAGGCTGCCTGGTCTTAAATGGGTACTGTACAACCACCCCCAGTGTGAGGTAGAGACTTAATGCAATGTAATGACAACTAAAGTCCTCAAATAATTTTTAGGGAAAATATTATAAAAATGGTTCTGGAAGGAAAAAAAATCATAAAAGAAAATTCTGGAAAACTAAATTTAGTTTCCTGTGAGCAGTATCCTGTATCTGTCCCCGTTATCGCCAAGTAGTCTGTCACCGCAGCATGGTGCAGACCTCCCCCCATGCGCCCTTCCCAGCAGGCGGGCTCTCAGGGGACAGGCCTTCAAAGACCCAAGCCGGAAGTCCCAGGGCTAATGAATCTCTGTCTAGGCTTTCACTCCAGAAAATACTGAGAGCTCAGTGCAGACAGGGACAAGGTAGGTTTGTGAAGGCACTTCCAGAGTTGGACACTGATGTGGCAGCTCTGATGGGACATTCAGGGACTGGGATCTGCCCGGGGAGTGTGCGAGCAAGGACGTCCTGTCCCATGACCCTCCCCTGAAGAGGCCGCTCTCCGGTGGCTGGTCCGGCTGTGTCTCTGCCCTCCTTGTCCTGCCTCTGCTCGTCATTTCCTGATCACTGCCTCCTTACAGAACGTGGCAGGGCAGCCCCTCCCAGTAAAGCTCATCCCACGCCTTGGTTCTCTGGGCTGTCCCACGGGGGTCCTGCTGACTTCAGCAGCAAGTGTCTGTAATTCAAGAGCATCTCACTCTGAATGGGGACACCCCCATTTCCCATTGATACACCTGGCTCCATTGGCTTAGCTGCAGCTCTCAATACAGTGAGTTAAAAAGAGTCGTGTGAAGCATTAGGCAATCAAGAATTTGACTAGCCTATGTCCGAACCAAAGGGTCAAGCAATCTTTAACATCATGCTCCCTCACCTCACACTTCATAAAATCAAATTAGATTTAACTCCTTGTAAAAATATACCCACCACATTGCCCCTGAAACATACATTATAACTTACAATACCTAACTTCATCCTCTCAAACCCACTAGAAGAACTTTCATAATTATTATAAAGTCCCACCCACAATTCCAGCCCATTTGCCACTGGACGAGAAACCGAAGATATTCCCACCAGCTGCGGTTCTAGTGATATTTTTGGACCACGTCAGGAAAATAATTTTTCTCTTTCCCTTTTTTGCAGCAGAGCAAGAAACCAGGTAGGGGAAAGCTAAGATCTAAGAAGCAGAAGAGGAGGGTCCATGGGGTTCTGTGGCAGAGGGGCCCACTCCTGGAATCTGCAGGAGTCCAGGATCCTGGAGGAAAATGCAGGGGGCCGTGGGTGAGGTGTGCCGGTCCCAGGTGGGCGTGGCTGCGCCTGGGAGGGCATGGACAAGACTGTGGAGCAGATTCCATGGAGCCTCATCTTCCTCTACCTTGTCTTGGGGAGCTGTGGACTGAGAGGCATGTCCTTGTGCCGCCCTGCATGCTGCTTTCCCACAGCTTGCCCTGATTTCTGCTGTCCTTTGTGTTCAGCGTGAACAGGTCCCCCTGCCGACAACCCGGGATCCCATTGTTCATAGAGAATCTCCACTGTCCGGAAGACCGCAGGCCGCGCTCGGTGCCAACTACCTGTGCAGTGTGGGGACTTGAGCTGTTCCTGCTGTAAGGTTCTGCGTCCTTCCTAAGGAAAAGGGGTTTACCAGCTGCCCTAGTTGATCCCCTCCAGCCATTGTCCCTTATGTCACATGCTTGACCCCAACTTGCTGCCTTTTCTCCCCCTGAAGCTCTTAGTATACTGCCTGGCTGGGGCTGCACATAAATCAATGCCAAGTTGTGGTGAGAACAGGATTAAGAGCCCTAGAATACTGGGTTTAAATCCCAGGGATGCCATTTACTTTCTGGGTGACTTTGAGCAAAGTATGGGGCCTCTCTGAGCTTCGGTTCTCCCTTTGACAAAGATGGGGACCAGTACTACCTACCTCCTGGGGTTGCCATGTGGGGAATAAATCAGACGATGTACATGGATACTCCCAGCACTTGATCGATAAATCCTTAATCACATTCACAAATCTTGTAGGGCAGGGTACAATTTATCATTCCCCCAGACAAGTCATCCTAGTTTAATGCTGTGGGTAGTGACTGTATTCTCTCTTCCCTGTGAGTAGGCTAGCTCCTTGTAAGCAGCAATAGATTGAAGCCCACAAAGTCAGTCTCAGAGTGCCTAGTCTGGGGCCTCACATGCCATGAGAGCCCAGCCACCGCTGCCCATGTGAGAGCTCATTCAGATACCCATACGGGACAGACGGAGGGATAGAGCAAGTTCTGCGTTCACACTTGTGCACACGGAGCCATGCAATCAGCAGGTTCATCCTTGAGTGAGAAAATGACTGTATAAATACGATCTGTACACACCCCCACATGGGTTAAAAATATAGGCCAACGTGTACTTGCCGGGGAAAGGACTGAGCTGTTTTCTTAAAAGGATCTATTTAGACCTGACAGCAAATCCCAGTATTTGCCCAAAACAGGCACCTGGGTCTACATCACAGCTTCCCCGCCAGTGAAGGGCTTGTCCTCTGCAGCACTCCGGGCTCCGTGCTCAGCAGAGTGTTGGTTGTGACAGGTGAGGGAGGCTGCCTCCAGAGAGCCTTGTTAATTTTGGAGGTGAACGAGCAGGATTGACACTTGTGGTGATTCCCCACAATAAGGCCATTGAAAGTGTGCGTGAAGGGGCTAACTAGAAATGGGTCCGACACCTTCTGCACGTGGTGATGATGGCTCACACCTAATAACCACTTTGGGCCTGTCTCTCTGGGCTTGTTTAGTGGTGTATTCATCTCTTGATTTCAGGACATGGCTCAGGGAGAGAAAGGGGGAATTCATGGGGAGCTCAGCCTCAAACAGGGGTCTTTCACCTTGTCCTGAGCTTCCCGTGGATCCAGTGGTTGACCAGAGAGTCTCCTAGGAATAAAAATTCCTGGATGGGTATTTGAAACAGACTCAATTCCACATTCCCCTGACTCTTAATCCCATTCTTCGCAGCACAGAATATTCAGAAGTGGACTTGATAGGGGGAGGATGGGGGAGCAGGCGTGGCCTCGCTGATAGCCCACCAGGCCGTTTTATAAGAGGGTGAACTTAACTGGACATTTCTCATAACTTTTTTTTTTTCCTGGCAGATGGCAAGTTTTTCTACTTGTTTTTTTCTTTCTTGGCACAGATGGTTGGGCTGGATTAAGGACCACATTAGGATTTGAGTTCATTCTCAGTTACTTGGCTTGATGTCTCATGAGTCATGGCTTGCCAGGAAGCGCAGAGAGGGTGGGCCAAGCACATGAGTTGTGTCTGCCCTCATTTTCACATCAGCTTACTTTTTGGAGGCCACGGAGTAGCTTCATCTCTTGCTGCAGGACCCTTGGGGAAAACCCTCTGGATTAGTAAGGGTAGTGTCCCGTGTTTTCAAAGTCATCATTCTCCAAACCTTCCCTGAAGAACCCCAGGACCAGCCTCTGCAAGGATCTCAGCTCCGCCCTCTTTCCCTCTCAGGAATGGAGGCAGTGTTGCTGTAACATATCCTGAGACCCATTCAAGGCGTGGATTTGGTCAGAACTGGGTGACCCGAAGCCATCCGTTTTAGGATGTATGACTCAAATCCCCGTGCTTAGGGGGGCGCGTGTTTTCATTTCCCTTTACTGAAAGCATTCACAGAATGTCCTCCTTTCTTTTCCCCTCTTGCTGCAAACAGTAAAAGTGAGGAGCCCTTGCTGTTCAAAACCCTTTTAAGCCCTTCCACTATCTACTGGAAAGTGCAAATTCCTGGGTCTCCTGATGATTCTCACCTCTTTGTGGATCACTCAGAGCCTGGGAGCTTTGCGATATAATCAGTCTTCCTTTTCATCTTTCATCTCTTTCCTACCTGCCTGCGACACATGGTGTTCCCTGCCAGTTTCCACTTCCTCTGTCATCCATCTATCTCTCTCTACCAGCCTATCTATATATATCTACCTGTCGGTCTCTCTCTCTCTCTCTCTCTTTCTCATTCTCTCTCTCTCTTATATCTATTGCCACCTCTATGCTCAAAGTTGACACATGCTAGTGAGACCCATAAGAAAAGAGCTCCCCCCAGTTAAATGTACAGTAAATACACCTCAGTATACACCTGAAATGACACATGGTATTCTCTCCATCCCACCTCCTCGAGAGCCTGTAATGATCTTCTCTAGTCCTCTGGGAGGAGACAGGGAGAGGAGACAGGGCCAGTTTCTAGAGAGCTTCTTCAGAGATGCTGAGTCCCTTCTTTAGAAAGACTGATATCTTCTTAAGTTTGTTATTTATTGAGCACTTTTGAGTTGCTGGGTTCGGTGCTAGGCTAGATGTTCAGAGATGAACCAACCAGTCATAGCCTCACGCTCTGGAACTGGCCAGTCAAGTCTAAAGGATGAGGAATCAAGCTGAAGACGTGGCAAATCACTGACTTTTACCAGCTGTTGCAAACTGGTCTACAGGATAAAAACTCAGTGGGAAACAGGTGCTCGGCCTGAGTGATCCAACTGAGAGAACAGAAGAACAGGTGAGGAGAGAAGAGGAAAAGCTGGCAAAATAGTAACCGTCACCAGACCATGAGCTGAGGGAACAGGTCTCTCTTGTTACTTGTGGTAGTCCTAGGGTCTGGAATAATGCTTGGAACATGTCAGGTATTCACAGAATTATTTGTTCAATTAAAGGATGAATCTCAGTGGCTCGTTTCCCTTTCCTTTTTGGCTGCACCATTTGCTGGAAGGAATCCCCGATTCTCCCCGAGATAGGACAATGCCATTAGGCAGGTATATCTTGGGAATTTGTACCATCTGTTTGGGCCCCTTGGAGAGGGTGTACCAGATGGACCCAGAGTCTATTTTGGTCTTTCCTTTGCATGTTTCTTGTTTTTGTGCATCCCGTGCAGATGGATACTGTCAGGTTATTTATAGCGGGAGTTTGCACACAATAATAGAACAGTTGCTCTAATTCTAATGCCATTTGAAATACTTTGGCTTTGCATTCTTCAGAGGACCTGTAGCAAACACAGTGTTAAATAGCTGTGGTACCAAGATTGTTCTCAATTTTCAGCCCTTTCTCCAAGACCGTTCTCTTTGAAACATGGGGCACAGTGATTTTGTTTGCATGCGTTTCTTATAGGTTTTAGAAAGAGCCCATTAGTAGATGCAAAACTTCTAGATAAAATACTGTGTTAGAAAGTGTAACAGTATCATATATTAAATAATTAATACACATAGCCAAGAATGCAAAGATGGTTCTTATGTACAAAGATGTTCACCAATTTAGGACTTAAAATAGTGAGTAATTGAAAACAATTTATGTTCAAAAAGAAGGGCTCATCTAAAAATTGTGGTATGTTTATATGACACAATATTATCAAAGAGTATATCCCAGGATAATACTGAGTAATATGAGAAAATGGTTGTGATATATTAAGAGAAAATTTGCAGATCATATTATATACATACATACATGTATGTATGGAACAGGCTTATAAAACTGTGTTTGCCTAGAAAAAAAGGACTAAGGATATAATGAGTGATTTCTCAGTGGGAAGGTCACGGGTAACTTTCATTTTCTTTTTCTGCTTTTAACAATATTTGTACAATGAACATTTATTACTTTTGTAGCGTAGAAAAAATGCTATGAATGCTATTTCGAAGGGTAGTGCCTTTGGTTTCTTCTAGTTGAGGCTTTCCATCTGAAGTTTATATTGAGGACTAGCTCAGGGCATCTGCTATTAGAGACAAAACAAAGGGAATGTATAAAGTGTGCTGTCATGGTCTTTAAAGTAGGCATTTAGAAGGTTGCTTTTAATTTAATCTCAAAAGGAAGACGTATGTGGTGTCTTCTCAGCAGAGATTTATTAGTGCTGGTTTGTACGTTATCCAGGCATCTTGAACTTGCCCAATCACCCATCTATAAAGAACCAGGATGTGCAGGCAGCGCATGCGTCTTCAGTGTCCATAAATATTGTGTTGCTTGAAGCCAGTCATCTATCAGGCTTGCCCTGGGAAGAAGACCAACCTGTGGAATCTCAGCTTTAAATAGCAGAAAAACCTATGGGGAGAGGAGGTTATCAGGAAGAGAATATATGCATCTTGCTCTGGCTTATATCCTCTTGCTTTCCAATGCCCTGTTTTGGAACTTGGAGCAACCATGTCATGCCCAACCCAATGAGTAAACCCATCTTGGTTAAACACAAGAGTTTTCTGAATCCTGGGGGAGGAACAGTCTGACTCATAGCCACTGTTTTAACTTGCACAGTCGAACTGTAATAGCTACACAGCGGGCTGCAATGATTAGCAGTGGTATTTATCTTTCCCAGTTTGCATCCGCAGTGACACACTCAATGTCATCTGCCCAGATACAGCATCAATAAAGTCAGCTGCATCACGCACTCTATTTTTAACTTTAAGAAGAGGAGCCATATTCAATGTAATCTATAATAGCACAGTGATTAAAATGTCCTGCATAATGAGGAAATCTAATAAATAAAGTACAGCGGGTCTTATGCTTCCAAATAAACAAATGCTGGGATTTAGATTGCCTTAAAATTCAGCTACTACTATATAGCTTCAAAACATGTCCCCTCAAATTGAGAAACGAGTAACAGCTTGTGATGTCAGAAAACAAGATTAGAGGTAACGTTTCCAGCAGGAGATTGAGACAACCGATGGTGAGAAATACAGGACACAATCTATCTGACAAGATCTGGGAACCTGGGACAACGTGGAAAGATACAAAACGGACTAGGGATTGATCTCATCCTGATTCTTCTGTAGAATCTGGTCATGCTTTAAAAAAAAGGGCGATACACAATGGTAAAAACAAATATACTCTGTTTAGCTCTTTAAACTCAACTTCATTACCATTGCTAATTGTATCATATGGTCTGTCACTGCAAATGTGAGGAAACTTTGGTGGCTATTGTCCTTTCATTTCCACTTGACATTTGATCCTGAGGAATCCAGAGCTATTTCCTCCCCACTTATGTTTCCTACACAATCTTTGAAATAGCTTCAAAATGAGAAGTAATATCTATCCTATAGTGCCATGAGATTTTTCATTTCAGGGTGGGGAGAATATGGAGGAAATCTTTATTGTCAAAGGAGAGAATGGGAAATACAGTAGATGAGGTAGAAAGTCAAGGAGACAAGAACATATCCAGGGATGCACTGTATCACCTTTTGGTTTGAAGAATTCCACTATCTGTAGTCTGCTTGAGTGTGAGACTATCATCAATGCCTTTGCCCATTAGCAGGATAGTCATGAGAAATTTACAGCCTGCGATGTCCTGATTGACACAGACTCTGGGTTTGGGGCAGCTCTTGTAGATCAGCAATTGAAGAACAGACCAGACAGCTCACAATTTTCATTTTGGAGCTCTTCGTAACTACAGCTATTAGTGGGAGCTGAGGGCTGCGCAGCCTCCACCCATATGACTTCCACAATGCCAGATTAAGCTTTTATTGAATGAATATATAAATCGATGAACTGCATAATTGGAGAAATGAAGGAAAGCTTCACTGAGCTCCGAGGCTACAAAATTTCCTCTTAAGTACCACTTATCCACATTCTATAAGTTTTAACATGGAGTATTATCATTATGGTTCATAATGGTTATATTATATTTTCATGATTATTTCATTTTTGGCACACTAATAATCTAGAGATAAGTTTTTAATTTTGAAATAAATGCTTTAAAAAGTATCATATTATTTATTCTTAAGCCAATTGCATCTAGTTATAAAATATGGTCTATTAATATACAGATTCTTTGAACTATGTTGAGACTTGTTTGTTGACCTCTATTATGAGGTCAGTTTTACAAATATACCATTTAACACATGTTCTAAAATAAATTTCATGCATGTGTTTCTTGGTTTTTAATCTAGGACTATATATGTCTAGGAAATCAAGCTGTTAATTTTGTTGTTAAATCTTTTATAGTCATTAGTTTTTTGTCTGCTTGATATATCAGTTTCAGAGTGAGGTATGTTAAAATTTCTGTTTGTGGATTTTTCAGTTACTCCTTGTCATTCTATCAAATATGATTTGTATAGTTGATGCTAGGTTAGTAGTTCATACAAGATTAAAAGTGTTAATTCTTCCCAGTGAATTTAACATTTTATGTTTATGAAGTGCTCACCAAGATTAGGGGATATTTTATCATTTCATATTTATTTTGAAATATCCCTTAATTTTTATGAGCAGTATATTTAAAAGGATCAAAATCTATTTTACCTGTATTAATATAACTATATATGATTTCTTTTAGTTGATATTTATATAATATTCTTTTTTAATTGGTTACTTTCAATATTTCTGTTCCTTATATGTTAGATATGTCCTTATGAATAGCATAGAGCTAATATTAAAAATAAATTTGAAAGTTTCCATCTTTAACTGTCAACTTTAGTCCATTTACATTTATTATGATTGTTTATACATTTAAACTTAATTATTTTTACTATCTTGTGCTATTTATTTGAATATTTGAATACCTCTTTCCTTTGTTTTGTGTCTTCTTTGATTGAGAAGTTTTTTGGTAAAGCATTTTCTCCATTACTTTCTTGCAAATTATAAACTCTATATTCATTATTTATTAGTTAGCTTTAAAAAAGTTTAATTCTACTTAATGAAGCCTAAAGTTATTTACTATCACTTACTTTTTATTTATTATTTTATTTTATTTTTAGTGAAACAGAAAGAGGGACAGACAGGAAGGGAGAGAGATGAGAAGCATCAACTCGTAGTTGCAGCACCTTAGTTGTTAATTGATTGCTTTCTTATACATGCCTTGACTGTGGGGCACCAGCTGAGCCAGTGACCCCTTGCTCAAGCCAGTGACCTTTGGGCTCAAGCCAGTGACCATGGGGTCATGTCTATGATCTCATGCTCAAGGCTGTGACCCTGTGCTCAAGCTGGATGAGCCCATGCTCAACTCAGCGACCTCTGGGTTTTGAACCTGAGTCTTCAGCATCCCAGGTTAATGCTCTATCCACTGTGCCACCACCTGGTCAGGCTAGTATCTCTCACTTTTTAAAAAACTTTAGTACATTTAAGTTGACCACTCCCTCATATATTACACATTATTGATGACTGCTTTTTAAAATATATATATATTTTAAAAATATATATATATTTTAAAAAGTAAAAAAAAAATATATATATATATTTATATCATATATACCACTCAGACTGCATTCTTTCCCTCTTACTCTCCCAAAGGAAGAGAAGAACGGTCATCAATGGCAAACAGCAGTTGCACAAGCAACACCAAGAGCCGGCTTCATGCTCAGGAGAGAACACTGCAACTCCTCCTCGTGGTTTCGGGTGCTCGATCAGAGAAACTTCTCTAGTAACAAACTATAGAAATGATCCCTGAAAGTATAGTCTTGATGACTGCTTTTTTTGATATCCCTAAATTATGCATTATTATTGTAGCTCTATACAGTAACTATTTATTTAGACTTACTTGCATATTTGCCCATTCTTGGCTTACATTTCTTCCTGCATCTTGGGTCTTCCTTCAGAGATAATTTTCTTTCTTCCAAACACACATCTTTTAAAGTTTCTTTCATGAATGTTTGTTGGCAATAAAGTCTCTCAGTTTATAAAAGTCTGATGGACTTTTATGTACCTTCAAATGGAGTTGATAGGGTTTTCTGATGACTGGAACAGAGGGTGATGTTAGGGGGAAGAGGGTAGCCAAGAGAGTTTTTAGCAGTTTACTCCCCATAACAGGCATATAAGAAAACACTTACAGGTGGTGCAGTGAGAGACAACGAGGGCGTAGTGTTGCTTATAACAATATATGCTCCCCAATGAACATGTAGTTCCAAGGATGAAATCCCAGGCCCCTGAGAATTTTATAACCCCCCCAGGCATTCATTCATTCCCCTGTTATTTTTCTATCCTACTAAATCTAACATTCATTTATTTGTTCATTATTTAATTTGTCATTTAAACAGATTTTTAAAGTACCTATTATAGGCTAGGCATAATGTTAGGCGCCAAAGATGTGAAAATAAGCACATCCTTCTGTGAACTTTGCCCCTGTGGGTCATACAGTCTCATGGGAGAACAAATAGTAACCAAGAAATCAGTCACATTTGGCTGTTGTTGCTGATGAATTGTCCTATGCAGGTGTAACTGCAAATGTAAATTTGTGAGCATGCTAAGTGCTGTGAAGGATGGCTCCAGATGCTCTGAGAACCTGTGATGGAAGATCTGACTGTCGGGAGTCAGTCAGCCTCTCTGCGGAAGACAGGTTTGAGCCGAGTGCTGAAGGCGGGTCAGGAGGAGGCCAGTGCGCCAGGCTAGGACGGCGTGGTGCAAAGCCCCACGGTGGAGACAGGGTCGAGCAAGGGTATCAGTATAGCTGGCGTGGAGAGAGGAAAGAGAGGGGTGCAGGTGGAGTCTGGAACAATAAGGAGGGGACAGACTCGGTCCCTGAGAGGCCACATCAGGGAGGTGTCCTTATCCTGGGAATGATGAGAACCGCTGACATGACTTAGGTGGAGGGAGTGACCACATCAGATTTGTGTCTTAAAGAGAAACCATACAAGCTTCCCTGCTTTTCTCCTGCACCGGCTAGCTGGGGGAGCTGCAGAATGACTCTGGCTTTTCCCAAACAGCAACACTTCAGCTTTGTGGGAGGGAAGTGTGGGCACTGCCCTACTCGTAAAACCTTCACCATAGGTGAAAAGGGTCAGCATGAGGCTTTCTGGGACAGGTGCAGGGACGGCCGGTTTTCCCTTCTGGCTCTCAGTTGTCGCTCAGAAATATGTTCTAAGTGCCTCCAGGAAGCAAAGGTATAATTAATCAAGAGCAGCTAAAAAGGCCTCATAAACCTTTGATCCCAGAGGAATGAGAAGAGGTGGCCGTCAGGATCCGGCCAGTGCTGCTTCCTGCATTGTTTCCTGTGACCTCTCCTGGCAGGGCGTTCTCTCTGTCTCCCCACTCTGCCTCTGAGTCCTCTGGGCCCTAGTGGGCTTAAGATGGGGACAAGGGGGGAAGCTGGTGAAACTGGAAAGAGGAAGGAAGGGGATAGGAAGAAGGAGGGGGTCACAGTGTCAGACACAGGGCCCCTGAGAAAAGGGGGTGCAAGGAGAGCTCTGATCCTGGATCCAGGCTTCACTCTCTACCTAGCCTGCTCTGTGACCTCAGACAGATGGTGTAACCTCTCTGTTGGCCTCCTTGCCCTCATCTGTAAACGAGGCATTTCCCAAGGGTGTGGTTAGGGAGACTGTCTGTGAATAAAGACATTGCAACTTCCTGTGGAGGATCAACCTTACTGGAAGATTTTTGAGGATAAATTGTTATTTTTACTTGAAAACAAACAGACATTTTGGCTCAGAAGGCAAAATTTATACTTTTTTTTAAAAGAATATAATAGGCAACATCAAAAAAAAAATATTGGTCCATAATCTTTCTTTATTACTTAGGATACTTAGGTGGGGAGGGTTGAAAAGCCCTGGGTTAGCTGTGTTCTCAGCTGCCTGTCAGCCCTTTAGTATTATGATTCCTTGGTTTTATGAGGAAGGTCAAGGGGAAAGAGGATCAAGCAATATGTGGACTTGACAAGGACTTAGGTGACCCTTTTAGGTTTTAAAAGGATTATTAATGTGGGTGTTCAGCTGTGCCCCACACTGTCTCAGCTCTGGCTTGGAAACCTCCTGTTCCTCTCCTGGGAAAGCCCTCATCCTTCCTGCCTGCCTGGCTTACTCCTCCTTGCTCTTTATAGGCTGTCTCAGTGTCCCCTCCTGAGGGATACTTTGTCACTTCCTTCTTCCTTCCTGCCCCAATCCTCTAAACTGTTGGCTTAGGTGCTACCCCCGCCCCCTGTATGTCCACAGAGCTCAATGCACAGCTCAAAGTTTGTACTCACTGGGCTTTATTGTATTACTATTTTCTTGCCTCATTGGATTAACCTGTGGCTTAACAAACCTTTGCATTGTTTGGAGAATGAAGACCCATTGTGCCCACAAACCCTCTGTGATAGCTGCTGACCTCTATGCTTTGCAGCTCTCAGATAATTTGGTCTGGATGGTGGACATGCCCAACAACCTGTAGTTCCTCTAAGTGCCGTGCTGACTCCTGTCCTTTGTTCCTGTTTCCCCAAATGGTGTTTTCTGGAGTGTGTCTACCTTTGTCCATATGAAGAATTTCTCTTTATCTTCTAAGACTTGGTTCAGTTAGCTGCCTCCCCTGGGAGAAGTCTTTCCTGACCTCCCATGGTTTCTCTGGGTGAACTTTACTGCTCCTCAGATATAGCTCTACATCACCCCTGACCTCCTTTCTAAGGTCAGATGTTTGCAGGTCACCTGGGTAAACAATAGCTCATAGAAGAACATGAGGATATTCCCTATATGTTTAGCACAGTGTAAGCCCACATTAGTGCATTCCAGTTGAATGAATACAGGTCTAGATGAGAGGAAAAGAGAGGGGGAATGACCAGCCTGTACTTCCATAAACGCCTCATTCTCTCCACATTAGCCCAAGCAAAGAGGGTTCTGGGCTCTGAGGGTTGTAAACACAACTTCAAGTATGCATGCACCAATTAATTTCATCATTTACTCATATTTTGACTCACCTTATGGAACACCTTCTATTCATTCATTAATTTATTCAAAACTATTTCAAGTACCATATCTGGAAGAAATCAGCCTAAAAAAAAAGTCCCTGCCTTTAAGACCCTTATATTACAGTGGAAAGAAACAGACAATAAAGGAAATATTTACTATGCCAAGTTTTGGGAAAGAAGAAACAACAAAGGCCAGATCTTGTAGGATATCTTAGGTCGCTGGAAGGTGTCACCGAGTGAGCAGAGGAGTGGCCCAATCTCCTTTACATTTTAAAAGCCTTCTGCTGGCTGCTGTATGCCCTTTGTAAAGGGCAAGGGTGCAAGCAGACCAGTCAGGAGGCTACTGCCTCCAGATAAGAGATGATGGCATCTTACACCAGGATAGAGCAATGGAAGCAGCAGAGAGTAGTGAGATGCTTGATCTCTTTGGAGGGACATCCAACAGGCTTTGCTAATCAATTGGATAGAAGATGTGCTACAGAGAGGAACCAAAAAGAACCACCACTTCTGGCCTGAACAACTAACAGGAAGGATGGAGTTACCACTGACGAGAGAGAAGACTCTGGGATGAGTAGGTCAGTGGGGAAGATTAGGAGTTCAGCTGGAACTGTCCACTTTGAGGTGCTCATAAGGCATGCAAGTGACAAGTGACGTGGGTGAGTAGGTGATGGGGGATACAAGTGTGGGCCTGGGGAGAGGGGTACAAGCTGGAGTTGACAGTTTGCTCTCATTTATACACTGGTGCACTGTACGCCCTCAAGACTGCATGAGATCACCTAGGGCATGAAGACTGACACAGAAGAGGAGAGGTCTGTCCTGAGGCTTATGGCACTCCAACAGGAGGACCCAGTAAAGAAGACTGAGAAGGACAGCCAATGAGGTTGCAGGGGAACCAAGGGAGGTAATAACTGGGATCTAGAAGGAGGGAGAGAAATGCCAAGGTGAATGAGGCAAGGGGTGCCGACAAGTAGTATCACCACTGGACGTGAAGGGCAAAACCATGAGGACTTAGGAATGTATGAGAATTTTCTAGGAGGCTGATCGATTTGTTTTAGGGTGTGCAGAACTGTCCCTGCCCTGGCTGTCTTTCCAATTGGAATAGTCTCCTGATTATATCTTCTGGAGTCTAAGATCCTGCAGGGAAGGATGGAAATCTTTGACTTTCCTTCCCCTCTCCAGGTCCTAGCCCACAGTGCTCAGAGTAAATACTTGTTAGGATGAATAAGGAAGGAAGGAATGAGCATTGTAGAAGCTTTCTTATCAAAGGTGCAAAGGAACAAAGGCATAATTTCTAGACTCCCTTTCTAATTTGTTTACCTCTTTTCCTTTCCCTTTTGAATGTAATTGGTTTGCTTTGGGTTTTAGTGACAAAATAAAGGAGAAGTATGCCAAAATCATTAGGGGGGTTTATAGAAGGCTTATAAATAAGTTAGAAGTTGCCTTCCTTGAGGAAGACTCAAAGAAGGAGGGTTGATCTGTGTCTGGAGATTAATGAGTTTTTGTTTAAATCCTGAAATGACTATAGCATCTGGAGATACAAAATAATTTACTTTTATGATTTGACCTTTGAGAGATCGGTTAATCTCTAGGTGTAATAGAGAAAAACTTGGAAGACCTGAGGCCAGCCAGATGGTGGAAGTTAATCTTTCCTAATTGTTGTAACTGATTTACCTTACTTCTCATTTTCTATTGCACCATCACCACCATCACTGCCATCACCTCCATCACCGCCATCACTGCCATCACCACCATCACCTCCATCACCTCCATCACCAACCACCATCACCTCCATCACCTCCATCACCACCATCACCTCCATCACCGCCATCACCTCCATCACCAACCACCATCACCTCCATCACCTCCATCACCTCCATCACTGCCATCACTGCCATCACCACCATCACCTCCATCACCTCCATCACCAACCACCATCACCTCCATCACCTCCATCACCACCATCACCTCCATCACCTCCATCACCTCCATCACCACCATCACCTCCATCACCTCCATCACCACCATCACCTCCATCACCTCCATCACCAACCACCATCACCTCCATCACCGCCATCACCGCTATCACCACCATCACTATCACTACCATCATTATCTCTATCACCGTCAGCATCCTCAGATCCTCTGAGATCTGTTTGTGTAGCTAAGTGGAGTGGTCTGGAGTTGAAAGAGGCAGGTATATCCATGAAAGCTGAATAGAAATACACTATACACATATAACCTTATTTCATTTTTGTTAATAAGAGAAAATGATGACTGATGGTTGTTTTGTACCTACTCTTCAAATTCTGTAAAAGCAGTTAATATTCTTTATGGTTAACAGCACAGACATCCCTATAAAAAACCTAATATATCAGAGAATATTATTGAATTATGAAATCTTTTCATTTTTCATCTACATAGGATCTGCACATCGACTGTGTTCATAAAACTGCTGTAAGTTAGCCTCTGTGCACAGACTCCAGCTTAGCACATATTCTCCGACTCTGGCCTTGTTGATTGGAGGGGATTTGATGAACCACATGGAGGAAACTAAACTGACTAGGTGACCTAGAGTCGGAGGGGGACTTAGGAAGCTTTAAAGACTTTTCCCTTGTCTCTGGCCTTGCCCAGGTCTCTCTATCATCCAATCGTGACCATTGTGGCCTTTGTATGAGACACTGAGACCCCACAGGGGGATTCCAGTGGACTTTCTCTTCAAGGTCTAAGGGCAGAGGTTGGTGGGGACTATTTGAGCCACCATCACTGCAGGGTCCCAGAGATGCTTGCAGAATGCCAGCTCCCTCACTGTGACACCCTTTGTCATGGGGATGATCAGAGCAGGGTCTGGCACATGGTAAGGCTCAAAAATATCCCTGACTAGACAAAGGGATCTACCTAACGAACTACTTGCCTTTCTGCCTCTGCATTCAGTGATTCATTTGTTTTTGTACATATATACAAACCTTATGTAGTTCCACATTTAAATGTGTTTTCTCTTTGTTTAGCTTAGTTTTCTTTTACCTCCCTATTTCTTTAATCTCCTTGTCCTGGGAGCACTGGTGCTCACGTTAGATCACAGCTCTCTGGGATGTGAGCTGTGTGTGAGAAGGTGAAAAAAACACCCTCCTCAGGAGTGGTTCAGAGCACCTCTCCCCAGCACATAGGTGGAGCGTCCTGGACACATTCAAGGGCTGACAGCCGCTGGGAGCACCACTACCACATGGTCAGGGGAACAGAGCAGTTGCTGCCTCTGCCTGTAGACTTGGGCTCTGGGCATGAGGTGGTGCAGAGGGATGCTGTCAGGCTGAGCAATTTCTGCTCACAAGTTTGCCAGCTGGGTCCAGGAGTCACTGGGCCCTTGGGGGTCAAAGAATGGCTGGTTCCCATGCTCTGAGCTGGGGAGACTCTGCCTCCGCTGCAGGTGATACTTGGGAGAAGGGCTGCTCAAAAAGTAAGGAGGAAGCAGTATAGAGGACACACTGTGGCCCTCCCTGGTGGCTCTCCTTGCAGGAAGTGGCCTGACTGCACTGGTCACCCTGGCTCAGGGGCTCCAAGGGCTCTGGGCATATTTAGGCCCATGGTGGCACACACTACCTTGCTGAGCCCAATCCTGGGTGGGGTGCAAAGGCCCTTTTTGTGGAAGGCTGTGTCTGGTGATGCTAACCAGTGATGTTAGTGGGAATGCCTCAGGCCCAGGAGGAAAGGAGCTTCTTGATGCGCATGCATGGTGGGACATTGCTCACAGGCTCAATAGGAGCCACGTTTCTTCCCTCTTCCCACAATCCCTAATTCTTCTCTAATTTACAGGCTCAGATGATCCTTGGTATCGGCTGCAGTGAGCATTCCTGGGAGGAAGGGAATATGTGTGGATGTAAAGCCAGTAGCCATGGCCACCATCACAGCCACCTGGCCCATGCAGGTTCGCATTAGATTCAGACAGACGGTAATGAAACAACAGAGCCAAGAGCTGGTGGGCCATTACCTTTAATCCTGGCTTGCACCTGGCGGGTAAGTAAGAACACACACTGGGCTCCAAAACCCACTCATTCAGAGCTCACAAAGCTACTGACTTATCTGAGTTTCCTAGAATCAAAGGTTTCTAGCTCACCAGACTTATTCACCTCTTGGTTTCTGTTGGTCAAATAAGTTTGTAAATAATGATATATATATATGTTTGCTCGCTTATAGTTTGCATTGGATGTGGGGGAACAGGCTGTAAGCAGGCAGGGTCCTTATAGCCTAAGGCTTAGTTTTAAGACTAAGCCTTTCCCACCCTTTTTGATGTAGGGTGGTGCACTCTCATGAGGAATCCTATTATGCCTCAGATAAGTGACTTTGTATCAGACTTCCTTGTTTGTATATTGGATTAAAGTTTTTGATTTCTACACTATAAAGTGGGCAGACCGGGAGCTTACTCTCTCTTGGTTTCTGAGATTAGCATTAGAGGAGAGAGCAGAGAGAGGAGAGCAGAGAAGGGCCACATGGAGGAGAAGAGAAACAGTCAAGATTGAGGAGTGCTGAGAGAGAAGCCAGTTAGTGCCGAGTTTGTGCAGAGAGAAGGAGATGGGGAACAGAGGTGAATAAGGCTGGTGAGCTAGAAACCTTTGATTCTAGGGAACTCAAATAAGTCAGTAGCTTTGTGAGCGCTAAATGAGTGGGTTTTGGAGCCCAGTGTGTGTTTTTACTTGCCCGCCGGGTGCAAACTAGGATTAAAGATAATGGCCCACCAGTTCGTGGCTCTGTTGTTTCATTACCATCTGTCCGAATCAAATGCAAACCTGCATGGGCCAGGCGGCTGTGATGGTGGCCGTGACTACTGACCTTATAGTTTCCCATCTCAAACTCTGCACAAACTGGCTTCTTCAGCATTCTGCCACCTTGGCTGCTTCTCCTCTCCTCCACTTGGCCTTTATCTGCTCTCTCCTCTAATGCTAATCTCAGGAACTGAGAGAGAGCAAGTTCCAGGTTGGCCCCACTTTATAGTATAGAAATCAAAACCTTTAATCCAATATATAAACAAGGAAGTCTCGATATAAAGTCACTTATCTGAGGCATAATGGGATTCCTCATGAGAGCATACCACCCTACATCAAAAAGGATGGGAAAGGCTTAGTCTTAAAACTAAGCCTTAGGCTATAAGGATCCTGCCTGCCCACAGCTGCCCTCCCCCAACACACATTAATATAATCATGCCCATCCCAAGCAAGAAGGGCAACTAATATCATCTGGGCGATGGGCTTCCACGTGGGCAGCGCCATCTTCAACAAAGTGAGCATAATATATTTTATCTGCCCAACAGCGGAGGACATGGCACAGTTGCTCTCCAGTGCTGCTCTCATCACAGTCTGTACCCAGCCGTCACCTTTGGCCAGGAAGCACCTCCTACCTGCTTGCTCAGCGTCAACAGGAACCTCTACAAGCCCCCTGCGAACAGGGAGCGAGAAGCCCAGCTCTGTCTCTGGCATAAGTAAGCGGCCCTCCCGGTTGGTGCGCCCTTCCCTCTCTGGGTGCCTTTCCTTTCCCCCAGCAAGTTCAGAAGAGGGTCGAATGCACCTGGTCTGTCCCTCCCTCATGGTCTGGCTCGTGCCGTGAAAGACCTTTGCTCCTTTCAGAGTTTTCGGGTGGTTTTCTCAGTGCTCGTCTTGTCATCAGGGAAAATGACATGCAGTTGTTTTATTTTATTTATTTATTTATTTATTTATTTATTTATTTATTTATTTATTTTCTTTTTTCTGAAGCTGGAAACAGGGAGAGACAGTCAGACAGACTCCCGCATGCGCCCGACCAGGATCCACCCGGCACGCCCACCATGGGGCGACGCTCTGCCCACCAGGGGGCAATGCTCTGCCCATCCTGGGCGTCGCCATGTTGCGACCAGAGCCACTCTAGCGCCTGAGGCAGAGGCCACAGAGCCATCCCCAGCACCCGGGCCATCTTTGCTCCAATGGAGCCTTAGCTGCGGGAGGAGGAGAGAGAGACAGAGAGGAAAGCACGGCGGAGGGGTGGAGAAGCAAATGGGCACTTCTCTTGTGTGCCCTGGCCGGGAATCGAACCCGGGTCCTCCGCACGCTAGGCCGATGCTCTACCGCTGAGCCAACCGGCCAGGGCGACATGCAGTTGTTTTAAACCAGGAGGCACCTCAGTCGGCGAGGTTACTTTAAGGTGGAGTCTTGAGATCCACAGGCTGACAGTCTCACTTCCAAGGTCTGTTTTCTAATTTAAAGCTCTCTGCTTGTAGAGTTTGTCATTTTACTGAGGGATGAAACTGGAAGGCCCAGGGGCGGCTGAGCGAGGAGCCGACCCTGCCACCCAGCCTCCATGTGGCAGGTAGGTCTGCTTTGGTGTGGTCTGCTTACTGGGTGTCTGAGAAAAGCTTATGAACTTGAGGATTCCTCAGTGTCGCCACATCCAAGTTTACTGTATTGTCTCTCAATTTGTGTGGAAAGTATGGAAGTGTAAAACAAGCCACCAAATGAGCATGTCCCCCGCCCTCCGCAACGTGAACCAAAAAGATCCCGAGGTCTCAAATATGTATAAAATACCACAAGTCTGGGGACACTTGTCGGGGGCTGCTTGTGCTATAGATGTAAGTGTCCACGCAGGATTGTTCTGGTCTTTCTGGTAATGCTTTTGGATGGAGCTTGTTAGACAGGAGGCAGAAAGGGAGGACAGAGTCCCAAGACTGAGCCTCGAAATGGTTCTTTTTTTTTTTCATGTTTAAATTTTCTTTAGAGAAGACAAGATGGCGCTGGAGTAAGCAGACATACCAACATCCACCTCCCAGAACCAAAGTGGATTACAAAATAATTTTAAGAACTATCATCTGGAAAAACCAACTTTGGACTAAACTAAGAGGACTCATCAACCAAGGAACACTGAAGAAGCCACACCGAGACTGGTAGGAAAAGCGGAAACGCGGAGAGGGCTGCCCAGCTCCCCGGAGCTAACGGCAGCTGGGAAAGACTTGTGTGGCGGGAAGTGAGTTTAGCAGAAAGAGGAGGGTCCTGAGTCCCAGGAACAAAGCCCCAGCCTGCAGCCCCAGAGCCTAGAAGAGGCATAAGGACAGTATTTAGCTGGAAACAAGTCAGGATACTGTTTGTGAGAAAGAGTCTGATTTCTCAGACCCAGGATTCTTCTTAAAGGGACTGCGCAGAAAACCTCTTTCACAACCACTCACCCAGGGCTCCAGGGGACAGGGAGAGAGGAGAGGACTGGGGTAGCAGGAAGAGAGTGTAATCTAGGAGACACAGGGAGAAACATTTTGGGAGACAGCCACCCTAACCCCTGGCACAAGTCACTCCCCAAATCTGAAGTGAATATTTCCCCCAGAAACAGCAATACCAGCAAATTGAAGCAGGACACCAGCCAAACAAGTTCTCCCATGGCACTCAGAGCAGAGTTGCTTAGATGGAGGGAATTTTCGGGTCTACAGTAGTGAGTGTT
Source organism: Saccopteryx leptura (assembly GCF_036850995.1). NCBI lineage: Eukaryota > Metazoa > Chordata > Mammalia > Chiroptera > Emballonuridae > Saccopteryx > Saccopteryx leptura. The sequence continues at coordinate 220,006,192 of NC_089503.1, read as the reverse complement.
AGGGTTTGAGCTGCAGTGCCCGCACCCCACACAGCTGGGGGCTCGCCAGAGGGCGGGTGGCGGCAGGACATGGAGGCATGGTTCTGTTGGCAGGGGCAGAAGCCTGCTGGCCGCCACTGGGCTCACGTGTGAGCTCAGTCTTGCTCGGCTAGGGAGGAGTAGGCATGCAAAAGCAGTCAAGCCCAGCTGCCAGCAGCCTGTAATCCAGCCTGTGGGAGAAGGGCAGGAATGCCGGAAGGTGTAGAGACCAGCCCTTGAGCAAGGGCGCAGGAGCACAGCCTTGCCCTGCCCACCGAATCGAGGCTTGTGGCCTGACTTCAGAGCCGGCTCCTCCCAGGGGAGTGGAGCCAAAACCCTGAACAGGCAGAGTCCCACTACTGAGCGTGGGCATGCATTCCAGCCCAGCTGATAGAGCCAAGGCTAGCAGCCGTTCCATGAGTGGGCTCCTCCTGCAAGGGCAGGGCAAAAGCCCGGAAACAGGCATAGACCTGAGGCTGAGCAAAGGTGCTCGCCACTGCCCTCAGGGCCGAGCATAATGCCACCCACGGGGGCGGGGCAAAGGCCAAGGCCACCAAAGCTTGTGCACCCAAGCACCTGATCACAGCCACTCCCATGAAGGAGAGGTGGAAACCACAGCAACAGCCCCAGTGGGCAGGCACTGGCAACGCCCATACCTAAATGCCCCAGGCAGCAACAGAAGAGGGGGTGGCAGGCCTGCAGACAGACCACACCTAGGGAACAGAGGCCATACCCAGTGGACTCCAGTGGCTAAAACCTTCCTTTACACAGAGAAAATGCAAAGAAAAAGAAATGCAACACAAATGAACCAAGAGAAATCCCCAGAAAAGGACCTAAATGAATCAGATATAACCAAATTACCAGATGCAGAGTTTAAAATAACGATTGTTAGGATGCTCAAAGATATTAAAACAATAGATGGTCATTACGAACACCTAAATAAAGAGATAGCAAATATAAAAAAGGACATTGAAATAATAAAAAAGAATCAGTCAGAAATGACAAATACAGTATCTGAAATAAAGAACACAATGGAAGGAATTAAAAGCAGGATGGATGAAGCAGAGAATCGAATCAGCAAGTTAGAGGATATGATAAATAAAGGCATGGAAGCAGAGCAGAAAAAAGAAAAGAGACTCAAAAAGTCTGAGGAAACTCTAAGAGAGCTCTGTGACAACATGAAGAGAAATAACATCCACATCATAGGGGTTCCTGAAGAAGAAGAGAAAGAACAAGGGATAGAGACTTTGTTCAAGCATATCATAGCTGAAAACTTCCCTCAATTAAGGCAGGAAAACATCTCACATTTTCAGGAAGCACAGAGAACTCCATTAAGGAGAAACCCAAAGAAATCAACACCAAGACACATCATAATTAAAATACCAAAGCTAAGTGATAAAGAGAAAATATTAAAAGCTGCTAGAGAAAAAAAGACTATCACCTACAAAGGAGCCCCCATAAGGATGACTTCTGACTTCTCAACAGAAACACTTGAGGCCAGAAGGGAATGGCAAGAAATATTCAAAGTATTGCAGAACAAGAGCCTACAACCAAGACTACTTTATCCAGCAAGTCTATCATTTAAAATTGAAGGAGAAATAAAAAGCTTTACAGACAAAAAAAACCCAAAAACTCAAGGAATTCACTACAACCAAACCAATGCTGCAAGAAATGCTAAGGGACCTGTTGTAAACAGATCAAAGGAGAAAAAGAATATAGCAAAAGAGGAATACAGTTTTAAAGAATAAAATGGCAATAAACAGTTACATATCAATAATAACCTTAAATGTAAATGGATTAAATCATCCGATCAAAAGACATAGGGTAGCTGCATGGATAAGAAAACAAGACTCATACATATACTGTCTACAAGAGACACACCTTAAATCAAAAGATGCACGTAGACTGAAGATAAAAGGATGAAAAAAAATATTTCACACAAATGGAAATGAAAAAAAAGCTGGGGTAGCAATACTTATATCAGACAAAATGGACTTTAAAACAAAGACTATAGTTAGAGATAAAGACGGTCACTACATAATGATAAAGGGAGCAATCCAAAAGGAAGATATAACCGTTATAAATATCTACGTACCTAATATAGGAGCACCTAAATATATAAAGCAGACTTTGATGGATTTAAAGGGCAAGATCAACAGCAATACTATAATAGTAGGGGATTTCAATACCCCATTAACATCATTAGATAGATCCTCAAGAAAGAAAATTAACAAAGAAACAGCAGGCTTAAAGGACATATTAGATCAACTCAATTTAATAGATATCTTCAGAACCTTTCACCCTAAAACAGCAGAATATGCATTCTTTTCAATCGCTCATGGTACATTCTCTAGAATAGACCACATGTTAGGGTACAAAAGCGGTCTCAACAAATTTAAGAAGATTGAAATCATATCGAGCACTTTCTCTGATCACAATGGCATTAAACTAGAAATCAACCACAACAGAAAAACTGAAAAATACTCAAACACTTGGAAACTAAATAGCATATTATTAAATAACGAATGGGTAAACAATGAGATCAAAGAAGAAATTAAAGATTTCCTAAAAACAAATGATAATGAGCATATATCAACTCAAAATTTATTGGACACAGCAAAAGCAGTCCTGAGAGGGAAGTTTATAGCATTACAGGCATACCTCAAGAAGCTAGAAAAAGCTCAAATAAACAACTTGACCCTACATCTAAAAGAACTAGAAAAAGAACAGCAGGTAAAGCCCAGAACTAGTAGAAGGAAGGAAATAATAAAGATCAGAGCAGAAATAAATGACATAGAGGCTAAAGAAACAATACAGAGGATCAATGAAACCAGGAGCTGGTTCTTTGAAAAGGTAAACAAGATCAATGAACCTTTAACCATACTTACCAAAAAAAAAAAAGAGAGAGGACTCAAATAAATAAAATTAGAAATGAGAGTGGAGAAATAACAACTGACACAACAGAAATACAAAATATTGTAAGAAAATACTATGAAGAACTGTACGCCAAAAAACTAGACAGCCTAGATGTAATGGACAAATTTCTTGAAACATATAATCTTCCAAAAATTAATCTGGAAGAATCAGAAAACCCAAACAGACCAATTACAACAAATGAGATTGAAACAGTTATCAAAAAACTCCCCAAAAAGAAAAGTCCTGGGCCTGATGGCTTCACAAGTGAATTCTATCAAATATTCAAAGAAGAACTAACTCCTATTCTTCTCAAGCTATTTCAAAAAATTTAAGAGGAAGGAAGACTTCCAAGCTCCTTTTATGAGGCGAGCATAATTCTGATTCTAAAACCAGGCAAAGACAACACACACACAAAAAAATTATAGGCCAATATCCCTGATGAATTTAGATGCAAAAATCCTCAACAAAATATTAGCAAACTGGATCCAGCAATATATGAAAAAAATCATACACCATGATCAAGTGGGATTTATTCTTGGCAGGCAAGTGTAAATATTGATTTACAATATTCGCAAATCAATCAATGTGATTCATCACATAAACAAAAGGAAGGAGAAAAAAACCACATGATAATTTCAATAGATGCAGGAAAAGCATTTAATAAAATCCAGCACCCATTCATGATCAAAACTCTCAGCAAAGTGGGAATACAGGGAACATACCTCAACATGACAAAGGCCATCTATGACAAACCCACAGCCAATATCATACTCAATGGGCAAAAATTAAAAGCAATCCCCTTAAGATCAGGAACAAGGCAGGGGTGCCCCCTTTCACCACTCTTATTCAACATAGTTCTGGAAGTCCTAGCCACAGCAATTAGACAAAAAAAAAAGAAATAAGGCATCCACATTGGAAAAGAAGAAGTAAAACTATCATTATTTGCAGATGATATGTTATTGTATATAGAAAATCCTAAAGTCACAGTCAAAAAACTACTAGACCTGATAAATGAATTCAGCAAAGTGGCAGGATATAAAATCAATACTCAGAAATCAGAGGCATTTTTATACACTAACAATGAACTGTCAAAAAGAAAAATTAAGGAATCAATCCCCTTTACCATTCCAACCAAAAAAAATAAAGTACCTAGAAATAAATTTAACCAGGGAGATTAAAGATTTGTACCATGCTCATGGTTAGGAAGAATAAACATCATTAAAATGTCTATATTACCCAAAGCAATTTATAAATTCAATGCAATACCGATTAAAATACCAATGACTTACTTCAAAGATATAGAACACATACTCCAAAAATTTATATGGAACCAAAAGAGAACACAATAGCCTCAACAATCTTGAAAAGGAAGAATAAAGTGGGAGGTATCACACTTCCGGATATCAAGTTATATTATAAGGCCATTGTACTCAAAACAGCCTGGTACTGGCATAAGAACAGGCATATAGATCAATGGAACAGAACTGAGAACCCAGAAATAAACCCACATTGTTTTGGACAACTGATATTTGACAAAAGAGGTAAGAGCATACATTGGAGTAAATACAGCCTCTTCAACAAATGGTGTTGGGAAAATTGGACAGCTACCTGCAAAAAAATGAAACTGGACCACCAACTTACACCATTCACAAAAATAAACTCAAAATGGATAAAAGACTTAAAGGTAAGCCATAAAACCATAAGCATCTTAGAAGAATACATAGGCAGTAAGCTCTCTGACATCTGTTGCAGCAATATATTTGCCAATTTGTCTCCACAGGCAAGTGAAACAAAAGACAGGATAAACAAATGGGACTTTATCAAACTAAAAAGCTTCTGCACAGCTAAAGACAATAAGAACAGAATAAAAAGACAAACTACACAATGGGAGAATATATTTGACAATGCGTCTGATAAGGGGTTAATAACCAAAATTTATAAATAACTTGTAAAACTTAATACCAGGAAGACAAAGAATTCAATCCAAAAATGGACAAAAGAAATGAATAGACACTTCTCCAAAGAGGACATACAGATGGCCAATAGGCATATGAAAAAATGCTCAACATCACTAATCATTAGAGAAATGCAAATTAAATCCACAATGAGATATCACCTCACACTAGTCAGAATGGCACTCATCAATAAACAACACAGAATGAATGCTGGCGAGGATGTGGAGAAAAGGGAACCCTCCTGCACTGCTGGTGGGAATGCAGACTGGTGCAGCCACTGTGGAAAACAGTATGGAGATTCCTCAAGAAATTAAAAATTGAACTGCCTTTTGACCCAGCTATACCACTGGTAGAAATATACCCCAAGAACACCATAGCACTGTATGAAAAGAAGAAATGCACCCCCATGTTTATGGCAGCATTGTTCACAATAGCAAAGATCTGGAAACAGCCCAAGTGTCCGTCAGAGGACGAGTGGATTAAAAAGCTTTGGTATATATATACTATGGAATACTACTCAGCCATAAGAAATGATGACATCGGATCTTTTACAACAACATGGATGGACCTTGATAACATTATACTGAGCAAAATAAATAAATCAGAAAAAACTAAGAACTATATTATTCCATACCTAGGTGGGACATAAAAATAAGACTCAGAGACATGGACAACAGTGTTGGGGTTACAGGGTGGGGGGGAGGAGAAGGAGGGGGTTGGGGGAGGGGAGGGGCACAGAGAAAACCATTTAGAAAGTGACGGAAGACAATTTTATCAGTCACCCCATTAAAATTAAAAAAAATTTTTTTCTTTAGAATATTTTTTCTCTCTTTTTTTATTATTATTATTTTAATGGCGTGACATTGATAAATCAGGGTACATATGTTCAGTGACAACATGTCCATGTTATTTTGACATTTGATTATGTTGCATACCCATTACCCAAAGTCAAATTGTCCTCCGTCACCTTCTGTCTGGTTTTCTTTGTGCCCCTCCCCTCCCCCAAAATGGTTCCACATGATTAAAACTCAGACACAAGCGCTAGAAAGTGTTCCTCTCTTCCTCTCCCATAGTTCTGTTTGTGACATAGAAACAAGACCCTGGAAAGTATAAACTGATGAAGTACTTTGGGGCAGAGTTTGCCCTACTGGTATTGTCTGGATGCCTTGTGTTCATCGTGAACAGCGGGGTATAGACCTGATTAGTGACAAGTTAGAAAAGTCAAGAACCGCCCTTCTTGCCCCTCCTGAGGAATGGGGGCCATTTGTGGTTTCTACAAAGTAAATTAGCCTTGCCTGGATGCTAGAGCTTTTCTTTTCGGGCTTTGCCTTTAAGCAACTTCAAACTTAACCCAAGGACAGTTTAGGTCATTTATTCACTCAAAATGAATTTATTGAGTAGGTTAGGCACTATGGGAATAAAATGACATAAAGGTATAAAACCATTATGAAAAGTCTACAGGGGGCTTTGTTGAAAATATCACATGTGTCCAAGGGTCTATAATGGAAAACGAAAATATTTGGACAACCTAATGAAAAGTCATTCAAAAGGGACGTTGGACGGTACATGGAAAAATTAGTTGTCAGATTGCATTTTCTCCTTTTCTGTCAGCTCCATGGTCTCAGTCACCATGGCCTGAGGTGGGCTCAGGCAGGATGGAGTTGGTGCCACTTTAAATGGGGGGACTCATGTTAACTGAAGGATTTTGTCTTCATTGGCCAGTTTATTATGTTATAAAGAATATGAAAAAGGACACAGATGAAGAGGTACATATGACTGCAGAAGGCTCCCAAGGGCAGGAACTTCTGTTCCTGTGGAGCTGGGGCCTGACGTGTAGATGGCTTCACCCACATAGATGCTACCAGAACCCCATGCTTTGGGGATTTTTATGGAGGTTCTATCACATAGGCTTGATTGGTTATTAATCCAGTTTCCAAACCCTCTCCTTTCCTGAAGAATGAGGTTGGGGCTGAAATTTCTAGGCTTCTAATCTTGGCTTCATCTTTCTGGTCACCTGTCCCCATCCCAAGAACCATCTAAGAATCTCCTCATTAGAACAAAAGATGCTATCACCCAGGAAATTTGAAGGAAATCAGGAACCAGAGTCAAAGACCAACTATAAGAACAAAGGAAGCTCTTAACACGTAAGAAACCGCAAGAGTTTAGGAGCTCTGTGCCAGGAACTGGGGGCAGAGAACAATATATGCATTTTTTATTATTTCACATTCTGCTCGGGCCGATTGCTTCTTCTTCCAGGACACCTGTTCTGAGCCCTAAATGCTCCTGCTGGGTGTCTCACCCTCACCGTGGTCCTTGCCACGTCCTATGTGGTTGCCCCTTTCCCACGGGTACTACCCAGGAACCTGCACACTTCCCAAGGGGAGGGGTCTCACTCATTGTGTTCGCTGTGCTATTTCAACTCCAATGCTCAGCTCGGGGTGTGTTCATGAATATCTGATAAGAGAATGTCAAATAAATGTCAGAACCTAATGTATGTTACTGGGAAAGGAAATGCACCAGCCCTTTCCCAGAGAACATCAATTCCTATCATAAAACTTCCGCCCCGTAATCCTTCATCTATCACTAGAGAAGGCCAGCAGGTTGTTTCCCATCCATTCCATTTCTTCGCAGACCTAGAGGAGTCTGGTACCGCACAGGGCAACCTGCACACGGCCCTTTGAAATGCACTTAGTTGGATTGCTACTTCCCAGTTGCCATCTGGAGGCTTCATATTATTAACAGAACATTCTTTAGACATTTGTCACCACCCAGCATCGAGCAGCCCTGTTCCAGCATGTGACTTCCTGCAACCAGGTCCTGCCGACCTCTCACTAATACATGAAGAATAAAAGGCACACGTGGCTCATACTTCCCCTCTCTAGTGACCTCAACCCACAACCAGGGAAAGTGTGACTCAAACTCAGGAAAAAACACTGTTGGTGTCACCAACAGAAACGAAGGCATCTCCTGGGCCTGTGCTGGGGATATGAATAAATCCATTAGATTGGGTCGTTTGCACTACCAGCTCTCTTTTCTTTAGGGAATTTGAATGTTCCAGTGCTTTAAAGTGGAGATAAAACAACCCATGATTCATGCCCCTGTCTTTCTGTAGAGTTTCCTTGTGTAAGCTCCAGCAACCTCTGCAGTTACTTGAAGGTTAAATCTATTCTTTCCCAAAAAGGAGAAAACTTTTCACTTTCCTATTCATTGCTTTTCTCCTTCAACACCTAAAAAGAGAGGTGAAATCCACCCCCCTTTTTCATTCTTAACAAGAGAATCTCTTTCCTACTCTCACTTGCCAGGCAATTGGAGCATTAAAAAAAGCAAAGTATAATTCTTCAGCTCATCATTCAAGAAGACTTTGGATTTTGTTATATTTTTTTCTCTTTTTGTTTGTTTTTATTGGCTATTAGGCTAGCAAATTTTGGATCTGAGCAGCTAGACCCTCGACTATCAGCATGCTGAGCTCATTATGCAAAGCTCATTCACAGGAGAAAATGCCTAGCACTAGCACTGCATGGGTCTGTCTCACAGAGATTTTTTTTTAAAGCTTTGGTTCTGTTTTCTTCACTGGCCTCCTGCAGCTCTGAAATAGCATACTCTAGACCAGGGGTTGGGAACCTTTTTGGCTGAGAGAGCCATGAACACCACATATTTTAAAATGTAATTCCATGAGAGCCAAGCAATGACCCGTGTACGTTACACATTATCCAATAAAAATTTGGTGTTGTCCCAGAGGACAGCTGTGATTGGCTCCAGCCACCCGCAATCATGCACATAAGCGGTAGGAAATGAATGGATTGTAATACATGAGAATGTTTTATATTTTTAACGTTATTATTTTTTTATTAAAGATTTGTCTGTGAGCCAGATGCAGCCATCGAAAGAGCCACATCTGGCTTGCGAGCCATAGGTTCCCGACCCCTGCTCTAGACAGCATATTGTCCCATTAGAGTTGGGGTAAGATCATTCAAAACCTTGATGCCTCAAGAAAGTCTGACAGAGACTCCAGTTGTGGTGTCCAGGAATGAGGTAAGGCCCAAGAACTGGCTTTCTGACCCAGAGCATGCTTTCAGAGCACTGGCGAACTTGGGGTGCCTGCAATGTTGTTATCTGTGACTTGCCAGTGGGACCGAGGAAAGATGACCATGCTCTTTAAACTACTGCCTCTGCTCTGCAGATGGAGATGTGGTATCCAGGGCACCCATGAGGCTCAAAGCAAGTTGAAGAGAAATCCCAGATCCCCGATCCCCCTATAGGGAGAGGTCTTAAGGTTTCAATGAAGCAAGTTTCTTCCAAGATTTTTGATTTGCATTAATTCCCTGAAGTTCATATATTTTCCAAGGGAGGGTTTTCAAACCTCTCTTCAAGGATGCTTTGCTCTCTGAAGAGAAATTTTAATACTGGTTTCTGGCATTTCTCTTCCCCGTCTTTTCTTAGAGGACATGTTGTTGAAAAGCCATTAGGAAGCACTTCATATAATAGTTCCTCTACCCCTGAAACATCTCCTGAATGTAGGGGGGAGAGGCTGGGAATATATGTGTCCTCTACCCTTTATCCGTTTTAGAAGCAGAGAAATTGAAGCCCATGTGTGTCCAGTGATGACCAGTGCTGTCCAACTCGTGGGTTGACCCTCCATCTGACTTTGTCTTCTTAAGCTGAGAGCCCTCTGCTCCCAAGAACCTAACATGGGATTTTACTTGATTTCAATCATTCTCAGAAGTGCCATTTCTACTTATTTATATTTATGAGCTCCCTTCCATAAGTCTGGTTTTTAATTAAAAATGTAATATAGGAACTTGGTTCTAAAAAAAGTATAATATATTAAATTGACTGTAAAAATACTCACTCCAAGTCCCCCAGACCTCTCCTTTCCCAGAGACCACCATACTTCAATGTCCTTCCAGAAGTATTCTATTCACAAGCATATGAGTGTTTGTATGTGTACACACACACACACACACACACATGCGCGTGCATAGAGTTTATATTTCAATGATTGCTTTTCCCACAAAGAAAAAGTCTTCAGAATTATATTGATAAATTCTAAAGTTTTTAATGCTGGGTTAACATGGGCAATGGTAACAAAGTCTAAAAGTCAATTCTCAGTGGGAAAAGGGTTATTTCTATTTTCATGTATTCTCTTTATGAATACATCTTGTATTCATAGACACATATCCTTTTGTTTTTATACAGATGTTAGCATATTATATAGTTATGTCTTTCTTCAAACTTTGTGATGGTTCTTGGGTTTGGATCAATGTATAAAAGTTTAGGTATCAATACATAAAAAGAAACCTGTCCATTCTTCTTTAACTACTATTACATGGCATTCTCTAACTAGTTCCTAATTGTTGGACAATTTAGGGTTTCCAGTATCTTACTATGACAATGCTGTGATGTGAATATGACAATATCCCTATGTGAATTGTCAACATGTGTATAAGTATAGTTGTATAATAAATCTGTAGAAGCAAAATTGCTAAGTCAAAGAGCGTGTGCAGTTTAAAATTTGATACACATTGATGTATTTTGCTTCTCGAAGTTGTGGCACATCAAGTTTCACCAATTATGAGTGTTTCTTGGCATCCCTATAAACATGATATCTTACCAAACTTTTTTATCTCTGTCAGCCTGATAGGTTAGAAGTTGTATCTCATTATTATTTTAATTTATAGTTCATTTCAAATGATACTGGGCATCTTCCTGTGTTGGAAAGCCATTTGTATTTCTCTTTCTGTAGGCTACCTTTTTATTCCTTGTCTATTTTTCTATTGAATTGTTGATTATTTTCCTATTGATTTATAAAAGCCTTTCATAAATTAAGGAAATAGATCAATGATTCATGCCCTATAAAGCCTCCTCATTTTTTATTTCTAACAATTAATTATTGCCCTTATATATCAACTTCCTAACTCTCTTCCGCCCTGTCTCTGCTACTGCTTCCTTTTTAAATTATTTTTAAAATTTATTTATTTATTCATTTTTTAGTGAGGCAAGAGAGAAAGAAAAAAAGGGGGAGGAACAGGAAGCATCAACTCTTGTATGTGCCTGGACCACACAAACCCAGGGTTTCGAAATGGCGACCTCAGTGTTGCAGGCCAATAGTTAATCCACTGTGCCACCACAGGTCAGGGTGCAACTGCTTTTTCATGTATTTACTTTACCTTGTTTATGTGAACAGGAAGTAAGGATGAGAGTCAGGCTTGCGAGAAAGCATGCTTTGAATATCCAGTGACCATTTATTTTACAAGATGCATATGAAGAAAATCTGAAGCCAGAAAGGTCCTTTACCTGGCATCGACATCAGTATCAAAGACTGCTCTTCCTTTTGGTTGATTGATGGATGGTCAGTAGCCTTGTATCTTGCTCACTGACTGTAAATTAATGCCCAAATTTAACTTCTTAAACTTATATTCATACTCCTAAATTTTTTTATAACTCTCTCCTCCTTCCAATTTACTCTCAAATAGCAGTTGTCATTCAATGCATAGACTCGTAACTGGAGCAGGAAGATCCACACGTGAGGTTATGAGGGAAGGTCTTGCTTCAGGACTCATCCCAGTCTCCTGTCTCAGAGTCACTGGCCAGTGTTTCCTCTGATTGATTCAAGAGATGGGGCCCCTAGTGAGGTGTATTTCTCTCTCTGTAGGAGAGAGATATATAGCCAACCCACCTTTCCAAATCATGTAAAAACCAATTCAACTTCAGCTAACATGGTAATGATTTGTGGGGAGCAGCAGAAATTCCTCTGTAATTATGTGTGAATTGATGTGTGATTTCCTAATGAGCTTAAGTGAAGAAATCATCATTTTTTTTTTTTTGTGGGATAAATGCTTTATATCTTAAAATGCCAGCAACACATATCTAATAAATTCCATCAAACCACTCTTATCATTTATATAACATTTGCAATTATTATTTAACATGCTGGCTTTCTTTGCTGCTTTACTGCTTTGGGTAATTGCAGAGCCTAAAAGTTCTCTTTTCATAAACAAGGCCACAGTAACTCATTATGTTGGAGTTTTCCTTAATGCGATCATAAATGAGTTCATTTTAAAATGCATTTGCATGCTGTGCAGGCCAAGTCCTCCTTATCAGAAAATGTTGTAGCCATTGAATGAGCTCGGTAAATCAGGGACATTTGTCCCTAGAATGAGTGAGGCCACTCTCTGACACTGCAGCTTGGACACTGACTAGCAATGTCCAACAACTTAGGAAAAGCATTCAAAGATCAAAATATGGTTCCCCTTCGCTGAAGAAATGGTAAGGCCTAATGAGCTTAGTGACATGATCAGTGGAAACAGGCAGTGATCGATGAGTCCCACCCAGAGGACAAAATAACAGATGGATTAAGAAAGGAATCTGTCCATTCTGGATTTCTGGGTTCAGACTCTGAGTGTGCCACTTAGTAGCTATGTGACCTTGGACAGACCACGCAGCCTCTCTAAGCCTCAGTTTACTCGTCTGTCAAGTAGAGACTGTGCCTATTGTTGGGAGAATTAAACGAGGTGGCATAAGCAAACACTCTGGCGCAGTGCCTGATAATAAATGTGCAGCAACCTGCACTGGGCCAATACTTACTGGTGGCCTTGAACACTGAGAAACACCAGAAGGTGCAAAACAAACCTTGACCTCCACTCCAAGCATTTTCCCTAGTGGCCAAGATGGTAGTTTGTTCCATTTGTATCTTCTGAGGAGCCAGAAAGTAGCAGGAGATGATGAATTGATAATGGTTTTATTCCTAGGACCCAAGGTCCTTTCCTCATGGGTTGTGCTGAGTAGGTTGCTGAAGCCTAAGTGAATCCTCCTTCATTTGAGATGTGTTGGAATCAGCAGTTTGGTAAATTTGAAGGCCCAAATTGTTTTTTGAGACTCATATTGAAAAGAGCAGCAATATACTCAGGTTTGTAGAATCTGTTAAAATCTGTGTAGCACTCGTCTTCGCGAGGCCCCTTCTAAGATCCTCTCTCCGATCCACAGGCCCTGTTCGAGGGGCAATCCCAGGCAGCCGTGTTTATGCTGTGTGACTCCGCCCACCTCCTGCCTACATTCCAGCTGATTGGCCAAGCATATGCCCTTGGCCCAAGGGCCGTCGTTAGGCTGCCCTGTGACCAGGGGAAGCTAGGCTTGGCCAGTCTTATGGCTTTCTTCAGTGATTGAAATTGAAACGAAAAAAAACAGTAGAATAACGGCAAAGGTATGGGCCTTGTACAAGGTAACGTTCAAACTGCGCAGAAGGGAAGAGAAAGGAGAGGAAGCTGTGAGCTGTGGGGAGAACCGCCTCTGCACAGAGACAGCAGGGCCAATGTGGAGAGAGACAGTGTCCAGTTAATTCGGATGCTGCTGTGCTTCCAGACGCTTTTCTGGTTCCAGACACAGTCTTACACATTTCAACAGACCCCGTATTCCTTGTGGCAACTTGAGGATGGGTCGCTCAGAGGCACTCATAAAGGACCACCTCAAGCCCAGTGTGGCTGCTGGCAGAAAGCGAGAGTTGGAATAAATAGGTAAAATAAAGGTCAGGATTGATAAGTAGCAGCAACAATATGGAGCATTGTTAATTATTCTACACGCAACCTTGTTACCCATTTTTAAAAAAATAGATAACAGTGCAGACCTTGTAAACTGTAATAGAATGTTTGGTGTGTGAACGACAATGAATAAAAAGATGTAAATTCTCAAGGTATTTAATTCTAATGAAATTCAAAGAACTTGAACTTCCATTCAAATAGAGAAATCTATTATCTTTTTAGACAATTGGCTTGTTCATTGGTTCTTCCAAGGACATTAAATAAAGCACACATGAATGTTCCTTTGTTGGACTATGCATAGATTTCACAGCAGCTAAGATTTTTTCTAATAAAGAAACAACTTTCTATTTTTTTCTTTCCCTGTATCCTCTGTCACCACCAGGATTCTACTTGGTCTTTCACCTGAACTATTACAGTGTCCTCCTAGGTGGTCTCACTATGCTATGTATACAGTAAGTGCTCATTCGTGCTTTGTAGGATGCTTCTGAATTACCTGAACTAACTAGAACTCCTCAAAGCCATTTCCTCACACAAGGAAACAAAAATTAAAAAAAAATTATGGCAAATTCCAAACCTTTAAAAATGAAGAACTCCCATATATCCATCCATAACACAGATTCAGGAGTGATCAACTTAGGCCAATCTTGTATCATCTGTATGATCACGTATTCTCCCATCTGCTTTTCTCTCGCACTGACTTTGAAGCAAATCCAAGATATCATATTATTTTCTTTATAAATATTGCTGTGCATATTTCTGAAAGGCAAGTTTTAATGTAACCAAAATGCCATCATCACAACTAAATTAAAATAATAGTTATTTAACGTTATCAAATATCTAGTCAGTGTTCAGATTTTCCTAATTGTCTTAAAATGTCTTTATAGTTTAAATGAATCGTATTTCAAATAAGCTTACATCTCATAGTGGTTGATACTTTTTAAATCCTCTTTTAATTTATAAGTTTCTCTCCTCTTTTATTTTCCTCCATGCCCTCTTTCATTCCCTCTCTCTCTCTTTTCCTGCAATTTACTTCTTAAAGAAAGAGGGTCATTGTCCTGTAGTTTTCCACAGGATTTTGCTGATCACATTCTTATGTTGTTATTTAAAGTGTTCTTTTATCTACTCTGTTTTCCTGACATTGGTTTTTAGTTCTAAACTAGAGTCAGATTCAACTTTTTGGCAATATTGTCTACCAGGGGTAGTCATACTCTTTACAAAAACCGCCCACTTTGCAGTGCTGGTCAACCTAGTCCCTACTGCCCACTAGTGGGCGTTTCAGCTTTCATGGTGGGTGGTAGCAGAGCAACCAAATGGCGCTGCGATTGGCCCACCATAAAAGCTGGAACGCCCACTAGTGGGCGGTAGGGACCAGGTTGACCAGTACTGCAAAAGTGGGCGGTTTTTATAAAAAGATTGACTACCCCTGGATATTGTGACCCTCCATCAAGAGGTACGCAATGTCTTTTGGACTCCCTTTTTGTGATGTTGGCTGTTATTGATGACCATTGCCCTGTCTATTAGATCATCAGGGATGGCCAAATGGTGATGTCCTAATTCTATTATCCCTCCTTCATATACAAACCAGACTACTCACTTCTCATCAACTATTTGGTTATTCTGAGCTTCAGTTCATAGAGGAAAGGCAAGACGAATGTTTGATTCAAAATTATTTGTTTGTTCCCTAGCATCCATGAAAGGGGACCCAGGAATTTCTTTGTTAGGTGGTATCCTGAACTCATGGATTGAAATGTCTTTGAGGTGCTTGAACCCATTCCAGTTATTATTCTTATTGATGATTATAATGTTCTACCTTTGGCTCCTGGGAACTTCTCTAAGTCTGCTCCTGAGTGTGTTGACCTGGCTCCAATGGTCCTTGTTGTTTCCCTAGCTGTCTCTATAACACGATGCTCCAGCTCATCTTTTACGTTTCCTGCCTTAGACCCAGAGTCAGCTTTTCTCCAGAAGACGTCAGCATTTTCTCCTGGTTCCTTGTCGTGGAAATGCGTTTGAAGACTATAATATGAGCACGGGAGACGTTCTTTCATACCTCCTTGATTTTCATTTATGGGCCTTTTCAGGGCATCTAAGTATCTCTTTAAAATTCATACTGATACTTAAAATATACTTTAAGTTCATACTGATACTTCCAATTAAAATTCAGGACTATGGGATTTTTATTTAATCAATGGTATATTTTTATCTGTGAATACATTGCAAACTTTTTCTTTCAGTATGAACTTTGTTTCCTTTCTTATTTCTTATTTGTTCACAGTGCTACAGTGTTTTTTTGCCACACAAAAGAACTTTATCTTAAATTGTTCAAGAAGCAGATTTATCAGTCTTTTCCTTATTTGCCCGACTTTTGAGTCATAGTTAGGAAAGTCTGCCCTACTCCCGGGTGATAGGAGAATTCATTCATATTTTTAAAATAGGTGTATGGTTTCATTTCTATTTACGTTTAAATTTCTGACCTATTTGAATTTATATTATTGTGTCTGGAGGAAGAAAAGATATAATTTGATCTTTTTTTCCACATGACTTTTCATTTAACCCAACATTACTTATTAAAAGGTCCATTTTTTTCCCTTTTGTATGAGATTATACCTTTCTCATACATTAAGTGTTCGCACATGCTTGAGTCTATTTCTGTACCATGGGTTCTTCTGTGTATTCACGTACAGATCCCATATTGTTTAAATTATGGACACTCTACAAACTGCTGTTTGTTTTTAGGGTTTGCCAGGGTATTCTTGCTCAAATCAAAACATTTGAGCGAGGCTCTACGTCTCTCTCTCCCCTGTTGGGGTCTGAGATCTGCTTTCTAAGGGGGCACTTCACTGATTTGGTAAATAGGACTGAGGGAAGGCGTGGATGAGCCCCGGAAGACAGGACTCGGTAAACTATGGCCTACAGGCTGGGTTTATTTGTACATGACATTTTGTTGAAATATTTCTATATGCCTATGGCTGCTTTCATGCTGCAGTGGGAGAGTTAGTCATTGCAGATAAAGACTGTATGACCAGCAAAGCCTAGAATATTAAAATACTATTTCTGGCCCTTTACAAAAAAAAATATATTGCTGACTCTTGCCTTAAGATAACACATTGGCATCCTAACAAGTCTTCTAGAGGTAATGCTAAATTCCAAATAGGACCTTCTACATAATTTGCTGGGCCCACTGCAAAATGAAAATTCAGACCCCTTGTTCAAAAATCAAGAAAAAGTGCTGTTAAAGGCACTGAAATATAAAGCATTTTCCTTCTGCAGTTTCTTTCTTGATTTGTCCTTTTTAAAAAATATATGCTATTTAATGTTATTGGAAGTAAAGAGAAATTAAAAATTCAAATTATTAGCATGAATTTTACCTTTTATCTTTACATTGGGCAATATCTCTTAAATGAAAATAGAAGAGATTTTAACTTGTATGCAGAATCACTAAAATTGCACAATTTGTATTCCCTGGCTGGCTGGTCCCTGGAGGAGATAAACACAGACCAGACTCAGGTGGGAAGGAGCAGCAGGTCCTCAGGCATGGATAAGGCCCAGAGGCTCAAGTACGGACCCCCAGGGAAAGTCTGGGAAACACTTCAGGGCACATGGAACTTGAGGTCTGTTTCCCTGCCCATTATCTGCTGGACCAATAAGAGAAAGTTGCCCAGAGCCACCAGCTTGCTGGGATGTTGGATGTTGGGCAGATAAAATATATTATGCTCACTTTGTTAAAGATGGCGCTGCCCACATAGAAGCCCATCTCCCAGGTGATGATATTAGTTGCCCTTCCTGCTTGGGATGGGCATGATTATGTTAATATGTGTTGGGGGAGGGCTTTCGTGCCAGAAGGTTTTAAAAAGGAAAGATCACGTTGTTCAGGAGAAAAGGAATTACGTTCTAGGAGGAGAGTAGAGAGGAGAGCAGATAAAGGCCAAAAGGAGGCCAGGAAAAGCAGCCAAGATGGTGGAGTGCTGAGTTAGAAGCCAGTTTGTGCAGAGTTTGTGCAGGGAGAAGGAAGGTGATGGGGAACAGAGGTGAATAAGTCTGGTGAGCTAGAAACCTTTGATTCTAGGAAACTCAGATAAGTCAGTAGCTTTGTGAGCTCTGAATGAGTGGGTTTTGGAGCCCAGTGTGTGTTTTTACTTGCCCACCAGGTGCAAGCTAGGATTAAAGGTAATGGCCCACCAGTTCTTGGCTCCGTTGTTTCATTACGGTCTGTCTGAATCTAATGCGAACCTGCATGGGCCAGGCGGCTGTGATGGTGGCCGTGGCTACTGGCTTTACAACATGCTTCATTGTTTCATTAGATTTACATACAAAACACAAATTCAAAGATAAAACGATTAAGAATGTTAAGACCTAACCACAGAGAATTGAATCCTAGGTTCAGTGCCCAGTGAAACTTCACTGCTTGCACACTTGTGATGCTGGCCCTAAATCAAGTAATGCCGGTGATGTCAGGATATCTGTCAGCACTGCAGCTTGAAGGGAATTGTGTGGAGCCCTGCAGATGTGTGCTAATTCTTAATGTCCCTTTGCTCAGATCTCACAATAGTTTTGTCTTTTTAAAAAATATGTGGTTTATGCCCTGGCTGGATAGCTCAGTTGGTTTGAGCATCGTCCTGAAGCACAGAGGTTGCTGGTTTGATCCCTGGTCAGGACACATACAGGAACAGATCAGTGTTCTGTCTTTCTCTCTCTGAAGTCAATAAAATAATCATTAAAAAGCAGATTTTAAAAATATGTGGTTTTTTATTGTTATAAAATATACATCATGTAAAATTTACCATTGTAACCATGTTTCCGTGTACAATTCAGTGACATTAAATACATTCGCATGGTGCAACCATCACCACCATACCTCTTCATAACTTTTTCATTTTGTGAAACTGAAACTTTGTACCCCTTAGACAATAGCTCACCTCTCCCCACCGCCCCCCTGCAACCAACATTGTATTTCCTGTCTCTATGAATTTGACTCTAGGATCCTCATATCAGTGGAATCATATGTTACTTCTCTTTTTGTAACTGCTTATTTCATTAGCCTAATGTCCTCAAGGTTCATCCATGTTGTAGCACATATCAGGATTCCTTATCTTCTTAAGGCTGAATAATATTCCATTGTATGCATTGCTACATTTTGTTTATCCATTTCTCCACTGATAGACACTTGGGGTGCTTTGACATTTTAAATACTTTGAATCGTGATGCTGTTAGGAAGGGCAACTAATATCATCACCTGGGAGACGGGCTTCTACATGGGCAGCGCCATCTTTAACAAAGTGAGCATAATATATTTTATCTGCCCATACCATTTACGGTCTTTTTAAGCTTGGTTTCTTTATCACTGAATGAACCTTTACATAGGACTGCAGTGATGCTGCAGCCCCTCCTTAGGGACCCGGAGCTTTGGGGACAGTCCCAGGGTCACATGCAATGTTTCATGGAGGATTTGGCTTCTAGTCAGCATAGATTGGCAGTAACAAGAAAATGTTTCAGAGAGAGAAACCATGGAAGCATTATTTTTCTTTGTTTCTGCAAAATAACTTGGGTTTATTTTCTTCCATTTGCGGCTTTGTTTTCACCTATGCAAATGTGATTCCTCTTTCAGTGCTAGCAAAGGGCCTTAAATAACATAATTGCTTCACCAATTGTCAACTTGGCTACTGAAAATCATCTTCTTAGTGAGGTCGACTGCAGTTGCTTGAGCTCTATATAGACCCCAAATAACGAGCAAGCTTCTTTTCCTACCATGCTAATTATTCTCCAAAGTAAGCATTGTTTTAACAGGGGGATTTAATTGGATATACTAAATCTGTAATTGAAAGATTAAATTATGAAATAAACAAACATATCAGTCTAATAGATCTTTGAAAAAAAAGAAAAAGGACATTCCACTCTAGTTTTTGTTAAGTGCAAATGCATTCAGATATATGTTTTATTTTTTGCCTATTTTGCTGTGTTCTGTAGCTCTCAACCTGGATTCTTTCCTGGGCCAGCTCCAAAGGCAATCGTCTCGGGGCTGAGTGAGCTCAGGAATCTGTGCGCTCTGGCCCTCAAATAACCTTTTGCTTAAAGATTTTACCTGTGTAAATGAAATTCAGGAAATGTTGAGAAGCCATTTTGAAATGAATCCTACTGAAGCAATTCCAAGGGGTATAATTTGGGATGCATCAAAGGTGGTGGTTAGAGACTACATTGCGCCTCACTGTAAGCTGAAAGGAAATCAAAGATCAAAACAGGTACATATTCGAGAGGGAAATTAAGAAATGAGAAGTACATCACAGCTATAAGAAAATCCCAAATGGTTTTTCAGAAAATTATTTTAAGGCAAAGTAATATTCTTTTTAATAGGAAAGAATGCGACCGCCTCCTTTCCCAAGTTTATAAAGCCGGCTTCCTGGGAAGACGAAATAAAGACGAGCAGTTCGTCAACTTTGCATTTTAAAGAGGGACAAGAATGCAAGGATTCTTTTTTCTCCCCCTAAAACAAGTAGCCACCTGGGAGAATGCTAATACAACCAGGACGTGAACTCTCTTTCAACACAGATGCCCAGGACTGGGGGAAGCGAAAGGAATATGCATTACCCACTACTATACTCAGCCGGCTGCACTCCGCGGTATGAAAACACCGGCAGTTCAGCTGTGTCTTCCCCCCCCTCCCCCAGGGTGAGAGCTGGAAGGGAACTTGGAGATGGAATGTTCTCCTTGCTGTCTTCACTTCTTCCAGAGTCTCTGAAAATATACCATTAGATGGGTACCTTAAAGGGGAGATTCTAATATGCTGTTTCGAGAGAAATAGTATCTTCTTTCTTTTTCTGTTTTTAATTTACACATTAGCAGTTTATTTGAAAACATTAAGTGTGGTTCCCTGAGCTTGTAATTGGCATACTTATGCCTTGAAAAGTGACCTAGTGGTATTTTTTTTAATTATAGGTTATCAATTATTGTCGTGAAAAAATATTAGGAAGAGAGGGGGTAGTAATTTGAACTCCTCGAGTTATTTGTAACACCACAGATCTTAAATACGAGGAATATTACCTTTCACTGATAGTTTATCAAATGGCTGTTGCTCCCCCTACATCCAATTAATTTTTAACATATTACCTTTCCATGTTTTATAACTTAGTATTGAGATTTTTCTTAAAGGCTTTACTTCAGGAGTAGTAAATTCACTGAAACATATATATTTGTTGATGAATCCTTTAGCTACATCTAATGAAATTCTTTGTCAGCATTTTATTTACTGTGTACTTATTAAGTGACAATAAAACATTTTAAAAGTATGGAGCAACCAGATCTGGACAACTGTTTGAAGTAGAGAAAATTTGTCCTTATGTTGTTAGTTTTTAGGTGTGATAATGCTACTTTAGCTGTGCTTTTTTTTTGTTTTTTTGTTTTTTGTTTTTTCCCTGAAGTTGGAAACGGGAGGCAGTCAGACAGACTCCCGCATGTGCCCAACTGGGATCCACCCGGCATGCCCACCAGGGGGTGATGCTCTGCCCATCTGGGGTGTTGCTCTGTTGCAACCAGGGCCATTCTAGCGCCTGAGGCAGAGGCCATGGAGCCATCCTCAGCGCCCACGCCAACTTTGCTCCAATGGAGCCTTGGCTGCAGGAGGGGAAGAGAGAGACAGAGAGACGGGGAGGGGTGGAGAAGCAGATGGGTGCTTCTCCTGTATGCCCTGGCTGGGAATCGAACCTGGGACTCCTGCATGCCAGGCCAACACTCTACCACTGAGCCAACCAGCCAGGGCCTCTAGTTGTGCTTTATTTAAAAATAAAGATTCCTTGTCTTTTAGAGATGTATGGAAATATTTCCTGATAAGATGATGTTTCAGATTTGCTTACAAAAGAATGTAGAGCCTGGGCAAGCGGGAGGGACCTGTGTAAAATGTGCCCAGTGGGCGCTGATGGCTATTGAGGCTGGTTCCGGGTGGTGGGAGTTCAGTGTACTAGTGTCTGTTTCCATATGTCTGAATTTTTCCATAGCAAAAAGTTAAAAAAAAGAGCTGTCTTTACATTCTTTTTTTAAGTTCCTCTACCCTTCCACCCAAGTAGAGTGAGTGGGAAGGAGAGAGGTTTCCATGGAGGTTCTGTTCAGAAGTCGTGGCCCTTCAGTGTTTCCTGTTCCAGCCACACCAACACTAACTGGGGACGATTGTCCATGGATGTAACAGCCTGACTGAGGAGTGAGGGCACACTCCAGGTGGAGGGAGAGAGGCTCAGGCCCTCACAGTGTGACTTGTAGAGGCCAATTTTTTACCATGGAGTTTGGCTTAAGATAACACTCTTCTTGCCCTTTCTTCTCCTTACCCCTCCTCCTCTCCCTCCTCCTCCCCTTTCCTTTCCCCTCCCTCTCCCCCTCCCCCTCTCCCCCCCTTTCCTCTCCCCCTCCCCCTCCCCTTTCCCCTCCCCCTCCCCCTCTCCCTCCCTCCCTTCTCCTCCTTTTTCTTTCTTGTCTGGCTTTTGGGATGCCTGTGTAGAGTCTTATCTCCCTACTAATTGCCAGTCCATTCAGGGAGAAGGGGAATGGAAAAGAAACCCATTTACTAAATGCTTATTTTTTTCAGGTTAGACATGACAGCTAAGGCACTTCACATATGGTATTTTCTGTAATCTTGTGAGGAGTAGGCAATTAAAAAACTCCCGTGAGAGGAGATAATTTTTTAAAATCCTATTTTACAAAAGAGGAAATGGAGATTGGAGATGTTAATTAACAGCTTAGAATACCTTTGGTTGCAAATTAATAGCAAACCAAGCTCAACCAATTTCAAAGGACCAAAGGAGTTTATTGGCTAAGGTAACTCAGTGAATCCCAAGGTGCACCAGTTCCAGGGGCAGTCTGTCTGGGTTTTGGTTCCGGTATCTCTGCGGTTCTCCAGACTCTGCTCTGCTCTGTGCACGAGCTTCATCCACAGATGGGCTTTCCTCACAGCCACAGAAAGGCTGCTGCCGTCTCAGGCCTCACGTCTGCGTAACGTGCCAGTCAGAGTCAGAAAGCCTCCCTTCTTCCCGACTGTGGACCAGGTCCTTCCGTTCACTTGGGTTGGACTAACTATCGTAACTAGACTTCTCTGTGGGCAGAGAAGGCCAGGCGATGAGTGGTTCAGGCCCATCCCTTAACCACGGCCTGTAGTGAGACTATTCCAAGTGGTTCTGCCAGTTAAGGCACACTTATGGGGCTGGGGCTGTGGTTGTGGTCAATCTAATCCAAACCACAGGACTGCTACAAAGTTAAATAACTGTCATAAAGCAGAGAATTATAGTCATAAAATTTCCACAGAGAAATAATTTAATAGACAGGCTTCCCAGGGTTGCTGTACTGTGCTTGCCAGCTCACAGAGAGGAAGGGCTGGGAGCCACAGAGGCCCCTCTGCCCCAGCCTGGTGTGACCCAGCTTGGTGGTGGAGCAGAAGGGAAGTGTCGGTGGCCATTTCCGGTTTGGGTAAAAGCAGAAGGGAAGAAGGTGGTGGAAGAGCGAAGTAGAGAACGTTTGCCTTCCATCTGGAAGGTGTTGAGAGAGGCTCTGTAGAGAGATGGGCACTTAGTGTTTTCAGAGATGTTTGCTGTGCTCTCACACTCCTCTCTTAGATCCTTTAACATTTGCTAAAGAGATGGAGTAATGATCTGAAATATTAGTAATCAGTTTAACTTGCTGGGTTGTGTTTTTCTGAACGTGACACTGGGCTGTGAGTGGGCCAGGTGGGGCTCTAGGTTTTATTCCGTGACACATTGAAGCAAGATATAGAATCTGGAACCAAAAAATATTCAGTATAATATGGACAAAGCATGCCCTGAGTGCTTCGATGCGGAGGGCTCCAGGGAAGGGAAAAGGCCCGGTGGTGGAGGCCGGATCTGATATTGAGGAGGGCAGATAGGGTTGGATCGCCGGCAAAGTGAAAAATTTGGAAATATGTGTAGAAGATAATATGGACTCAGTAGGGATAAAGCAGAGTTTGTGTTGAGATGTAGTAAATGGAATGGTAATAATCAAAGTAGCTAGCCTGACCTGTGGTGGCACAGTGGATAAAGTGTCGACCTGGAAATGCTGAGGTCGCCGGTTCAAAACCCTGGGCTTGCCTGGTCAAGGCACATATGAGAGTTGATGCTTCCTGCTCCTCCCCCTGTTCTCTCTCTATCTCTCCTTCTCTCTCTCTCTCTCCCCTCTCTCTCTAATAAAAATGAATAAATAAAATCTAAAAAAGTAAATAAATAAATTAAAAAAAATTAAAAAAAAAAGTAGCTAACCTTTACTGAGTGCTTAATATATGCTGGGCACTAATCTAAAACTGTGGCATAAACTTTAAGTCTTTCTGAGGCACAGAAGGGGTAGTTTATTTGTCACACAGCCAGTGAGTGGTGGAGCCGAGATCTGCATCCAGGAATTCGCACTTGGCTTATCCTCTATCAGCTGTGCAGACAAGGGCTGGTCAGAAAGTTCCTCTCTCTCTCTCTCTCTCTCTCTCTCTCTCTCTCTCTCTGACAGCAGCTACTTGCCTGTGAAGTAACACGTGGAAGGCAGAAATTTAGAAACATGCGTCTTGTGGTGAATTAAACAGACTTTCAATGAGAATGGAGAAGGTAGAGAAGTAAGTCAATACCATGGGCGAGGAGATGGGGGCCCAAGTGCAGGGAGTGCGGTGGGAGGGTGTGAATAGACTCAGTATCTCCATAAAAACTGGAGAGGGAGCCTCCGTCTCAGAAACAATGCATCAGGTTGATCCCGCCTCCCCGGCCTCAAGGAACAGGACCCTTCAGGGTGGCCTTGGATGGAGAGAGAAGGTGAGGAAGAGCCCAAGGCCGAAGCACAGTTTCCGGGGCAGAGAATAGGGCCTCAGGGGCAAGAGGAGGGGGCGCTGCTGGAGAGGCCTCTGGGGAGGCGGGAGAGGCCTCTATGGGGTGGGGCTGGGGGGCTGGAGAGGCTTCTGGGGGGCAGGCCTCTGGGGTATCCGGGAAAGGTCTCTGGTGGGGGGCGGGCCTCTGGAGGGATCCAGGAGAGGTGGGGGGGGGGCGGGAAGCGGGAGAGGCCTCTGGTGGGGGACTGGGAGAGGAGCAGGGTTCATCAGCAAAACGAGACCCAGGCAGCCACTGGACACATCACAGCAGACAGTGAACTAAGCAAACATACAGCTGCAGGGATGGGACTCAGTAAGTTGGGGGAGTGAAAGGAAGGAGCAGGAAGAAGTCCCCGCCACCACACCAGTGAGTAACTTAGAAACCCTGGCCTCCC
This sequence comes from Saccopteryx leptura, assembly GCF_036850995.1. Taxonomy (NCBI): domain Eukaryota; kingdom Metazoa; phylum Chordata; class Mammalia; order Chiroptera; family Emballonuridae; genus Saccopteryx; species Saccopteryx leptura. Next base: position 219,981,546 of record NC_089503.1, on the reverse strand, counting down.
ACAAGCCAGATCACGTGTTCTACAAGGACGTGGACATTCGGGATGTGCACACATCAAAGTCATTAGATCAAAGATAATCGTGGCTGGCTGCAAGCTTACCCAGGGCTGGGCCAGGGGAGTCAGTCACTGTGGGCACTGTCTCCTGTCTCCCTTGCTGCTTTGGTGCTAGGAGATGGGGTTCTGGTGACTCCACATCCAGGAACTGCCAGAGCAGGGCACAGGCTGAGGGATGACAAGGTGTGGCAGGAAGAGTGCAGGAGGGCCCTGGCTCTGCCACAGTGGGCTGTGTGACCTGGCCAGCTCTAGAGGAAGGAGACAGGTTTGGTAACTGAAACGAACCAGGCCTGTGCGTGTGTGTGTGTGTGTGTGTGTGTGTGTGTGTGTGTGTGTGTGTGTGTGTGTAGTGGAAATGTGTCTGACTGCAGTAATTTTCCTTTCAACAATGGACTGATTTCCACATCTAGGGAAGAATACTCAGTAAATCGATACTGTTGACCACAATTGCCATGTTTTATAACATTTCTCCTTTTGTTCATACTATTGTGTGTCTCTTCTGTGTTTGACAACTTCTTTCTCTGGGTAATAAAGCTCTGCTTCTAGTTCCCAGAAGTCACTTATTTTGTACCTGTTGTTTGTTACAATGCAGGTGCGGACTATTTATGAATTAGCCTAAGAACACAGATTTGGAGACAGATTTCTTGCGCAAAGTTAAAATTTGCTACTTAGGAGGCACTAAGAGAATCTGAGCCCAGAAAGGGAGCATGAAGCAGGATTCTGTGGGAGCTGGTCCGTTCTGCTCCTTGATCAGGAAGCCGGTTATACAGGGATGTTTGTTTTGGGAAAAATTCATCAAGCAGGACACTTCTGTGCACTTTCCTCTGTATTATATTTTATTAATTTCTTTTCTTTTGAAGTACAGGTATTTGAAATCACCAATAACCCATCTTTGTGGGAATATTGAGGGGTTAATTATCATTAATGGACTTGGATTCACACTTATCAAATAGAGTTACAGATTCATAAAATTTTAAACTGGGAAGAGACTTAGAAAGAATTTAGTTCCATTCCTGATTTACAGTGGAGGAAGAGCTGGCTCAGAGGGGAAGTGGCTCACACAGGGAAGTGGGCGCAGGCAGCCTCGCCCCTGCCTCCTGACCCCGCCTCCAACCCAGGGCTTGGATGTGGCACAGCAACACAGATAATAATGGTGGTGGTGGGGAAATAAGTAAATAAAAAAGGCTAAGCATTTGGAGTCAGATATTATATTTATATTTAATGGCGCAATTCTCTGGTGGTTACATCTAAAACGAAGAATTAGTAGTCTTGCAAGTCGCCTGCTGTTCCAGAACGATTTGTGGCAACATTAACTGAAATCTACATGTAAAGTTTCACTTGCAGGTTCTTATTAAGTTAAAAGATCAGCGTAAGCAGGCGTCCCCAAACTACAGCCCCACAGGCCGCATGCAGCCCCCTGAGGCCATTTATCCGGCCTCCGCCGCACTTCCAGAAGGGGCAGCTCTTTCATTGGTGGTCAGTGAGAGGAGCACTGTATGTGGTGGCCCTCCAACGGTCTGAGGGACAGTGAACTGGCCCCCTGTGTAAAATGTTTGGGGACCCCTGATTAAGGCTAGATAAATTTTTATGAAGGAGGAAGGAGATAGAATACTAGTGATCGAAGCGTGCCACGTCTGTGTATGAGTATATATTTCTTATGCTTGGAAATAAGATGTCTTCTTTCAGAGATGTAGACTACGGTGAGGGCCCTTCCTGCTCCCCCCTACCCCCCCACATGGGGGAAGGAGGTGCTAGAGGCCTGGGAGGCGTAGCAAAGACCTTAAGAAGAGAGAGGCCAAGACAAGGGGCATAGAGGCCTGGCAGACTTTCCTCCCTTCTCTGCTGCCTGACAGCCTTGTCTCCAGCTCCCAGACTGGGGCCAACACCCAGATATGACTGGGGAAGACCTCCATGTACTTAATTACACAGTTCTTATTGGTCTGTGCAGAAGTTTGAGCTCGCTGTGGCCAAATGCATTGTACTTAGGATTTCTTGCTGCCTGTCCAGCTTGGGAGGGTCACACAGAATAAATATTGCAAGTTGTGTGGACAGTGGACTGGAAACTCAGGATCTATAACTGCAGGTGCCGGTGTGGGGGATGCTGCATTGGCCATAGGGAAGGGGAGGGAGAGGCAGATGGGGAGAGAAAGAGAAAGAGTGCCCTAAGTAGGGAGCCTTGTCATTGAAGTTTGCCTTTGGGCCTGAGCAAAAGACAGCAGGCCTTTCAGCGGGGCAGGTGCTGAATTCCACAGCCCACGAAGAGAAAAGACTTTAGGCAAGGATTAGAATAGGGAGAGAAACTCATAACCTATATTTGTTTTACCAGAATGAACAGCTTATACATAGAGTTTATTAGTTTCCGCTACTGTAATCGCCTCTGGCAGCATGTACAGTAGGAGATACCAAAAGGGAGGGCCGCCCCCCTCCGCTGCCTGCAGATCCTCCTGAGAACCCGGATGCCAGGCAAGTGCAGATGAAGCAGACAGCTTACCGGGCTCCTCTCCTGAGGTTAGGTGATCAGAGAAGGTGGCCCAAGGAAAGCCTCCAAGTTCTTGTCACTGTTGGGACTCAAAATGCTTTTAGAAGTGGGGTCCTCACCCAGGCTTCCAAAGTCCAAAGTGGACGTTGTATTGGGAATTCCCCCTCCCCCTCCCCTGGCAGAAAGGGGGCTTTGCTTTTGCTTTATGTCATCAAAGCTGTAGCTAAGTCCAGCCTTGCTTCCCCATCATAAAAAACACAATTTGGCCTCATTTGGCAATTCAGGTCATCACACGTGGCCCTGTGTCATTGAACCTCTTCTCTCAGGCCCAGGTAAACTTGTGACTGAGGTGGGGGCACAGCCCAGCCCTGACTGGAGCATCAGAGACCCACATGCAGAAGAAAAAAAATGCACATCTCACTCTTCCTCCAACAGGGCCAAACCCAGCGATGGGCTACCCCTGGCACAAACACTGCCAGCGTGATTTCTGGGTCATGACCGCAAAGGAAAGCAGTGGAATCAATGTCCATGAATTACTGGTAAAAAAATCTGTTTCATGAATATTTGAAATATTTATGTTAAACACAAAAGTATCTACTATTCAGATTTAACAATTGTTAGTATCTTAGTATTCTGCTTGAGACTTTTATTTATTTATTTTTTTTGTATTTTTCTGAAGTTGGAAACGGGGAGGCAGTCAGACAGACTCCCGCATGCGCCCGACCGGGATCCATCCGGCACGCCCACCAAGGGGCAATGCTCTGCCCATCTGGGGCGTCACTCTGTTGCAACCAGAGCCACTCTAGTGCCTGAGGCAGAGGCCATGGAGCCATCCTCAGCGCCCCGGCCAACCTTGCTCCAATGGAGCCTCGGCTGCGGGAGGGGAAGAGAGAGACAGAGAGGAAGGAGAGGGGGAGGGGTGGAGAAGCAGATGGGCACTTCTCCTGTGTGCCCTGGCCAGGAATCGAACCCAGGACTTCCGCACGCCAGGCTGATGCTCTACCACTGAGCCAACCGACCAGGGCCAAGACTTTTATATTTTTAAAGCAATGAAAAGAACAAACCAACCCTGGTGTTGGGCAAGTAAAATATATTATGCTCACTTTGTTAAAGATGGTGATGCCCACGTGAAAGCTTGTTGCCCAGGTGGTATTAGTTGCCCTTCTTGCTTGGAATGAGCATGATTATATTAATGTGTGTTGGGGCGGGCTGTGGGCAGGCAGGATCCTTGTAGCCTGGGGCTTAGTTTAAGACTAAGCCTTTCCCACCCTTTTTGATGTGGGGTGGTGCAATCCCATCATGCCTCAGATAAGTGACTTTGTATTAGAGACTTCCCTATTTTGTATATTGGATTAAAGGTTTTGATTTCTGCACTATAAAATGGGGACAGAATGGGAGCTTGCTCTCTTGGTTCCTGAGATTAGCATTAGAGAGCAGAGAGCAGAGAGCAGAGAAAGGCCATGTAGAAGAGGCCAGGAGAAGCAGCCAAGATGGCAGAGTGCTGAAGGAGAAGCCAGTTTGTGCAGAGTTTGTGCAGAGAGAAGGAAGAAGATGGGGAACAGAGGTGAATAAGGCTGGTGAGCTAGAAACCTTTGATTCTAGGAAAACTCGAATAAGTCAGTAGCTTTGTGAGCACTGAATGAGTGGGTTTTGGAGCCCAGTGTGTGTGTTTACTTGCCCACCGGGTGCAAGCTAGGATTAAAGATAATGGCCCACCAGTTTTTGGCTCTGTTGTTTCTTTACCGACTGTCCGAATCCAAAGCGAACCTGCATGGGCCGGGCGGCTGTGATGGTGGCCCTGGCTACTGGCTTTACACCTGGTATTTCAAAGGAGGGGATGGCACCACCTCTTGATGGAGGGTGGTTACAGGGAGGGAAGACAGTGGTGGTGGTCTTTGGAAAAAGCCTACCATACCATGTCTCCGAACTCCTCTTCTGTATTTAGCATTTCTTTGTTTCTCTGGTTGTATCTTAATGAAGTCTTCAGTTACTATCTTTTCATTCTAACTATCTTTGTGGATATATCCAATCTAAATTTTATTGCATTTACAGATTTTTTTTTGTATTTTAATGACATTTTTTTTATTCCTGAGATTTCTAATTGTTTATTTTCCCCATCCACCTCTTCTTGTTATAGTATTGCCTGCTTTTGCTTAATGATTTCTTATTCAATTTTATAGATATTATTTTATGTTTATCTCTTTGAATACCCTAAACATAGCTTTTTTGAACTAAGGGGGGAAAATCAATTAATTTGAGAGATATTGGTGTGCTCAGGTTGATAGGATTTGCTGCTATTTTAGATATGAGAGTGTAGGAGAGTGAAGACTAACTCCTGGGTTTTAAGACTTATTTAAACAGAGAGAGAAGACCAGGATTGCAGGAGAAAGTTTTGAGTTCTGTCTGAAGTTTGAAATCCTCTTAAGGCAGTTGGACAGACCTGATCATGGCTGCTAATTCTGAATGTGAAAAGAACGAGGAATGCTTCCCAGTGATAGGTTTCAGTGACTGATCCAAGGATTTCCCCCCATTTCTTTATTGTTCCCAGTTTTTCTCTAAGGTATTTCATATTCTTAATGGAAAAACTGAATGTACTTAGTATTATTTAGGGTTATTCAATGGCTATAATCTCAAGATCAACTTTTATTTAATTATGAACTTCAAATTTCAATTCTTTTATGTGAGAATAAATAAACACACTCTTAGTAACTTTTAGATGACATTTTTTTTTTCCAGAGACAGAAAGAGAGTCAGAGAGAGGGATAGATAGGGACAGACAGACAGGAATGGAGAGAAATGAGAAGCATCAATCATTAGTTTTTCATTGCGACACCTTAGTTGTTCATTGATTGCTTTCTCATATGTGCCTTGACCGCGGGGCTACAGCAGACCGAGTAACCCCTTGGTCGAGCCAGTGACCTTGGGTCCAAGCTGGCGAGCTTTGCTCAAACCAGATGAGCCTGTGCTCAAGCTGGTGACCTTGGGGTCTCGAATCTGGGTCCTTCCACATCTCAGTCCAATGCTCCATCCACTGCGCCACCTCCCGGCCAGGCTAGATGACATTTTTTAAAACCACTGTCATGGCTCTGAATCCCTCCTTTAGGAGTCTCTGTTTGTGATTAGGAGGGGAAATGAGGGAAGTGACAGAGAAAGTGAGGGTGAGATGAGCACCCAACTCCCAAATCTATCTCTGCCCTTTGTATCCGGATGAGCACCACTTGGTTTATGGCGTTTTGCTATGGCAGCCCGAATAGACTAAGTCAACCACAATTCTATACTAGTTCCTTAAGACAAGATCACTGCCTGTCAGGAAAGTTTTTGTATGTCAGTGCAATCTCTGGTTTCAGCCTGCTTCATTTACCTGATCAGTGAATCCTTGTCCCTGTCTCACAAGGGAAAAGACAGAGACGAGAACTATTAAAACCAATTGCTTATTGTCATGCAGAAAAAAAAAAGTAGCTGTTTGACTGAAATTTCTACTCATCCATCATCTTGGGAACTGGAACCAAGAAGTTATTTTTCAAAACAACAGAAATTTTTAGCAAAGTGAAGACTTGCAAAGGTGCAGGCATCAGCAATTATTGTCAAAACAGGTGATAGAGGCCACCTACTCCAACCCTCTCATTTTCCAAGTGAGAAAACTAGGAACATAAAGATTAAGTGTGCCTTATTCCAAGCCAGGCACCAGGTCAGTGGCAGCCAGACTAGAAGGAGGTCTCCTGACTCACTCTTTAACAAACCCTCCATTCCTCCCGTTGAGCCTCAGATTTCTCTCTGTGGCCTGAAGTAGTTAGCATTTCATCCATTCATCATCAGTCATGTATTCATTCATTTGTTCACCACAGAAGTATGTAGACTGTTTTCTCTGTGCCACGCTCTGTGTCAAAAATTTAGTGGGAAGAAGAACAGATATAATTCTTGCTTTCATGGAGCTTATAGTTAAAAGAGACAGGCCATAAACAAACAAACTAAGAAATAAAAAAGGGAGAATCAGGGGATGAAAACTGCCCCGATGAAAACAGGCCGTGAATAAAAAGCGGTCTATTCTACTTCAGGTTGGAGGTTCTAGGAAGGTCTTGTGCAAGTAGCATTTAAGCTGGTTGTCAAATGGTGATAGCCAGGTAGCCATCTTAAGGAAGAGTGTCTCAGGGCTGAGGCCCTTAGAGGAGCAGGGGCTTGGAGAATCTGAAGAACATAAAAAATAACAAGAGAGAGAGGGAGTGAGAGGGACCCATCTACGTTACTGATAGGGACACTCAGATCAAAAGTCTGGTTGAGCCCTTGGGAAAGATGGTTGTGATGCTGTGCAGCAAGCTGGAACTTGACCATGGTCTAATGCTGAGGTGGGGAAAGCAGGATATAGTCATATGAAAGCCATGACTGCAGCTATGAAATGTATATGTGAAAATCCTGTACAGGAAATGATCAGAATGATTGTATAGAGTTGTGGGATTAGGGATAGTAATATGATTTTACCCCATTTCTTTATTGTTCCCAGTTTTTCTCTAAGGTGTTTCATTTTCTTTGATGGAAAAACTAGATATATAAACCAAGCTATAGCTGATGTTTTAAAAAATAAAAGGACTAAGGTCCTCGAAGTCATAGGTTAAATTTAAGTTAGATTTTTTCCACTTAAATATTTTAAAATTTTAGAGTAATATATGCATATAGATTTTAAAAACTGAATAGCACCATAATACATATTGAAAATCAATCATCATGCCCTACCCCTACCCAACCCCAAGTTCAATTCTCCTGTGGCAAACTCTTTCAAGTCTTTTGGATTTTTTTCCCCTGGTATTCAACCCTAAATTTCTAAATAACATGCCTGTATTTTTATTGCTTAATTCTTCCATTATCTTAGGAGTTCCTGTAAGTTCTTTCCTATGTTAGATTTTGCTTTTGCTTAGCTTCCATGATGGTTTATTTCCTTGTTTGGAGCACAACCTCCTATGGCTTCTAACAAAAAGTGCATGCAAAATAAACTTGCTTTTTTAATAAGCTTTTTTTTTCTATGCTCACTTTTGATTGATAATTTTTTGGGGGTGTAAAACTGTAGGAAATAGATGATATCAGAGTAATGGTGGTGTGAGAAATACTCCTGATCTCTCCCCTTGAAATTTCAACAAATTGTACAACTATAATGCAGCAAAAGAACCCCAGCTGGACTCAAAGGCACACTGGAAAGATCTATGCATCAAATGGACTAAAGGTGGGACAGGTTGAAAAGGGGGCAGAAGATAAAACACACTTCTTGTTGGCTCTAAGAAGGAGACAAAAATGGTATGACTGGGTTTTTTTCTCTGCTGGACTATGGGAGGAGGGAAGCTCAGGCTGTTTGGATTTTGTCTGAGGGGTACAAAGAGGGAAACTTGGAGTGATTGGGTCTCCTTCTGCCTGAATGAGTGGTGAGATAGAGGGGCAGAGGGAAAATAAACCAAAGCAGCCAGAGTACAGGGTCACAGCCAGGGTTCCTGAAATCTGCCTGCATCCCACACTCAGCAGAGACAGAGAAAACTAAGGTGCTTCCCCCTTGCTACCCAAATCCCGCCTCCCTCACCTTGTGGTACTGAAAGTGGCAGAGACAAACCCCACAGCTAGCTCTCCAGAGCCACTCTCTCCCCTGAAAGACATGTGCTCCACTTCTGGTGCCTGGTTCTCTTGAGACATGGGGAGGAATGCCTGGATACCTGAGATTACCTTTGCCAGAACTGTAAAGCCCTTTACAACACGCCCCAACCACCAACATATTTGCTGCCCTGCCTACATCATTGTGACAGCAATGTCTCAGTGGAGGACAGCCCAGAAACTTCACAGAGCTAACACTTGTAATATAGCAACATCTACTGGAAGAAACCTCTCAAAACCAAAATTTATTTTTCCCTTTTCCTTTTTATCTTCTTATTCTTTTTTTCTCTTTTGAATTTAATTTTTATATTTTTTATTCTTTTTTGTGGGTGTTTTGTTTTTGACTTTTTTGTTTGTTTTTGATCTTTTTCCTGTGTTTTTTCTTTTTGTAATAATTTTAAACATTTTTATTTTTTAATGTATTTTTGTTGCGCATTGAGACACCTTAGTTGTTCATTGATTGCTTTCTCATATGTGCCTTGACCGTGGGCCTTCAGCAGACTGAGTAACCCCTTGCTGGAGCCGGCGACCTTGGGTCCAAGCTGGTGAGCCCTTGCTTGAACTAGATGAGCCCACGCTCAAGCTGGTGACCTCGGGGTCTCGAACCTGGTTCTTCGACATCCCAGTCTGATGCTCTACTCACTGCGCCACCTCCTGGTCTATATTTTTATTTTAATTTTTCATTTTTTAGTAGGTTTTTTTTTTTATTATGGTTCTTCACAATACTACTCTCAAATGCCATCAAGGAAGAAGAAATTGAATATCATGGCTACATAAGACAGAAATATAATTCAGAAATAAAATGAAAAATCTCCAGAAAAACAATCTCAATCACATGGAAACCTTGTAGTGAAATGATAGAGAATTCAAAATTGAAGTTCTGAAAATATTCAACGAGATGTGAGAAGACACCAATAGGCAACATAATGAGCTCAAAACAAATTAATGAACAAAATGAATACCTCACCAAGGAGATTGAAACTTTGAAAACAGAGATGAAGAATTTAGTACATGATTGAAGACTGAGGTAGAAAATTTAGCTAATAGAACAAGCCAGATAGAGGAAAGAAGCAATAACATCAAAGACAGGCAGCTAGAGATGCTACAGAGAGAAGAGGAGACTCATAAATTAAAAAAACAGAGAGAGCTCTACGAGAATTTTCTGATTCCATCGGAAAGATCAATATAAGAATAATGGGTATATTAGAAGAAGAAGAAAGGGAGAAGGGAATGGAAAGCCTATTCAAACAAATAATTGATGAGAATTTCCCAAGCCTATGAAAAGAGTTTGAGCCTTGAACCCAAGAAGCAAACAGAATATTGAGTTACCATACCCAAACAGACCTACTCCAAGGAACATCCTAATAAAATTGTCAAAAATCAATGACAAAGAAAGAATTCTCAAAGAAGCTAGGGTAAAGAAGAACATAACATATAAAGGAAAGCCCATCAGGTTATCATCAGACTTCTCAGCAGAAACTATACAAGCCAAAAGAGAGTGGACCCCAAACATTCAAAGTACTGAAAGAGAGGAAATACTAGCCAAGAATACTATATCCATCAACGTTATCCTTCAAATATGAAGGAGAAACAAAAACTCTTACAGACATACAGATGCTGAGGGAATTTGTCACCAGAAAAATCCCACTGTAGGAAATACTCAGGGGAGTTATTTGATCAGACACAAAGAACAACAACAAAAAAAATTAAAACTAAAATTAAAATTAAAAGTAAAAGTAAAATATCCAACAAGGTCACAATAAAAACAAAGATAATCTGTGATAACAACGTAAAAGGGGAGAGGATAAAGATCTGCAGTAGCAAAGGAGGATGGAATGCAAAAGCACTCATAAGAAAAAGACTCTTGTACATGTGAACATTTTTCTCTTAATAGCCTAATGTTAACCACCCACAAAAAGCCACTACTGAAATACACAGCTTTAAAAAAAAGAAAAAGGGGACAGAAGTATGGAATACCACCAAACAAAAATAACTGAAGAAACAGAAAAAAGAAGAACCAAACAAGACACAGTGCTACCTAAAAGCAAAATATAAAATGGCTATAGGAAATCCTTAAATGTCAATAATTACCCTAAATGTAAATAGACTGAACTCATCAATAAAGAGGCACAGAGTAGCAGATAGGATAAAAAAGCAAAACCCAACCATATACTGCCTTTAAGAGACACATCTAATCTGCAAGGACAAAAGTAGATTCAAAATGAAAGGTTAGAAAATGATTCTCCAAGCATATACTATCCAAAGAAAAGCAGGAGTAGTAGACAATGCTGACTTCAAGACAACAAAAGTAACCAGATACAAAGATGGACATTTCATAATGATAAAGAGGACATTGTATCAAGAAGGCACAACACTTTTTAATATATATATGTATCAAACCAGGGAGCACCAAAATATATGACATCTACTAACTGATCTAAAAATAGAAGCAGACAAAAACATAATCATACTTGGAGATTTCAACATACCATTGACAGCTTATATAGATCATCCAAACTGCAAATCAATAAAGAAATATTGGCCTTAAATTACATACTGGACCAAGTGGACATATTAGACATTTATAGGACATTTCATCCCAGAATGTCAGATTATACATTCTTCTTCAGTGTGCATGGAACATTCTCAAGGATAGACCATATGTTGGGCCACAAAATTAACATCAACAAATTCAGAAAGATTGAAATTATACCAAGCATATTTTCTGATCATAAGGACTTAAGATTAGAATTCAATTGCAACAAGGAGGTAAAGAAATCCACAAAAACATGGATATTAAACAACATACTTCTAAAAAATGACTGGGTCAAAGAAGAAATGAAAGCAGATATCAGAAGATACATACAGACAAATGAAAATGACACAATATATCAAAATTTCTGGGATGAAGCAAAAGCAGTAAAAGAGGGAAGTTTATATCATTACAAGTTTAAATCAAGAAACAAGAGAGATCCCAAGTAAACAACCTAATATCACACCTTAAGGAACTAGAAACACAAGAACAAAATCAACCCAAAATCAGCAGAAGAAAGAATATAGTAAAAATTAGAGTAGAACTAAATGAAACAGAAAACAAGAACAAAAAAAAAAGCTATAGAAAAAGAATACAACAAAAAGCTCATTCTTTGAAAAGATCAATAAAATTGACAAACCCTGGCTGACTCACTAAGGAAAAAAAGAGGAAGGACTCATATAAGCAAAATCCAAAATGAAAGAGGAGAAATTACCACAGACATTATCGATATACAAAGGATCATAGTAGAATATTATTAAAGATTATATGCCACCAAATTCAACAACCTAGAAGAAATGGGTAAATTCCTATAAATATACAATCTTCCTAGACTGAGTCACAAAGAAGTGGAAAGCCTAAATAGACCTATAAACAAGGAGGAAGTAGAAACAACTATCAAAAACCTCCCCCAAAAACAAAAGTCCAAAACCAGATGGCTATACTAGTGAATTCTACCAAACATTTAAAAAAGATGTGGTACCTATCCTTCTCAAACTCTTCCAAAAAGTAGAAGAAGCAGCAATACTCTGTAATACATTTTATGAGGACAATATAACCTTCATACCAAAACCTGGCAAGGATAACACAGAAAAAGACAACCACAGACCAATATCTCTAATGAATGCAGATGCAAAAATCCTAAAAAAAAAATACTAGCAAATCGAATTGCAACAACATATTAAAAAATAATATATCACAATTAAGTGGGATTTATTCCAAGAACACAAGGATGGTTCAACATATGGAACTTGATCAATGTAATGCACCACCTCAACAAAACAAAAACCAAAAACCATATGATCCTATCAATAGATGCAGAAAAGGCATTTGATAAAATATAACATCCTTTTATGTTTAAAACAGTCAATAAAATCAGAATAGAAGGAAAGTGCCTCAACATAATAAAGGTCATATATAACAAACCATCAGCTAATATTATGCTAAATGGTGAAAAAATGAAGGCTTTTCCCCTAAAATCAGGAACAAAATAAGGCTGCCCACTCTGTCTACTCTTATTCAACATAGTTCTGGAAATATTAGCCAGAGTGATCAGGCAAGAGAAAGAAAAAAAGGAATTTATGTTGGGGAAAAAAGAAGTAAAGGTATCACTTTTTGCAGATGACATGATCTTGTATATAGGAAACCCCAAAGACTACCAAGAAACTATTAGAAACAATAAACCAATACAGTAAAGTCACAGGATACAAAATCAATATACAAAACTCTATTGCTTTTCTATATGCCAATGATGAAACTTTGGAAAATGAACTAAAAAAGAACCAATTCTTTTTACAATTGCAATAAAATAAAATAAAATATCTAGGAATAAACTTAACAAAAGATGTGAAGGACCTATATACTGAAAACTACAAAACATTCTTGAAAGAAATTGAAGAAGACACAATGAAATGGAAAAATATTCCATGTTCATACTTTATAGCCATATTACCCAAAGCAATATACAAATTTAATGCAATCCCCATCTGAATCCCAATGTGATTTTTTAAAGAAATAGAACAAAAAATTACCAGGTTTGTATGGAACCATAAGAAACCTTGAATAGCCAAAGCAATCCTCAGGAAAAAGAATGAAGCTGGAGATATCACACTACCTGATTTCAAATTATACCATAGAACCACAATAATCAAAACAGCATGGTACTGGCAGAAAAACAGACATATAGACCAATGGAACAGAATTAAGAGCTCAGAAATAAAACTACATATATTTGGGTAAGTCATCTTCAACAAAGAAGCCAAAAACACACAAAGGAGCAAAGAAAGCCTTTTCAATAAATGGTGCTGGGAAAACTGGAAAGCCACGTGCAAAAGAATAAAACTTGACCACAGTTTGTCCTCATGCATAAAAATTAATTCAAAAAATGGATCAAAGACCTAAATATATGATCTGAAACAATAAATTACATAGAAGAAAACATAGGTACTAAGCTCATGGATCTTGGCCATAGAGAACAATATGAATTTGACCCCAATAGCAAAGGAAGTAAAGGCAAAAATAAATGAATGGAACTATATCAAACTAAGAAGCTTCTTCTGCACAGCAAAAGAAACTGACAACAAATCAAATAAGCATTTAACTAAATGGGAGATGATATTTGCAAACAACAGCTCCAATACGGGGTTAATGTCCACAATCTATAAAGAACTCACAAAAGTCAGCAACAAGCAAATAATCCAATTAAAAAATGGGGAGAGGACCTGAATAGATGTTTCTCCCAAGAGGACATACAAATGACCAACAGATATACAAAAGATGCTCATCTTTGCTAGCTGTTCAAGAAATGCAAATTAAAACTACGAGACGCCACCTCAGACCTGTTAGATTAGCTGTCATCAACAAGACAGGTAACAAGTGTTGGAGAGGCTGTGGAGAAAAAGGAATCCTCATTCACTGCTGGTGGGAATGCAAATTAGTTCAATCATTATGGAAGAAAGTACGATGGTTTCTTAAAAAATTAGGAATAGAATTACCATATGACCCAGCAATCCCTCTACTAGGTATCTACCCCCAAAATGTGAAAACATTGGTACATAAAGACACATACACCCCCATGTCATCACAGCAATATTTACAGTGGCCAAGACATGTAAACAACCAAAGTGTCCCTTGATAGAGGATTAGATAAAGAAGTGGTACATATATACAGTGGAATGCTACTCAACCTTAAGAAATGATGACATAGTGACATTTACGACAACATGGATGGACCTTGAAAACATTATACTGAGTGAAACAAGTAAATCAGAAAAAGCTAAGAACTATATGATTTCACACATAGGTGGGATATAAAACTGAATCTCATGGACATAGATAAAAGTGAAATGGTTACCAGGGGGAGGGGATGTCAGAAGGAGGTGGGGGAAAGGGTGTAAAGAGGGACAAATATAGGGTGATGCAAAATGACGACTTTGGGTGATGGGTATACAATATAATCGACACTTCAAATGCTGTAGAAATGTTTACCTGAAACCTATGTACAATTATTTATCAATGTCACCCTGCTAAAGTTAATTTTCTAAATAAAATTTTAAAAAAGAAAAGAAAATCATTTACAAAAAACAAACGAAGTGTAAGAAATAGTTTTTCTTTAGATTTTTGAAAGCATTGCTTTACTATCTATGAGATTTCATTGTGGTTGTTGAAAAGTTTGATAATATTCTCATTCCTGATTCTTTTATATGTGACCTCTTTCTTCTACTCCCTACACCAAAGCTTTTAGGATGTCTTTATCCTTATTTTATTGAAATTTTTCTCACTGTAACTTGAGGTAGATTTTTAAAAAATTATTTGTTTTACTGGGCACTCAGTTGACCCTTTCCAATTGGATACTTGTGTTCTTTATTTTGGAGGGTGTGTGTGTGTGTGTGTGTGTGTGTGTGTGTGTGTTATTTCTTAAATGATTTTTCTCCTTTATGCTTTTCTCCTCTCTCCTTTTGAACTGTTATTTATATGTTGGAACTCTTTTTTTTTTGTATTTTTCCAAAGTGAGAAGTGGGGAGGCAGACAGACAGACTCTGCATGTGCTTGACGGGGATCCAGTCAGCATGCCCACCAGGGGGCAACGCTCTGCCCATCTGTGGCATTGCTCCGTTGCAACTGGAGCTATTCCAGCGCCTTAGGCGGAGGCCATGGAGCCATCCTCAGAGCCCGGGGCCAATCTTTGCTCCAATGGAGCCTTGGCTATGGGAGGTGAAGAAAGAGAGGGAGAGGAAGAAGAGAGGGAGGGGTGGAGAAGCAGATGGGCGCTTCTCCTGTGTACCCTGGCCAGGAATCAAACCTGGGACTTTCACATGCCAGGCCGATGCTCTACCCCTGAGCCAACCAGCCAGGGCTATATGTTGGAACTCTTGATTGATTCACATTTTATCTATTTTTTGTTCAGTTTTCCATCTTTTTTGTTCTACATTCTTTAAGAATTTCTCAACTTTTATTTATTAACTCTTCCTATTGATCTCTTGAATGTCTACTATGATATTTTTAATTTTAAGAATTATTATTATTTTTTCTTTTTCTTCTGAAGCTGGAAACGGGAAGAGACAGTCAGACAGACTCCCGCATGCGCCCGACTGGGATCCACCCGGCACGCCCACCAGGGGCGATACTCTGCCCACCAGGGGGCGATGCTCTGCCCCTCCGGGGTGTTGCTCTGCCGAGACCAGAGCCACTCTAGCACCTGGGGCAGAGGCCAAGGAGCCATCCCCAGCGCCCGGGCCATCTTTGCTCCAATGGAACCCTGGCTGCGGGAGGGGAAGAGAGAGACAGAGAGGAAGGAGCGGGGGGTGGAGAAGCAAATGGGCACCTCTCCTATGTGCCCTGGCCGGGAATCGAACCCCAGTCCCCCGCACGCCAGGCTGACACTCTACCGCTGAGCCAACCAGCCAGGGCCAAGAATTATTTTTTGTCCGATGATTGTTTCTTTTTTATTACATTCTATTCTTCATAGTTGCCATATTATCTCTTATCTTTGAATATTAATTGCTGTTTGTTGTTATATTTTTCCTTTGCTTCTGCCTCATTTCTTTTCTTCCAACTTTATTTATTTATTTGTTTGTTTTGGTGTATGACTTTCATATTTGGAGTTTTCCTCAAATATCTTTTAACACATGGCCATCTTTGTACATTTAATACTGAGACACAAAAGATATTATGGGAAGCTCTGGTTAAGATGGGGCAAGTTCTACAGGCAGGTGGACTTCCTTCACAATTAGGTGGTGTTATGGATTGAATTGTGACCACTCAATTAAAAATAGTAGAAAATTACTGCTAGTACCAGTAAGTTTCTTATAAGATGATTGTTTCCTGGACCAGTAGATTCATGCTTTTCATTAGTTTAGTAGCATCTGCATTTCTTCCGTGCTTTGTTCTCTTTCTGTAAGACTCTACCACACCTTCTCACTTCCTCTTCCACTTTTCTTAACCCCTCCCTCAGATTTTCCATTTTCTTGTCTCATTATGTTGGTTTCACTTAATTTACCTAGGATTTCAGAATATTTTGGTGATAGTTTGTCAGAATGACCAGTCTGTCATACTGCTGGAAAAGGGAGTTTTAAATCCCAACCCTATGCTTTCTGTCTGGTAGTAAAGAGCATTGATATCACTGGTCATCTGTCACCAACTTTTCAGTGCTTTTTATTTTGTGATTTTAAACATCTTATGTTTCTTTTCTGTCATATTGGAGGAGTTTCAGGAGAAATTTGATGAACACTTTTGTTCAGTCAGAAATGTTTGAATGGAAGTTGGTTAGGATTCCTTTTCTTAGAATTGTGCAGCACTGCAGTGGGAAGTCTAATGCCCCCCAAAACGGAAATTTGTGCAGAAGTCTACAGAAAGAGTTATTGAATATAGTTTTTGCTTAGGTGAAATTATTGGGAAAAGTCCCTAAGTGGCATTCTGAGTATTTTTCTTTGACATTCTCTATTGTGAACCATCCTGTGGAGAGAAGGATTAATTCTAAGACTTACTTAGATGGAAATCTTCACTTTGAAAATACATGTTTTCATAACAAAACTTTTAGAAAAGCTATACTAGTCATCCTGATTTAAGAGCTGAACAACTTCAGCTGGCTTAGAGATAGAACAGACCAAAATACAGTGATACCTCGGTTTTTGTTGATAATCCATCCAAAAACAATTGGCGAAATCCGAAACTGACAAGGCAATTATTTCCATATGAATCAATGTAAATCCAATTAATTCATTTTAGATACTCCAAAATACATACCCAAAACACATTTTATAGAGAATAAATGTAGTGTTTAATACTAAAAGCAATAAGAAATTAATATAAAATGAATATAAAAGACTAATGTAAAGAATAAATGGAAACTTTCTTTGGTCCCATGATAGAGCTAAAAGGAAAGGGTTAACTTATTAGTAAGGGAAACACTTAACAGGGACAATGAGATTTGAGCACATGTGATTTATCTTACTTGTGTTACGTACATTTTGAAACTGAAAAACGTAAAATAAACACATTACACCGAATACTGTATACGCAGTCTTCATTTACATGTAATTGTAAATGTATTAGCACTTGCAATCAATAAAAATAACACATGCCTGACCAGGCAGTGGCGCAGTGGATAAAGCGTCAGACTGGGATGCGGAAGACCCAGGTTCGAGACCTTGAGGTTGCCAGCTTGAGCGTGGGCTCATCTGGTTTGAGCAAAAATTCACCAGCTTGGACCCAAGGCTCAAGCAAGGGGTTACTCGGTCTGCTGAAGGCCTGCGGTCAAGGCACATATGAGAAAGCAATCAATGAACAACTAAGGTGTCGCAATGCGCAACGAAAAACTAATGATTGATGCTTCTCATCTCTCTCTGTTCCTGTCTGTCTGTTCCTATCTATCCCTCTCTCTGACTCTCTCTCTGTCTCTGTAAAAAAAAATTAATAAAAATAGCACAAAAACACTGGAAAGCAATGGAATTGTTTGGCTAGACCCAATGAAAAACAACGCCACCCTGAGCAGGAGAACGTGTGGGTTGCCTTTTGTTTTTGCAAAATTAGCAGCGAGGTCACGTGGGTAAGCTGAAGAAATCTGGGCAACCAACGAAAACTGAGACAATTTTTTTGCAGAAAAAGCAGATGATAACCAAAGCCAACGAAAACCGAGGCATTTACTGTAGTCATATTAAACCCATTGTTGTTCTTAATGAGAGGTTATGTCTTGAAATGGTCACTTATTAATATGAATGATTGGAAAAATCATTCCACTATGCATAACCACTGCTGGGTTATTCCTGGTTAAAGATACAACTTATTGATTTCACAACTTCTTTGAACTGAATGTATTTTTGGAAGCCTAAGTCCTGAGTATGTGGAGTGGGAAAATATTTCACAGCAGGATATTCATGTGGGCTAGTTTTATATCTAGATCCAAGCCCTGGGCGGCAAGTACACCCACTGTTTCCTTTGTGAGCTAACAGCCTGCCCACAGAGGCCAGTCTGGGCCATCCCTTTGCTATGATCGGGTAGGGTCCTTCCTGACAAGGCCCTGCCGCCCCATGGGCAGTGTGGCCCCTGGGGCTGCCTTTCCTCTCTGACAAGCAAGTCATCTGTCTTAGAGCACAGGCTCTAATTACCCCTGCCATTAGCTTGCCCAGCAGGACCACACATGTTATTAATGGTCATGAAATCATCCAATACCTTTCAAAATGCCAGAGCCAGTCAATGTTTGTCCCTGTGACCTCTCTCAGCACTTCATTTCTTTTTGTTCCTTTCGGTGCTGTGTTGAACCTTAACTGTGAGCACACATAAAAAGTCAGGAGGAATATGTCACTCCCATATTCCTTTTTTCCCCTCATTAGCCCGCTAAACCCCTATTTATTTTGGGATAGAACTCAAACTTTGCCTCATGACTGGACTGGTTATTTTCAGGAAGCTCTTATTTATATGTATATAAATGGGCAATGCTCTCTCATCCCTACCCATCTCCTAGACCTTTTATTCAAAAATTAAAAATAATTTGTTGCTCCTTATTAGAAAATCAATACATTTTCATGGTTGGGAAAATTAGGAAAATGCAGATAAGCAGAAAGAAGAAGAAAAATCCATAATTCCACCGGCTAGAGATAAACACTTAAAATGTTATTGTAAACTATTATAGACTTGTTTATACAGATAGATAGCTATGAGAGGATACTGTCATAACAATAATATTAATAACTAACATTTGACTTCTTTCTGTGTAACCGACACTGCATAGATTACTTCTCCATGTATTAATTCATTTTGTATATGAGAAAATTACGGCATGGAGAGGTTACAAATATTACTCAAAGCCTCATAACTATTTAAGTGGAAGGAGTGGGATTTGAACTCAACCAGCCTAGTTTTAGGCTCTGAATTCTTAAATAATATGCCATGCTACTGTCTAACCTGCTTTTAAACATTCCAATAACTCTTAACATCTTCCCATTTTACTCTTAATCAGTTACATAATTTTAAATAATTATGAACACTGAATAAAATTCCAAAATATGAATAAGCTGAAATTTCATTAACCATACATTAGAGTGGTTTTCCTTTTCCTATTTTTAGTTTATTTTTTGCCATGATCAACAACACATGGGGTATTTTTAAATGAGATAATTTCTTTAGGAATATGGCCTTAGGGAAAGCAAAAAACAAAAACAAAAACAAAAAACAGTGTGAACAATGTTTAGTTTATTTCATGCTTGTAAATGATAGTTTGATACACTCCTTGGTTCCATTATTTCTAAGAGATAATTGTCTACTTAAAAAATGCTAATAATTATTGAACACTCTATGTGTCAGCCATACCCCATTTGTGCTGTTTAAGGGCTGATATTTGTTGACAAGTAATTCAAACCCTAAATGAGATTCTGCTGAAGTCAAAGCGGTTGAAGGGATGAGACTCTTTTTGGATGTCTCTTCTTGTTTTTATACTGCCTTATTGTTTTCTAGTTATTCCCAACTGAACACCAGCTTTTTCTTTTCTTTCCCTCTTCCCCCGCCTTCCCTTTCCCTCCCTCCCTCCCTCCCTCCCTCCCTCCTTTCCTTCCTTCCTTCCTTCCTTCCTTCCTTCCTTCCTTCCTTCCTTCCTTCCTTCCTTCCTTCCTTCTCTCCCTCCCTCCCTCCTTCCCTCCCTCTCTCCTTCCTTCCCTCCCTTTTTCCTTCCTTTTCTTTTTCTGAGCCTGAATATTCAGTCCTTTCCTTCATCTGGCAATTCTGTAACTGTGGGTATTCAGAAACTAATGTAGCTTCCATCTAATTCCTGTTCTGGAAGGACATGTTGGTGTGCCATTTTGTCTTCTCTGAGTTATAGACTAGGTCTGTATTTGGCCATTAAACCTACCATGGCAAGATCTATTTAGAATTTTTAGTTGATTGTCAGCTGGTCTGTGTAAAATGTATTGGAATTGGCCTCTGGCTAATAGAATGGACTAAAAACTATTCAACTTTGTAATAGACCCATTCTTCCATGAGTGAGGGCACTGACCCAGGTTTCATGCAAGTCACTGATTGACTAATATGTGGGCAGAGATCATGCTTGTTTATTTATTTTTTATTCCATGCAGTGATTGATGCCTAGCACACTGGAGACATTGGATACCTATTTGTAAAGTTGACAGGAAAGTCTCAGGAGATCTGGCTTCCAGTTTCAGTTCTACTACAGACTAGCTGTTGGAGTGTAGCAAATTACTGAACCACTCTCAGCTGCCTCATGCATATTACCGTACATTTTGGAGACCTATTGAAATCATTCCTGAAGATCTTTAATTTCCATTGGAAATTTGTTTTATAGGTTCTCAAGGTAATAACTTTCAAGTTCAAGAGTAAAAAATATTGATTCACTTTATTTTGAAAGATATGCAAATTTAATTCCAAAGAATTGTGCAGGGAAAACAGCTCAGATGTTTTTGTCTTTTCCTCCCATGTTGACATACATTACAAATGACATTTACATGTAGGATACTCTTCCACAGGTGACCGACCCAGAATGGGAATGAGGGACTAGGACAAGGACAAGAGAGACTGTGGGATTATGTGTAATTCCAAGTCAAACTGTAGTCTTACCCTTCTCTTTCACTTAAAAAAAAAAAAACATATTGACTAAGACATGTTTCAAAACTACCATAATAAAAATGTGGGTGGAAGGTATAGGACAGGCATATTGACCAAAAAGATCTAACAGCGAGTCTAGACACCCAACTATGTATCCATGGAAAACTGCTATATAATAGAATCTCTTCCCAACCAGTGGAAAGAAGATGAATCATTTAGTGGACGATGTTGACTCACTGTGGGGGAAAAAGTTAGAGTCTTATCTTACAACGCATACAAAAATAAATTCCAAATGAATTAAAGACCAAAGTATAAAGGGAAAATATACAAATCTTGTAGAAATTGCTAAGAAGGATATCTTTGTTACTCTGGGGTTTGGAGTAAATTTCTTAACCAAGACCCAAACAACATAAACCATAAGTGGAAAATTGATGCATGACTACATCAAAAGTAAAGATTTCAGTTCAAAACAGTTAACCTACCTGACAGACAGCACCAGGGAAAGATGTTTGCAGTGTCCAAAATCAATAAGGAATTAATGCCCCAAGGGACTCCTGCTGTTTAAGTGAGAAAAATACAGGAAACCCATCTTGGAAAAATATGGGCAAAGGATATATAGGCAGTTCATAGGAGAAATCCAAATTGCTAAGGAGCTTATGAAGAGATACTTCACTAGTATCAGAGAAATGCAAATTTAAATTACAATGTGATCCACTTTGAAATCATCAGATTGTCAAAAATTGAAAATCTTATTAATATCAAATGCTGAAAGGACGCTGGGATGTGGGAAGCCTGAGGCAATGCTGGAGGAAGTATAATAGCCTGAGCTTCAGCAGTCCCATTCCTGGTGCAGCCGGAGTTGGGCTCACACAAGTCCACCAGGGACAGCTCTCCACATGCTCCTTACAGCAGTGTTTATGGGAGCAAAGAATTGGAGTCAACCAGGAGGTCATCGCTAGGACAGTGGCAAGGCAACATGGTTATAAGTCAAGCCGTCAGCAGTAATAATTAGATTTGCATATAATAACAAGGATGGATTACAAAATCCTAGATTTGGGTGAAGAAAGTAAGACTACAATGAGATTTTTGGCTCATTGACTTTTATAAATTAGGTATGCACACACAAGGCAATACCATATATTATTCAAGCATATTCATATATCTAAATAAAGATTAGAATGGGGGGGACTGAAACAGAGGGCAGTTGGAGTAAGGATCAGAAAATAAGAGAGAAAGCCATGGTAAAATAAAAGAAGGGTCTTTTATGGATTGACGAGTACACTATGAACTAAAGAGTGGAATTAATTCAACTCTGGTCCAAAAGAAAAGAAGAACAGGAAGTACAATCAAATTGTAATTGGGTAAGGGTGAGAGATATTAATGGTAATAATTTTGAAATATTCTGTTTATATGGTGTCTGATAAATCATTAATAAACTCCAATTCTTCATTAGTTGTAATAGATTACTTGCCACACAATAACAGCTGTTAGGACCCCAGGGCTGAGAACCATAGCTGGAACTGTTTGTGTTCACAATTCTTTGCTTAATCCTATGGAGATGACATAGTCATAAAAACTAAAGAGAAGAGGCTTCAATATTCGAGACACAGTTAGGAGAAAGACTTGGGGATGGTTTACAATTTATTCTATAAGGACCTAGTCTAAATACCTCTTTATCCATATTTTATTTCTTCCATCTAATATTTCAAACCACCCCCTTATATTTGTAGAATGAAAAGCCGAAATCTAAATAGCTCTAACATTATTTCCCTAATTCCCATAGCCTGTACTGCCCGGGTGTCAGTCTCTAAATTCCTAATACAAATGAACAGAAGACAAAATCATTTTTGCAGGAGTCTTGAAATGAAGTATTTCAGTGGAACACAGAGAAACAGATAAATTTTGCAAAGCTGTGAAACTGGAGAGGGGGCTGTCCTCAAAATCTACCAACCAGAGACCTAGAAGGAATTGCTTGCTGGAGACTCATATCTCTCCCTCTCTCTCCCTCCCTCTTTCTCTTTCCCTCTCTCTCCCTTCTTCTTCCTCTCTCTCCTTCTCTCTTCCTCTCTCTCTTCCTCTCCCTCCCTCTCTCTCTTTCCCTCTCTCTCCCTCTCTCTTCCTCCCACTATCCCTCCCTCTCTCTCTCCCTCCTTTCTCCCCACTTATTTGCACCATAGTCACCTGTCAATTTCATCAGAGAAACTTGAATGGATTTTCTAATCTGCTCCCAGACTGATCAGTTAATTAAGTTGATCTCCATGAGCCTGTTAAAGAACCAGGTCTTGTCTCTTCATGTCATGCAGTTCCCAGAGAACTCCCTTTCCTGTGGTGTGCTTATCAGAGGCATTCAGGAAGATGAATCATTCTTACTAATATTTTACCCTGCACACCAATTGATTTTTCAGTGTGAATTTTGGACTTTACATTGTTAGCACACTCACTGCAAATTCACTGTGCAACCTCTTGCTTGCAGGTCAGAATTGGGTGGGTTTCTATTTCTTAGTTATTTATTATTTATCACTTTAAAATAGGAAATTCTTGGTCTCATACAGAATTGTTACAGGTTTACTTTATCCATTTGCTTTGAGGATTGGAATGAAACTGATAAATAACACAGTTATTTCTTGTGGTAATTGACTCTGAGGCAACGTGTGGGCTTGTGGCGGCCTGTGAGGCCACCCCTTGGGTGTGAATGTGTGAGCATTGTTGATAACCAGAATGACTTTAGGGGGAAGTGAGGCTAGTGTCCTGGGTACTCTCAAACTTCCTCAGGGGGCTTCCAACCACTTGCAGACCATTACCTCACTAGTGCTCAAAATAACCCAAAGAGGAAGAAAGGAAGGGAGATGCTAATGGGGTAATGAAATGGTATAAAGCACTTTGCTAAGGAAATAGTCTCTTCCTTTCTCACTGACTCCAGTCCCTAAGCCCAGATGCAGAAACTGAGACAGAGGGAGCTGAAATGGCTGGCCTAAGATTCCCAGAGAGAGGCGGCAGCAAAAGCCAGATGGGGAGAGGGAATGATGTCACCCAGCAGACCAAGGGACCTAGGTTGTTATTTTTTAAAGAAATGTTTGAATAAGGGCTCAATCGCTTACTTCAGAAAAGTAGCCTTTTCTTTCTAAATCAGCACTGAGCATGGATAGCTGGGAAGTGGGAAACGTGCTGAGATGAGGGGTGGGCACTGGGCCAAGAGAAAGCCGATGTCGGCGCTCAGAGGTGGGTGCTTTGGGGTGCAGCTGGCCTCTTCTGCAGACTCAGTACTTTGCTGATAAGTGCAATTCGATTGGCTCAAATCTTTATACACATACTCAAGACATCAAGCTAACCTCATCTGGTCTAATTACCCAGGTGTTTTTTGCTTTTTAAATTTTATTTTATTTTAACCAAGGCCTTTGAGGCAGTTTTCTTAAAGAACCGTTTTGATAATGACTTTCATTTTTTTAAAAAAGCTGATATTGGTTTAAGCTTCTTTTCTGCTTTAAAATTATGACCCTGTGTCTTATTGAAAGTATTTTGAGAGTCACCAATAGGACAGTGTGGGTCCTTTCTTTTATTACTCAGGGGCTTTTGCTTGCAGGTCTCCTGGTCTCCACCTTGGTGCGTGCAGCTGCCTCTGAGCCGCCCTCTATGCCCTCCCCACGCCCCACCGTATTCCTTTGCTCGCTTTCCTGGGCCTTTAATGCTCCCTCCTCTCGGCTCTATGAAATCTTTCTTCTCTGGAGGAAGGGGGACTAGGGTGCAAATGGCTGTAAAGATATAGGTCAAAGGAATAAATCATTAATTATAGAATTACAGGCATGTGTGAGAATTTATGAGAAGAAGGAGTTTTATGACGTTCCACCAGGCAGTCCATTTGGAAAGGTCAACCCCACCAGGAAAAGATAGCTTCATTCTTGAAAAAACACAGGTGCTATTGCTTCCCCCTGAGAGTCAGCCTGTCAACAGGTTTAAAGTTATGAATGAATGCAGATAATTCCTTTGTTCATTCAACAGACACAAAAATGAATAAGTTATAGCCCCTTATATCATGGAGCTCACAGATGTGTAAACAAATGAGAAGCATTATAGTGGTAGATACAAAAAGCAGAATTTTTTGGCATGAAAGTAGGTGTGTTTGAGGAATTTATACATAACCAAAATTCAAGAAGACATTTATATGTTCTAAGTCCTGGGTGAAACAAGCAGGAATAGCATTTAATAGATACAAACGTATGGTCCAGAATACATTTTTAAAGGCCAATGGAATAATTAAAGATCAAGGCAATCTGTCGACATTACACGGTAGGCAGGGGTACAGACGATGGGGTTGGATGGGCCTGCATGCTGATCACGCCTGTGCCATTTACTTCTCTGATTGTGGACAGGTTTCTTCACCCCCCGTGCTTCAGTGTCCTCATCAAGGTGACAGGTCCCATCCAAATGAACTGCTGGGAAGAGTAAATGAAATAATGCATTTCAAGTGCTTAGAAAATTGCCTGGCAAAAAAAAAAGAAGAAGAAGAAAAATCAGTACTCAGTAAGATTTGACAACTGTTATTATGTTATTATTACTCATAAAGATTTCTTTTAGAAAAATAAGAAGGAAGATTCCCAACTTTTATTTTACAACTTGACCAAAGCAGTAGGCAGTTTTCTGATAAGCTCACTGAGTTGTACTGGTCTCCCAAAACGATAGGAAGCAGCAAGGCAGCTCACTACTTTAGACCTGATATTCTGTCCAGAAGAAGAAAATGTCAGCCCAGGTTCTTGATAAGCAGGAAGAGAAACGTGAGTACGGTTGGACACAAACTCAAACTCTGAGAAAGACAAATGTCAAAAGGACTAGAGAAAATGGACCCATTGTACACCTCTGTGACTTGTGACCATGCAAGGGAGGACTCCTCCTGATGGTGAGGCATTCTTAAAAACGATTTCAATTTTTGCAATCACAACAGTTCTGAGGAGGCAGGAAACAGGGCAATACTGAAAAAAATTCAGGGAGGGCTGTGATGAACTTAACAAGCTCAGGTTTGAAAAAGACTTTTGTAGAAAATTGACAGAAAGCACACAGCCAAGAATGATTCCAAGAAAGTGAGAGTCTACAACAGTCTGAGACATGCAAAAAACTTGTGAAGAATACAAGAGCATCTTACAGATGTTCCAGGCAAGACGATCAGAGCGGGAGAAATAGATCCAGACAATGGAGATGATGGTGAAACTAGAGATGGCTGAGAGAAGGTCAAGTCCTGAGAGACCTGCTCTTATCTGTTTTCTCTGCTAAGGAAAATGGGAACAGGGTGTCAAGAAAGCATGAGCAACGCTAAGGGACAGTGAAAGCCAACAAGCTTTTAAGAAACATGTAGCTACTCTAAATGAGTGCAGATCTATGAAATAAATAAATTTTTTTGCAAGGTACTGAGGCAAAGTACAGATGAGATTGTGTAGTCATTACTGGTTGAAATGAGAAGAATCTTCAAAATAGAAAGGCCTGTTGGGGCACTGGCTAGTTGACTCAGTGGTAGAGTGTTGGCAGGGTGTGTAGAAGTCCCAGATTCCTTTCCCAGTCAGGGCACACGGGAGAAGCGACCATCTGCTTCTCCACCCCTCCCCCATCTCTTTCTCTCTCTCTTTTTATTTCTCCTCCTGCAGCCATGGCTCAAATGGTTTGGGCAAAGTTGGCCCTGAGTGCTGAGGATGGCTCCATGGCCTTGCCTCAGATGCTGAAAGAGCTCGGTTGCCGAGCAACAGAGCAGTGGCCCAGATGGACAGAACATCCCCTGGTAGGGGGCTTGCTAGGTGGATCCCTGTCCGGCGCATGTGGGAGTCTGTCTGTCTCCCTGCCTCTCACTTAATTAAAAAAAAAAAAGAAAGACCTGTTGGGGAAAAATGTTGGCAAACACATTTGTTTATTTTTAGAAATGAAGAGGAAGTTGAGTTTATAGTGTGTTGTTCACCTTGGAGAAGAGTTGGTTACGGAAGTGTTCCTTTGTGAGCCACTGGAAGAGAATGTGGTCAGCACTAGAACCAGCACAGGGTGACAGGAAATAAGCCACATCATCCTTCTTCCTCTCCCTCCCCCCCTCCTCCTTCTTTTGCCTTTGGTATATTGAATACTTTGGTACTGATTTCCACAAAGCATTTCATGAGTTTCTCATGATGTTGATGAGGATAAGAAAAGGAAGGCTGGATTCCAAGATAGTTAGGAAGCTTGGAAACGGTTGCAATGGCCGTGTTTAAAGGCAGTGGTAATGGGAAATCTCAGCCTGCATTTTCCAGTACTGCAGCATAAAGCTCTGTCTCTTTCAAACGGTATTGTCCAGTTCAAACATTATTTTTGTTCACGACTACCATTTAATATATGCCCACTATTTGTCATGGAATATATTGTATATATGTATTTTACCATTTACTTTTTATAAAACTCTGTGAGATAGATATTATTTTACAGAGAGATTAAATGACCTCCCCAAGGGCATACTGAGATTAAGCTGGAGACTGGGGATTCGAACCCTGGAATATCTGATTTCAAAGCCACTGCTCTTTCCATGACACTAAAAAGCTGAAACAGGAGGGAGGGATGGTGAATACATGGAATGAAGTCATCAGGATCCAAAATGATACTGTCAGGGGCGTAGTTTGAATCCAGCAAAAAGCAACTTAACAGGGTAAGCTTAAGATGGGAGTAGAGCCCCCCCACAAATGCTATACAAGTACAGCATGGAGTGGACATGGCTTTGGAGGAGTCTGTGTGATCCCAGATAGTAGAGTTTGCTCCAGGAGCAAAACAACCCACTAATTAGATTTTTGTCCATCGTGAGAGACGATCATAGCTAAAATGAGATTTGGAACAAGAAAAACAAAAGAGGGCTGTGTCTGCTGTCTGGAGCCATTAGTGTAATGCTGATGGATTAGAGCGAGAAGGCAGATTTCCTTGCTGCTATTTTTTGTCTGTCTTCACCATCACGAAAACACAAGGACAATGCACCTCTTATGAGACGGAAATGGGACAGCAGAGTAGGTTGCTGTTGTGTTTTGGAGTCACTCTTTAATTGGGATGTAGACAGGGTTCCGAGGGAAAGAAATCATGCAGGGAACAAGGGAAGAAAGAAGGTAGGGATGTTGGAAGATACAACTTCACATTTAAAAAAAATTGATTTTAGAGAGGAAGAGTGAGAGAGAGAAAAACATTGATTTGTTGTTAGACTTATTTATGCACTGATTGGTTGATTCTTTTTTTAAAATTTATTGATTTTACAGGAGGTGGGGCTGAGAAGTAGTTGCTTCACTCAAGCTGTTCATCGCTTGTCGTATGTGCTTTGACCAGGCAGCCTGGTTTCAAACCGGCAACCTGTGTTTCAGGTCGGCCCTCTGTCCACTGTGCCAGCACACACCAGGCTCATTGGTTGATTCTTGTAGGTGCCCTGACCAGGGATCAAACTAACAACCTTAGCATATCAGGATGGTACTCTAGACAACTGAGCTACCCAGCCAGTTGACTGGTTGTCACATACTACAAGGACCATCATGTAAGAAGAGCACATGTCTACTAATCCTGCAGGACAGTGGCTTTTAAACTTGCTTGGCTGTTACCTATAAAACTTTTATATCTCAACTGATAATACACATAAATGCACATACATAACTGAAACAAGCCTTCCAGAAAACATGATTATCCTTACTATGTTCAATTCACTTTAATCTATTCTATTCTATTTCATTAAAGTGCTGCTTGCTGAGCTGTTGGGCAGATAAAGTATATTATGCTCACTTTGTTTAAGATGGTGCTGCCCACTATTAGTTGCTCTTCTTGTTTGGGATGGGCGTGATTATGTTAATATTGTATTGGGGGAGGGCTTTCACACCAAAAGGTTTTAAAAGGAAGAAAGATCATGTTGTTTGAGAGAAGAGTGATTACATTCTAGGAGGAGCCCATGCTAGAGGAGAGCAGAGAAAGGAGAGCAGAGAAAGGCACATGGAGGAGAGGAGAAGCAGCCAAGATGGTGGAGTGCTGAAGGAGAAGCCAGTTTGTATAGAGTTTGTGCAGAGAGAAGGAGATGGGAAACAGGTGAATAAGGCTGGTGAGGTAGATACCTTTAATTCTAGGAAACTCTGATAAGTCAGTGGCTTTGGGAACCCTGAATGGAAAGGGAAGTGTTTTCCCACTGTGTGTATTTCTTGCCCGCCAGGTGCAAGCTAGGATTAAAGCTGATGGCTCACCAGTTTTTGGCTCCGTTGTTTCATTATGATCTGTCCGAATCTAATGCTAACCTGCATGGGCCAGGTGGCTGTGAAGGTGGCCGTGGCTACTGGCTTTACATAAGCCCATTCAATTGATCTCCTAACTTGTTAATGGGTTGGTATACATAGTTTAAAAGTCCTTGTCTTAGGGACTAGAGCTAGGACCACAGATGGAAGCTGTGAGGTGCTAGCTATTACTTCAGGATCACTAAGAACTTGTGTCAAGCGGAAGTGATAAGACATGGGGTTGGTTTCCTCCTGAAGCAGTGAGTTATCACTTCTTGCAGCATTCAAGCTTAGGCTGAATGAAGGCATGAAAGTAGCAGTACAGAAAGGGCTCAAACACCAAATAGGGTCTGAATTAAACCACCTACCAGGTCCATTCTGTTTCTGAGATGCTGTGGTTGGATTATTGGGATTGGCTGCTAAAAAATTTCTGCCAATTTTGGTTATGTACACCAGAAGGATGGAGTACATCACTCGGGAGGTGAAGGAGGTGTTGCCTCTGCTATTCAGAACCAGTCTGAGAACACATTTGGAAATATTATTTTTGAAGTTATTCACTTATATTTGTTCATTTGTCCAACAAATACTAATGGTGTGTTTAGCACAAGCCAAACACTAAGCTAGGCTTTGGGGATATTGACACAGTGCAGGTCTAATGAAGCTCATTGTATAGTGAGGAAAAAATTATTATCCAATACACATTTTTGGAGTATCTACCTGTCAGTCACTGCTTTAGGCGCTGGGATGCATCAGAGCATCAGTGCAAAAGACAAATTTGTAAAAATCCCTGCTCTAAGCTCCCGTGGAGTTTACAGATTATACCCAATAAGCACAGACATATAATGGATCGATTCGGATTATGGAAAGTACCTGGGAGCCCAGACAGGGCACCAGTCCAGTGCAAGAGGTCAGGGATGTGTTCCTAAGAGGTGGCATTGAACACTAGTACTGCTAGTTGCAGGGAGAGTGGGAGGGGAGAGGAGGAAGGAATATCCCTGACATCAGAGGATATGAAAGAAAGCCAGGCTGCTGGGAGGCAGATGCAGAGGGAGGGAACTGACCCCGCAGGGTCAGGAAGTGGGATTGGATTCTAGGAGACAGCCGGAACCATCAGAGGGTATAAAGGTGTAGAAGGACGCAGAGATCGAGAGAGATGGAGGAATACAGAGAGGGAGAGAAGGTGAACTGAGAGATGTGTGGGATGTAGACTCGACATGACTCATTGTGGGGTGAGCTGGAGAGAGGAGGCGAGGAAGACTCCTGTCTTACTGGAGCAGCTACGGTGATGGGGGAGGAGTCCCAACATGGAGATGAGGAGCAGAGGAGGAGCCGGGGTGGGGTTGAGGATGAGATCAGTTGGGGGCCATCTTTGCTCATGCAGCTCATTCTCCTTGAAATACCACCATCCCACTTACCTGCTGGGAAAACACTTGCTTGTCCTCCAACACTCCAACACCCACGAAGCCTTTTGTAAGCCTCCTCTTTGCCAGACAGAAGCACTCTCCACTTTGTGTCTTCATTCTTCCCTTACAAACTTTGATCACACTTGATCACACTTACTTGTTTGCCTGTCACAGTGATGATGACCATGGGTGTTCACCGCCAGCCAGGCACTGTTCTGAGCTCTTTGCCGGTATTGTCTCGTTTAGCCCTCACCACAGCCCTTTCTGGTCAGGACCATTACTCTCTCCATTTCACTGGGAACCGGAGGCACCAGCAGGTCCAGTGACTTCCCCAGTGAATGTGGCACTCTGCTGGTAAGGACACAGCTGCGGCCCAAGCCCAGGCCAGCTGGGTCCAGGGCCCATGCTCTTAATCACTGTATACGTCCTCTCTGTTTCCTACTGGATTGTACATCTTTGACGTTAGGAAATACGTAATATTAGAAGAAACACACTCAGAGCTTTCACTACCAAAATTAGAAAAACAAACACATTGCAGCTTATAAATGAAACCAATATGAGCAGCCATCTAGATTTTTTTCTTCCTACTGATTCCAGAAATTCTGTGATTTGAAAACCTGGCGACCTGTAAGTGCCGTCATAGAAGTTTCGAGTTGGCTCCGGTTCTACCCTCTGATTTTAAAGATGAGGCGACTGGGGCACTGAAGCTTGAAATGCCCACAGCCAGAGTTTCTGGCAGGGCTGACGGCCGGGCCAGGTCCCTTGTGTGTGTCTGATTGTCATTCCAGTGCTCTTGAGAGAGCAGGGCTGGGGGCTTCCTCAGGTGGGTGCTCTGCTCTGAGCACCCTGTCACCTAGTCTCAGCCGTGGGTCCCTCTTCTCCTTTATCAGCCGTTGACTCTAGGCACGTGGTCACTAGGATGTAATCTACCCCGGGGTGGGGTCCTTGTTTTGTCCACTGATATATCTCAGGACCTCAGATCATGCCTGCCACCTCGCCAACACGCCAAGTATGCTGGACGGACGATACTTCCCTGAGCACATCCCAACCTTTCCTGGTTCCACGGCTTTTAAACAGGATGTTTTCTCGCTAACAAAACCTCATCTCTCCAACTCTTCAAAACCTATCTCATTCTTGAAATTTGAGTCAAATTTCCTTTGGTAAAATCTTTCTGAAATCCTTCCTTCCCTTCCTCTGCATTCCTACAGTGGCCCTGTGCTTTGTTGGGCTTTTTTTGTTGTCGTTTCTGTTTTTCCCCTCTCTCCCTTTGGAACATGCTCAGTGCCTAGCCATAGCTCCTGGGCATTAATGAGCCCCTGAAATGGTTTGTTAGGGTGGGACCATGAAATGAACATTGTTCGCACATTTAAAGAAGGGTTAGGCTTGCCAATGTAATCCTAAAGTAGGGGTTGGTAAAGATTGTTCTGTAAATATCCTAACCTCAGCGGCCTTCGAGGTCTCTGTCTTAGGAATTCAGCTCTGTCCTTGTAGTGTGGCAACAGTCACAGGCAGTATAAAAATAGATGCGTGTGGCTGTTTCAATAGAACTTTATAGATTTTAAAACCCGAATTTTATATAAATTTACAAGTCATAAAATACTATTAAAATTTTTTTCCCTACTATTTAAAACTGGAAAAGCCATTGTTAGCTCACAGACTGTAAAACCAGGCATTGGAGTGGATTTGGCCTGCGGGCCCTAGCTGGCTAGCACCTGCTCCTGACAGCAGGCCGGGAGCCAGTGGGCGGAGGTGACCTTTGACTCCGTGGAGTTGACTTCACTAGGAGGGGTAATCTGTCCTGGGGAGCTGTTCTCACCAGAGATTTCCAAGCAGAGGAGGTCTGAGGACCAGCTGGAAAGATGTAGTGGGGACAGGCAGGAGGCAGAACGCAGGACACGGGACAGGAGATGCCCTCCCTGGGACGCCCTCTCTTCTACAGATTCCATGCTGGTGCTGGGGTAAAACCACAGGGTCCCGACTGCCTGGAGGGGGAGGTCACTCTGAATTCGCAAAAAAGTGTAAGTTATACAAGGGTTTATAAGACATGATGCTTCCTTCTGTTCAGGGACATTCATTCGGTAATCAAACGAACACTTCACAGAGGGCTGTCAATAATCCATTTGAATTGCACTTTGTATTTTTCAAAGTGCTTTCCAGTACATTGTCTCCATTGATCTGCCCAGGAGCCTAGGAGACAGACAGCCCTGTTTTACAGGTGAGGTCAGAAGGCACGCTGTCTGGTGGCGCAAAACCAGTCTGTGCTGCTCGGGATAGCCTCCATAGGCCTGCCGTTGGAGATAAAAATGACAACTTTACATTTTGTTTTAAGGGTGTGTTATGAAGTTTTAAGAATCTCAGTTAGCCTGACCAGGTGGTGGCACAGTGGATAGAGCATTGGCCTAGAAGGCAGTGGATTCAGGTTTGAAATCCCAAGGTCGACGGCTTGAGCGCAGGCTCACCAGCTTGAGTGCGAGATCCTAAATGTGACCCCATGGTCGCTGGCTTGAGCCCAAAGGTTGCTGGCTTGAAGCCCAAGGTTGCTGGCTTGAGCAAGGGGTCATTGGCTTGGGTGGAACCTCCTAGTCAAGACACATATGAGAAAGCAATCAATGAACAACTAAGGTGCTGCAATAAAGAATTGATGCTTCTCATTTCTCTCTGTCCCTGTCTGTCCCTCTCTCTTACAGAATAAATAAATAAATAAATCTCATTTATATAGGAAGAATAAACATTCCTGATTCAAACTTATTTTTAACCCTTGAGAATCTGTATATTTTAAGGCTTTATTTTGATTTAATATTCTTTTAATATGTTTTAATTAATATTTTTATATTGTTTTCAATATTTTAGGCTAGAAAATGCTTATTTTACCACAAAAATAATTAAAATAATAAATATATAAAAGTATCTATATACTGCTAAATCCCACAATATAGTGAAAAATCCATGTTACAAAATTAGATATATACAATTTAAAAATCTGTAATACAGTGAGACTACAAAAAGTGAACTGTGATATGGCGAGGGATGACTGTACTAGAAACATGGTCACCTACCCAGGTGAGCATGTAGTTTGTCAAATTGTAGTTACAAAGTCTAGCAAGAGTTCAATGAACGCTGATGGGCTAGAAGACTGGTTTGCACTCTGTTCCCTAAGTCAGGATGAAAAGGTGTTTTTGCTATGTTCTCTCACACGGGAAAGTGAAATTTCCCCCTCACAGATGACAAGACAAAGGTAACATCAGGCCTGACTAGGTGGTGGCGCAGTGGATAGAGCATCAGACTGGGATGCGGAGGACCCAGGTTCGAGACCCCAAGGTTGCCAGCTTGAGCGCGGGCTCATCTGGTTTGAGCAAAGCTCACCAGCTTGAACCCAAGGTCACTGGCTTGAGCAAGGGGTGACTCAGTCTGCTGTAGCCCCACAGTCAAGGCACATATGAGAAAGCAATCAATGAACAACTAAGGTGTCGCAACGAAAAACTGATGATTGATGCTTCTCATCTCTCTCTGTTCCTGTCTGTCTGTCCCTACCTATCCCTCTCTCTGATTCTCTCTCTGTCTCTGTAAAAAAAAAAAAAAAAAAAAAAGTAACATCAGTTCTTCCCAAGTCTCAAAGATCTGAAATGCATTTTGAATTAGAAAACCATTTTTCAGAGTTCAGAATTCTTCACTCCAGTAAATGAATCGTTTACAGAAATTAGTGAGAGCGATTCTGATATGGTAGGAAAGCTACTCCAATTGCCTGGAGGTGGTTTTCCTTCCTTCTTGTCCCAGAAATGTGACATGGGAGGAAACACAAGAAGCAGCAGCCAGTGATCTGGGGGATAAATCTGCTTAATTCCCCCTAAACTTGGGGCTCTCATCAGCGCCTCTGCCAAATGAGGCTTTGGCACAGCTAAGGGTGCCTTGGCAAACTTTTTTAATTTCCCAAGAGTAACTTCCTGGTTCTTAATTAGGCCTTTTATTCCTAGATGTCTATATTTAACTGTGCTCTGTTAGTGTTGACCCCTTTTGGATACGGCCAAGAACTTCAGGGAAGTGGCGGGTGAGTCTAGACACAGCAATTATTCAGATAACTAAGTCCCCCAACCTTATTCTTAAAGTAAGACAGTCTGAGGAAGTGTCCAGTTACTGAGCGATGCCTGACTCCGTTCGTTAGGGAGAAGCTGAGCATTTTCCTTCGCTTGGCCCCCAAAGGCACAGCACACACTCAACCCACGGAAGGGCCAGGCCAGGACTGTTGGTTTTACCGGTGAACCGGCAGAATAGAGGATGGGGGGGATGACAATGGAGTGGAAGAGAAGCCTAGTGAAAGGCTCTCAACTGTGAGCAAGGAAACTGCAAGCATGTTCAGTCTACCCTTGTTTGTTAAAAAGGAAAAAGAAAAAAGAAAAACTAAAAATAACCTCAATGTCTATCACAGGAGAAATGGATTAATAAATTATGGTACATTCACACAATGGAATACAGTTCAACAGCATGCAAGTGAATGAGACGGAGTTATGCCTAGCGATGTGGATACATCCCCAAACTGATGTACTGAGAGCAGAAAGCCAAGCTGCACAAGGTTAATGTGTGAAAACCTCTGGGGAAGAGGCAAAGTTCTGAGCGTGGACAAGACTCAGTCTTCAGCAGAGTCTGAAATGTTTATTTCTTTTCAACTGGGTGGTAAATTCATGGAGAGTCACCAATGATATTGTGAGCTGTACTCCACAGTGTGCCTGAAATCATTCACTAACAAAGGAACGGGACTCAAAGGAGAGCTGGGCGGCTGTGTGTTGGGGATGAGGCGGGGGTGACAGTGGCTGTCTCAGAAGAGGAACTCCTGGGACTTCTCCCTGCATTGTGATCCAGGACCGTCTCAGGGAAGTCAGAGTGTGTGAGGGGGACTGCTCTGGGTGGAAGTGTAGAGAACAAGGTTCTAGAATTAGTGCTGCCTCCCTTCGGAGTTGTGACCTGCAGTGAACTCGTAGCTTTCTTAGGTCCTTCCTCTCTAACAGAGGTTCTCCCTGCCCTTGCCAAAATCTAGCTGCCTTTGGTTGTGGAATCCAACCCCAGCTGCCCTGCTAGGCAGCCTTGCTGGGGAATTGGCCCCCTTGGTGTTGGCAGCTCAAGGGGCAGCACGGGGCCGGGAAGAGTGGGCTTATCAATACTAGACAGAGCTGGCTTACAAATCTACTCTCATAACCCTTGGGGCCATGCCCATGATCCTGGGGAATAATTACATGAAACAAGAATTTGTTGTTGCTGTTGTTGTTTTATGGATGATTCTGAATCTACACAAAGTTATATACTATTACCCCTATTGAAAAAATTACCCATTATCCAGCCTCAACAACTATTAACTCATGGTCTGCTTATCCACTGATTTACTTTTCCACAACTTCTTGTATCATTTTGAAGCAAATCTCAGACAAAAGATCATGTATTAGTCAGGGTTCTCCAGAGAAGTAGAACCAATAGGATGTCTCTATATCCATCTTTCTGTCTTTCTGTCTGACTCTCTGTCTATCTATCTAGCCTCCTATCTATCAAGATTTGTTTTAAGGAATTGGCTCATCCAATTGTGGGGGCTGGAAATTCACCTAAGAGTTCACATTGCAGTCTTTAATTCAAATCTGACCGGCTAGAAACACAGGCAGAATTTCTTCTGTATTGGAAACTTTTAGCAGAATTTCTTCTTCCAGAAGCCTCAGTCTTTTGTCTTAAGGCTTTCAACTGATTAGACGAGCACCACCCACGTTGTGGAGGGCAATGTGCGTTACTCAAAATCTACTGATTTAAATGTTAATCACATTTAAAAGAAAAGTCTTCACAGCAACATCTATACTAGCGTTTGACCAAGCTATTGGGCCTAGCCAAGTTGACACACAAAAGTTACCATCACAGACCATTTTATTAGTAACTATTTCAGTATGTGTGTCAAAAATAAGAACTCTTTATACAATAACATAATATTATCACACTTAATAAAATTAACAGTGATCTTAAAACCATCAGATTTCCAGTTAAATTAACATTTAACTTTCTACTGTTTTACAAATGTATAATTCTTAATTTTATGATGCGTTTATTTTAGTTGGGGTACAATTAAAGTCTATACCTTGTGAGGAGTTAAATATTTGTTTTTATATCTCTTAATCTACAGGTTCCTATAACATTTCTCTCTTTTCTTTGCAATTAATTAAAAAATATTATTTGTCCTATAGAAACCCTCACATTCTGGATTCTGCTAGTTGCATATTCTTAGTGTCAATCATCATATTCCTCCATCCTCTGTGTTTTATGTAAACTGGTAGTTAAATTTGGAGGCTCAATCATTTAAAGAAACACTTATTTGCATAATTTTAAGAGTGCTTTAAGAATTTCTTACTACCTATCTTACAAACAAAAGTATCTCCCCTGTTAGTTTGCTAAGACCTAAAATTGCCTAACCAGAAGTCGTTTTATTTTGTTGCTCAATTAAAATGCAAATATTTCTAGAAAAGGGAAAACTTATGTGACACTCATTCTTGAATATGAACACTTTTATGAAATTCTTTCCTGAGTTGGTTTCTGAAAGAGAAGGAAGAGAGAGGAATGTTGGTGAGAAGAGTCTGTGGGCAGTGGGTGTGTGTTTCATAGCGAGGGGACATGGGTCACTATGGGGCAGACAGAATCAGTGAAGATGGGGATCATCCTTAAAGCCTCCTACTGTGTTGAGCACTTACTAGGCTGTGGACATTGTATTCAGTGCTCTCAGGCAATTATTTCATTTCAGTCATAAAGCAACCCTGGGAAATGAGTGGAATTTATAGCCATTTTAAAGATATAAACACTGAGGCTCAGCCAGGCTTCAGAAACTGGCTAGAGGGCATGTGGCTACCAGGTGGTGTACTAGATTCCTCTCCACATCTCTGGCCCCTGTGTTCTTTCCACTACCCCATAGCTGCTGCCCCCTCCTGCTGTCACTTTGGCTTTGGGCTGGATTGACAGGGGCGATGAGAGGTGACTCCCCCACATGGGTGCTTTCCAACCTCCAGTGTAACTTACTCCTGGACACTAAGCCCAGAATCGGATCCTTTTAGCGGGCAGTCAGGGGTCTGCTTGGTGGCCATAACAAGTCCTTTTTGTTTCTGGTTTTGTTTGGGGGGGGGGGGCTTTTTGTTTGTTTTTGTACTTTTGCCCTTTTCTGGAAAAAAAACGATGGAAATGCTGTCTCTGAAAACCCAGTCTGCTGATTAGACAGAAAGATGCTTATGACTTCTGTGGTGCTCCCATGACTCAGCAGTATTTTGAAAAAGAAATTGTATTTGTTTATTGTGCAAATGAAACTGTAAGACTAGCAGAAACAGAAAAAAGAGAGAGAGACGGTCTCCTGGAATGATACCACCCCAACAAAATCAACTGTTTCCATTTCTTGATTTTCCTTGTCAGCCTCTGGCTGGAGGCATGGGCAGTTTTTCCAGTTCGGTTCGGTTCCGTTCCTTTCTGGGCCTACAAAACAGTTGGAGGAAGTGGGGAGAGACAGGTCTCCCTCTGCCCTCCTCCCTTTCATGGCCATTCAGAAGTTGCTCAGTTTGCAGCATTAACCTGCAAGACTCCACATCCCCGGAGCCCAGGAGAGGGGCCAGCAGGGCCTTATTAACTTAGTTTCCTCGTTTTCTTCTGCTGGCCTTTGTGTGAACAGCGCCCTGAGCCTTTGTAGGGTAGCGCTTTCTTTTCAACCCAGAAGGGGAGGATAGAAACTAGCCAAGGTAATTGAGAAGAAAAAGGAGAAAAGAACCAACTAGTCCGTACAAGCCGTTCTGATCTTCCTTAATTCTGAGATCACACAGCCGCCCCTCTCTCTTATTCCTGGGTGTCTGTTGCCTCATTTAGGAAAATGTATTTTGTAGGCAATTCTAACATTCTAAGACAAAAAGAAGTATGTGGATTCGGTTGGCCCTTGAACAGGTGTCAGCCATTCATTTATATTCTACCTGCTGAGTCCACGTGGAGGGTAGGCCTCCACCAGAGTTTAGTGTGTCTTTAGAGAGTTAAGTTCTGCTAGGCACAATCTCTTGTGTTAGCCAGCTAGGAGGAAGGTGGAGAGCGTTTACTGTCATTACCTGCGTACAATAAACCCTTTGAGACATCTTTAAAGAGAAATGCACCAAGAAAAAAAAAGTTAAGTTTTTGAAAGAAATCATTTGTCTTTAGACTAATTCATCTGGGGATGATACCGGTTGCTGCAGACAAAGCTGTCTGGAGTCTGGCTTCAGGGTTTAGAATGATAAAATATTCATGGCGTATAATTTTGCATAATTTGTTTAGCTACCAAGACATAATTTAGTTATTTGGTGCATGAATCCCTCAGAAGGCCTAAAGAAGAGGAAAACGGACTTTAAGAAGCTGAAGCCAGCTCTGAAGCAAATATAGAAAAGATGGCCACATCCTATAGCATCCTGTGTACTTAATGCATGCACACTCACCCATCTGCATATAATTGATTCTTCCTACTGATCCTTTGCACTGTTTTACCAGGCATTTTACATATATTAGTTACCTAGCTTCACTTTGCATGTGGCTGTCTATAAACCCAAAGGAGAGAGCTATAGAACTAGTGTTCACTTTCATCAAGATGGATTTAGATGATAAAATTCCTTGATGGTAAGGTCAGAGAGCCAACATCCATGCTGATTTGTTTATTTGAAGCCTAAATAGCTGATCTCCATGTCCAGTGCTGTGTCGTGCACTTACAGGCATATTTGTCAAGAGTGATCCCTGTGCCCGGGGGAGCTCACGGTCTAGTTGAAACAAGACATAGAAGCGGGAACAGCTGGAGAACAACTGGCTGGAAGGTATTGCGTAAGCAGGTGCAGGGTAGCAAGGCAGAGCCCTGACACCAAGATGCAGAGGAAATGCAGATAAGGGAAGATGATTGTTCTCTCTTCCCTCAGTGTCCCTGCCCAGGTCATGTTCCTGGCCTCTCTCTCCAGGCCACTGCGGCAGGGATCACCGATCTCTGGGTCCCGTTCTTCACATCAAGATAGTTAAGGACCTCTCTAAATGCAGATCTGATTGTGCTGTGTCCCTTCACCTTAAGAGCAAGCCCAAGTCCTTCGCGTGGCATAAGAAGTCTGTCCCCGGGCCTTGGCACGGCGTCTTGCCTTCTCCTCGGGAAGCAGCCGTACTTCTCTAGACCTCACCATTGATTGTCTCCCACCAAATGACCTCACCGCCTTGTCCCACGTAGCTCCTTTTCTTCAGTTCAGCTGAGGCGTCAGCCCTTCTAGCATGTCCCCTCTAACTCCCTGAGACTGGGCTAGTTAGTGCTCTCTGTGTGTCCCCCACTGACCTGGAGCTTTCCTGGCCTATACTTAACGACAGAGCATTCTCAGTGTCGGTGGTTGGGAATCAGTGTAGTGGAGCTCTGAAGTCAGACCTTCTGGGTTTGAAACCAAGACTCATCATTTAGTAGTTTTATAATCTTAAGGAAACTGTTTCTCTTCCCTGTGTCGCTGTTTTCTCATCTGTAA
Source organism: Saccopteryx leptura (assembly GCF_036850995.1). NCBI lineage: Eukaryota > Metazoa > Chordata > Mammalia > Chiroptera > Emballonuridae > Saccopteryx > Saccopteryx leptura. The sequence goes on along the minus strand of NC_089503.1, from coordinate 219,941,674 downwards.
AATGGGGATAATGATGGCATCTACAGCGCAGAGCTGTTATGAGGAATGAATGACATTATATATATAAAAGCACTTAGGCTAGACTAGAGCCTGGCATGTCCTCAGTCCTCAATACATGTTGGCTACTGTCAGCATAATGCTTGCTTCTTAAAATAATTGCAATAATTTATGATATGTATGCATACATAATACAGGCATACTTGTGTACCTACATTTACATATAATGTTATGTGATATAACAATCTTAGCTATTGCTGTGATAATTATTGGTTAGTCTCCCCGTCAACACTGTAACCCCCTGCTGCCCAACCAAGCAAGCACCTGCAGCCAGTCCCAGGGGCTGACAGATCAGCATGCAGCTCGTCTGTGACCCCCAGGGTGTGCTGTTTGGGAGGCTCTATGGTAACGGACTGGCAGGGGCTGGGTGTGTTTGCAGCTGTGTCTCCGCGTGGTGCCTGATGTGTCGGTGGTGCTCACTAACCACTTTGGGAAAGAGTGAATCAATGAACTAAGGCATGGAAGTTTTCATATGGGAAGAGAATTTTTGGAAGAGTAGAGAATAAAATGGAAGGCTGGGTTTGTCAGAGGTATGTGGGGAAGCTGGTCACACCTGAGGGGACAGCACAGAGGGGCCATGGAGCAGGTGCGTGAGGGTCAGGAGAGAGCACCGGCGGTTTGTGCGCCACTGGAATCATCTTATTTGCCCGCCAAGCACTTAAAGCCGCACACACACTGCCGGATTGGAGGACACAGCTGGCCTGGTCGAGCCTGGAAAGTCGGGCGGTGAACATGGAGAGGAATAAAAGCATAAGGAAGCCCAGTAAAATCCAGAATTCTACATGTAAGAAAAATAGGTTTGATTGCAAAATGACTACTGTAAAATTGTAATTTCATATGAATTTTAAAACTAACCTTTTACAGGTTATGACGGTAATACATATTTATTGCAGAGAATTTGAGATATGGAGGAATACCCTGGTCCAAACCCCTCATCCTGGGTTTAGTTTCGCTGCTTAGGGGTTTGGGATTCCAGGCCAGTTATTACAACAGGGACCTCAGAGGGGCTACAGAAAAGTCTGCTGCCTGCTGGGCCTCTACGGCTGGGAGCCTGCATCTCCCTGCTGGGACAGTGTGAGGGCTGACTGTAAGCCAGAGGCCACTGGTCAGTGTCAGCCTCAGAACTATTTCTGGGCAGCCCCTGGCTGGCTCCTGCTGTTGTCCCCACCCCCACCCCCCGCATGACACTGCTTCCACATTCGGGGCCCACTGGGACTCAGCTTGCTTGGGCTGCCTCCCCTAGCTCTGACTTCTGGCCATCGGGTTCAGTGGTTCCACTTTTGAAGTCAGTATAAGTGTGGTTTTGGTGGATTCTTAGAGCCCCCTCTAGATTTTGATGACTCGGTTCCTGGACTGAACCACTTGGCAAGTGAACTGTGTGTGTGCGTACACGAGCGGGCAGAACTGAACCAGGACTCAGTTTTGGTTCTTGACAATCCTTGGCCTCTAGCATAGGTATGGGTTGAAAGTACCTGCCCCACCACTTCTCTGCATAAACTCCTCCCCTGACCCCGCCAGAGATTTGATAAAAATGAGACCAGGACTCTATGCCCAGGATCTAGTTTAAAAGGGTGACTTACTGTGGAAACAAAGGAGCATTTCAGATGTCACAGAGGGGCCGTGACTCAAGTCCAGCCTAGTTCTAGAGTGTTGGGTTCAAGCTCCCGAGATCCCACCGGGCTGAGGTGCAGTTCGTCCTGGAGCCTGAGCCAGGGCGGAGCCTGGAAGGGCTCCTTGTGAAAGTCAAGGGACAGCGGGATTGAGGCGAGGTGGGGTTCTGGAGCAGAGAGGCAGGCTGTTCTCAGCAGGAAGAGGTATCAGAAATATAATACGCTTTCCCGGGAAGTGTGAGAATCGCTTCTGTAAATCTCCAGGCAGATGGTCATGTAGCTTCTACTCGGACGTGTCCTGTAGCAAGGGGCTCATTCACTCGTTCATCATTCAGGCTCTCAGAATGACAGAAGATTCTTCTGGATTAAGCTGAAATGTGCTTCCTGCGACCATCCATCTACATGCCCTAGTTCTGCCCTGGAAAGAGCCACCACAGATCCAGGCTGGTCCCTAGTGATAGCTGTGGAGACAGTAGTGTGCACACTCTACCTCCTTCTAGGCCATGAGCGAGCTTTCTGTCCGTCTCTGAGCCAGGCTGGGGCAGATCTGATCCGGGGACAGCGTTATCACCTCTGCTCACAGTGGAGTCATGGGGTTTGCTTTCTGGCAAGTGGAGGAGGTGTGGGATAGAGCCCCTCAGCAGAAGCCAGGCAGGACCAGAGAGATGGCTTCACCTCCTTGGGTTGTTTGTAGCCCGACTGGAGCAGACGTTTGCTAACATCAGGAGTTATTCCCTTCTCAGCATCAGGCCTAATATTTGGTTGTTTTAAAGAAATTTCAGGCCTCTGGGAGGTCTGTATTGAATGATCATTCTGTCCCTTTATTCTCTAGGCAAAACAGAACCATAAACTTATTTATTTAGATATTACTGTGTTTCCCCATGTATAAGATGCACCCTTTTAAAAAAATGTGAGGTCTAAAAACTAGGTGCATCTTATACAGTGGTTGTAGTTTTTTTACTTGCATTTGACAGTGATGAGGAGTTGTATGACTTTTATAATGAATAAAACTTGAATTCAATAACTTTATGTAATACATTTTTTTTTTCAAATTTTGGGCCCCAAAATTAAGGTATGTCTTATACATGGGGAAATACAGTAGCTTATTTGTTTCAGCTTTCTACTAATGAGTCAACATTTTTTTATAAGTCTCAGCAAATTTTAAGGCCTTTCTTCTTGTTGGGAGGTGAACACACAGATTCTGGTCCCAATGGGACATTGGCTTTAAGGTGTCTGAGTCTTTTTACCAACTTTAGGGCAGCACTAACTGGGGTGTGGCCTTGGATCACAACCATGGGGTTGTGGGCAGGTCCCACAACTAGGTCCCAGAAACTAGGGGTTTTCTGGGCAGGTCCCTCTCTGCTCTTTCGTAGCAACATTAAACAGCAAGCAATTCTTCCAGTTGCAATTTCTTTCATCAACTCTGTAAGCACTGACTGTGTATGCCACTCATTGCAGCAAAATAAAATTTAGGCTTCAAAGATAAGTGCATGCAAATTTGGTGTGACTTCAGAACAATAGTTAAAAGTTTTGATCAGTTATTTCCATCACCTTCCACCTTTTCCCAAGAGAGGATTAAAATGTAAGCTTTCAAAGGAGCTTCAGGACCACATAGAATAATTGATCAAAGACCTCCTGGAACTCTATCAAAATCTGACTGTGTGTGGGATCAAGTTAGAAACCATCCCACCCAAAAGAGGAAAGGACAATCCTATTAAAGATTAAGTGGGTTGATTTTAATGAGAGCAGCAATGAGGAAATCCCCAGGCTTTTGAACAGGAATGCAGAATACCTAACTTGGCTATAAGGAAGATCTACTTGAAGAAATAGTGGAGGGCTGGAGGTGAAGAGACCATTTATAAGATGTGTTGGGTGTCAGGTCAGCTATTGTAGGGATGAGACCCCAAAATACAGTGGTTTAAAGAACATGCATATAGTATTCTCTATCTTGTCTGGTGTGATGGTTACACAGGGACATACAACTATCAAAACTCAGTGAAAGGACCCCCTAATATATGTGCATTTTGGTGGTGTTAATTGTACCTCAGTTAAAAACAACTAGACATTTATTTCTCCTTGACATAATAGTCCAAAGATGGGTGAGTCAGTTGCAATTCTGTTAGCTCGGCTGTGCTAAAATTGTAACCTCATCTCAGCTGCCCGGTAAGGGTGACGAGGGAGGAGGAAATCCAGGGCACGAGGCATACGGCTTGTTCTCTGTTGGATCTGACTTGGAATTGGACACATTGCTTCCATTCAGATGCCTCAGGCCCAGGCTGAGTCACTAAGCTACCTAAAAGATGGAGAAATACAGACTCAAGTGGAAAAGCCCTGTGGCCAGCTGGAACTCCAGAGGGTGGGGTTCTATGCTAGGGCAGAAAGGAAGAACAAAAGAATGGTGCTGTGAACACTCGGGGAGGGGGGTACAGCCACTACCTGAGGTGGTCATGGTAACCTAGGATCCATGACAACCATGGAGCAGACGGGCAAACATCAGAGTCACTCAGGGACATCATTGACCCAAATGGACCCTCAGCCCAATTGTTTGGACCTAAGGATAGTGTAAAAGAGCATTCCAATTGGTTATTGGTTACAGTTGGTTGGAGACGGTAGGTCAGGAAACAGTGGGACCATGATGGGAACGGGAAACCAGGAGGACAGCTGGCGTGCGGGGTGGGGCAGGCAGAGGCGATGGCCATGGGAGACTTCAGGTCTCTATCCTTAGAGATGTTTAATAATAGAGGAGGCAGCTGTCCCTGTTGTTTCGGGTGTGTCTGCCTGCAACCAGGGAGCTAAATGACATAGTTTTTTCTTAAACAGAAGGTTGAACATTTTGAAGGTAAAACAAAGCAGGATGTGGTGGCCAAGAGACAACAGTTGGAATCTCTCTCACCACCAATGTTCCAGGCACGATGTCCACTTCTCAGTTCTCTCCCTGGGCACGGACATCTGCAGAGTGTCCACCATGGGCTTGTCACCACCTGCCCTTTAGCAGTGCCCACATCTTGTCCTTTTTTGGATCGGTGCTTCTCAAACCTCTGGCCATGACCTGCTTTGTGACCATCACTGAGCTGTACCCTATATATTAAAACACAGTGGCAGAACCACGAATCAGGAACGTGTGTTCGGTTCTTAGGCACTGACGTGGGCTGAGGGAGTTTGGGAGCAGGGGGTCCAGCTGAGGCATCCCAGACTTTTAGCAAAGTGATCAGGAGAAAACACACACTGAATGTGTGTTGCTTATTCTGAGTTGCTGTTCAGTGCTTGTGCTGCTTCAATTGAGAGCAATGAGCTTCTCATGGAGATTAGGAATGCCTTAAGGGCAGGGATCACACATCCTCCTCTGTTGCTTTCTCAGCTGTTCCTGACAATGCCTGGGAAATAGATGTTTGTTAATAAGTGGTTATTAATAACCAATGGGACTTAATGACTGTCAAGGGTGTACATACTGATTTCTCAAGCAGAGTGTGACCTTCTTTAACCAACCTCCTCAAATCTCCCTGTGTTTACCCACCACCAGATGCAGGAGTTTTTCCTCTAAGTCAAGATTAATAAAGTGTATGCTGATGATAGTAAATGTATGACTCAGTAAGGCATGGGTTCAGTCTTTTAATTTCTCTGGGCCTCAGTTTCCTCATCTGCAATGGGAGTATGGGCTAGATGAGGTGGTGGCCAAGGACATTTTGTAGGATTGATATTCCTTGATTCTCTCTTTAATCAAGCTGCTTGTCCTTTGGGCATTGTTTTTTTTCAGACATTTACAGCTCCACCACCTTTCTTGTGAAGTACCAGCATTCTCTAGGAAGTGTTTCCTGGGCTTAGGTGAGAATGGTCACCTAACATGGTTCTGGTTTGGTTAAGGGTGTGAGTCAAGGGATTGAAGCAAATGGCCCAACAGATAAGCAATCATATTAGTTTTCTGTTGCTGAATAACAACTTACCACAAAGTTAGTGGTTTACAGCAACACACAGATATTATCTCATAGCTGCTGTAGGCCAGGAGTCCAGGACAGGTTAGCTGGCTCCTCAGCTCAGGAGGTCAAGCTGAAGTCAAGGTATGGCTGGGGCTGCAATCTTCTTCGAGCTGCGGGGACCTCCTAAAGTCACTTAGGTTGTTGGCACACTTTAGACCTTTGTGGTGGTTGGACGGCGATCCTTGTTTTCCTGCTGGCTCTCAGCTGCCGGTCACCCCTGGAAAGGCTCCCTTTGGCACTGGCCATGTGGCCCTGTCACAGCACAGCGGCCACTTTCTCAAGGTCAGCGGGAGAGCCGCTGACACTTCTGGTCTCTCTTAAGGGCTCACCTAATCAGGTCGGGCTCACCTAGAATATTGGCCCTTTTTTATAATCTCAGAGACAAGTGATTAGGACCTTAATTATGTTTACAAAATTCCTTTGCATAAATCAGAAAAGGATATGACATTGTAGTCAGAGGTCCCATCCACTCTCAAAGGGAGAGGATTACAGAAGGGCAGGGCTGTGTACACATCATAGCAGGAAATTTGGGGGGAAAGGATAATTTATTATAATTTTTTTCAATTACAGTTTACTTTCAATATTATTCCGTATTAGTTTCAGATGTATGACATAGTGGTTAGAAAATCATGCACCCACCTGGGCCCATATGTAGTTATTATGATATTATTGACCATATTCCCTACATCTCTGTGACTGTTCTATAACTACCAATTAATACTGCTCACCCCTCCTTTCTCACCCCTCCCCCAAGGCCCTTCCATCTGACAGCTGTCAGCTTGGTCTCTGTATTTACAAGCCTATTTCTATTTTGTTAGTTTATTTTGTTTTTTAGATTTCATATGTAAGTGAGATCATACGTTATTTGTCTTGAAGAGGAAGACATCTTAAAATTCTGCCTCCTGTAGCTATGAAAGCAGGTTGCACTCTCAAATGCCAAAAAGATAGCTGAGATTACCCAGTGAGGCTCCCAGAGTCTGTCATAGGGACTAGTGGGGTCCGTGGTGGCCTGGAGAGGACATAGGACATGACTTCTCTGAAGAAAACAATCTCGACTTAGGGTCACATTGATTGCCAAAAAAAATCTTGAAGTCCCGATTTTCATATGAATACTCCTGAGTTTTAAATTTGAATAACCATTTAAAAAAAATGGGTTTAAAACTTCAAAGTTCAAACAGTTACAAACCCACAGTTGTGGATCAGAGGTGATCTGCTAACCACCACTGTGTGAGTTCTGTGTGAGAGAGAGCCAGATCCAGTTGCAGTGACAAATTTGACCTTGTCAAGGAGAAATCCAGCTCTAAAGACAAAAATCGTTTCCAGAGAATGTGGTCGTGTCAGTCAGGCCGGGCCTTGGACTCGGCAGTGCATCTTGGGTACCAGACACTGACTATGTAAGTCAGAGCCCTGAGGGGAGCCGGGTAGGAGGCCTGAGTCCCGCTGGGATCCCTGTGCTAAAACAATGTTTACCCGGAAAAAAGCTCTCAGCCTTGTCATGCGGCTCCATGAGCAGAGTGGCACATGGCCTCACATTTGTAATGCAACACCTTGAATGGTTTGTTAGAAAATTGCTCCCCAAATTATACTTCTGTGAAGAGTACATGGTAGTAATGCACCACGAGGGCAGAGAAAAATGTATTGCAATTGGATACATTGAATAATGTAATGTTTCAACAATACCAGAAAGAATGTTGTATTGTTAAAATACCACAGCAGTTTTAAAAAGTGACATGAGAATCACGATGAGCAGGCATTAAGACAGGGATGAACAAATATTGAATTTTTCTTGGAGCTATGGTGGGGCGAGAATCCCTCAATCCACTTATACCTTCTGAGAATAGATCGCATTTACAGGAAAGGATGACTGAGGGGAAGAAGAAGTCTCTCTGGCTCATATTCAAGACAGGCGTGGCAAAATTATGGAAGTTTGGACATCTCTTTAAGCCATCTACCTGAGTACCATCACGTGGGGGCTGAGTCGTTAAACAAAATGTGATCGCAGCTGGGGGCCCATGTAGGGTTACTCAGGTTCCAAAATGCCTACCTCTTCTGTGTTTGCCTGGCTTTGAGGACACAGGAGAAGGTGTTTTCAGTCCCCTTAATGATGGTCACTTCCTGTAGCTGAGTGGTACCCGGGTGTGTTGGGAATGACATCATGTTTAACTTGCATGTTGTTTCTGAACTTCACGTGGTCTCCTCCCATGGACTCCCTCACTCCAGATCAGTTCTCGCTAGCCCTCAATTCCTCCCTGGTCTTTGGATGACTTAATTTTCTTATAACCCCCCTCCCCACCCCACAATCTGGATCTTAGGCTTATTTGATATCAACAAACCTTTTTGATGCCACCCTGATCTACTCAGAGGTGAGGCCTACGGGAATTCCAAGGTGCCCTGATGAAGACCCTTTGAAAACCAAGTCAACCACAACTAGTCTGAAGAAATAGGGATGTCCTCTCTGCATGCCCGCTTCACTGTCTTCTCCGCCCAGAGGGAAAGGGCCGTCAGCAGGAAGACCCAGCTCTAACCCGTGAGAGACGCTGGGTCCCATTTCCAACTAGAGTGAGAAGTCAGATCCACCTACCTCAAGCCCAACCAGAATCTCTCCAATTATTGCTTTCTTTTCTGTCAATTTTTCCCATTAATCATTTTCCCCATTAATCCTTTCTTTTTTTCCATTAGATTTTGCATTGTTTCAGTACTGTGACCCAAAGAGGGTGGAAGGAATGGGGGTAGGTTCAGGAAATGCCACCCTCTGAAGTGGAAGCTCCACAGATCTACCATCCTAGGGAGAGACTGGCCATCTGCTAACGAGAAGAATTGGAGTCTGCTGCAGATAAGCCTAGGGGGCCTCCCCGGACACATCGCTAAGATGCTTGTTGATGCACTTGATCTGAGATAAATAGCAATCATGGAAACAACGCCACAGGACAGATAGAAATAAGTGGTTGCTCTGCATGAAATACTAACAAAATAAAAATGGAGAATGAGTTGAAGAGTTACTGTTTGTCTCTGCCCTGTCCTCAGTGGCTCCAAAGGTCTTTAGGCCTGTTCAGTGGGTGCCACACATTAGGCGGAGGCTCATTAGAACTTGATGACAACAGCTACTCCCAATCTTCCCTCACCCTGCTCTGTGACCTTGCCTTGAGTTAGGAACTCTGTTTTTTGAAAAATATTTTTCACTTTAGAAAAAGGTAACTCAGCAGCTGTCAGCCTGTCTCCCATGAGTTTGATTAGCCTGAACCAGTCATCCAGAACTCCCGTAAACTAAAAAAATTGAGCTCCTAAACCCTAAGATCCAAAGACCATGGTGATCTTGTTAAGGTGTCAGCCAATGGGCTTCTGCCTCTCTTGAATTATGCCAGAGAAGACTCCTTGTAGCCGAAGAGAGGCACAGTCAGAATCACATGACCCCTGGGAGAGCCAGTGTCCCAGAGGCCTTCTTTTCTCTAAACTAGTCAGCATGTTTGGAGGGAGAATTCCCAGCCAGGTAAGAGGACGGTAGCCCTAGCAATGTGGCACAGACATGTGTGGCAGGTGGAACTCTCAGAGTCCTTCAGTCACCCAAAGGTGACCCTGAATTTTCACATAGGTTAGACAGAGCCGTTTAGTTCTACAGTCAGGACTGGGTGCAGAGGAGCTGGAAATGAATCCCAGTCAGACTTTCTTAGTATGAAAAGCTCGCAGGGTAGGATGGAGGTGTTGTCTGGGATGAGAGAGGCACGCAGTAAGAATTTCCCCAGGCCAAATCCTCAGCGGTGATCCTTGGCTCTGTCCTCAAGAGAAAAATTCTAGCTAAAGCCCAAATTGCTTGTTTATTAGCAAATATGAGTAATGTACAAATTAAACCACCTGCTCTTGTTGAATTAATTTAGATTATACTGGGACTGGGATGGAGTGGCTGATGGTTAGTTAACACAATCATGCAAATTAACACACACCTGACTTGCAGAGAGATCCCCACCGTCCGCAGTGAGGCCCTACGGGAAATTAGGCAACAGACCTTAAAGAAAGCAATAATTTCTGTTTTATCTGTTCTGACAGTTTCCAACTACTTTTCACAGGAGTCTTTTGGGGAGACTATTTAGTGCCTTTTTTTCTTAACCCACTGATACAGGAAGCAGGAAATAAAACATGGGAAAGAATAGCTTAACAATTTGTGTCTTGAGCCAGTGTCCCTCTGGTGAGGGTGTGATGTTATTTTTGTGTATCTTAATTTCTACCCGGGCCCCTGGGACCTACCTGTAAGAGGTGAGAATCGTTCTCCAACAGGTGGGTTATTTAAGGTTGCCAGGAAGAGACTTATCCTGACCTCCTTAGGTGATGGGGCTTCCTTCCAGGACACAAAGGAAAGGGAAGGAATAGAACATCTTTTCCTCCCTAGTCACAGACTCTTGGGTTCTCAGCTCTGTCAGGACCAGGAAGTGGGGAACCGGAATCATGTGAGCCCACACATCCAGCGATCGTATTCATCACGAGAGATGTCTGAGCGGTCAGCTTGCCATCATCCGGCACGGAGTACCTCTAGGGGGCTGAGTCTGTGGCAAGCCACCACAGAGGTGGTTGGCCACCCAGATGACCAGCCTATGTTGGTTGGGGCACCGATCCTGGGTATAATCTGTTATATCCCTGGTAGTGTGATTGATCCACTAAATAAAAGTACAGAACTGGGGACACAGAAGGTTGTGCTTTAGAAGAAGGAGGCTGAGGGCAGGGAAAGCCTTTACACGTTCACAGACACAGTGCCAGGACACCCTTGTGATTTCCCCAGGGCAGGGTGGGTGAGCACTGTGAGAGACACATGCTTGCTGCTCCAAATGGAGTAGGGGGCGCTAAAGACGGCAGTGATGTCCAGGAAGGCGGTTCATCCCAGCTCTTCTCACCTTCGCCTCTGTTCCTACCTGTGGATTCCAGAAGCCCATTCCCCACTCTAGATCCCTTATCCCTGGCCTCACCTCGTTCATAAGGAGGGGGCGGTGGGATGAGGCAGGAGCTGCTGAGAGGACAGTCTACAGTGGGCAGGCTCTGCACTCTGCAGAGGCACTGCTGGCTCTCACCCTGTGGGTCCCCTAGGGTTACCCATTCGCCTCTGCTGCCACCTTCTCATGCAGGAGAAACAACACTGTCAACAGCACCAATGAAAGGCAGAGGGGGGCAGCTTCCCAGAGATGCGCCGCCTGAATGTTCTTCCGTGATGAGTCAGTTATGTAATAGTTTGTGATGTGTCCTGGTGGAAGTGGCAGGCTGTTTGGAGACGTTGAAAGAGATTGGTCCCAAGTTTAAATTTTGGCTCGGCTCCCTCTTCACTAGCTGTGCAAGTTTTGGAGTTGGTTAACCTTTTTAACCTTTCTGACACTTAGTTTCCCTATCTGTAAAATGGGAGTGATAATCTCACCTTAAGATTTAGGATGGATACCAAATGAAAAATTTGTCTAATAAAAGCATTTTGGGATTCTGAAATGCCATACAAATGTTTTCTCCCAAACTGTTTCTTTAATGATATTGTTTGTGCTCAGAACGGCAGGAAGCTTTTATTTTTTTAATGCAATATTGCAATGCTACCAGAAAAAATAAAAAATAAGATTCAGATTAAACATTTTATTACAATAGTGCTCCCTTATTCATGGGGCATATATTCTAAGATACACTCCACCTTAGTAAATGCCTGAAACTATGGATAGTACTGAATGTTAAATATACTACATTTTTTCCTATACATACATTCCTATGATAAAGTTTTATTTTTAAATTAAGAACAGTAAGAGGTCAATAACAATAGTTAATAATAACAGAACAATTATAACAGTATGCTATAATAAAAGTGTGAATGTGCTCTCTCTCCCTATTAGTAAAGTAGCACAATTTTTTTTCCTTCTTCACAATTTCAGAAGATTTGTTCTTCTTGTAGGTTTTAGCAACCTCAGCATACAATTTTTTTTTCTTTCCTTATTAAGTCGAGAACTTTCACCTTCTCGCTGAAAGGAAACACCTTACAGCTTCTCTTTGGTGTATCCGAATTCCCAGCATCGGTACTCTTGTGCTCTGAGGCCATTAAGTAAAATAAGTGTTATGGGAACAAAAGCACTGTGATGCCATGACAGTCAATTTGATAACTGAGATGGCTACTAGTGACGAAGGAAGGGTGTGTGACATAAACAAGATGGAGACACAGGACAAAAGAATGATCCATGTCCCAGGTGGGATGGAGGAGGACCGTGTCATGCTACTTAGCACGGCATGAAATTTAAAACCCATGAATTGGCCTGACCAGGCGGTGGCACAGTGGATAGAGCATCGGACTGGGATGTGGAAGGACCCAGGTTTGAGACCTCGAGGTCGCCAGCTTGAGTGCGGGCTCATCTGGTTTGAGCAAAAGCTCACCAGCTTGGACCCAAGGTCACTGGCTCGAGCAAGGGGTCACTCAGTCTGCTGAAGGCCCGCGGTCAAGGCACATATGAGAAAGCAATCAATGAACAACTAAGGTGTCGCAATGAAAAACTGATGATTGATGCTTCTCATCTCTCTCCGTTTCTGTCTGTTTGTCCCTATCTATCCCTCTCTCTGACTCTCTCTCTGTCCCTGTAAAAACAAACAAACAAACAAACAAACAAAAAAACCCCCATGAATTGTTTACTTCTGGAAAATAAAAACTGCAAATAAGGGGGAGAGGACTGTTGTACAAATAACCTACTGGAAAATATTAAGCCCTTACCTTAACTAGATACTCAAATTTCCATTCAGTAGTTGAATACTGAGTAATTTCCCCAAGTGTCCTATGAAACAAAATAATATTAGCATCAGGACTTCACTTTGTTTTAAAGTTTGTGTCACCTTCCCTGTGAGTTTTTGCATGTTACATTGAACATATGGTAAGTTGCATGTAGCATTAATTAATTTTTGTTAAACATCTCGAAGAGGAGCAACTCTGAACAGCTGCTAAATCTAGGTATTGTGTTTTGTATAACTACTCAGTGTGTGTAAACAAACATGCAGATCTAATTTAGAACTGACATATAAAAATTGGTAATGGATGTCACTGCATAATATCAGTGGAGGCAAAATGAATTTTTAAACACTCTTCTGAAATGTTCTGCCCTTTCTCAGAGATAATTTGTCTGTCACTTCCTGATGTTCCAGTTGCCCCACTGGCTCCGTGAGTGGCATCAAAGCCTGAATTTCCCTGCAGACAAAGGCGCAGAACCATGATCCTCTGTGCAAACAGCTGCTTGGTTATACTCGAGGCGAAAATCGTGATGGTGGGCCACGTGTCCTCAGAACATCTCCAGCTCGATTTGAGGAAATCTGGCTGGTCTGTGCTGCGTTGGCCTCTGGTTTGCTCTGTGAAGACTCTTCAGGGGGTTATGTGTTTATTAACAAGACACCACAGACTGAGGTGTTTGAACAACAGAAATTTGTTTTCTCAGAACCATGTTTTCTCAGCGTTCTGTAAGTCTAAGATCAAGGTGCCGTCATGGTTGGATTCTTCTGAGGCCTCGAGCCGTCAGCTCCCTGTGTCTGACATGGTCTTCCTCTGTGTGTGCCTGTGTCCTAATCTTCTCTTTTTATAATGGCACTAGTCATGTCAGGCGAGTGTTCACCCTCACACCCCCATTTTACTTTTGTTACCTCTTTAAAGATCCTGTCTCCAAATACAGTCACATTCTGAGATTGGGGGCTAGGACTTCAACATCTGAATTCAGAGGGAATACAATTTCTCTCATAATAGTGCAGAAATTTGTTCTGGGTACAGGGTAATACATTCAACTAATGAAAACATTTTTTCCACATCCGCAAATACCAGCTCTGTCCTACAGCTTCCATTTTTCACCCTCATTTTTCAATTTCCAAAACCCCCGTTCTGAGTTTTTCCTGAGGCTGGTTCTGGTCTAATGGGAGAGAGGGCCTCTGACCCAAAGACCATTTATGCTGATGAACGAGGGTCTGGAAACTATGGACACTCGGGGCAGATGGACAATAGCTTCAGCCTGAACTAAACTCTCTGGCCCACGTAATCGCCACCAAGACCCTGGAACCGAGTGGCTGCCCAGCAATGTCTGATAGAACTTTCTGTGATGGTGGAAATGTCTCTGCTGTCCAATACAGTGGCCACTAAGCACAGAAGGCTAGCGCAACTGAGGAACTGAAGTTTTCATTTTAAGTGATCTAAATTTAATGAACCCCAGGGACAGTTGCTGCCATATGGGATGGGACAGTCCTAGACTACAGATGAATGAGAGCAGCTCTGGTGTTTGTGGGATCGATTAGGGTTAGAGAACCCCACCCCCACTCCAACACTCATGGCCTCCAGACCCGCTGCTGTTACTTCAAATGGCCTTTGGAGAAAGAGGCTGTCGCCAGAGTCGGCTGTGGTATTCACTCCCTGACACTTGCTTCAAGTTGGGGGCCCCATGAAAAGCTAACTCGGTTTATTGCTTTGCATACAGACGTCTCCAGGAGACCAGATGAGTGTAGATAAGAATGCTCCTTAGCCACAGTGGAAATGTTTCTTAGTAAGAAATATACCTCTCTGGAAATAATAACCTGGCAGATGAGTTCAAAGCAAGGTGAAGCCTATCATGGCTTTCTTTGCAAATACTGTATTTCCCCATGTATAAGATGCTCCCACGTGTAAGATGCACCTTAATTTTGGGGCCCGAAATTTGAAAAAACAAAGCATTGCATAAAGTTATTGAACTCAAGTTTTATTCATCATAAAATTCATACAACTCCTCGTCACTGTCAAAACTCTCATTCTTTAGCTTGTCCTCATCTGTGTCTGATGACGAATCACTGTCTTCAACAACGAGCGCAAAAAAGTGGGAAATGCAAGTAAAATACTACAATCACTGTCTAAAATGCACTCACTTTTTAGACTCCAATTTTTTTTTTAAATGGTGTGTCTTATACATGGGGAAGTATGGTACTACTCTGAGAACTGAATGAGAAGGCTCCTTCAGAACAGGGCTTTGGTCAAAACAGGCAGTATCCATAATGCTGTGTTTAGCATGGGTTGGTAATATGCCATACTCTAAGCCAGGGGTCCCCAAACTACGGCCTGCGGGCCGGCCGCATGTGGCCCCCTGAGGCCATTTATCCGGCCCCCACTGCACTTCCGGAAGGGGCACCTCTTTCATTGGTGGTCAGTGAGAGGAGCACATTGACCATCTCATTAGCCAAAAGCAGGCCCATAGTTCCCATTGAAATACTGGTCAGTTTGTTGATTTAAATTTACTTGTTCTTTATTTTAAATATTGTATTTGTTCCCGTTTTGTTTTTTTACTTTAAAATAAGATATGTGCAGTGTGCATAGGGATTTGTTCATAGTTTTTTTTATAGTCTGGCCCTCCAATGGTCTGAGGGACAGTGAACTGGCCCCCTGTGTAAAAAGTTTGGGGACCCCTGCTCTAAGCGGTTACTTTCTTTGGATAATCGAGTCACTTTTGCTCACTCTTATCCCATCTGTGACTCTGCAGAGCTCACTCAGGTAAGTACCAACTTGGAGTCCTCCCCTTTTTATTTGTTACTTCACAGAGGTAAGCAGGGTGGCAGCTGCCCAAGACAATGAAGGTAGCCATTACCCTTTGTCAGGCTAAGTATATAATTTACCCAGTGATCCTCTGAGTAATAACAAAAATTATGTGAGGTCCAGGTAGTGTTATATTCCCTGGGGCTTAATATGGCTCTCAGTAAAATTGATTTTCTGAAATCTTGCAATATGACTCATCAAATGAAATGAAACCTGCACTGGTTTTATAAGAGATGATTGGATCCCGTGTGATATATTAACCCTCAGCGTCAGAGAGGTGCAGGACAAGAGACCAGTGTGTTTCAGCCCCCACAGCTGCCATCCAGGATTTTAGTTTGTCCGCTGGTCCTTGTCTTAATTCCCTCCGGGATTGGGAGAAGCTCCTACCCAGCTGAGAGCGTCTGTGGGCTTCGTGGACAGTGCTGAAAGTCATTTCTCCCAAGATGGTGATCGGTCTCATCTCCATGTGGAGGGAGCCTGCTGGTGGTGCAGAGAGGGCAGACAGCAAAGGCAGAGGGAAGTGGGTTTGTGAGGGTCAGAATCAGGCTTGGTCTGAGGGGAAGATCACTGTTGCTCCCCTGTGATTCTCCTCTCAGAAACATCACTGGGTTATGTTAGCAGGTGCTAGAGGCACTCCCCTGACCTTTACATATATATACATGTTGTATATATATTTGTAACACTTCTTGGACGGCTGAAAATAGCTTTGCACTTCTGAGAAAAAACACAACTAACCATCTGAAACTGAGGCTTCCCTCTGTAAAATAAACCCATTCGATGTCCCTCAGCGACCAAGGGGGCATTTTCCCTTGGAAGGGAACAGGGTGATCAGGTCTGATTCAGTCCCTCCCTAGAAGCTGGGTTCCTAAGGAAAGAGTTTGAGAGAAAGTACTCAGAGCAAGTCCTAGGGGAGGAAATCGGTCTCTTCTGTGGAGGTACCCAGGACCCATTAGGCAGGGACACCCACATAAGCGTTTCCAGAAGACAGCAGTTTTCAGGACAATATTGAAATCCAACTAACATTATGCACTAAGTATGCAGGGGAGTCAATAGCAAGACTGCTTATCAGGCAGAAAGATAGCCTGGATGCAAGAATCGTAGTGTTCAACATTCAGCTCCGTTTAGTGTGGTTGATTTGACAAGAGTGGACAGACCCCCTGGGAGGTGGAAATAAGGGTTTAAACAAACAAGTGCCGGGTTCCCTCTCGAGATGCACATAGCTCAGAGCATACGCATTCCTGGCCACACTCCCTTACCCTAAGGTCCTGCTCCAGTTAGTCAGTCTCAGAAAGAGCAAGGAACTGACAACTTCCCCTAAGCAGGCTGTCCAGTGCCTTGTTTAGCTGGAGGCAGTTTTTTCCAGGAGGAGGACCAAAGCGGGAGAGAGATAGGTGGGATACGTGAACGATTTGGGGGACAGGGATAAGAAAAATGGGAGGATGTTTTCCGTTTGGGAGGAACATGGAATTCAGTGTTTCTCAACCAAAGAGACTGAATTATGTATCCAGCAGAACAGACTCAAGGGGGCAGTGAATAAAGCAGCCAGAGAACACAGAGAAGTAAGTCTAGGAGCAATTAGGTGTTGCAGAGGAGAATCTTGCAGTGGCAGAAAAATAATGGGTCAGTGTTTAGTGCTGATGGTTAAAATAGCCCATGCAATATGAGCTTTGTTTACAGAAATGGTTTTAGCTTTGTTATTCAAATGAACGCTTTCTTTATTAAAATGAAAAGATCCTGGCACGCCATTGTCCTTATCTGACTCCTTTCCTATTATCTCCATTCTTATTTATTTATTGCTATAACATGGGTGTCGGGGTGCATGATAAAAGCTCTGCTCTGCACTGGCAGGCTTTCCAAGGAGCAATAGGTAACCCTGGGCTGCTGTGACTGCCTCTCCCTTCTTTGAGCATCTCCAAATGGGTCAGTCTGCCCAGCACACTACTGGAGAGTGACTGTTTGCTCTCAGTTTTGTCTAACCCTGTCAAGACCCAGAACATGATCTGTGGCCCCTGGGTGCCTTGTTAGGTTTTCCATAGGTTCTAGACTTACTCAGATGCCTTCATCTTTCATTTCACTCTTGAAATGGAGAAAATGGATGTAGTAAGCTGAGGTTAGCAAGGATCTGCCATTTTTATATCTTCCTCCTCTGACCTCAGTCTCCTGAGTATATGAGGTATATGGTTGCACGCACGCACGCGTGTGTGTGCGCATGTGTACGTGTGTGTGTGTGTGTGTGAGAGAGAAAAACAAATGACTAAATCAGGAAAAGAATCATCTCTCCATGCTGTGACCTCTTTCTGTTTGTGAAGGGCACCTTCAAAGAGAACCCCAGCCCTTTGATAACATGCTAAAATGTTCATTTTTAATTAATTTCTACATTCTTCCTATTGCAGCAATTAATCCTGCTCCTAACTTTCATCTCTATAAATAAAGGTATTTAACAGAATTGTAGGATATTTATATCCTCTGTTAGAACCTTCTGTTCTGTTCTACAAAAGTACATTACCCCAGGAGATGCCTGATCTCCAACCGTACAGCAAATGGGGCAAAAAGAAGCAAGTTTTTCCCCACTACACTGCTCGAGGGGAGAACCTGTAACTCCAAGACCCTGGGGGGCCCACGTTTGGCCAGTAGGTTGTGTGTTGGACTCTTATGCCTTAGTCTGAGCCTCTCTATAAGGCCATGATGACTTCACACTAAGGCCGGTGGAGCTGGCCTGGCAGGAGGACAGGGACCCAGGGGAGGGCTGCAGCAGCCATTGCGGCTATGGGGCTCAAACAAAGGTACTTAGCCAATCCCACCTCCAAATCTACAACTGCTAGCTTCCAAACTAACTCAGTAGGGAGTAAATAAACACTTTCAATTTTTACAGGTCCTATTCCTGAATTTGGATGTGTTTATTGACTAATTAAAAAAAGAATTTTGGTAGAGAAAGCTCCCTTTTTAAAAATATAGTAGTTCAACCCTATTTTGGTTTCTAATCTGAGTCATATGGTCTACAATTCTCCACTAGGGGTGTGATATGACTAAAATGTTGGGAATGGAGAGAGGAGGGGAGTAGATGGGGTCTAGGAGCCAAGGCAGTATTGAAATGTGGGCCACTGTCCTTGGTCCTGAACAGGAATGTCATCTCATGTTGGAACATGGTCCCATCACGTAACTTGGAGATGATAATGTCTGCTCTTGAGCCTGTTCCAGAAACTTTGGGTGAGGTCAAAGAAGAGGCCATAGTAGCAGAGAATGAGAGAGGTCATCAGAAACATATAACTATAAAATGGAGGTGAATTAAAAAAATTTTATAATGATAAAAATTTTATTTGGAGAGTAGTGTTCAGTTTCTCTTTTAAAAAATCATCCTTAAGGGGGGAAAATCAGTGTCTGCCCTGCTTTGAAGATGCATGGCTGTAGCTCATTCTTTACAACGTGGTTTACACTGCATAATTTCTGGTTGATTTCATGTAAATTTGACAGTTACAAATAGTTTTTCCTTCAGATGTGTGTGAAGGTGTCACATGCCGCTATGCTCTCCCTGTGGGCTTCGTCAACATGACACGGTGACAGCCAGGTAGCTTCCTGACTGAGGGTGTGCTTTGCCATGATCATGAGAGCGTTCATCAATTCCTAGTTTGTATTAAGTATTCATCTAAAACCCCAGCATGCCATCTGCCTTTCCTCCCTCCGCCACTCTGCTCTCCGCTGTGTCCCTGCGGGCTCTCCCCTTAAGTGCTCAGAGGCACCTCTCATCTGACCACAATGCAGCCCACAGTCTCTTGGCCTTGGAATGGGTTCAGTACTGAGGAGAGGAACCAAGAATAGCATTTGGAAGTTCCATGCCAAGGCTGATGATGTGAATAGGTTTCTAAGGATTGTGCCTTTTCAGATGGAAACCAAACTCAAGATGTTTTCAATTCCTGGGCAGCCTGTCTCCATCTTGACTTCCCCATGCAAGGAGGTATAAGAAGTCTATTTACAACTATTGTATAATGTAAAGGCAGATTATTTTTTGTTGCTATGTTTATTCCTGGTTAATTGAGAAAATTATCCCATTTAGCCAAGAGTGAAACCTCTGAGATTTTTCTTCTTATTTCTTTGTATGTCTGGGGAACACACAGCAGTAAACAATCATGCCCTATTTTATTCCTGGTTAAATGAATTATCATCACAATAATTACCAGGAAAAAACATCTGGTTTTGGTGCAGCTCAACACAGGGATTTCTCAGTGCCAGATTTCATCTTTATCCTGGATTCTTAACCTTTGCCTGGCTTTCTGGCTCCTTGGACAGACTTCCATACTATTTGAGCCCATGACCTTTGGAAGCTAGTGCTACTTGCAAATCTAGATGAGCTATCCCTTAAGAGGCAGTTTTTGTGATTGTTGTTACACACAGAACTTTTTTTGTAGTACTTCATTGCTTGTTTAATTTTCTATGGAAAGCATTTGCAGGAAAACAGAGTTTTCTTCCTACACCTGTTCATGTTGCTTCTCCCACCAAGACTGTCTAAACAGATTGGTTCAGTTCCTGTGGAATTCACCCGGATGCCATTGTGAGAGCAAGACCCCTTGTGGGGCGCAGCGCCCCGAATCCGAGGAGGGAGAACTGATGCTCTTGTCAGACTGAACATTTGTTTAAAAGTTTGTAGTTCCTAAAATTTGAGCAGACTTTAGTCATTCAAGGAAAGCTTCAAAGACAAAAGAGCGATTAAGGCCACGTATCCCAAGGTGTGGACTGGGACCACTTCACCAGAGCCACCTGGCATCTCTGTTAAAAAGCAGATTCTGGGATCATAGCCTACACACACAGAATCAGCATTTCTGGCATTTGTTATTTTTAATACCCCTCCCCACCCCGGTAATTCTAAAGGCACACTGAAGTTGGAGAAGCACTGAGTGAGAGTATAAGAATATTTCATCAGGCAAAAACCTCAGGGTTTGCGACTTTATGTCTGGAAATCTGCCTGTGAATTCTGGGCACTTAGATTTGCTTAATGTAGCCGATGCTGACATGTGTGTCTCACCACACAGCTGTGTTCCTGGCGGCAGAAGTTGCAACGGGTTGAGGCATTAAATCGGCTCTGGGATGCAGTTTGTCAAATAGGAAAACAAAGTCAGGATGACCGGCCCAATGTGAGGCAAACAAAGGTCACGGGCCAGGAAGCAGGAGACTTGGGTTCTGAATCTGGCTGTGTCATTCTCAAATGCTTAACTATGGTCATGGCAATGTTTTCCATTGGGGCCTCAGTGTCCAGGTCTGTAAAAGGAAGGGGCTGGAATAGGCCTGTGGTTTCACACTGTTTTCCTCAGAGTTCTGGGGTCCTAGGAAAATCAAGGGGTAAGAAGGAGGCTGAGTGGGCAAGGTTCAAGACCTGACATGTTCACTTCGACCAGAGAAGCTCCGCTTTTAGATCTTTTATACATCACACTTCTGCAAAAACAGTTGTTTCTGAAAAGAGAGGTCTGCTGATTTAAAAAGAGATAGCTAAAGAAAACTACAAGACTAGATGTTCTGTGGGACCCCTCTAGCACTATAATTTTAAGATAATATTTAGGGAGTTCTATTTAGTTGGTTTACCTAGAGAAATATATCACCCTCTCTTTCAAACAGAGGATATTTGTATCTGATCCATCTTACAAAATGTTAATTTAACATTTGCAATTAAAAAATAGATCAAGGATATAGAAATCCCACGTCTTCTCCTAAGAATACGTATAAACTTTAGAAATGTTTCTATCAGAGAGAAGTGTGGGCTTTTCCAACCTCAAGGTATTTTATAAATAGTTAAAGATAATATATTAATTCATAACATTGCTAGGAATTTTCTCAAAGGAAATCAGCAGGGGTTGATGAAATCTAAAATGTTTGAGCACATTGATATTAATGGCTGATGCTGTACTGGGTTTTGAAATACATGGGTATTTTTAATTTTCTGTGTAAGCTCTGTTCCGCCTTAATAGTGGGCAATCTGAAGTTGAATGTCCTTTAAAAATCTCTGTTTAATGCTGGTTTCCCACCCAATCACTTGCTCTGGAGAACAGAGCTGTGGCCAGCAAGCAAGGGAGAGGATTGGGCTAAATTCCATTAAGACGGGGATGAGTGGAGAGACCCAGGTGAAGTCCAGCAGTCTTTTCCTGCCTTCACTTTTACCTATTTGAAAAAATAGGGTATAGGTTTGCAGCTGAGCAAACTGTCATTCATGTTAGGGAGTCTTTTGAAAATTCATGGGTATATTAGTCAGCTAGGGCTGCTGTAACAAAGTAGCACAGACTGATTGGTTTACAGGGATTTACCTTCTTACAGTTGCCATGGTTGTTTTTTTATTAAGACCTCTCTCCTTGGCCTGCAGATGCTCCCCTCCCCACTATACTCATGTGCTCACATGGTTGTCTCTGTGTGTACAAGTCTGCCCCCATCTCTCTATCTCTTTATCTCCTAATTTCTTATAGGGGTACCAATGAGATTGGATTAGGGCACACTCATTTTGACTTAATTATTACTTTAAAAAACCTATCTCCAAATAGTTACATTCCAAGGTACTGATGTTAGGACTTCAACATATGAATTGTAGGACATTCAGCCTATAACAAGGGATTAAAATGGGCAGAGAACTTTGAACTACACTGGAGAATTACTAAGGATGATGGTGATGATGATGTTGATAATGAGGATGATGTTGCCTATACTTGACAAATTTTGTCCTAAGTGATTAATTTCTAATCAGGCCACCTGGAATGTGGGTCTCCAGGTTTGATGCACAGAACCAACCAATCCTGGCCCAACCCTGGTTTTAGGAGCATGTCAGCATCTCCTTTCTAGAAGGAGTCTGGGTCATGGGAGTGTTGCTGACCTGGATTTCCAAGTCGCTGGTCTTGTAAATTCTCTATGCACTGATGTCATTTACTTCTGTCCATTCAGCATAAGGCATTTAGCAATGAGATCCTTTAAATTTTATTTGGAGGTGGGGGAACAAGCCATACAAATCATTTGCAGATATCAAAGAAATAATAATGGCTTGCCAGAATAAGGATTTTTAACAGTGGGACAGCACATCACATTTTGATTTATGCGGGAAAGATAAAAATAGCCCAACAACAATGGGGAATTGTGAAAGTGCCTATAGAACAGTCCCCAGAAGCCTGGCCGGGCTGCAGAGGGAACCATGCCCAGCCAGAGGTCAGCTTCCACAGTCCTCTGCAAGTGCAGATCTTTCTGGGACAGCACTCCTGCCGCTCGATAAATACTGGGTGGCTGATTAATAGGAAATGATAAACTGAACACGGGGCTGCAATCCCACATTTCACTTTTAATATTTAAAGGAGTCTGAACTTCAGACTTCCTGTGTCTGACTGAATAGCTGTAACTTTGGAATAGGAGAGAGACGACACGCCCTGCCATTCAGGACTGCCTAGGGACTCAGAATTCACGACAGTCAGGTTGGTCTGCACGTCCAGTCCAGGAGGACACAGGCATGTGTCTAGAACAATTCAGTGCTCACAAGCACCCCTTTCAGCTCTGATTTTGGAATCATTTCCTTGGATGTATATATCTGTGAGTGAACTCTGTTGTCTGTTGGCTGCTTTGCCTGGGCCCGTGTTGGCGTGGGGCAGTGCTTACAAAACTTTTCCCCTGTCTACACACATAAAAAGTGATGTCTGTGGACCACACACGGATAGCCAGGTATGGTAACAGGGGCCAGTTTAGGAAGTCAGACACTGCTGTCGTTACTGTGGCAGAGAGAGTTGAGCACAGGGAGCTAACTGGTTAGACGGGCATTAGAACTGGGAAGGTAACCCGGATGGGGGAATTGCTTCTGCCACCCCTGGGCTGGGGAAAAGAGGAGTTGGGATTATCAGACCTGGAGCTCGGAAGAGGGTCCCAGAGAGATGGGACCCCTCCCTCCTCTGGGAGGGCAGCCAATGGAAGGAGCCCAGGATGCTGGGAATCGGCTTCCGGGGAGGCCCCCCGGGGTTGCTACTGGTCCCCAGGGCAGCAAGATGCATTCTGGGAGGGTGGACAGAGGCTGGAGCGTGGAGCCCGCTCCTGCTTCGGAGGTGAGCGGTCAATGCTAAGTCACTGCGGACCAAACAGCCAGCAAGTGGGCAGGAGCAAGTCCTCTGTCCCTCCCCTTGCCTTTCAGCCTCCCTCTCATTCCCTTGTGGTTAAACCTCCCGGGGACTGTAGAAGGAGAAACATATTTGCAGCTCCCAGCACCAGCCCGCAGAGCAGAGGGAGGGTGGTTTGGAGCCGGGAGGCAGTAGCGCCATAGTTGGCTTCCAGGACCATCCACCCAAGGTGTCCGGCTGCCTCAGGTCCCGTCTTACTGTCCCTCAGGATTGGGGATCACATCTCTGCCTGCTTACATTGGGAAGTGCTGGTTTAGAGCCTCTCAGCAAAGAGAGATGGGCTCGTGTCCTAGGGAGAGGATGCTTCTTGGGGAAGGAAGGGAGGACATGGTGAATGTCCTGAAATAGGGGGAACGTCAGTAGGCCTAAGGAGGGGACAGAAAAAAGCCAGTGTTTGAACGTGGGCTCTGCAGATGGACAGCTGGACAGCCAAGACGAAAGGCAGGTGCCAGCCCTCAAAGCTGCCCTGACCTGGGGTAAACTGCTTAACCTGCCCGAGTTGCATAGAGCTGCTGTGAGGATTAAACGAGCTAATCCGGGTAAAGTGCTTTGCCTGGTGCTTGTCCAGGGTGAGCTTTCAGTAAGTGTTAGTGCCTATTATTGGAAAATGTGTGGAACCCGTCCATCCACTTTATCTGTGAGAATGATCACTCTGCATGTACATGATGACTCATGTTCTCATCCTGACTGGTCCCTGCTACCCCAGTTCTGCATCAGATGTAATCTGGTCTGTATCAGCCCAGTAGATCATTCCTCCTGCCTCGTGAATCTGGTAGGGAGAATGGGCCCACACAGGGTCATTTCAGCCAGGACAATTGTCTCTTACTCTTGTTAATGGTGGGGCTCTTGCCCACACAACCAAGTCAACTCCAAGTCAACTCCCCTGCTATCTGGGAGCTTAATTTTCTGTATGATTGGAATTAGTACAGTAGTCCTTTATTTATGAAGTGATGCTAGTGCAGTCATTGCTCAGTTCCTTATTACTATTCTTGTTAACTGTGGGCAGCTAACCAAATACATGATTACATACAGGGCCGGCTTTCTGGTTTGCCATGGAGACCCAGACTTCAAGGTCATGCTGTATTTTTAAGGTACCTCATTGCCAGGCATGCTGCCCCTATGACCGGCACAATAAAACCCACTATAAGCTGAGTGGACTGTCAATATTTATATCATGGTCTTGGGCCTATGTCCCATATCTATCCCCTGTATCCAGCTGCTGTCCTTGGACTTTAAGTTTCACCCTCAGATTCAATAGTTGGTACCCCCCTAAGGTTACATGCTGCCTTGTACCAGATTTGACCCTCTCATCCCTGACCTAGGCTCTCCTGAATTATGAATCTCTGCAGCAGTACCTCTGCCTGGGTCAGTAGATGTGTGTGTGTGTGTGTGTGTGTGTGTGTGTGTGTGTGTTAGGAGAGGCACCCGGATGAAGAGGGTCTTCCTCATTTATTGGAAGGTATCTGGCATTTCACTATGAAAGATGCATTGCTTTAGTTCAAGGCATAGGACTTGGGATGGTAATAGTTTTTGATTGGAGGATAGTTTTTAATAGTCATGATTAAAGCATTTGGGAAACATTGGATTAAATAAGACTAAATGAGTTTTCTTGCCCCAAGTCTTCTCTGAGCTGTTAAGGTGCTGATGTTCATTGATAAACCTCCAAGTAAGAAAGCATGTTATCATTTCTTTTTTTTTTTTTTTTCCCTGAAGTTAGAA
Organism: Saccopteryx leptura; assembly: GCF_036850995.1. Classification (NCBI taxonomy): domain Eukaryota; kingdom Metazoa; phylum Chordata; class Mammalia; order Chiroptera; family Emballonuridae; genus Saccopteryx; species Saccopteryx leptura. The sequence goes on along the minus strand of NC_089503.1, from coordinate 219,916,671 downwards.
ACAGGGAGGCAGTCAGACAGACTCCTGCATGCGCCTGACCGGGATCCACCCGGCATGCCCACCAGGGGGTGATGCTCTGCTCATCTGGGGCGTTGCTCTGTTGCAACCAGGCAGAGGCCACAGAGCCATCCTCAGCGCCTGGGCCAACTTTGCTTCTATGGAGCCCTGGCTGCAAGAGGGGAAGAGAGAGACAGAGAGGAAGGAGAGGGGGAGGGGTGGAAAAGCAGATGGGCGCTTCTCCTGTATGCCCTGGCTGGGAATCGAACCCGGGACTCCTACACTCCAGGCCGACACTCTACCACTGAGCAAACCGGCCAGGGCCAACATGTCATCATTTCTATGTATTGTGTCATCATCCACTGATTTTTTTTTAGATTTTATTTATTCATTTTTAGAGAGAAGAGAGAGAGAGAGACAGAGAGAGAGAGAGAGAGAGAGAGAGAGTGAGAGAGAGAAGGGGAGAGGAGAAGCAGAAAGCATCAACTCCCATATGTGGCTTGATTGGGCAACCCCGGGATTTTGAACTGGAGACCTCAGCGTTCCAGGTCAACGCTTTACCCACTGCACCACCACAGGTCAGGCATCCACTGATTTTTTTGAAGGAGCAATGCTTGGGACTGAAAACTATATACTTTTAAAATATATATTTTTTAATATTTTATTTATTCATTTTTAGAGAGGGGAGAGAGAGAAAGAGAGAAAGGGAGGAGCAGGAAGCATCAACTCCCATATGTGCCTTGACTGGGCAGGCCCAGGGTTTTGAACCAGCAATCCCAGCATTCCAGGTAGATGGTGCACTTTTATCCACTGCACCATCACAGGTCAGGCAGGGCTGAAAAATATTGTTAGAATAGCAACTGGATTTTTCTTATGATCCCTCCCTCTTTTTCTTGGTGTCTTCTTTCTGAATAACAATACTTCTGGAAGGAAATATGTATTCAGTTACTATCACATTAGTGAGAATGTGTGTGTGTGCATGCACATGGATGCAAAGATTCTTATTACTGTCTCTTCCTTCCTATCTCATCCTGACTGTCTGCCCAGGCTTGGCTACACAAGGTTGCTCCTACAACCTAGCTAGCATAGGAGGTGGAGAGGAAGGCGCTGATGTGAGAGACTTGGCACCTGAAACACCTAGCCTCATGAAACTTCCACTTTATTTCTTCTGATACTTTCCCCTCCATTACCTAAATCCTGACGTTTCTTTCCATCTCTTGTGTCCTCCAGAACACAGAAGAATGACTTCCTCTGGCTTTCCATCTCTCCCTTTCCTTATCCTCTTCTTCCTCAGGTCAGTTTGGGTCATTGGTATGGTTTAGGTTAAGATAATAGAATATTCGTCATATTGGGGGTCTATATCATGTGCTGATATATAGCTGCTTTGTTTTCAGAAGAAAAAATTAGGGGTTAAATGCCATGCTAGTGGCTCCTGACTCCAAGGCCAATGCCTTTCTCCCTGTCCTCACTGACCCTAGGGCTGTATTCACCTGTCTTTTCCTTCTGTAATTTTGATGCTTTGAAATCTTGGGGCCTTGCTGACTCAGACCACTGCTCCCACGGCAGGATAATTCCAAGAAATGGCAAACAATTCAAACAGCCTACGAGCGTGCCTTTCAGATACAAACTAACCAGCCACCTCCGATGTCAGGCTCTCCTACTCCAGGACACTATCCACATGTCCTAATACCCTAAGACCAGGTGCCAGGTGACTAGGGACAGCACTGATGCCCTTAAGTTTGAAATCGTCCAGACTAGCCAATCCTGTGCATGCTTACCCTGCCGCAGGAATTCTTTCCCGTGGAACCACAGGAAGGCTCCTGCCACCGTTTCCCTCTCTCCCTCTGCCTGGTGACTAACCCGCTGCTTCTGCCCGGGCCCCTCCTCTTGGGATGTGTGAATGTAACAAAGTGTCGATTCAATGACAGTTGTTTACCAATCTCTTGGTCCTACCATAGCTGAAAAATAAGAAAACCTATATTTTATTTCATTTATTATTTTTTTGAAATCTATATTTTAAAATAGGGCTTAGCTCTAAGAAACTGGCTGTGTTTTTGGAAGGACACCAGCTCCCCCAGGTTGGGGCAGTGGGAGCCCTGCAGAGGGCTCTCCTGGTGGCAGGAAGTGGTGACATGAGCTCGATATTCTCCCTCCTTTAGACTGACTCCCTGAGAGAGCCCTGCGGTCCCCATGCCTAGTCCCAGAGGACCTCTCGTCCTTGGTTCCAACCCTGACAAACTGCTGTCCCTTTCTCCTGTTCCCTTTCACACCAGCAAGGCAGGCCGAGATTTTCAAAGTGCTATCGACTTCAAAACTAAAGGAAATCAAGAGGAAAATACACCAAGAGGAAAAAAAAAAAAAGAAAAAGAAACACCACCATTGCACACATATGCATGAACAAAAACAACAATAAATACAAAATAAATAAAAACAAAGGAAAAGGAGAACATGTAAGCACGGTCAACCTCCAAGCCCTGGGCTGCAGCTACCCTGGCCCTGTTCCAATCGGATCCTGTTAGTCTGCAGCGAGATGAGCTGTGTCTGGGGGACAGTGAAACCTCCCCTTCCGCAGTGCCTCGTGCTCCCGCCCTCCCCCCAACCCCACTACAGTATTGATTTAAAAAAACCCAGCCTCATGATGGGGTCCATTTGGCAGTAACTTCTCCCTCTTTGGATAGGGTCCAAGGCACACCAATGCTCCACTCAAATGTTTCTCTGGAACATAACCATTCTATCCAGCCTGTACCCTGACTCAGCTCCCAGTCCCCCAGGACCCCTGCGGGTTCCTCTGCTTCCGGCTGCCCCGCCCTGCTCGCCAGCTCCCTGTGGCCCCTGGTCCTTTAGCTTTCTTTCTCTGTAGACCTTTTCTTGTTCACTGGGACGTGACAACTCAGCTCTTGCTGGTCTAACTCTGTCTGTGACTTTGACACTCGGGAAACCCTGCCATAAAAAATCGTCCCCAAGCTCCAGTCGTGGCTACCAGAACACTGTTGAATAGAGCCCCAAACTCCTGATTATCTGGAAGGGACATCATGCAGAAACCACGTTATTAGAAGCTATTTGCTAAGTCTCTTGCTTAGTAAATAACCAGCACCACTCCAGGAAGAAAAAGTTAAAATGATAAGTTTAAAAAGTCTGAGAAGTTAAATAACTTAGGTAAGGAAACATGGGGCAGTGGAAGCTCTGCAGAAGCCTCTCCTGGTGGCAGGAAGTGGTGACATGAGCAGAGCCCGATATTCTCCCTCCTTTAGATTGACTCCCCGAGAGAGCCCTGCCATCCCCAGGCTTAGTCCCAGAGGACCTCTCATCCTTGGTTCCAACCCTGAGTAAGTTGGTGCTGTTGGGACCAGAACCTCTGAATTTTAACTGGGCAGCTCTATACAGGGGGTCCTCGGGTTATGACACAGTTCTGTTCCTACGACAGTGATATAACCTGAATTTTGGTGTAAGTTGAAACACACTTAGCCCAACACAAACATAACACTTGTGCTTCTAACAGTCCAAACTGACTTAGGTATAAGCCTACAGGGAGAGGCCAACTCCCTCATTCATATGCCACATCACTGCATATTCTTCCGCCGTTTGCGAACTAGTTCTCTCACATGGTCTGTAAGTATGACGCTAATGACATAAGCTGAAACACGTCTCAATTTTTAAAAATTTTTATGGGAGTGAGTGTTGTAAACTTGAAATGTTGTATGTCAAGACTGTCATAACCCAAGGACCCCCAGTACTGCCTTTTCTTTTCAATTCTTGCTTTAAAACACAAACTATGATATTTGGGGTAATAGGGAAATCTATATGTTTGGCACCTCCAATTTGGCCTGCCTACTGTTTTTTAAATAGTTTTATTGGAAAAAAAATATTAAAATATATTAAAAAGGTAGAAAGAATGGAAGGACCCATGCACAGGCAAGACAGCAAGGCTCTTTGAGGTTATGTGACTATTAATAACTATACAAATGACATTTCTTCTATTTTTTTTTTTACATGAGAGGAGGGGAGATAGGCTCCCACATGTGCCCTGACTGGAATCTGCCCAGCAACCCCTGTCTGGGGCCAAGCTACTGGCTGCAAGAGGGGAAGAGAGAGAGGAGGGGAGGGGAAGAGAAGCCGATGGTCACTTCTCATGTGTGCCCTGACCAGGGATCAAACCTGGGACATCCACATGCTAGACCAACACTCTATGCACTGAGCCAACCGGCCAGGGCTGACATTTCTTCTATTGAAAAAATATTTATAGAGCACCAACAGTGTGTTAGGTACCATGAGTTCTAGGCACTGGATAAAAGATATCAGTAGATAAAACAGACAAAAATTTGGGGCTTATTATATTCTAATGGAAGGGGGGGACAGACACTAAACTTAGTCTGTAAGCTGTTCAAACAAGAGAAGGCGGACTTGTCTGGGGAGAAGAGCGGGTCCCTTCCTGGAACACCGGTCTGAAGGGGAAGGCAGCGGTTCACCCAGGCCACCGCTGGGAAGCCCGTTTTGGACTCCTAAGGAGCAGCAGGATGCTTCTGCGGAAGGTTTCCTGGGACGCAGGACCTTCACTTTCACGCAGATTGCAGTCCCAGTGCACAGTCTACCCAGAGAGGCAGCAGAATGCCTGAGGCTTCGATGACACAGCATTGGCAGAAGGGCGAATTTCAGGCTTGTGTTGGAAGAGCACTGCCCCGTGGGACCTCTGGCTCTTGACGGGCTGAACTGGAATGTTGTCCTGTCTGGCCAGTGTGCGGGCCGCTTCTGTCTACACTGACACAATCCTTGTGTCTACACTGTTCTGAGGACTGGTGCCAATGTAGATGCAGTAACTAGTTTATGTGCAGCTGAGTCTTTTGGAGGCAGAAGGTCATGAGGGCTTGAGAGGCTTTAAGTGAGGCTGGCAGAAGTCAGGTTCCTGCAGCATGAGGAGCAAAGGGGAAAGCTTGAAGGGGAAGTGGGGGCAGGGGCTGTGACCACCGACGCTGCCACCTGTGTAAGCCAAAGAACCACTGGAGTAACGATTAGTCAGAACCCAATAGGACCAGTTCCTTCAGAGTAGATGATACCTGGACCATTCATTCCTTTATTTGGCAATGTAATTTATTTACTTATGCATGATGACTGACTAGGAACGAAGATGAACACAACCTGATTTCTGCCTTGAAGAAGACTGCAGTTTTGAGTAGTGCTGTTCAACGCACTTTCCAAGGTATTGGGAATGTTCTATAATTCTGCACCATCTACATGTGACTGCTGAACACTTGATATGTGGCTAGCACAACTGAGGCACTGAATTTTAAATTTTATTTGAATTAATTGAAATTCAAATTTAGTTGAACCTTGAAAAACAAGATTAAGTAACTGAACCAACTGAGCCTTAAAAAATAAGACGGAAAATCGCCACTGACACCAGCGTGGTCTGCCATTGGTGAGTGCGTTTTCCACATTTCTTTAGTATGTGTGAAATTCTTCCTGCTACCATGCCTTTAGAGAGATGACTGCACCATCCCCATGGCTTTCTCATGCAATTCTTTCTCTCCTCATTCTCATTTTATTGTCTTCAAAGCTATGGAGAGGAGGCCTGTTGAGAGAGCAGCAAAACACATCCCTAATTTCTTTCTCTGTGTAGTCACTGTCCATCCATCCATCTATCCACATATTCAACTCTCTCATTCAACTTCTTTCTCTTAAAAGAGTGGAGATGGAGAAATGTTGTCAAGTGAAAAGTGGCATAAAAAATAAGCCCAAGCTTAGAGACACGTGTGCACCCACCATCTAGGGACAGTGTTCTTAGGAGGTGTCTGGGAAATGACACCTCTGTGCCCAAAGGCAGCTGTTGCTGCTGATAGGTGTGATGAGGCCAAACAGGTGAATGTCAATTACACAGATGACCAGGTGAAGTTTTCATGAGCCAGGCGAGTTATAGTGAAGGAAACCATCCACAATAAGAACGACAAAGATGGACGTCTGCCCCAAGCGCGCTCCCATTATTTTTGTCCTGAGTTCCCCCATTTCTACTTTGAGGACGACTCTGTTCCATCACTGCCCAGGGGCTGAGCTGTCTCTGTGGGCCAGGCCTGGGGCTCATCTACCGCTTCTCCAGAGAGATCAGCCAAGGAAATGGCCATGTTCTTGCTTCAACTGTGGTATCCCTTGGGTCCCATAATAGCCTGAGTTGGCAGCTAAGGGATTTCTCATGCATTTAGTGACACATCTGAGAGTAAAAGGGGTCTGTAAAAGCCATGTACATAATTTAAGACACTTTCCCACTTAAGTACATGCATGTGTACATGTTCGCACATGCTCGTCGAATACTGTGGACTCTCAAATCATTGCTTTTCTCAGTTATGGTTTTTTCTCTCCACTGAATTTTACCGAGAAAATGTGGATGCCTGATGAAGAGTTAAGGGCTCTGATGCTGGGGAATAAAGTGTAAGGGAAGCTATTATGCTGGCAAAATGTCGAGAGTCTTCTCATTTTTAGCCAATTGTTTAAAATATGACAGACGGTAATGTGTATGATATGTATAATTCAAGGCAAATCTGTCCAGATAGAGAGGAGAAAGCATTTTTAACTTGGCTAACAAATGTCGAGCCACATTCAGATAAATAAAACCAACAAAACCCAAGGCACATAATTGCAACATTGGAGAGATGGAGACAATCTTATTTTTCTTTTTTCTTTTTATTAAGTGAGAGGTGGGGAGGCAGAGCAACAGACTCCTGCATTCACCCCGAACAGGATCCACCCAGCAACCTCCTTACAGGGCAATGCTCTGCCCATCTGGGGAAGCTGCTCCGCAATTGATCTATTTCAGCACTTAAAGCAAAGCCATGAAGCCATCCTCAGTGCCCGGGGCCAACTTGCTTGAACTATTCGAGCCATGACTATGGGAGCAGAAGAGAGACAGAGAGAGAGAAGGGGAAGGGGAGGGGTGGAGAAGCAGATGGTAGCTTCTCCTGTGTGCCCTGACTAGAAATTGAACCCAGGACTTCCACATGCTGGGCTGATGCTCTACTGCTGAGTCAACTGGCCAGGGCTTATTTTTCTTTAAAAAAAAAAGAATGATATGTACTTGAATAATCCTTCATTACTGATCAGTTATATTATCAGTCACAGGTGAAGACAGGATGTGTCTCCAAATATTAAACATTTGACATTTGTCTACACTTTCCAAGGACATGCTGCATTCCAGTTTTTCAGTTTTCCAAACTTTTTGTTTTAAGCCAAATACCATGATCTTTGTTTCATTAATATTTAAGAGTAATTTAGATTGTGCCAGATGATCTTAAAGCTCATTTAAATCAGCCTGAAGATAATATTAAGCTTTCTCCCAGCATAATCTACCACCATAAATGATCATGTCATCTGCATATAAATGATGGGCTAAGTATGAGAATGAATAGCAGAGATTATCAATATAGAATGACAACGGCAGCTGACTTCAAATAAATCTTTCAAGGATACATTATTCTGTTTTCAGAATTGAAGATGCATTGTTTTTTTCCACATCTTCTAAGAAAAACATAAAAGGTTTTCATGAAATGAATCCCTAATTATGTTTAAAAAGGAGGAAAATGTCCACAAATTTTACATGTATTGTTTTGCAAATACAATAATTAGAGTTAGCACAGATCATTTATTAGATTGAACAACTGGCTCTTGGCAGTTGCTGCTGCTTCTTTTTTCCCTCTTCTTCCTCCTCTTTTTTCCTCCTTCTGCTGATATCAGTCACCTTAAATGCTCTTTCACTTCACACTGGCTTACGCCTTTAGTTCAGTTGCCACAGGCCTATGAGATTCCTTTAATGCTACCTTCTGGAAGATACCCTTTCATACTCGAAAAACATTTACCTTTAATAAATAACATCTTCCCCTTGTATTAACCTAGAACTTACTGGTATGTATTATTTGAATAAAATACCAACTTTAGATAGCTGTGTATCAAATATGAATTGTAAGAATTAAATTAAGGACCTATATTTCTCTCCTAAGAGAAGAGACTATTTTTAAAGCAAAGGGGAAAAAGTCATAGGAGATATGAAGAAATGCACAAAAAGAAAAGTCCAAGCCAGTAAACACATGTTGACCTTTGTGTTGGTGAAGATAGAGGCTAATGGCTACAAATATAGTCATATTTTATTTTTTTAATGGGTGCTAGGCAAAGTTATACAAAATAGTAGTTTTCTTCTTTTCCTCCTATCTCTTTTTTTCTACCTTTTATCTGAGTCTTCCATCCAGATTTCCCCAAACACATAGGGGTCTCTAAACCACATTCAGGAGTTCTGGGAGGTGCTCTTGAAGTTGTTTTGTTTTTAAGAGTAGAGAGAGAGAGAAACATCAGTTTGTTGTTCCACCTATATATGTATTCATTGGTTGGTTCTTGTATGTGCTCCAACTTCAGATCGAACCCATAACTTTGGTGTATAGGGATGACGCTCTAACCAATTGAGCTCCCTGGCCAGGGCTGAAGTTTTAAAGCTGGTAAAGAAGGTGGAACTTGCTCCTGGGATGGGAAGAAATGTTTTTTTCCATTTCCTAGAATCAGCAGAGCCAGTCACTGCTTCTGAGTTTGGGGAGATGGACTCTTGGAGAAACAAACCATGGGACATGCCAGTATGCTTCCTTTAGGCAACTTTGTATGTGTTTTATTGAGATGTAATTGGCATATCACTTTTTTTTTTTAGTTCTAGATGTACAAAATATGTGTATATTGCAAAATAATTGCCACAATAAATCTAGTTAACATCCATCACCTCACATAGTTACAGTTTTTCTTTCTTGTGATGAGAACATTTAAGATCTACTTTGTTGCCTGACCAGGCAGTGGTGCAATGGATAGAGCGGTCGGCCTGGGATGTGGAGGACCCAGGTTTGAGACCCCGAGGTCACCAGCTTGAGCGCGGGCTCATCTGGTTTGAGCAAAATTCCACCAGCTTGAGTCCAAGGTCGCTGGCTCCAGCAAGGGGTTACTTGGCCTGCTGAAGGCCCACGGTCAAGGCACATATGAGAAAGCAATCAATGAACAACTAAGGTGTTGCAACACGCAATGAAAAACTAATGATTGATGCTTCTCATCTCTCTGTTCCTGTCTGTCTGTCCCTGTCTATTCCTCTCTCTGACTCACTCTCTGTCTCTGTAAAAAAATAAATAAATAAAAGAAAAATTAAAAAAAAATTAAAAGCTTTAAAAAAGATGTCTTTAAAAAAAAGATCTACTTTGTTAGCAACTTTCAAACATGCGGTTTGACATATGTATACACTTGTGACACTTCTACAAGCTCCTCACCACATGGGCCTCCCATAAAGCTGCTTGAGCTTGAGTGTTCTCATGACATGGCAGCCCCCTTCAGCAAGAGTGAGTGATCAAAGAGGGAGTATAAGGAGGAAGGAAGGCACTCTGTCTTTCAAATCCTAATCTCAAAGATGTGTGTGTGTGTGTGTGTGACAGAGACAGAGAGAGGGACAGATAGGGACAGACAGACAGGAAAGGGAGAGAGATGAGAAGCATCAATTCTTCGTTGTGGCCCCTTAGTTGTTCATTGATTGCTTTCTCACATGTGTCTTGTCCGTGGGGCTACAGCAGTACGAGTGACCCCTTGCTCAAGCCAGCCACCTTGGGCTCAAGCTGGTGAGCCTTGCTCAAACCAGATGAGCCCACACTCAAGCTGGTGACCTTGTAGTTTCAAATCTGTGTCCTCCGTGTCCCAGTCCAACATTCTATCCACTGTGCTACCACCTGGTCAGGCCTAATCTCAAAAGTCTTAACATCCTATTTGTTAGAAGTAAGTCATTAAACACAACTCAAAATTAAAGGAAGGGTGATTAGATTCCACCTTTTAAAGGGAGAGATAACAGAATCCATGGACATATTTCAAAACCATCACAATTGGTATTGTAGTCCTCATTTTATTCATCATTTTCCTGGACAGAGGTCTTCATCCTAGATTCCATCACAAAGCCAAATGGACAGCTGGCAAAGATAATGTCCCCTAGCTTAACTCCCTTATCTCCTCCTCCTCGTTCTGGTCCTCAACTCTTCTGCCCTAGCAGCCCACAGTTACCTGTCCAGCTCCTGTTTGGTCTCCTTGTGGACTGACAGTCTCTGCTCAGTGGTTCTGCTGCTGGGGGTGGCCATGGGTAAGGAATGCTTCAGACCAGAAATGGGTTGAAGTGAAAGAAAAGAGGCCCGGTGTGTGTTCTGATGCCACAATCAGCCCTTTTCCTCTGTGAATCATCCTCTCCTGGGAGGACACCTTCTATTGTGCTAATGGAGTATTTGTCTTATTGCCAAACCTGAATGACATTATACAAGGTCTGGCTTTGAGCTCTTGGAAATTGGAGTTAGAATAGGAGGGAAGAATCTTATCTTCCGCATTTAAGACCTGGATTTTAAATTAATTATACATAGTTAGCATCATTTAATTGCACTTAGAACCAAAGTTTTCAAAGGGTGTTCTGAGAAACCCAAGGTTCTGTGAAGTTCTTTTGGGAATTTTGCCAATGTTTAATTAAAAACTTTAAGATATCATATGTTTTTAATGATAAATAAATACTACATTATATACCAAAACCTTTTAACAATCAGCACATTAGCTTGTGCCTGCCAACCTAACAACTTCATGTACGTGAGCCCAGATGTTGGAATAACGCTTTTCCTGCTATCACCATGTACAGAAAAGGGTCTTGAGTTTGCAAAGGCAGTGGATGTTTTTAAAACTGTTACTATGTGTAACTACCCGTTGGTGGGAATCAGACTTTCCTCCCTGTTATACAATCAAAACAAAGTCCTAAAAGCATTGAGTGCTTGGACTGACTGGACTGCAGTGAATACTCTTAACTCCCCATTATAAGCTCTGTGTCACAAAGATTTCCCATGACCTCTTTGATGGACTTCTCATAAATAAAAGTTATGAATTAAAGTCTATAAAATGCTACATCATTACTTTTCCATTTTCATTTGTTTTCTATATGAATGTATCAGAATGCTTGCTGTTGCACATTACAGAAAACCCAACTCCACATGGCTATGCCATAAAAGGATTTGTCATCTTACATGAAAAAGTTCAGGGTTGGTCAAGTTGATGGATTGGCCACTCCCAGGGGGGCGCAGGTCCCTCCCTCATGTTTCTTTTTGTTTTCCCTGGTGCTGCCTTTGGGTTAGCGCCCCTCAAGATAGCAAGATGGTAGCCAGAGTTCCAAGCCTCCCAGGCCCACGTGCAAATACCCTGTGGGAGAAAAGGGCCAAGTTTCTCTTCTCAGGAGCAAGTGATGTTGTCCAGAAGCGCTGGAACAGGTCTCCTCTGCATTCCTTGCCGGAACCTGTCTGCACCGGTCAGGGCAAGGGGCAGGCCCGCCGAGATTGGCCTTGCCCACGCTGCGGAGGGAGACACGGACCCTGCACCAAACCTGAGCTCAGCCAGCCGGAGCCGCCAGGATTTGGGTTCCTTAGAGGAGTCATTGGATAAAATAATTTTGTTCCTAGATCTTTTATAAAATTTCATAAAACTGATGTATAATAACAAAAAGTATATATTTGGCTGTCTAGAGACAGTGAGTGGAAGGACCGAAGAGGATGAGGAAGCTGTTAGAGGTGAGGGGTTCACTGGTGACCTTGATGGAGGCAAAGGTTTCCCGATTGTGTACACGTGTCAGATCTCATCAAATTTATGCTTGAAATATGTACAATTTATGTGGCTCCATTCTGTGTAAATAAAGCTGTAAAAAATGAAAAAGGAGAGACTGAACCCTCTCAACCGAAAATATTTAACACAGGAATACTAATCACCTTTTTCTAGGGTAATTTTTCTTTATAATTTTACAGCTATCCTTGCAGGTTTCTGTTTCCACACTCACCCCGCAAGTCACGTCAGGAGGTCTTTTCTGTTTCCCACACACGTGGGCATAATGAGGCTCCTAGAGGCACCGGCAGGTGCAGATGTAAAGTTCAGCTTTTCTCTTTGGCTTACCCCCCCTTGCCGCTCCTGGCCGGGCCTGGTCTCCAGCTCCGGAGGCGCACTCGGGGCAGGCGCCTCTCGACCACCCTCCCTCCTCTCTCTCCTCCCCCGGTGCTGGAAATGCCATTGAAGTGGGTGGCAGCTGTGTGCCTGGAGGAGGTGGGCAAGAGTTCAGGTGGCGAGGGGGACATCAGCTCCCTCAGAAGCAAAGAGACCGCCTGGACCTGAGAGATGCGTGGGAGAGAAATCAGAGCAGGGCCGGGTGACACCAAAGGCAGCTGGCAGGGAGAAGGGGCTGTCCCTGCCTGGCGTGGTCCCTGAGATAGAGGGTTTGTGGAGGTGAGGGACCAACGCCCGATTTCCCTCTCGCATCTTTGCCTGGTTGCATTTTCCATGAAGCGATGTCGCTGTGGCCTTTGTGGTGACGAGGCCATAGGTCCCCGGGGAACAATCTTGCTCAATGCAGACCCCAGAGCTGACTGTCTTGAGGGTGAGGGAAGGCTCCTCAGTTGACATCAAACAGTCAGCAGACACTGGTCCTCAAGGAGATGAAAAATTACCGTTAGAATCACTCCTTATTTTGAACATGACTCCAGTGGTATTACACGTATTGAAAATACTTGCTGAAATTTATGGAGCAACTATTAATAGTCAGGCGGCACTACACCAAGCACTCTATGCACATTATCTATTTAAATCCATGCTAACCCTGCAGGGAAGTGACTGTGATCCACATTCTAAAGATGGGGAAACTGAAGCACAGAGAAACAGAGTGACTTCCCCAAGAACACATCCTCATCAGGTAGAGTTGCTGGGACTTGAACCTAGGCATGTCTAGCTCTAAACCCAGTACCTCGTTTTCTCTAGCAGACTACCCACCTATTCCCTGGTTTCATATTGCTTCTCTCTGTGTCCTGCTCCAGGTTTGGTATACCCCTGCATCCTTGCCTCCCAGCACGGTGCCCAGACAACATTAGCTGATGAAGGACTGAGGCATCAATGCTCCCATTTTCAGAACAGAAATGCAAAGATCACAAAGCAGTCTGGGCATGAAGGAGTGAATCAGGAAGAGTCCAGTGGGCTCAGCCGTACAGAGCGCTTTCCAAAGCTCCCTTTCCGATCCTGGTAGATGTTGCTAACCTCAGAGTGGTCCTAAGCAATGTCATGGCCAAGGAGACAATGGTCTAGATGGGGGTGGGAGGGGTAGGTGAACTCCAGAGCAGGACACCTCGGGGTTACACAGGTGGCTGCCGATGCCATTCCTCTGTTTCTGGAACCAGACATGTCCACCCCTGAGGGGCCTGGGGTATTAATTCACTTCCCATCCCTGGTCTGTTGGGGCCTCAGTGTGCTCTCGTGAAAAGCAAGGGGTGAGAGAGTGCAGAACAGAGGAATGAGGCAATGAAAGCTCTTTCGGGAAAGGCAAGTGTGATAGATTGAAAGGGCAGAGGGAATACCAGCATAAAGGAGACTGGGGAGAAAAGGCTGAGGGAGAGAAAGCAAAAGCAGTCTGTGTCTGCAGCCCCTGGCCCAGCAGATCACCCATTTGTTTTCTATAAAAAGAGATGTGTTATTCTTCCCCCTTCTACTGGCAAATAATGACAAAGAAGGATGACTGCGGAGTTTACTGAAATGGAATAGTCCGCAAGGGTATTCTGAGTGAATGAAATGTGCTCTCAGATAGCTTATCACGTAACCCACCAACTTGTTTTTATTTCAAATTGCCTACGACAGGTGCCGTAGTCTGGGCAAAGTATAACATTGTACCTTGCAACAGCTGTGCGTAGAGCTCGCATAGAAATAGTAAAGAAAGTTTACACAATGTGACCGGTCTCATGTGGCTGGGAGCAGCTCTAGAATTTAAAACATTTCCTTGTCCTCGAGTTAAATCGGGCCCCCGTGATATATGTTCTGTAACTTAATATGAAAGGCTGCTGATGGATGGGTTGACACCATAGCCGCCAAAGCTGGCCTGGGCACCTGCAAGGAACACGTGTTCCTTGAGTGCACCCGGTTCTGCACTTGTAGGCCTCCCTGAAATGGCGTTTGCTCAGAGCATGCAAGTGGGCTCTCCCCGACACGTGGGGAAGATGCCATTATTTAATGCAGATGTCACCTTCACCTGAGACTCTTCTCCAGCTGCAGCCCAAATAGAATCAACTGTATAGAAAAAAGTTCCAGCACCCTAGTTCCAACTAAAGAAGCATATACGAATGCAGGCGAGTGACGGTGGTGCCGTAAAATCTGTTCTCACCCTTAAACTTCAGTTCTCTGGAACAGACTCACAGAGGGACCACATAGAGTGGATGCGCTAGTGCTGCAGCTGAGAGCTGCTGGTTAGGGGGCTTTCTTAATTTGATAAAATATGTCAGAACCATGCAGAACATAATCCAATTATTCCCCAGGCATTGTTCTATATGTGGTTTGCAATGGAACAGAAAGTAGATGTCCAGCCACATATATCTAGTCAGGATTCCGGGTTATATGCAACAGAAACAGATTCTGGCTGGTTTAAGTAGAAAGGGAATGTACTAAAGCTGTAACATTTAACTCACAATGTTTTGCTGAGGCTCTGTAGGCCCTGCAAATCACAAACAGTATCCCCAATCATGCTGCAGAGCTTGGCTGGTGAGGCCACCACTGCTGCTGAGCCTGTGACGCTGTGCAGGTCCCACCCCCATGGTCAGCACCAGCATTGCTGGCCCAGCAGCTCTGTCTGCTCATCCTGCCACTATCATATAAAGCCATATGAACACTGGGCTTATGGGGTGGCCCAGAGTGACTGGCCGAGTGGAGGGCATGGGTTGGAATCCCAGGAAAGCGTCTGGAGTTGATGCATTATGAGGGAAGTCAGCCGATAATGGTCATTCTGTCATTCTGATAGACTGGTCACCATATTTCTTGTTCACCTCTCTATCCCTAAGCCCTAGCATATTACCTGGCACTTAGAAAGGGCTCGATAAGCATTTATTGAAATGAATTAAAATTGAATTTTAAATTTAGAAGCACCCTGTCTAAGGGCTGACTGCCAGCTACTATTACAAATTAGTTCTAGTAAATCAAAGTAAATTACAAAGGCAATCAAAAATAGACTCTCTGAACCTAGTGGTTGGGTGCACTGATCTACCTCAGCATGGCCCTTAGACCTGTAGATTAGTGGTCAGTCTTTTTTTGTTGTTTTTTACACTCAGTGACAGCTTTACTTTTTCTAGTAATTACTGCACATGCCTGTGCCTGCCCATCCATGTGAGCATATTGACTAAAGGTGATTTTTCCATCAAGAAGGAAACCATCATCACATCAAACTTCATCTGGAGACCAGAGCGTTTCCAGAGTATTTGCTTCTGTTTTGTGAGACTTCTCTCTTTGATGGGGGAAGGATAGGAGAAGAAAGATCTTTCCCTGTAGGCAAAGAAAAAAAGAATATTTTCGGAGGCCTGTATGAGTGCATGGACCATGACATGGTCCACACATCATGTTCCTGTTGAATTACCTCAGATTCTTTTCCTACTCATTTCCTCCTGGTCCTTTGCAGAATCCCCAAGCACAAGACCAGAGAGCAGCGAGTATTGTAGGTCATTCCACAGGCAGATTCAGCAAGATGGCCATTGTTAACACGTACTTTGTGTTGGAGACTGCAGTATGGATGGCTTCCCACAGTATGTGTCCCCCCAAAAAAGTTTTAATTGATTCTGGATGAATCACAAATTTTTATGCCCTTGATTCAGAAAAATGTCTTTTAAAGTTTAAAGTTCCAAAAATCTCGAGGGCATCAAATTTGGAGAATGGAGAAGTGTTTAAAAATGATCATGAACTAGATGCCATCTATTTTAACTTCAGTTGGATGGAAGCACAAATGTGCCCATTTTCTGGCACAAAGCATTATTTTCTTCAGGTGGGAGGGTTATTTTTTGCTATGTGTGTGTGTGTGTTAAGATTATATGTGTGTTAACTTTTTCTATATGTATGTTCTCCCTCATGGGTGCAGAAATTATTTTTTTAAATGGTTTGCATCCTTCAGTTTTGAAAAATGTAGCATTATGATTCTAGTTATGTTTAAAATAAATATATGTGGCCTGACCAGGTGGTGGCGCAGTGAATAGAGCATCGGACTGGGATGCGGAAGGACCCAGGTTCGAGACCCCGAGGTTGCCAGCTTGAGCGTGGGCTCATCTGGCTTGAGCCAAAAGAAAGCTCACCAGCTTGGACCCAAGGTCGCTGGCTCGAGCAAGGGGTTACTCAGTCTGCTGAAGGCCCGCGGTCAAGGCACATATGAGAAAGCAATCAATGAACAACTAAGGAGTCCCAACGAAAAACTAATGATTGATGCTTCTCATCTCTCTCCGTTCCTGTCTGTCTGTCCCTATCTATCCCTCTCTCTGTCCCTGTAAAAAAAAAAAAAAATAAATAAATACATGTGAAATGAAAATTATCTCTGGTCTTCAGAGACTTCAATGGTCAATTATTGACTATTGATACATTATCCTTTTCTGTAGTTTCCATTTTTTTTCAATAATGACCTTGTCTTGCTTTCATGATGAGAAAAATTACATACTATAGGCATTTTGGTGTTATTTTGTGTTTTGGGGTTTTTTTTTTTTGCTGTATTAGCATTCTTAAAAATTATCATTCAGTAATATATGCACCAAAAATAACAGAGTGTATGGGGAAAATAAGATTAGGACAGATTACTCAAACCTATGAAAGTTTGACAGCAGAATAGTAATAAAAATCAATAGCCATCTTAGTAAAAAATAATGGCATAGGTAAATATATAGGCATATGAATACTTCTCTTTTTCTTTTGAAATATTTCATACTTTCTCTTTTGAAATCCATGTCTTAGAAGGTGTTCATTCCTGATAGACAACATTTTTGTTAATATTAAAATTTAGATCCTGGGTATAGCTTACTTCATTAATTCACTGTTTTAACACAGAGCATAATATTGTTGCAGCTACTCTACCTTTGCTCTCAGTTTTCTTAGAATAGCTTAAGATGGTGAAAACAGAGGACACTGGAAGCCACTAAACCAGACAATACATGCATTACAGAAAAATCAAGACTGTACCTTTTCAGTTTTTTCTCCTGAACTTGGCAAACATTTGTAAGATTTTAATTATAATGTTGAGAAAGATTGCCTCAGATGGCTTCAAAGTGTTACCATGCTCTGGGAAACTGCATAAGAATCAACATGACTACTGCATTATATTGACCTCATCTCCTACTCACTGATCACTTGTGATCTAATTTGTATTAAATAAACATGCATTGACACAGAGCAGATGGTATGAGAAGTTCTAGGTCTAGTGAATGTGGTGCCTAGACTCGAGATAGCTGGAAAGAGCAATAGGGAGGATAATGTGGAAAAACAGCAAGATTAAAACTTTTCTTGAACTGTGGAGAACTGAAGTTGCACAGCAGCCAAGAAGCCTTAAATTTAAGGAAGAATGGGTTTCCTCTAAAAAATGTGAGCATAAACACTGGTTCACCTATGGAAGAACATGGGAGGAAAGGATACAATGCACTATTCTCATTGGTAAGAAGAATCCAGCTAAAATTCTAATGAAATGCCTAAGATGAGGCAGGCTAGTGTGAGAGTGCAGAACCCAGGGAGTCACTAAGATCAGGGACACTGCATCTACCTCCAGCCTTTTCTCCATGAACCTTCTCTGGGTGCTTATGGATAAGGCAAAGGACAGGGTGGGAGACCTGGGAGAGCAGCTGTCACTGTAGAAAAGTCACAAAGCCTTCCCTCTTCTGGAGCAAAAGCCTTGAGCTCCTTAAGGTGGGCGACAGAGCCTGACGCACTAAGGGCATGACCAAAAGGTGAAGGATAATTGCATCTACTGCCAGAGAAAGGGCAGGAGGCATCCTACGCCCAGGATTCTGCACCAGTACCATAAGAGGCGCCTACCACTGGGGACAGCAAGGAGGTCTTTTCCACAGAAGAGATACAAGACAGAGTTTGGCTGCCACTGGAAGGAAGGGCAGGATCACTGGATAGCTCCAAAACTGAGACTCAGGATAGAGCCTGGCTAAGACCGAGAGGGAGCAAGTACGACAAAGACACCACTCTGCTTTTACCTTCCCCCATTGACGTAGCAAACTCCAAGGGACAAGCACAAGCTGTCCTTCTTGTAGGAGGAGAATAAGGATGGAAAGGGATCCATCTTGAAGCATAGGCACCTAAGGAAGGCTGAAAACTGAGGGTAGACTGCTCAGAACCCTAAGCATAAGGTGAAGTGAAACCAGAGTTGCTCAACATGGTCACTATGGACATTTCGGGCCATATAATTTTCTGCTGTTCTGTATATTATAGGATGTTTAGTAGCATCCCTGGCCTCAACTCACTAAATTCTGGTATAATTCCCCTCCCCCAGTTGTGACAATTAAAAATCTGCCGATGTCCCCTGGAGGTAAAATCACCCCTGGCTGAGAACCACTACATTAGAGAAATTTGAAGCTAGTAGTGTATTGAAGGGGGCCATATGGGTAATAAAACTGAAACCCACCTCAACTTCTGACTAGATTGACTTAACCTCATATTAAAGGCCAGACATAGGAAAAGGCATACTTGTTTTCAGACTCAGATAATATCTACCCCAGTCTCTATTATTCTACACATGATGTTACCATTGAACCAAAAATTATAAGACAGACTAAATACAAATCAACTTATTGTTAAGAGACAAAGTTATCAACACAGTAAAATTCAGAGATGACCTGGATGTTACTGTAGACAGAAAATAAGTATGACTAATACTCAAAAGGTCTAGTGGGGTAAAGATAACATGCACAAAGTTGGAGAATTTGAGTCAAACAAAACAAAACAAAACAAACCCACAGGGTAACAGAGATGAAGAATGTCTTTTAGGGTTCAAATAGAATTGATATAGCTGAAGATCAATGAACTTGAAAATAGGTAAAAAAAAATTACCCAGATTGAAATACCAGAAGAAAATAAAAATGAGAGAAAGAGAATAGAACCATGGGGCAATATAAAATGACCCAATTTACATGTAATTGAAATTCTAAGGGGTAAGAAAGAGAACAGGGCAAAAGAAATATTTAAAGAGATAACGACATAGACTTTTCCAAACATGCAGAAGAATATCAAGGACAGATCTAAGAAGCTCAGAATATCTCAAGCAGGAGGAATAGAAGAAGGAGATGATGGGACAATACATGGATATATTATATGTGAACTCTTGGACATTATATAAAAAAAGATAAAATTGCATCTGATTTCAGTTCTAAAGCTACACAATCTATATAGAAGACAATCAAATTTAAAGTACTGGAAGAAAAAAAACCCTATCAACCCAGAATTCTATAGTTACTGAAAATATCTTTCAAAATGAAGGTGAAGTAAATATTTATTTCAACAAGCAAAAGCTGAGACGATTTATTACCAGAAATATCTGCACCTCAGGAAATGTGAAGGAAGCTTTTCCAAGAGAAAGAAATATGATATCTAGATTTATACCCTCCCAAGTTAAAGATCTCTGGAAATGATGAAAATGAATGTAAAAAATATTTTCTTTTGTCATCATTCTATAAAACAAAAGATATTGATTGACTTTCTGAGACAAAAATAATAAGAATGTATCACAGTTTTATGGCGTATGTAAACGCAAAATGTATAGCAGTAATAGAATGACAGACAAGGGAGGAATTGCAAGTTTTCTCTATAAGGTCCTTACACAATACTTGAAGCCTTATAATATTATTTGAAAGTAACCTGTCATTAACTAAGGTATATATTATAAATTTTAGGGCATCCATTAAAAAATTTTAAAATGAGATGTAAATCATAAGCCAATACTACAGATAAAATGAAATAAAAAGTATTCAATCTACAAGTAAACAGAAAAAGAGGAATAAAGACAAATAACACATGTAACATAAAAACAAGTACCAAAATGACAGATTTAAGTCCAACCATATCAATTATTATAGTAAATATAAATGACTAAATAAATTGATTAAAAAACAGAAATTGTGAGATTTTATAAAAAAGGAAGATCCAACTAGGCACTCTTTCCAAGAAACTCTTTAAACATAAAAATATAGAGAGGCTAATAGTAAAAGGAAGGGAAAAGATATACCATATAAATTCTAATCAGAAGAAAGCTAAGGTGACTATATTGATATCAGATAAAATAGGCTTTAGAACAAGGACTATTACCAGGATTACAAAGGATGTTATAGTAAGAGAGGGGTCAACTCATCAAGAAAATACAATAATCCTAAAGAGATATATACCTAGTAATAGTACTTTAAAGATATATTAAGCAAAAACTAATGGAAATGAAAAGAGAAATAGATAAATCAAAAATTATAATTGGGATTTCAACTCTCCTGTGCAGAAATAGGTAGAACAAATAGATAGGAAATCAGTAAGGAGATAAAAGATTAAACAACACTGTCAACCAATTTAGCCTAATCAGTATTTATAGAAAACTACCCCTAACTATAGCAGAATATACACTCTCTTTTCAAGTGTATATGCAACATTCATAAGACAGATCATATTCTGGGCCATAAAATAAATTTGAAATTTCAATAAATTGAAATGATACAAAACATGTTCTTTAACCATTTTTCTAGTTCAGTAGTGTTAAAGTAGATATCAACAACAGAAAGGTATTGGGAAAAAATACAAAATATTTAGAAATTTAATGATATTATTTAATTTAATAATGGAAATACTTAATATTTAATATTAAGTAATTTTCAAATATTTAGTAATAATAGAAATACTTCTATATAACCTATAGTCAGAGCAGAAGTCACAAAGAAAAAATTTGGAATGAAAACACAGCATATCAAAATTTTTGAAGTGCAACTAAAACAGTGCTTAGAGGAAAATGTTTAGCTATAAATAGCTGATTAGAAAAAAAGATCTGAAATAAATAAGCTTTCACCTTAAGAAACTATAAAAGAAGAAACTAGACCTAAAATAGGCAGAGACAAGGAAATAATAAAGATAGCAGAAATCAGTAACATCAAAAATAGAAAGCAATACAGATAAGTAATGAAGCAAGAAGTTGGTTCTTTAGGATCAATAAAGTTGATAAACCTCTATGATTTTGAAAAAAATAATATCAATATTACACAAACTTTTTTAGAAAATAAAAGAGGAGCAAGCATTTCTTAATTTTCTTTATGATGCCAGCATTACTCTGATACCAAAACCAGATGAAGACATTGCATCAGAAGAAAATTACAAGCCATTGCCTCATGAATATACAGGCAAAATGTGTCAACTGATGATTTGAAAATTGAACTCAACAATAAAAAAAAGATAATATATCATGACTTATTAAGTTGGGTTTATTTCAGGAATGCAAGATTTGTTCAACATTTTAAAAATTGATCGGTGTAAGTTAAAATATAAACAGCTTATTGAAGAAAAACTATATAATCTTAACATATGCAGGAAAAGCATTTGGTGAAATTTGAAATCTGTTCATAATTATTTTAAAAATGTCAGAAAGTTAGGAATAAGAGGGAACATTCTCACTCTGTTAAAGGGCATCCATAAAACAAACCTATTGATGGCACAATACTTAGTAAGTACTGAATAATTTCATCCCTCTAACTGAGAAGAAAAGTTAGAATGTCCATTCTCACTAGGTACACTAAAAATTATTCTGTAAGTCCTAGACAGTACAATAAAATAAAAAAAAAAGCCATATAGGTTAAAAGGGAAGAAATAAAACTGTCTCCATTTATAAGTATCAGAAGAGTCTATATAAAAAAAAAAATCCCAAAAAACCCATTAAGAAATGCTACTAGAATTAGTAAGTGAAGTTAGCAAGGAGGAAGGATACAAAATCAATATACCAAAAGCAATTGTATTTCTATACATTAACAATGATAATTTGTAAATTGAAATTAAATATACATCGTTTAAAATAAAGTACCATTACTTAGGTTAAAATCTAACAAAATTTATGCAAGATCTGTATTCTGAAAATTACCAAACTTTGATAAATATTATATGAGATCTAAATAAATTAAGAGATATAATATGATTATGAATTGAAAGTTTCTATATTGTTAAGATTATACTTTTTCCTGAATTGATCTATAGATTCAATGCAATCTCAAGTAAAATACCAGCAAGATTTTTGTAAAATACCAGTAAGCTAAGTCTAAAATATATATGGAAATTTGAATAGCCAAACCAATAAAAAGAAACACCTAGTTTGAGAGACCAATGTCATCTTATTTCAAAGCTTATTTAAAAAAACTACAATAATCAAGATAGTCTTGTGTTGGTGAAAGAATAAACACATAGATCAACAGAACAGAACAGAACAGAGTTGAGTCTAAAAATAGAACCACACATCTTAATTGATTTTCAAGAAAAGGGCAAAGGCAATCCCATGGGAAAAGGGTAGATTTTTAATGAATGGTGCTGGAGAATTAGGCCCTTATATAACAATAACAACAGTAATAACATTGACCCATTATACATCTATAAAACTTTGAAGAAAACGCAGCAGAAAAATCTTTGTGACCTTGGGTTAAGCAATGAGTTCTTAGATACCAAAACCAAAAGCACAATCCAATTGGTAAGTGAGACTTTGTGAAAGTTAAAAACTTTTGCCTTTTGGAAGACAGTGTTATGGAAAAAAAAACAAAACCCCACAGACTGGGAGAAAATATTTGTAAAACCCATATCTGATAAATGGCTTATATGCAGAATATAGAAATCTCATATATCAGTTGAAAGAAAACAAGTAACTTCATAAAATACGGACAAAATTTTAAAAATATGTCATCAGAGAAACTAAGTGGATGGAAAATAAACACATGAAAAAATGTTCAACATGATTAATCATTATAAAAATGCAAACTAAGTCAACAACGAGACACAATGACATATTTATCACAATGGCTAAAATAAAACCTGACAATAACGAGGGCTGATCTGTATGTGGAACACCTGGAACTTGCATAGATTGTTGCTGGGAATAAAATGGCACAGCCATTTAGTAGAACAGTATGGCAGTGTCTTGTAAAGTTAAATATATACATCCTAGATAAGCCAACAATCTTACTCTTGGATATTTACCAGAGAGAAACAAGACTCATAGTCACACAAAAATCTGCGTTTGAATGTTTATAGCAACTTCACTAATAATAACCAAATATACGGAAATAACTTAAATGTCTTTCAAATGGTTAATGGATAAATAAACTGTGGTCTACCCATACATTTATGAAAATGAACAAGCTACAGATATTTGCAATGACATGTATATATCTGAAGTGAACCGTGCTAAGTGAAAGAAGTCAGATTCAAAAGCTATATATGCTGCGTGATTTCACCCACAAGACATTCTGGAAATGGCAAAACTGTGCGGCAGAATCCCCAGCAATGGTTGCCAGGGCTGCGCCATCAGAATGGACTGCAAAGGGACCTGAGGAAACTCTTTGGGATGATGGAAATGTTATATACATATTTTGATTGTGGTGATAATAACATGACTGCATGCATTTTTAAAATTGATGGAAATGCACATTTAAAAGGGTGATTTTCCTGTGTATAAATTCTATACCTCCTGAATGTAAATCTGAAAAAAAAAAACTCCACTAAAATATTTATAATATACAGTAAAAACCAGTTCCCCGGTTCCCAAATGATCTGCCGTCTACAGCTGCTGAAGAGAGTGCTGTTTTCCATGGGGAAATGTTTGAGATCCTCAGGACTCAAACTTGGACAATGTCTCGGCAAGGCAGACCCGGCCTGGCCAGGTTTCTTCAGGGAGGGCGGGGTGCGGGGCCCAGAGCCTGCTCGCCTCGCTCCTGCACAGTGACTTCAGGCCCGTGCCCGGTGGGACACAAGTTCCCTCACACCTACTCTTCCAGGCAGCCCGGTGGTAAGGGGACGGCGCAGCCTGATGCATGCATCAGGTGAGGTACCCCCACCAGTCTCCCAACCTCGGAGTGAAGCTCAAGGTGACTCCTCTTATTTGCCAGAGGCGAACTCTCTGCGCAGATGAGAGGGTCACAGAGCCGCCGGCGGGGTGTTTCTGGGGACAGCTTAACCTGTTTTGCAGCCAGGGCTCCCCGGGCCCCTGGCCAGGAGTTAAGACTCCGATGTTCTGTTCGCAGTCACTTTATCCCCGCCGCCCACTCGGGAGCCTGGCAGGAAGGCCTTCAGGGCAGCAGCGGTCAGCAGAGCAGATGCACGCAGGCTGCTGCTGCGGGAGGCGCGGGGACTTCAGAGCCCTGACAAAGGCCGAGCTGTCCAGGACGCTGCACTTCTCAGCTTCCTTGAGGTTAAGTGTAACCCTGCCTGCTCCCTGGAGCACCTCTTCCTTTGCATTTGTAAACTTCACTCATGCATCTAACTAATGGCCAGGGGACTGGCAGGACTGGAACACAGCCTTAGCTGTGAAGGCTGCCCGGTGACAAAGTGCTTGTCTGTGCCACTGAGGTTCTAGGAAGGGTGCAGTGAGAAGCAGAAGAGAAAGAAGGCTGGAACCAGCACCGATGAAAAGGGAGAGTCCCAGCTGAGGAACTGAGCCTGGCACTTCTCTCTCCATAATGTGTTACCTTTCACTTCCAGCCTCCCCAGGCCTTGACTTGGCTAAAATTATTTTGGTCCTTCCCAGCCACCCTTCAAAATGTTTGGCCAAGACACCTTGATTGAACTGAGGTGAAATGGGTCCCTGAAGAGCCCTGCACTTCAGGAACAGGGCATGTGTTTAAGGCCCCTCTGCTGCTCCATCCTGTCGAATGGCAAAGGAGAGGCTTCCCGAGATTTCTATAGCAGATTTCTATAGGCGAGCCAGAGCTCACCTGGGCCCTGGCCAAGCCGAGCGCGCTGCTGCTTGGGAGGGAGAAAGTTGGTGAGCATTTGTGCAGGCACTGGTACCTGGGACAAAAATACGCTGAGCTGCAAATTACGGCTTTCGGGTGTCACCACTGCCATCTGACATCGCGTCTCAGCTGTTCATGTCTTCATTACCAAGCTGTGGCCTCCCATTTAGGCTGTTAGCTTGTCAGACATATATGTTCCGTGGGTTACACTACACCCCAGCAACCATGCTCACCAAGGGGTGTCGGACTTAAAGAGAAGCCGTGCTTCTACCCGTTGCTTTGTGGGTGCGTGTGCGTAGGCGTGTGTGTGCATGGGCATGCGTGTGTTCCTCCTCCAGGCCCTGTCTCAAAACAGCTGAAAGGCACCGGGCTCCCACTCCAGGAACTTGCTCTCTGTGTGGTTTTCTCATCTCCCTTTGCTTCCGTAAGGCCTCCCTGCTGGCCCATCTGCCAGATCCTTCCTCTCCCCCTCTCCCGCTCGTCTTTGAGGTGGTAACTAGACCAACACTGCAATGCCCTTGTGGCTCCCTTTTCAGCCTCTCAGCCTCTCTCAGATTAATGGAACAGAAACATGTGCTTGCATCTGATGCCAGTAATCATATCCTGAGTGACCACAGAGAGGGAGATTAGGCAGAGGTACTGGCCGGCCAGCCCCGGGGGATATGGTTACAGGAAGAAAGTGTTTCTTGACAGCGGAGGCTCTGGATCCCTTTCCCTGGCTCCCCCCCTTCCCAGCTCGGCAGTCCCTTGGATATTTTCCATGAGATTAATTCGAGTCCCTCCGGCAAAGGTCCGAGTCACTCAAGAATTGGGTTTTGATCTGCTTTTTGATTTGCACTCACGGATGTGACAGAACATATTTTCATATTCCTGACTTTGATGTTGTCCCTCTGATGTTCTACTTTGGGCATGCATTTTCAAACAGTGAAAAGCAAAATAGTGTACAGTTATCTAGCCCGATGACTTAATTCGGCAAATATCAACCATGAGCAAATGATTCCTCCAAGGAGTAGAACAAAATCCCTGCCCAAGGGACCCTTGTGGGGACAAGGCGGCACATACTCACAGTGCTGTGACATAAGGTTGTATGTGACGAGTATGGTGAGAGAACATGGTGAACCCACGGAGCACAGGGAAGGGAAAGCTCTCCTGGCTGGGGAAACCCAGGGAGGCCTCAGGAAAGAAGTGTCATTCGAGATGAGCTTTGAAGGGAAAGTAGGATTTTAAAAGATGCAAATAAAAAGGCATTCCATGAGAAAGATCCAGCTTGAGGAGCCCAGAGATGAGAAGACACAGTATTCTGAGATGAGTGGGCATTTGAGTTAGACTGCAGACATTTGTGCTAAAGAGGAAGTGATAGAGGTGGGTCTGGAGAGCTTTGAATTGTGAAGAGTTAAATGCCAGGCTTATGAGTTGGGAATTTGTACTGTCAACAGTGGGAGCCATTGAAAGTTTTAGTGCAAGGGAGTGATAAGAAGACAATGCCTTCTTGACTGGACTTTCAGAAGAGTGCCTTTGAAGAAGCACAGAATACAGACTGTGGGGAGAGGGGTGTGCAGGAGGAGAGGGTAGAGATGGGTCAGGTAGAAGGTTATTGCAATGGTTTGAAAGAGTAGAGAAGAAGCACTTGATGGAAGTGGACAAATGGCGATGGAGGAGAGACATTGCAAAGAGAGAACTTGGCAACTGGTTGGATTTGGGAGGCAAGGCCAACAGGTAGGGCAGAGATGATGCTAAGATTGTGAAAGTGGCTAGTGGAAGCATGGTACATTTAAGGGGGGGGGGGATGAAGGGAGGAACACACTGGAGCAGAAAATGACCAGTTCAGTTTGGGATAGTTAGATGTCCAGGGGAGACACCTGGGACGAGATTCCCTGCAGGCAGATGACACTCAGCCCTGGCATTGACAAAGGAGATTGACATGGGGTCATCTGTGTGGAGGTGCCAGGTGTGGTCCCAGGGTGGGGAAATAGTAAAGGACGCAGGATGGAGAGGGTGGGGCTGAACTCAGCTCCCTGGGGAGATGGGCACAATAAGAAGACATGAAGTAAGGCGAGTTTCCCGTCACAGAAACCAAGAGGAGAGAGATTTTCTGCTGAGGATGAGGATGGGGCAGGTCTGCTGACCAGGGCTGAGGAGCAGGTCCCTGGGGCCCGCCTTCAGGCTCCATAGGGAGGGACATGTGTGGAAGCCATAAAGAGTGAGGGCACAGGGAGGAAGTGAGGGCAGCAAGTGTATTTCCTGGAGAGCTTTAAAAAATAGGACTGAGGCCCGTCATTTGGCGATGGCTCAAGGGCCTTTGGTCTTGTGTCCAGGAGACCAATTTCAGAGGCTCCAAGGAGCTGAAAGCTGAGATCTCTTGTGGGTGGTATTTCCCTCTGAAGCCAGAAACATTGGGATGTATCTCTATGGTAGCAGGCGAGGAGTTGGTTGTGGTAGGAGGCACTGGTTAGTCAGGAGAAGCCAGCTCCCTCCTTCCACAAGGCCCAGGGCAGCTTACTCCAAAGAGCCGAGCATTGACTTGGTGGCTGCCAGACTCTTCTTGAATCTGGCTTTAGGGACCACCCTAGAGTTTCCAGAATCCCGATAAAGGTGCAAGAAGAATAAACAAAGGGATGAATCAGCTTCCAGAATCTTTCTTCTGGTCCTCAGAACAAAATAGAATTTTTCCTTTTAAAGGCAGTCTTGAGGTTAATTGATCTTTTTTCTCTACCAAAGAGAAGAAGAATCCCCTAGGTGATACAGCAGTGCCCTAGGGAGGCAGGTAGCCGATTTCCCGGGTTTAGAAAAAGGAGGGAGCTGACTGCCTGCTGGGGACACGTCTCCCCTGGCTCCTCACAGGTGACACTGACTAGCACAGGGTCACAATCCCAGACTGCTCCTTGATTCCCTAAAATGGCTTAGCCTCCAAGGTGCTGCTAGATCTGCCCATTTATGGTTTGAAAACAGAGCCTGGCTTTGACCAGCTCCTGGCAGAAGTAGAAACTTCCAGAGTGCCCAGATTTGGGGCATGTGGAAAAGTGACCTGATACCGAGGGGGGTTAGCAGCTCACTCTCACTATGTTGCGAAGGGGGCTACTGTGCACTGGTGTGTGCTGTCGCTCTTTTCTAAGAGTTTCTGCCTTCCAGCTTTCCGTCTTTCAGTTGGGAACAATTCTTTAATGTGTGTTATCTTTCGGGGCCCGGCCTTACCCTGCTGCCCCCCACTGCGAAAGCCAAAACTGAGGTGGGGGAAGCAGGTGGGCCTGTGACCCAGGCTCAACCACATGTGACTCTCAAACTTGCAAGAGAGGCAGAAAGAAACAGATGCAGTTTATAAATTATTGGCAGTTATTGAAAGTTAGAGGCACAGCATCGAGTGTCCGGCATAGTGATATCTTACCACAGTGTCCTAGCCCTTTGTTCCGTAGTGACCCAGGCAGTGGTTCAGCTCCCTGCCCTCCCTTGCTTTTTGCATGTTTCCCAGGTCTGGCCTGGCCTCCGGCCTTTCTGTCTTTCAATGAATTAATTGGCTTTTCACCTGAGTTAGACTGGGTTTCTATTGCTTCTAACCAGGAACCTTGACACAATTCAGAACAGTTAAGGGATACACTGTTAGGACCTGGGAAATGGGCTTGATTGGACCTGAGAGGCAAACACTGTGTACAAGTCACCCTCCAGCAGGGCACTTAGAATGTCATTCTTCCAGTGGGAGAGACAGAATAAACAAACCGATGTTTATTTTACATAAACACACACCTATCAGACAGTAAGAGAAAAATAAAGTGCAATACGGGAGTAAGAGTTGAATGGGCTTTATTTTAGACATGGTGGTCAAGGAAGACTGCTTGGAGGAGGCAGCATTGAGCAGAGGTCTGAATGGAGTGAGGGAGCAGCTGAGTTGAATATCTAGAAGAATCTTCCAGGTCAAAGGAGCCCCAAGTACAAACAGCCAGAGGCAAAAGAAAAAGTGTGATCTCTCTCTCCTCCTGGCACAGTCATCCATCAGTAGGGGACCCCTGTTCTCTTCCTCACTTCTTTCTTCCTTCCCCCTGTTTATTAAGGTTAGGAATGCAAATGGGGGGCTGTAGTCAAGGGAGAGGAGCTTTGCGGGCACATGGTCCCAGCCTTGGGTTCACCTTGCCCCTCCTCCGTCACCCATCCCCTTCTTCCTCCTTCCCTCACCCTGGCGTCCTAACTTGTCCTGGCTTCTCATCTGCACCCAGTTCTGCCCTGACCTACTCTTGGCTCGGTGAAACTATTCCCCAAAGAAATAACTCTACAAACAGCCTTAGATGACCAGCCACTGTTGTTTACAATATATTTGGCCCGAGGTAAATGAGGTCAAATGAAACAAAACTCCAGCCCAGTGGCCTGTCACCTTGCTTCCCTTTGACAGACACTCCCATTGACCCTCAAGTGAACTGACTCTGACGCTTTCTTCTGTCTTAAAAACAGGTCAGTTTTCATGGCTCAGGAGGGGTGACCTTTCCTGCACTTGGGTCTCTCCGGGTGGGTCAGGAGAGGCTGCTGCTCCTTCCGCGGTCCTCACGTCCAACCAGCAGGTCCTCCCCTTCAACCAGCAGGTCCTCACCTTCAACCAGCAGGTCCTCACCTTCGACCAGGCACCCTCCCCAGGTCTTCTGGCGAAGGCACGGTGGCAGGAACTGTGCCACATCTCCCCAGGTTAGCAACTCTGTGCATGGCTTGTGGGCATTTCAATTGGTATAATAGCCTTTTGGAGAGCAATTTGGCAATATACATCAAAAGCCTTAAAAATGTAGAATTCCCTGATTTAGTAATTCCATCCGTGAAAATCATCAGAGATGTAGCCCCCCTCCCAAAGTGCTTATTGCAGTGCCAGCTGTAATAGTAAATAGTAAATAAATAAATACTAGAAAGAATTCACAGGTTAAATAATTTATGGTACTTTCCCATAAAAGAATACGAATACTACGGAGTACTAGGCCATTTGTTCTCTTTCTTTCTTTTCCTTCCTTCCTTCCTTCCTTCCTTCCTTCCTTCCTTCCTTCCTTCCTTCCTTCCTTCCTTCCTTCCTTCCTTCCTTCCTTCCCTCTCTCTCTTTCTTTCTTTCTCTCTTCTTTTTCTTTCTTCTCTTCCCCCTCCCCCTTCCCCTCCTCCACCTTCTCCCCTTCCTCCTCCTCTTTCACTTCTTCTCCCTCTTTCCTCCCACTGTCCTCCCTCCTTCCTCTCGCTCTTCTCCCTCTTCCCCTTCCTCCCCCTCCTCCCGCTCTTCCCCCTCCTCCCCCCTTCCCCATCCTCCTGACCCACTCTGCATCACTCAGGCTCCTGCCCTTGACGGCTCTCTGGGTTTGTCCCGTGGGTGACACAGCAGGAGATGGCCACTGACGAGTCAGGCAGCACCTCCCCTCATCCCCTGACGCCCTCCCCTCCGGTTCCGGCAGCTGTCCCTCCCTAACCCTGCAGGCTCAGCAGGGGGCCCTCTTCCAGGTGCTGGTCCAGGTGCTCTTCAGCACCACTCCTGGTTCCTTCACCTATCCTCAGGAGTGTAAAGAAAACTTGATTTCCCGGAGGACCCTAACTGATGCAATAAAGGGGAAAATCTTATACTATAAAGTGAAGTGGCTGAATCAGGCCAGAAAACAGTACAGTACCAACTCCGTGCATGAATAAATGTATTCAGAAAAGGAAAACATATCTACACATAGGGGAAAAGTAAAGACTGAAAGGAAATATACCAAATGATTAACCGTAATTGCCCCGGGTTGTGATATTGTAAGCAATTTTTCTGGCACATTTCTCTCTCTCTCTCTCTCTCTCTCTCTCTCTCTCTCTTTTATTAAGTGAAAGGTGGGGAAGCAGAGAGACAGACTCCCACATACATCTCAACTGGGATCCACCTGGCAAGCCCCTACCAGGCGATGTTCTTCCCATCTGGGGCTGCTGCTCCATTGCTCAGTAACTGAGCTATTTTAGTGCCTGAAGTAGAGGCCACTGAGCCATCCTCAGTGCCCAGGGCCAACTTGTTCAAACCATTCTAGCCATGGCTGTGGGAGGAAGAGAGAGATAGGGAGAAGGGGGAGGGGTGGAGAAACAGATGATTGCTTCTCCTGTGTGCCCTGACCAGGAATCAAACCTGGGACTTCACACACTGGGCTGATGCTCTACCGCTGAGCCAACTGGCCAGGGTGGCACGTTCTTGAAAATATATTGAAAAAATATTTAAATTAATCTACCTTCAAAAACAAAACTGAAATAAAAGCATTATCTACTTTATAGGAATATAACAGCATCTCAGTCGCCCATGAGTACACTGCAGATAATATATAGATTTTAAGTAAATATGTGATAATGTAATTTAAGAAGGAAATATAAACATGGCAGGGCAAATTGTAACTAGGCCGCCATGGCTGGTCTCACTCACATCTCACCTAATGAGGAGAAGGGACCTGCCTCAGCCTTGGTCCTGCGTAATATAAATCCTTGCTGGGCCTGGGGTCTTCCACAGCTGCACTGAGCTGGCCCTGGCCCTGCCTCCAATGTGTTCAGGGTGGGAGAGAGGGGGGCTTCGGGTGTGGGGAAGGCCAGGATCATGTCGACAGATTAGGCCTGAGCAAACCTCCAGAGTGTGTGCCCTTAAATATTGTTCCACATTCTCTACTAGTAAAACTCATCTGCCTCTACACTCAAAGTAAGGGGTTTATCACAAACACCAAACGCAGCATAACATTTTGACTGTTTCGAAATGGTTTTTCTTTCCTCATTTCTCCAACATTCTTAACTCGAGAGAGTTTAGCTCCTCGCCCATTTGGGATAGAAATAATAGATACAGGAATATAGTTACTGGGGAGGGGTGCGTGGGATTTCACACGGGCAAAACTTTTTTGTAATGCTTGATCTTATTCAGACTTCTGTTTCTTTCTTTTCTTTTTTTGCATTTTCTACATCAGATAATTCCTTTGGAAATATACTAAAGCATTGAAATTTTTAAGAGAGTGAAGTTAATTGCTCCTTACACAGGACTTGCTTTCATAGTCTCAGCTAAGGGAGCCCACGTTCTCAGGAAGCATTCAGCTGGCTGGGCTTGATAGAAGTGTAGACTCCAATAGCACCAGGCAACTGGCTGGAGCTAGTCACACAAACGCAGACAAATAGCTAGCTAACCCTTATGTAGTGACAGTTGCGTGACAGGCTGGGTACTGTTTCCCATGTGCCCATTTAATCCCCAATGCTGGCAATCCTCATTTTATAGATGAGGAAACAGGAACAGAGAGAGGTGAAATCACTTGCCCAAGGTCACACATGAGTAAGTAATGGAAGCTGGACTTGAACCCGGGCAGGTTGGCTCCAGATTCCAGGCTGTAAAGCCGCCAAACCTTTCTGTAAACCCTCAGGAGTCTATTTTCGGTTTCACTCAAGGATAGGGCGTACTTTGACTAAAGTTTGCATTTTGCCAACTATATCAGGAGTCACGCCTAGAAACCCAAGTTAACTGAGTCTGTGTTTCTGATTTATTCCCGTGATCTTTTAGCGCCTTGCAGAGATTGGTAACTGGGACAGCTGCCCAGCATTTCCGCCTCTAAATCTGGCTCTGCTGGGCTTCCAAGTGTCCCCAATCATAGCCAGTCAGAGGGAAACATCAGACACAATCTCTCGGTGTTAGAGCCGAGAAAAGCTGCATCCCGCGGTCCCATAGCTTTTAGTTCCTGCACACACTCTGCCTCTTGATTCACTGCAAGAGAGACAGTGTCTGAATCTTTAGGCCTCCTTTGCGGTGCCCAGTGGCCCCTTTATCAGAAAGAGGCTACCCCAGTTGGTGTACACAACTAAATTCCCTCACACTCCCTCCCAACTCCAGGGGTGACGGTGTGCACTAATTACCCTCACCTGCAAAGCCCACGTCTCTCTGAGCAGCGTGCCCTCAGCAGGACTTAAAACAACAACAACAACAACAAACCTGCTGCAGGTTAAAAAGCAGGCCTGCTTTTAATTTATTAAAAGACTTGGCATTTTCCCCCCAGTTAGCATTTTTAAATGCAGTTAGACTAAACGGAATAATAATCAGAGAGAAGTGCTAAGGAGTTTTCACAGAGGGGTTGTGCTCTCTTGTGCTTCTTTCTGTCTCTGGACCCGATGCTGGGACAGTGTGGCCGTGGGACTGACCCGGATGGCCTCTCATCTCTCCCCACATTCCTGCAAATGTAGTTCTTGGGCATCAACCACCGGGTCTCATACAACCCTGGCTCGACGAGAGGAGCACGCTACCCTACCAGCCCACACTGTGAGCTCGTATGTCTGCTCGTTTGGGACATTTTAATCACATTCCCCAGATCAGTCTGAGCACCTGCATTTCACACACGGCCCCTAGGCAATCACTGTGCACAGCTGAGTGTGAGAGCTGCTCTAAACCCCAGGAAGTCGGCCCACATTCACCTCTCCCATCATTGTATCCTGTGCACCGAGAAGGTCTGGAACATGGAAGCGTCAGATGAATGTCTATTGAATGAATGAATGAAATTTCATGAGACATGATGGAGGTTTTTATGGAAATAAAAAAGGAAGAAGACCCCCACCTCACTCATAATGACAGTGGAACTAGGCAGTAGGACGGGCAGGGATGCCAGGAGCTCCATATAGTAAGTTTTGTGAACCCAGTCACATATAGAGAGTGCAGGGGACTTTGTGGTGTACACAGCATACGCCATTTGAAGAGAAAGCTCATAACCATTAAATAGTCACTGCTGGCCCATTACCTCTGGTATAACCAGCATAGAAGTACCATGGCAGACCTCCTGGAAAGGGCAGGATGCCTACGGCACTGACATTTTGGCTCTAAGTTCTTCAAAAGGTGAAAGTATGTGAATTCTGTGATATTTAAAAGCTTTCGATTTTGTCACCGCTTCCCACATTGGTCCCCAGGCTGGGTCAGGTGCTCATTCCTGTGCCCATGGAGCCGTCCCCATGCACGTGCTGACTCATTGAATGTGCCAGTGTGCTCTCCAGGCTAGTAGGGCCCTGGGTATCATGTCCCCTGCAGCACTGGCCTCTGTGTTCCCAGGACCTAGCCTGTGCCTGCTTACACCTAACAGGTGCTCTATCAGTGTTTGTTGACCCACCCAGCCATCAGTCAATGTGCATTTCAGTAATTGAAACTGGCTCATGGCACTGGGATTTGTTAACAGGAGAACAATGAGTTCAAAGAGCACTATGAACCTCAGAAAGGAAACTGCTCGCTTAGCCAGCTTCTAACTGTCCCGTTCCCTCCCCCGCCACAGCCCTTGCCCTAGGATTTAACCGGCACTTCATGAACTGTACCCGTGTTCTCTAAAAAGAGCCCAACCGTTTGAAACAGCTTGCACCAAATTCTATCCCATCAGGGCACTTCATGCTGAGAGGAAGAAACCAGGTTGGGTTATTGGCCAGATTAAATTTCCATTCAAATTCTCATTCTCCTCCCTTTCCCCTTCCCTTCCCTTCCCTTCCCTTCCCTTCCCTTCCCTTCCCTTCCCTTCCCTTCCCTTCCTCCCTCTCTTTCCTCCCTCCCTCCCTCCCTCCCTTCCCTCCCTCCTTCCTCCCTTCCCTCCCTCCTTCCTCCCTCCCTCCCTCCCTCCCTCCCTTCCTTCCTTCTTTCCTTCCTTCCTTCCTTCCTTCCTTCCTTCCTTCCTTCTTTCCTTCCTTCCTTCCTTCCCTCCCTCCCTCCTTCCTCTCTCCCTCCCTCCCTTCCTCCCTTCCCTCCCTCCTTCCTCCCTCCCTCCCTTTCCTCCCTCCTTTTCCTCCCTCCCTTTCCTCCCTCCCTCCCTCCTTCCTTCCTTCCTTGCTTCCTTCCTTCCTTCCTTCCTTCCTTCCTTCCTTCCTTCCTTCCTTCCTTCCCTCCCTCCCTCCCTCCCTCCCTCCTCCCTCCCTCCCTTCCTCCTTTCCTTCCTTCCTTCCTTCCTTCCTTCCTTCCTCCCTCCTTCTTTCCTTCCCTCCCCCTTGTTGGGCAGATAAAATGTATTATGCTCACTTTGTTGAGAATAGCGCTGCCCACGTGAGGCCATCGCCCAGGTGATATTAATGTGTGTTGAGAATCCTTGTAGCCTGGGGCTTGGTTTTGGGATTAAGCCTTTCCCACCCTTTTTGATGTGGGGTGGTACAATCCAATCATGCCTCAGAGAAGTGACTTTGTATTAGAGACTTCCCTATTTTGTATATTGGATTAAGAGTTTGGATTTCTACACTATAAAATGGGGACGGAGCGGGAGCTTGCGCTCTTGGTTCCTGAGATTATCATTAGAGGAGAGAGCAGAGCAGAGAGCAGAAGGAGGCCACGTGGAGGAGGCCAGGAGAAGCAGCCAAGATGGCGGAGTGCTGAGTGAGATGCCAGTTTGTGCTGAGTTTGTATCTGGGATAAGGAAGGAGATGGGAAACTGAGGAGAATAAGGCTGGTGAGCTAGAAACCTTTGATTCTAGGAAACTCGGATAAGTCAGTGGCTTTGTGAGCACTGAATGTGAGTGGGTTTTGGAGCCCAGTGTGTGTTTTTACTTGCCCGCCGGGTGCAAGCTAGAATTAAAGACTATGGCCCACCAGTTTTTGGCTCCGTTGTTTCTTTACCGACTGTCCGAATCCAATGCGAACCTGCATGGCCCTGGCCGTGGCTCCTGGCTTTACACCCCCCTCCTTCTTTCCTTCCCTCCTAAATTGTCACCCTCCACATGCGCACTGCATCTAAAGTAGTATGACATTCTCTGTCCTGTGCAGCAGGCACCAGATCAATTGCTCCAGGTTCAACTTTTAAACAATTAAAAGAGAAAGGATTACCTAGTCCATTTGTTTGCATTTCAAGCCTCAAGGATTTGGTGGGGCCAGCCCCATTTCCCCTGGGGGCCTACCTGGTTGCTCTCTCAGGCCTATGAGAAAAGTCTGACATTTGGGCAGATCTCATGCAGCCACGAACAAGGCCAGCTTCCCATGCCAAGCCTTGCTCACACCCTAGCCCACGTCCCTACTAGGGGATGCATCCTCAACTTCTCGAAGCCGGGCCCTTGGCACTCAGCAGGCTGACAGTCCCAACCTGCCTGGATAAGAGAGACTGTTGGGGTTGACCTTCTGGCTTCCTATTTCCGAGGAAGAGATACTGGCTGGACTCCCTTTTGCAGGAACATTGTTCCTTCGCTGCCTGACAAATGTCCACCGACCGTCACCACGTGGGCCAGGCAAGTGCAGGATGCTGAGTTTTCTGGAGGGCCGCCCAGCTCTGTGCCCAGGAGCAGGGCAGTCCAGCTAATTGCGGGCATCCCTCACAGTGTGGAGATGCAGTTCTCACCGGAAAGATCACTTGAAAATAATACAGAATCTTGTAAACATTTGAGTCCAGAGCATGTTTCAAAAAGTGTCTCTTATGATGACCTTGTAGTTCCACAGAATCAGTTATGGGTGGGTCCCCAGAGCCCCCTTTCCTTCCTTTCTTGATCTCTTCTCTGTCTCCTGGCCCTTTGCTCACCCAGGGGCTGGGCTCCCCGCAGCCAAAGGCCGAAGCTGCTCCTGCCGGCCCCTTGGCATTAACCTTCTCCAAGGTCATAAACCTTCTCCAAGGTCATTAACCTCCTCCAAGGTCATAAACCTTCTCCAAGGTCATTAACCTCCTCCAAGGTCTTTAACCTCCTCCAAGGTCATTAACCTTCTCCAAGGTCATAAACCTTCTCCAAGGTCATTAACCTTCTCCAAGGTCGGAGGCAGCAGCTGTTTCTTGGGGAGGGGTGTCCATGGAACAAACCAACTTGCCACTCACTGACATTTTATCTCATTCTTGACGCTGATGCACTAATGTGCCAGAGGGCCACCCTCCTCCCCTGGGGGTGAGGGAGAGAATGGGCACAGAGGTTGAAAGAGGGACCAGGGTAGGGCTGCCAGAAAGTGTGTAGGAGTATTTCATCCTAAATATTTGGGACATAACATAGTTCCCCATGTATAAGACGCACCTTGTTCTGAAAAGTTCAGGGTCTAAAAACTGGATACATCTTATACAGTGGTTATAGGGGTTTTTTATTTGCATTTCCTGCTTTTTCACGCTTGTTTTTGCGCTCATTGTAGACTTTTTACCTTGCATTTCCTGGCTTTTTCGTGCTTGTCTTTTTTTCAAATTTTGGGCCCCACAATTAAGGTGTGTCTTATATGTGGGAGCATCTTATATGTGGGGAAATATGGTACTTATACTAAAAAAATTTTTGTTATTCATCTGAAATTCAAATTTGGCTGGGCATAAGTATTTTTATTGGCTAAATCTGGCAACCCTCCCAGAAGGCTCATCACCACGTGAGGAAGAAGCCTACTTCCTTTAGCCCTGACCCTGCAGCCGCCATGTCCGCTCCTGCTGGGTCCGCAAGGCGTGCTTCAAAGGGGGAAATGCCCCTTGGAAAGGGACTGTGATCCTGGACTGCCACTCGACTGACTACCTCTTACCCAGGCGAGCCCATGATGGAAGGCACAACTCACACATTTGCTTCTCCATTCATTCTGTGGATCATTTTGCGGTGGAAGGGAACCATGTTTTTTCCTTTCAGCAGGAAAGGGTTTTCCTGTGCGTGTTAGTGTCCCAGGGCTGCCGTAACAATCCCACAACTCGGGGGGCTTAACCACAGACAGGTGTTGTGTCACAGTTCTGGAGACTGAAGTCTGAGATCAAGATGTCCTGGGCTTGGTTCCTTCTGAGGCCTCCAAGGGACTATCTGTTCAGGCCCCTCCCTCACCCGGCAACCTCCAGCATCCCTTAGCTTGTGGAAGCGTCACCTGCATCTCCGCCTTCATCTTCACATGGACTTCTCCCTGTGTGCGTGTGCCCATTTCCCCCTTTCGTAAGGACATGAGCTCTCCCTGGAATTAAGATCCATGCTAAGGACCTCATTTTAACTTGACTATCTCTATTAAGACCCTATTTCCAAATTAGATCAGATTCTAAGATACTGGGCATTAGAACTTCATCATACTGTATGGACAGGGGAGTGTCGCAATTCTTTTCTTTTAAATTTTTATTGACTTTATGGGGTGACATTGGTTACTAAAATCACATAGGTTCCAGGTGTACAATTCTACAACACATCACCTGTGAACTGCACTGTGTTCACCACCCCGGGCAAAGTCGCCTCCCATCACTGTTTATCCCTCCCTGTACCCTCACAATCCAGCCCATAACAATGTGTCTTAATGTTGTGCATATCTGCATCCACTGCGAAGATAAGGGAGCATTCTAATCGGAGTCAGTGTTGGGGTTCTGTCACTGACTTTGGGTTGATGATGATTTAAGACCTTGGAGTAATGGAAGATAAACTGCTTGTCACTGCCCCCTGTGTGTTCCGGGATTGCATTTCTGTGTGAGGCGGCCCCCGCAGTGCCCTGCAAAGGGCTTTTCCATTATGTTAAGAGCTGGTGATGATAGCCACCATTAATATTCAGCCCTTTGGCCTCCACCCTCTCCCATTCTCTCAGCTCTAAGCACTGCCCTCTGACCCTCCGCAAGGTAACATCAGGACTGTTTTCCCTGGAGAGACCTCTGCAATTATTTGCCTAGATAGGGAAACAAACTGGTGATGCTCAGAGTATGTTCAATGAGGGATGTGTGGGGGTGGGGGAAGGGGACTTTCTTGGAGATCTTAGAAATATTAAATATTAGAATAAAGCAATAAAGCTTTATTTATTCAATCAAATATTAGAATAAAGCAATAAAGCTTCTGCTTGCTTCTTTTGCTCCGTGCACATGCTGGGAGAACAAGATTAAATTTCTGGTCAGCATGGGCCCTGAGTTCTCATTTATTTATTAAGGAATGATGCCGTTTTCCCTGGCTGGGTGGCTCAGTGGATAATGTGTCAACCTGGAGCACAGAAGTCGTGGGTTCGATCCCGGGTCAGGGCACATAGGAGAAGCAATCAACAAGTCCACAACTAAGTGGAACAACAAGTTGATGCTTTTCTCTTTCTCACCCCCTTCCTCCGCCACCCCTCTTCCCCTCTTTCTTTCTCTCTCTCTCTCTCTGTCTCTCAAATCAATGGAAAAATTAGGTGGGAAAAAAGGAAGAAGCGATGCCATTTTCTCCAAGGAGCCGTCTATCCTGCTCTCCTGAGCACTGTCCATCAATAAAGAAATGAAGGGGGGAAGATCCACTCTTAGGCTGTGGGGTTTTTTAGTGGCTCTCAGGGTCTGTGTTGCCACAGAGAATGAATGTTTTTGGAAGCCTGTCCAGGAAATCTGGTTCTAAGAACAGCCTGCTAATTTGAGCTCCTTCAGGACTGACTAGTGTGATGCAGCTGGCGTGATGCCAAAAAAAAAGTGGCCCTGTGGCAGCAGAAAGTGACACATCGGTTTGCTAGGGCTGCCATAGCAGGCCGGGGGACTTCAGCAACAGAAACGTCCTCTCTTTCAGTCTGGAAACTAAAAGTCTCAGAGCAACGTGCCGGCGGAGTCGGTTCCTCTCCCCTGGACGAGTGTGGATGGCCACCTTCCTGCTGTGTCCTCACATGGTCTTTCCTCTGGGTGTAACTGTATCCTGATTTCTTCCTTTTATTTATTTATTTTTTTATTATTTTTTAAATTTTTTATTTTATTTTATTTATTCATTTTAGAGAGGAGAGAGAGAGAGGAGAGAGAGAAGGGGGGAGGAGCTGGAAGCATCAACTCCCATATGTGCCTTGACCAGGCGAGCCCAGGGTTTCGAACCGGCAACCTCAGCATTTCCAGGTTGACGCTTTATCCACTGTGCCACCACAGGTCAGGCGATTTCTTCCTTTTATAAGGACAACAGTCGTATGAGATTAAGTCCTACCCAGTGACCTCATTTAACCTTAGTCACCTCTGTGGAGACCCCATCTTCAATCAGAGCCACATCTGAGATACTGGGGTTAGGACTCCAACACGTGAATTTGAAGGGGCGGCACAATTCAGCCCATAACAGTGCCCCTGAGATTCAGGAGACGGGTATCAGGCTGGACTCTGCCTCTGGAAAAATGACTTTGGGAAATATGTCAGCTGGAATTCTTTGGTGGTCAGCAACAGAAACATGGCAATTGGATGGGGTGCTACTGAGAGCATGCCCACACAATGGGAAGCCTGGAGAACCAGGCAGTCACCTGGCACCGTGGCGGATGGCCAGCAGGAACTGTGCTGTCCTGGAAACAGGATGATGTTCCAGTCAGGATGATCAGGGCATGGTGGCTGAAATGAGTGAGCTTAAGAGTCCTGGAGGCCAGCCGCTCCCCCCACCCTGGGATCTCCACTGTTAAGGCTGGAGAACGAGGGATCCTGAGCCTTGGCCTCAGGGATGGGAGTCAAGGACCAGGTTCACAACAGTCCAAGACCACCTTGAGTTGGAAGGAGTAACTTCTCAAGAGAAAATCAGTAGCTGTCAAAAGAGGGAATAGATGTTGGGAGGCCAAAACAATGACAAAGATCTACCGCATAACTAATTCTCTTGCTTGAAAATGTGAGGAGGGGACTGAGTTAGACCACCTCTGTGCTCTGTCTTTGTTAAAGATTTAGTAAAGCTGCCCCCACCCCCTCATTTTCAGATGGAGGTTGAGTGAGACTTCCATTCCTGGATGCCTTATTACCTGTGGTGCCGCCCTAGCCTTTGCTTCCTCCCGGTCCCCAGTGGAAGCATCGGCCTCTGTTTGTTTGGGAAGGTCACCAGGCTTATCCTGCTATAACAGGCGGTGTGAGCAGCTCTCTGGGATGGATCAGTTTATTAATGTCTTATTAGTACTGGTAGTAAATGTGATATTCACCACAAACAATAGTTCAACCTGCCATTCTTTCTCTGGTCTTCAGTTACTTGGTCTATAAAACAAGAAGGTTGAATTAAATTATTATCAAGGTCTTTCAGCTATTGGATTCCACAGAAATGGAAGTCCTCAGGGTGGGTAGTCTATGGAGTTGACCGGGAGGGCTCCCTCAAGAACTTGGAAATGGGAAATGTTATTTCCTTCTGAGAGAAAAATTATAAAAACCAGTTGGCATTAGATCAAAGAAAGTATATTCCCAATTCCCCTAAGTGGACAGGATGGATCTTAGGCCAGAGCAGTCCAGACTGATGGCTCACACATCCCTAGGGACATCCAGGGATGGCCTGGAGCATCACAGACATGGGGGGAAAGGGAGGCTAAAGACGTGAGCTCATCCAGACTTATTCAAGAACTGGCCAAGACAAGGCTGGAGCAAGATGGGGTGGGGATCCCCACTCACTAGAAGGTTCTAAGCCCCTCCCTTGGCTGCATCTCTGTGGTGGGGATAGGGAGGGGCTTCAGGCTACCATAACGGGATGTCCCTAAGCACCGAAGACAGTCCACATCGCCAACAACCCATATTGCACAGGCACCAACCAAACGGGCAGTCTTTAGCTATGGCTGGAACAGGGACTGAGGGTCCCCAGCATGCCCAGCATGGACCCTTCAGGACTGGGATGTCTGCGGCACCCCTGGTCTGGGAGGGGCCGTGAGCAGGGGCACTTAAAGGGGCTCGGGGCAGAAGCTATTTACCAATCAACTCAGAATTATTTTAATATTGTAATAACTTACATGTTTGGATTACTCAATTTATTTTCTTTCTCTGACTCCAACTCAAGAAGCGATCCCTTGGTTTGAATGTGGTTTCCCGTATGTCTCCAGCTCTAGAGGAAGAAAGGGTATGATCCTCTTACATGATTGTAAGATGACTGTATTTTTGGGGGTAAACAAGCAGACTTTCTGCTTTACCAATCTCTTGGGAGCCTGATCACATTGATCATGTGAATTCATCCCTATGAGGGAAATCCGTTCTCGGCTTTCTGACAAAGTCAACTGCCTCAATTAAAAAGAAAAAAAAAAAGGCCCAAACGTGCCCTGTGGAAACACTTCTTGGAAGCAGCCAGCCAGCCTCTTGCAAACATAGAATCAATTGTCCAAAGGTACCCTTATTATTTTTCCACAGGACCTCTGGCTGAATTTTCAAAGTATGTGAGAATTCACCTGTAGACAGGTCAGCGTGATGCAGGGAGGGGTGTGTGTGTGTGTGTGTGTGTGTGTGTGTGTGTGTGTGTGTGTGTGTTTTATTTAATTAATACTATTCTTAGTTTCAAACAGAATCTCACAAAGGACCCTATGCTCCAGATAGGCATATCCATAAGCCAGCCATCTCTACTTGGCTGTGTAATAGGCGCCTCAAATATAAGATGTCCAAATCGAATTTCTGATGCCCTGCCCTCCTCCGCTGGCCCCTCCTCTCTCCTGTTCAGGCCCCAAACCAAATGTCATCCCGGGCCCTCTTCTCAAACTCCCGCTTCCACCTGCAGACTCGGTTTAGGATCTCCCTGCTTCCAAAGAGCTGGGGCCCCTCCCTGAAACCTTGCTTCTGCCACCATCCCCTCTTGCCTGGATCTCTGCAGCAGCTTTAACACAGGTCT
The DNA here is from genome assembly GCF_036850995.1 of Saccopteryx leptura. NCBI lineage: Eukaryota > Metazoa > Chordata > Mammalia > Chiroptera > Emballonuridae > Saccopteryx > Saccopteryx leptura. The sequence continues at coordinate 219,874,528 of NC_089503.1, read as the reverse complement.
TCCTGCTTCTGTGTGATGATGCTCTGTAGTGAAGTACTGTGTTCAGAAATGTGGATCAGAGCACTTTTTTTATTTTTGTTCAAAGTGCCCCAATGTTTTCCATTGTACTTAGAGTTAAATTCAAACTCCTCACTGTGGTCTGCCCGGCTCTCCACCATCTGGTTTCCTGAACATCCTCGATGAGCCACTCTCCCGCTCACTGCCTTGGCTCTGACACACTGGGCTTATTGTTGTTCCCCAGCCTTGCCAAGCCTGTTCTCTGCTTTGCATTCCCTGTTATCCCTGCTGAGAACCCCTGGTGCCCTTGACTTTGAATGGCTCACTTCCCTACACCAATCAAGTTTTCTGCTCAGATGACACCTCAGAGAGGCCTTCCCTCACCACCTTGTTGAAACAGAGACTCACTTCCACTCTCTGGCTTTTTGGCAAGCCCCACCACCCACAGCATTTTGTGGTAGATGCCATGGTGTGCCCCCCAGCTGCCCCTTCAGGACTGAAAGGTTCTCATTGCCTTAGCTGCTGGGAGGGTTGGCTGCCAACAGCTGAGACCTGAGACACCATCCAGACAACAGCCTTTGTTAAAAGAAGTGCTTCACCCAGATCTGTGCCTCTGCCCTCGAGGTAGCCTGCATCCAATAGCCGATCATGCAGGCATGCCCCTGCTCAGTGCCCCAGAGCTCCCCAGCAGGATGGGGCGGGGGGCTTTCGCTGTAAGTGCCTCATAGCTCAGCTCTTCCCTCTGCTTATGCTGCAGGCTACCTGTAAACCCCTGTCTCAGAGTCTGCTCCCAGCAGAACCTGACCTGTGGCCACTATCTAAAGTTGGCTGTTTATTTCCTATCTTCCCAATAAGACATGTTCTAGAAGGGCAGGGATATCATCTTTTTCACCTCTGTATCCTACCCCAGATGTTTGGAGCGGAGCATGCCATGTAGTAGGAGTTCAGTAAATACAGAATGAATGAATGGATGAACAGGAGAGGGGTGTATGGGAAGGTTGCCTCCCTCTGTCGCTCTCACAACTCCCACCACTTGCGAAGTCCCTAAGACACCTCCCAGTACCTTTGGGCAGAGCTGGTTTTGGAGTCAGGAAGTCGAGGCTTACAGCCAGGCTCCATTACTCAGAAGCCTTCACAGTGCCCAAGTCAAGACTTGGCCTTGAAGATACTTTAGCTCATTCAGCTAAGACAACGACCCCACACTCTGCTCTGAGGAAAGGAGTTGGGAGCATGGGAAAGGTGAGAGAGCTGGCAGGTGGGAAACCGTGGGCATCTGGAGAAGACCCTAGGGAATAGAGCCCCCAGCGAGATCTGGAGTTGGAGGGATAGCCTCAGACTCTGGAACCCGAGCCAGGGATGGCCCCGTTCTGCGACAGTGCCTGGAAAGGACATCACCTGGGACCCACCCTGGGATTAGTCCTTTTTTCTCATGGAGTGCCTGGGAAGCCATGGCCCTGGTGACAGCTCATTCTCTCCTGAGTCTTTACAGTAAGTCTCCTCTATTTCCAGTATTAAGAGTTCCTGGAATGTTCGACGTGCCATCACTGCAAGGATGTAAAGACCATTTCTGGGTCAAACAAGGTGATAGAAGGCACCTCTTCATTGCCTGTTGGTTCTCTCCTAGTCTGTTCTCCATTTGTTCTCACACCTGTCTGTGTCTATCCTAATATGTCTTTTTGACAGAGATAGGGAAACAAGTTTTAGATCTCCTGACTGCTCCCCTGGACAGCAACATGGTGAGCTGGAATCAGATAATGCCAGTAAAGCTCCCCCCTAAACTGGGAGGGGACTGTGGCCAGGTGTGCTGGCAGACGCCTACCGGGTTAAGCCCCCAGCCCCAGAGAGGACAGGCAGTTCTCTGGGTGGCCTCAGTGCAGCTGCAGCTTGGGTTTCGTGTCCTCCAGAAGACAGCCAGGACAAACCCCACTGCTCACTCCCTGGGGAGAGGCTCTAGGATTACCAGCCATTTTTTTCCCCCCTAAAGACCTTTCACAAAGCAAAAAGGGAAGTTACCCAGAGTCAACCCAGCAAATGTCCAACCGCCTTCGAGATAGTCTGGATGCAGCCACAGCGGACTGGGCCGGCTTATGGCACCCTCTCTGAGGACAGCAGTCTCGGCTCCCTGAGCAGGTTGGTGGGGCCTGGGAGGCAGGAAAGACCATGAAGGACATAGAGCAAGAGGCCTGAACTGGGCAGAACACATCAGTGCTCTGGAACCTGCCAGAGATGATAAATCCCTTCCTCCGCCCCACTGAGACCACGCCCCCAGCAGGGGGGGGGGGTAGATGAGGACCTCAGGGTCACACACCATTGGTCTGAGCACACACAGAGCCAGACACCAGTTATAACAATTGATGAGCAAACATCTTCATTGAAAAGCAAGACTGCCTAGTGTCTGCCTTATTAAATTGTTTTACAACATGCTCATCACTATTCGAAAGAGTAAAGCCATTACTGGCACATAATGTCCTCATCAGGACCCAGAACAGACCCACCGCAGGCTCTGTTCTTGGTCTGGCACTTATTCAGTTGGGTGACTTAATCTGGGACAAGACCTCCCACTTTTTTAAAATTTAAAATTAAAAAAAAAAAAAGACTTTAGAATCTGCATTTGTGAGTAATTATATAATAATGACAATTACTACCATTATTCTTGAATGCCTACTATGGATCGGGTACTATTCTAGCAAACAGAAAAACAGTGGGAAGCAGGCCAGCAAAATGGGATCTCTCCAAGGAATTTGTAGCTCTTGATCATGCAATGGGTAATATTGTCCCCATTCTCCGGCCGAGAGCATTAAAGTTTAGAGAATTCAGGTTATAACGTGTAAGGGTCTAGCCGTGACGTGTCTGCGGCTCAGTTGTTTCCCTTAGTGCACGCTATCCCTTGGGTACTGAGCTTTGTGATGCTGGAGCTGGACTTGATAAGCCGCCTGTGCCAGCTGCTTTGGTGGGCTCTACCAATAGGGGGCACTAGAAGGAGGCTGGAAGTCCAGAGAGGAGAGGGACTTGCATCCTCCTGGGTGCTTTCTCAGGGGTCCCTAGCTACTTCCATCCAGCAGTCACTGTTTGTTCTCGTAGCAGCGGCTGAGTCGAGTTGGCGGTTTTCCCAACACTGGCAGACCCAGCTCCTTCTGAGGCTCCAGTGCCAGTGAAGCAGTGCCTCCTCCTCAGAGATGTGAGCCCCAGCTCCAAGCTTCTGTGTGTTCCTAACTCCAACCTAGTCCCACCAGGCCTGGGGGTTGGGGGCAGCTGCTTCCTGAAGTTGCTACCTTCCTACCTTACTGTTGTGTTTTCTAATTTTCCAGTAAGCAATTCTTTATATAAAACCCTCCCAGTCAAATAACCAGTGTGGTCCCTGTCTCCTGCCCTCTGCGCTGTGCGCACACGACTGAGAAAGTGGCAGAGCCCGGGCTCAGATGCTGGGCAACTGGGTCCCGAGCTCCGGAAGACCGGCTCACCCTTCATGATAGAAATGGACAACAGCCTACTGCCACCTCCCTGCTTCTGTCCTGCCAAAGGAGTCTGGAATTTGGTTAAAGGGCGGTCTCTTGGTCTTGGGCAATGTAAACCCTTTCACCAAGCCTATAGGATGAATCATGATTGATGTAAGCCAGTCGATTGGTCTCGGCCAGACACGGTTATCTCCGCCCCCCTTTGCCGATGATTGGGCATGTGATTTGGTTATGGCCAATGAATCAGCGAGACAGAAAGGAATGGGGCAGAAAAGAAAATCTACGAGAACCTGAGGAGAAGTTACTACCCTGCGGGTTCCTTCTGGTTTAGAGCTCCACCAGCCATTTTGGGACCATGAGACAGACTTACAGACGCTATTGAGAATGAAAAGCCAACAGCCAAGGGCAGCAAAGCAAAGAGAAAGAGCCAGGATTGCTCATGGCACCGCCCCCCCCCCCCCCCAGTCCCGGGCCCTGTCCCCACCCTTCTTATATGGGAAAACTGAGAGTTTCATTGCTTATGCCACTAGCAGTAGTCAGGGATTCCACTGTTTGCAACCAAAAGCATTCCCATCTTGTATGAAATAATCTTTCCTAACTGACCGAGAGGCGCAGCGACCCTCAGAGCGACTCAGCCCTCACACTGCCGCTGCAGACTGTACCCCGGAAAAGGTGGTCCCTGTCCCAACAGCTGTGGCCACTGGTTGCTCCGCAGTGGTGGCCCGCAGCACCCCCCCCCCCCCCCCACACACACACACCGTGTTGGAGGCGGGGTGCCAGCACAGGCCTTAGAGCAGGAGGGCGTGTAAATAAAGGGCTTTATGTTTTATGGGCTAGTCAATATTTATTCAGCCCCCACAGAGCAGTGGACTGCAGGAACAGGGAGACTAAAATGTCTTTCCCGCTGAAGCTGGAAATTGTGCTGGAGCAAAGGACTTTTCCCCTGTTCTCACCGCAGAGCAGTCCTCAGCACAGGAGAGCTTGGAGGCCCACAGAAGACCAGGGCGGGCGATCTGGTAAATGAGGACGGAGACCGGGCTGGCCCCCGACCCTCAGTGCAGCTCTAACCTGAGGTTTGGGGGCTTATCTCAGATGCAGCCTACCCCTGTTTCTCTGGGGGCCACTCTGCAGTCCTAACTTAGAGGCTCTCTTGTTAACGCCTGCTCATTTAAGGATGTCAGTTGTGGGGTCTTTATAAAGCCCTGTGGAGGGCTCTTTGTGTGTTTGATGGAAGGCACACACACGCAGGCATCGTGGGTCCCCACTTCCCCTCGCTTTTCCCACCATCCAACATGGCCCTTGTTCTGGTGACCCGCCGCTGGTGTGCTCTCTTGGCTGCACTGTTGCCTTCTCCCTCCTCTCCGCGTGTCGTCTCTGTCCCTCTGACCCAGCCTTCACCCAGCCACCTGTTCTTTCCTGCTCTCTCTTCCGTGAGGCCTTTCCCCTTGACCACTGTGAAGGTTCTAATCAAACCCTCCAAGGCTCAGCCTAAAGGGCTGTTCAGTGTCCTCCTTCAATCTCTGCTCTCCTCACTGGGAAAGAGCCTTCCTGCCTCTGGGCTGTTGTAGTAATTGCTACTCATTGCACTAGAATCACTAGAGTTTGCTGCTTTGAGTATGGTGTTTTCCTGTTCTCTTACAAAACAGTTCAGTGATTCTCAACCAGAGGGTGACTCCCCATTTCCACCCCAGGACACATTTGACATTGTCTGGAGACAGTTGTGGTTGTCACACTATGGGAAGCTAGTGAGTAAGAAGCTATAAACATCCTACAATGTGAGGGGGGCAGCCCCCCTCACAGAGAATTTTCCAGCCCAAGATGTCAATACTACCAAAGTTGATAAACCCTGTATTAGATTAGAAGCTTTCTGAAAACAAAAAACATACTTCTCATACTTTTTATTCTCCATAGTATACAGTTTTGAAATATGATCTTGTTCAATTATTTTTTTAACAGGGACAGAGAGAGAGAGTCAGAAAGAGGGATCTATAGGGACAGACAGACAGGAATGGAGAGAGATGAGAAGCATCAATCACCAGTTTTTCGTTGTGGTTCCTTAGTTGTTCATTGATTGCTTTCTCATACGTGCCTTGACCGCGGGCCTTCAGCAGACCAAGTAACCCCTTGCTCGAGCCAGCGACCTTGGGTCCAAGCTGGTGAGCTTTTTGCTCAAGCCAGATGAGCCCATGCTCAAGCTGGTGATCTTGGGGTCTCGAACCTGGGTCCTCTGCATCCCAGTTTGACTCTCTATCACTGCGTCACCGCCTGGTCAGGCTTGTTCAATTATTTTAAATAAATGAATATAAACGGTTGATACACATTTAGATATCTAGTTTTGAAGCTGTATATAGATGCCTACTGCCCAAAGAGTGGTCTCTTGTCCGTGTTACCCACAAAGTATTGTCGTTCGCCACCACACTTCACATCTAGAATGGCTCATGGCCGTGGTAACCCTTCGTCATTGATATTCTCTGAGTGTCTCCTTGCACTGCTGGGCCCCATAAAACAAAGTCCCAGCTCATAGTCTGTCAGCTCCTTATAGAAATTCCTTCACTAAGCTACGCATTAGTGTATTATGTCCCCTGTCTTTATAGAGGGTCCATAAAAGCAGTGCTCGTTGCACAGTGTTTCTGACTCTTCTGTGGGACTTTAGGCTGCTCTATTTCATGCCCTCGCCGCACTGGAAGGTGACTTTAATGCAGCCCTTTTGTTTGACAAACGAGGAGACTAAGTTTCTCTGTGCTACTCGGTGTCCTTCATCCAAGGACCTGCATGATGAATGCCTCCCTAAGTTTAATTCCAGGAAAACATTTTGTCTCTGCAGATGAATATGTATGTATGCTATGCATTGTCAAGAAAACAAAAACCTATGCAACCCCATATGTTTCCCTTTCTGGCTTAGCTGTCGGAAAAGTCAGAACCAAATTAAATGCCCAAGCGTTAGAATCCGCTCACCTCAGGTGTCGGGAACCATCTATTTTCTTTCGCTTTCCTCAGCAGGAGCAGGGGTATTATTACCCTTAAATGCCTTCTCTGGCACTGTGTTTTCATCTTTAAGCTGCCTCAAGTCTTTTGAAAGTAAGTAGGATACCCATCTTATCTTACAAAAACAAAAACTTCTTAATGTTATGCCGAAACGTCTTCTGTTGTGGAGTCCAGGCACCTGGGCTCCAGGGTGGAGGCAGCGTGGATTAAAATTTCAGCTCTGTCACTTCTCATCTGTGTCACCTTAGGCTTATTTCTTAAAATCTCTTCCAATAATAATGCTACCGCATCGGGTTGTTGAAAGGCTCAGATAAGGAGTGATGTGTCAGTGGAGGCGCCTTTCTGTGTCACACGTGAGCAGGTGCTTCGCACACGTCCCCACTCACTGTCCAGCCATGTTTATGAAGTCCACGGTTCTCTATTGGCTCTGGCTGGTGTCTGCATCGGCTGCTTTTCAGTAATATTAACAATGTGGCTACTTCTCAGTAATATTAACAATGTTTCACTTGAACATAGGTTCCTGTATTGATCATTGACCTTCCCATTGAAAGGTAATTGTTATCACTCTCTCTTTCTGTGATGTTAACCGGGAAGATACGTTATGGAAACAATGGCACGACACTCTACTTGGGGACCTTTGGTTGGTCGTCCTGGGTGCTATTTCCAGACTTTGACGCCATGAGGGGCTGCCTTGAAGTTTCACACTGTCAGTATAGGGAATATAGCCCAAAAGGGCTAGTTGGGGTTTTCTTTTTTGTTTTTGGGGGGTTTTGGTTTTTTTTTTTGCTTTCAGATGGGTTGAATTTAGAAAGCACTGAAGAATAGTGAATAGTTTATATGACTCTATCATTAAATAGTTTCCGATTTATTTAGAAGCCCAGAGGCCCTGGGAAAAGTTAAAGAAACAGTACAATCCCTTTGGTGGTGGTGGTGGGGGGGGGGGAATCTTCCATTTTTAGACTCGTTTGATTCTTACAACTCCTTGCAGGGAAGCGAGTGAGGAAACGGGCTCTGAGCGGTGTCGGAATATTCTGGTCAGACGACGCTAGTCAGGGCACCTGCCTCTCCAGGCTACTGCGCTCCCCATGAAACCACGCAGCATGCTGGCCTCGTGCTCCCTAAACTACTGAAACTGAGACCTCAAACCCGGAGACACTTCCGTTCTTTACTGAGTTGAGCGGAGGGGATTGGGGGTTAATAAACCGTCCAGAGCTGTGTTACTCAAATGTGGTAATCCCTAGCCACATGTGCCCCTTGAAATTTAAATTGTTGTTAACTAAAAAGACGTAATGTTAAAAATCCAGTTCTTTAGTTGCACGAGCTGAGCCACATTGCAAATCCCCAGTAGCCACGTGCGGCCTGTGGGTGGCCTGTGGTGCCCATCTCAGGAGCTCCGATGTGGAACGTGTCCATCTTCACTGGAAGAGCTATTCACAGTGCTGTTCTAGAGCCATTTTCCACCCATAAGGGGTTGACGCAAAGGAGAGGCATTGCTGCCCGTCGGCCAGTTCATATAAGTCTGAAATAAATGTTCTTTCCAGAGGAGGGGGCTTTGTGACAGGGGCGCTGGGCAGCGACCCATCCCCAGGTCCACCTTTTTTGGCACCTGCACGTTTTTGCGCCGGGAGACCCACCTGCAGATACAGCGAGCTTCAGGCACAGTGAGCTCAGAGACCACTGGCAACTGTCCTTTACTCCAGATATATGTGCACCTTCAGGGGTGTGACCCAGTGAGTGATGAGCGGCATTCTCAAATACCTCGAGGAAATGAGAACTTTTATTTTCTCAAATGGAGATTTCCTTCCAGCATGGCCCAGGGCAAGACATCCCAGAATCATCTTCCCCAAACAGAAAGGGCCAGCGATCACTCAATTTCTTAAAGGACAAACTTGCTTTGCATTTGCGCCTTTTATATTAATTTAAGAGAAATTAAAGTGTTGAAATATGGTATTAGATGCTTATGCAGTTTTCTAACTCTGCAAGGAGGTTTCTACATTGTGTCTCTTGGAATATAAAAATATACAAACTAAATGCTAGTTCTCTGTTGTCTTTCTGTGTCCCTGAATCCAGCTGACCTTGACTTTTCTTAATTCTCTGCTTCTCTGGAGGCTTTGGCATAGGGACAGGTCCCTCACTGTAGCACCTGCGTGGTGCCTTTGAAGCACAGAACAATCTTTTTTCCTCGTCCCAAAATAGTGCCTCTCTGATTGCCCCTGATGCTGGGCCTGCCGTTATCCCAGGTTTCTGGCTCGCCTTCTCCTTACCCAGATAATGTCTGTGGCACACTTAGAATGCTGTGTCTTTTTTGCCCCTAATTTCATGCTTTTCTTGAGTACTTTGTCAATAATAATAATCACCCTCCACCCCCAGGTTCTACCATGTGCTGGAAACAGTTTAGTGCTTCACAGTATTATCTACACTCAATCTCATCACCTCTACAGCTATCACTGCTCTCCAAGCCACCATTGTCTCTCACCTGGACCACTGAAAAAGCTCCCTACTGGTCTCCTTTCTTCTGCCCTTGCCCCCTTCTGTCTACTCGTACCAAGCAGCCAGAAATACCCTGTTAAAATGTGAGCTAGATCATGTCATTTCCATGGCCCCAGCATCCCATCTTCTGATTCAGAATTAAGGTCAAAATCTCTATACTGGCCTATAATACTCTTCTCAGTCTGCTCCCACACCCTGTGTCACTGCCCTGACCATATCTCCTATCATTTGCTTGGCCTTGATCTGATCCAGCCATGCTGGCCTCAGGGCCTTTGCACATGGTGCTCTCTCTGCTAGATATTCACAGGACTTTTTCTCTTGCCTCCTTCAAGTCTTTCTTTATTCAAATACTGCTTTTTCCAGTGAGGGCTTCCTGGTGACCTTATTTAAGATCACACACACACACACACACACTCTCTTTATCTCCAAAGGACTCACCACCATTAAATTTTACTTTTACTTATTTATTGTCAGTCTCTTCCAACACAGAATCTAAGTTCCATAAGGGCAGGGATTTTTGTCGATTTTGTTAATCAGCATTTTCCCAGTGCCTAGCACTGTGCCTGGCACATAATAAGGTATTCACCAAGTATTTTTTGAATAAGTTAAGGAATTCTCGTATGTCCTTAGATCACTGTTAATTCCTATTTTAGAGGCAGGGAAGCTGAAGCTTAAGGTTAAGCAACCTGCCTGAGATCACACAGCTGCTCCCTCAGGCCTCAAAGCTCAGGTGCTTCACACCAGCACCTGCTCTTACCCATGACAATGACTGATGTTCTGTCTCTGCCCTCTAAAGGGTCCCTCTAGCTGTCACACTGCAGCTGCTCTACAGTTCACTTGTGTCTTTAGGCAGAGACTTTCAGAGTGTGCCAGCCCCCACAGAAGTTCAGTAAATTCCTAAGATGCAGAACTGTCATCAGGCAGGGCTTCTAGGAATGGCAGCATCTCTTTAAATTTGGGGTCAGGAAAGCTCAAAAGTATGGACTGTCTAAGCCAGCCCACTGCTCTCTTCGGCGGGTATGGTACCTTTCTACGGGGCAGGGCTGGAAACCAGATATACCTTTTATTTCAACTTAAATGAAGGGTGAAGATTCCAGAAAATGGAGATTGGACTTTTAGTGGATATCTCATTGATAACAGTCAAAAGGTTAAGTATAAAATTTAATTTTGAAAAATATGTAGAAGAAAAAGAAACGTGGTTTAAATATTAGCCGGTGAACAGGTGCAAAAAATACTTTTTTTTCCCGAGAATGCATTTAGAACTATTGGTACATTTTTTTTTAGCTCTTTTTTAATTGTGGTAAAATACATACAACATACAACTCACCACCTTCAGCATCCTGTAGTGTTCGGTTGTGTTGGGTATATACACCGCGGTGCGGCCAAGCGCCGGAACTTTCCCATCTTATCAAGCTGAAAAGCTGTACCCACCTGCATTCTTCCCGAACCCCTGGCCCCCCCATCTCACTTTCAGTTTCTGTGGCTCTGACTGCTCAAGAAAGAAGCCTCATATAGAGGGATTGTCGAGTGTTAGTCATTCTGTGCCTGGTTGCCTTTGCTTAGCATCACGTCCTCAAGGTTCACCCATTGCAGCCGCACGGGGGACACCTTTCAATACCAACTTTGTATTCACTTCATTTGATTGGGCTGGGTGTACAGTCCAGAGGCTATTCTGAGAGCTGTTTACTTTTTTCATCAGCATCTTGTCTACAGTTATGATACATTAAAAATATACAGTGTGTCTGTAAAGTCATGGTGCACTTTTGACCGGTCACACGAAAGCAACAAAAGATGATAGAAATGTAAAATCTGCACCAAATAAAAGGAAAACCCTCCCAGTTTCTGTCGGATGATGTGGCAGCATGCACACATGCGCAGATGATGACGTAACACCGTGTATACAGCGGAGCAGCCCACGGCCATGCCAGTCGAGATGTGGATGGTACAGAGGAAAGTTCAGTGTGTTCTGTGGCTCGCTAAATTCGAGTCCGTGACCAAAGTGCAACGTGAATATCGGCGCGTTTATAACGAAGCGCCACCACATAGGAATAACATGACTCAGTGGGATAAGCAGTTGAAGGAAACCGGCAGTTTGGTGGAGAAACCCCGTTCTGGTAGGCCATCAGTCAGTGATGAGTCTGTAGAGGCTATACGGGATAGCTACCTAAGGAGCCTTAAAAAATCTGTGCTTGAGTCCACATCGAACTGCACTGAATAGGTATGAAACTGGGAGAGTTTTTCTTTTATTTGGTGCAGATTTCACATTTCTATCGTCTTTTGTTGCTTTCCTGTGAGTGGTCAAAAGTGCACCATGACTTTACGGACACACTGTATATAATGCTTTGGTTATAGCCACCCTGTTAAAACAGCAAGGCTTGCCACTGAGCAGTACTTTTCCATTTAATTCTATTTTTCCCCCACTAAAATAAAGTCATTTATTAAGACAATTAATCATCCATAAAGAGAGAACAGTATTTAAGTAAGGTGTACAGTGCGGTGTATGTTTTAGAGCAGTGGTTGTCTAACTGTCTGCAGAAATCCTGGGTCATCAGAGATGTGTCCAGGGCCACTGAGGGGGAGGGTGCACGTCAACCTCACGCCCCTCGCTTTAGTCGGAGCAGCTTCAATTGCATAGCTCATACCGTGGGACCCTGTGTAATATTTTATTTGAATAAAAAGGTTCCATCGTATAGATGTCATTAGTACTGTCCACCAAATAGTCTGGTTCTCCCCGTTCCAGGCCATGTGGTAGAGCTGTTTGTCCTAACTTTCTGATGATCAGGTAGAGCCCTGGGGCTAATTCTGGCTGATGACAGTGTCGTACTGTTCTGGAGCATTTCATTTCCAGTGCAAACCCTCCAGCCCACCCCACCGCTGCCTCTCCCCTGTGCCATGGTGTCATGGCCTGTGTGTTTGCATCCTCCTGAAATCCATTATGTTGAATCCCTAATCCTCGGTGTGATGCTGTCTGGAGATGGAACCTATGAGAGATGGTTAGACCATCAGTGTGGAGCTCACATGTTGAGCTTAATGCTGTTATAAAAAGAGATGACATAGAACATCTGTCTCTCTGCTGTAGACTATGAGGTTTCAGTAAAGACAACTGCCTATGAGCCAAGAATGACTCTAATTAGACACTGGGTTGATCAGCACCTTGATCTTGAACTCTTTCCAGCCTCCAAAACTGTTGTCTAAGACACCTGGTTTATGGTGTTTCATTATAGCATCCCGAGCAGACTGAGACAAATCGTCACGGGAATGTTTCAGGCAACAGCTATTCCATAAACATGGGTCCCCAGGTGAGGGCACTAAGGATAACTCAGAGACAAGCATTCAGCCAGCGCTAAATACTCAGCATAGGCTAGAAATAATTCTTTGTTGTTTTAAGCCACTGAAATTTCAGGGTCGATTTGTCACTGCATTATAACATAGCCTATACTGACCAATACACATAGCTGCGAACAATCTGAAAGCCACAATTTTGAATCTATATCCATGCTTATGTAGCTTCAGGCACCTTTTCCCTAATCATTAACTCTCCTGTGGCCTGCGCTTGGCCCAGGCTTTGTTTATCTTCTTAGATGCTTACCTCCCACACTTGACTGGGGTTGGAGAAGTTTCACCCAACAGTTAACTTTTGGGGCTTTTCTGCTGCTGCACATTTTCAGTTTTCCCAGGAAAGGAATCTTTGGTTGTCACTGGTTTTCTCAAGTGCCATTCAGTAATCCTTCCCAAGTCTCTACTGCCACCTTGACAGTTCACAGGAGGGAAACAATGAACACGTCCATTTCTTCTTCAGGCTCATGTCTGAGCCACACTGAGACATACAAACAGACAGAGATAGACATACAGAAAGGGGAAGAAGATGAGGAGGAAGAAGGAACTAAATGAGAAGGAGACAAGAAATGCTTTTAGGCCTGACCAGGCGGTGGCACAGTGGATAGAGCATCAGATTAGGACACGGAGGACCCAGGTTTGAAATCCTGAAGTTGCTGGCTTGAGCGCGGGCTCATCTGGTTTGAGCAAGGCTCACCAGCTTGAACCCAAGGTCTCTGGTTTGAGCAAGGGGTCCCTCAGTCTGCTGTAGCCCCTCAGTCAAGGCACATATGAGAAATCAATCAGTGAACAACTGAAGTGCCACCACGAAGAATTGATGCTTCTCATCTCTTTCCCTTCCTGTCTGTCTGTCTCTATCTGTTCATCTCTCTGTCTCTGTCACACACAAAAAAATGCTTTTAGGCAGCTGGCTGATGTTGCTGGTCCCTCTTCTAATCATGGGTTTTGAGTTGGTGTTCATCAGCGTGTGGTTCTCCTACCTCGGAATCTTGCGATGAGCTTGCCCACATGCAGGTTGCTCTCAGCACCCCCTGGGAACATCAGGGTGATGCCCACATACACTAATGTTTGACAAACACCGTTAAGCCCCCCCCCCCGACCTTGTAAATATTAAAGGGCACCATTTTTCAGCCTAGTTCCAGTATCCAAATTGCTTTCTGTTAAGGAAATGTTAAAGCCACTAAGTTCTCAGCCCACTTCAGAATTCACCTTTTCTAATGTATAGTTAAATACAGTTTACCAATATTTTGAAATGGAGGTTTCAAAGTGATCTGTTTGCATTTTGTGCACTTGTCCCTTATATAGTTTAAGCTATTGCATTCTTAATTTAAAGAAAAAATAAAAAAGACAGACTCAATAACTGATTGTGATAAAGACACATGAGTAGAATGCAACCAGGTGCTGGATCTCAGGATTACCAACGAGATACTGGGGACTGACCTTGCTCATCAATTACATGTCCAAAACTTGACATGCACTGTTTCATGTAATGCTTAGAACCACCCTTTGAGGGAAGAACTGTTGTGTTTTATTCTACATGCAGGAGATCTAGACTCAGAGAAGCAAAGTAACTTGCCCAAAGACACACAACTGGCAAGTAGCAGAGCCTGACTTATATAACTTATCAAACCCCAGATTCTCTGCACCAAGCCGTTCTCCCTTGGCAGGAATCATCTGAGACAGCTGAGGAGGAACACTGGACTGCTGGCACAATGGGAAATTCAGGCAGAATAGGAAAAGTGTCCCAGAGGGTATGTCCCCTAGACCAAGTCATTCTTAATTGACAAGACAGGTAAATATGGAAAAACTGCAGTGCCAACTGGCGTGTCCCATGAAGAAGCTTATCCTGGTCAGAAAACAAATATGGATGTTGTTTCATTTAGTCAAAGTAGGTCAGAGGAGCTGGGCAGAGTGACAGGTGGCTTTTTATCAAGAGTTGTGTTTGAGGAAGTCAAAGATGGAAAGAACACAATGATGCCACAGTGTCCTTGTTCACCTGGGTAATGTCAGGGCTCTACTGAGGCAGAGGCATTTACAGTTTCTGTGTGAAATGTTACCAGGACAGATTGGCCCATAGAGACCATCCCAGAAATAACTGCCTACACAGGAAAACATTTTCTATGCAGGTGCATTTCTAATTCTATTCCTGGGGGACTAGGATGGGAGCCTCCTGGGAAGTAAAGGATGTAAGATTGTAAATAAGCTGGGAGGGTACCTCCTCTCATTCACTGGCGTTATCAACCGAAGGTACACATTTAGGGTCATTCTCCCTTCAGCCCCTAGAAAGCCTGCTGGGCTTTTCATAACCGGCACTTGCTCCATATACCCCACACAGCCAGCCTCCTGCATAACTTTTGTTAGAGTCCCTTTATTTATTTGTGTGGAGAGTCTCTGTGTCTATATCCTCTTCAGCAAGTCACACACTGTGGACACATAATAAATGCTTATTAATAATAATGATATTTCTCTGTTGTGAGTCTTCTATCCTTATGATGAATTATCATTGGAGGAGGAAGGAGCTGCAATAAAATGTGTCAACTTTTTAATGAAAACTACTATACTGAGTGTCTGCCAAGAGCTATTCCCACGTAAGTTATTAGGACACCATCGCGTTAATTTTTAGGGATTGATACATACCTGTGAGGCTTGAGAGTCCCGGAGCTCCTGGAGCAGGCTGGATTGTACCTCAGACGTTTTGCTACTTGACATGCAGGGGGACTTCTCTATTAGCCTCGCAAGTGTCTCATGGTGTGGTTGCTTTGCTGATTGAGTCGTGTAGATCACTCAAATTCCTTGTGATGGTTTACACTTTAATCATTCTCTCAAGGTAATATAATGGTAATTGGTGTCGTTTAATCTACTGTGCTGTTTAATGCCCTGAGACTTCTGGAGATTTCGCACAACCCATCAAACATTAACCTACACTATTTATTTACTCCATGAAAGAAAAGCCTCCCTTTTCCAGCACCGCAGCTTTTTAATTTTAAAGAAGCTGTCTGGGGGAGAATTCATCCTATCAGGTGCATTCCAATTTGGAGAAAGGTTTCACCTTTCTAATTCTTCTGAGCTCTGTGGCTTTCGCAGTTTTCCCAAGGAATTCTTTAAGTCACTGAGTTAATTCCTGCGTGGGCCTTTCTTTGCTAATTTCCCCTCATGGCAGGGCTGAGCCAAGCTGAGCACAGAGGTGAGGGTGGTGCCTCTCTAAATTAGGTGCTCGTGGGACCCCACTCTGGGAAACACAAATGATAAAACACAAAACAGAACACAACACTTAGAATTTGCCAAAACAACAACAACACACCAACTGGTGGAGAGGGCAGAGATAAAGGAACGAGAGAGAGAGTTCAGTCTCCTCAGGTCAGATCCATCCCTGAGTTGGGCACCCTTGCACTTGGTCTGCCTCCTTCCACCCCCATGGCTCTGGCAGTACAGAAATGTCAATGCAGCACCTCATGAAAACCAATATTGTATGTATCACCCTCCCATGGAAATAAATGACCCTAGCAGAACGCTGGAAATAAACTTGCCAAGCACATAAATAACCATTATGGGTAGCTCTGTGTGACTGCAACGTATTGAATCCAGAACCTGACAAAACATTAAAGAGATCTGTAAATGGTTTGTGGCTGTAGACGTGGGAACCAACAGACCACATATCTCTAGCATTTTCAAATTTATTTTATTTTTTTCAAAATAGAGTACTTAACCTTGATCTCGGCTTTCCTGAATGGAAGAAGAGAAAAAAGAGATTCCAGTGGGCATCCGTGCTATCCTAGGCACAAATATGGTGTTCGGAAAAATGCAGCGGATCTAGTTGTTGTCCCTGAAGGCGCTCCCTTTGGAGGGAGACAAGGGAGCAAGGGGGCGGGAAGGGCGGGTACTTGGGCCAGGTCTGGCTCTCAGCTTCCCGGTGGACCTGCAGTGTGCAGGAAAAGCAATATGGAAAACCCAGCATTAGGGTGGCGTGGGGACAGGGCAAAAGCTGGGTCTCTCCCAAGCGAAGGCCCCTTATTACTGATCGGTCGATCAGATTTTTTTTTTTTTTTTGGCTCTACTTCTTTTGCTCCTTTCCGGCTTTTCTTTCTTTCCCCAATCATGAGTATCAGCCAGAAATGGTCAAGCTTCAGCTCAGGCGTCTCGGTTTTTCCTTCCTACAGCCATTGCAGGTCCTACTGCGAGATCACTGCGCCCTTCCCCCCTGAGCTGGCCCACGGTCGCAGACCATTTCACCACATGCGTTCCAGAAACCTTGGACCAGTAGCGGAAGCTGGTTGTCAGGATGGAACTTACTCACCCTGAGTAAACCCCAGAGAAACTGTCTTTCCTACATAGTTTCTCTCCAGTTTGCCGCGAGTAGCAGAGACATTAAAAACATTTGTTGAATGAATGAAGGGCCATGACTAATAATAGAAGTACAGCAAATTCAGCTGAAAACTTACCAACAATCGTAGAGGATGGAAAACAAGATTCTAAGATAATATTTTTGGATTCTTGATGTGCTTTAGTTTGTTCCATTCTTTGCTGCATTCATTAGCAAAAGCATGACTGGCTAAAGTTGGAAAGTCAGTCTCCGACGTATGTACATATATGTGAAAAAACCAACAATACAAGATTTTTAGAAGTTGCGCAAGAGATTAATGTCAGCTAAAGCAACAGTTTTGATAACATTTTTTTTTTTAATAATAAATTTTTATTAATGGTAATGGGATGACATTAATAAATCAGGGTACATATATTCAAAGAAAACATGTCTAGGTTATTTTGTCATTAAATTATGTTGCAAACCCCTCGCCCAAAGTCAGACTGTCCTCCGCCACCCTCTATCTAGTTCTCTGTGCCCCTCCCCCTCCCCCTAACTCTCTCCCTCCCTCCCTCCCATGTCCTCCCTCCCCCCACCCTTGGTAACCACCACACTCTTGTCCATGTCTCTTAGTCTCATTTTTATGTTCCACCAATGTATGGAACCATGTAGTTCTTGTTTTTTTCTGATTTACTTATTTCACTCCTTATAATGTTATCAAGATCCCACCATTTTGCTGTAAATGATCTGATGTCATCGTTTCTTATGGCTGAGTAGTATTTCATAGTGTATATGTGCCACATCTTCTTTATCCAGTCTTCTATTGAAGGGCTTTTTGGTTGTTTCCATGTCTTGGCCACTGTGAACAGCGCTGCAATGAACATGGGGCTACATGTGCCTTCACGTATCAATGTTTCTGAGGTTTTGGGGTATATACCCAGTAGAGGGATTGCTGGGTCATAAGGTAGTTCTATTTGCAGTTTTTTGAGGAACCACCATACTTTCCTCCATAATGGTTGTACTACTTTACATTCCCACCAACAGTGAATGAGGGTTCCTTTTTCTCCACAGCCTCTCCAACATTTGCTATTACCCGTCTTGTTGATAATAGCTAATCTAACAGGCGTGAGGTGGTATCTCATTGTAGTTTTGATTTGCATTTCTCTAATAACTAATGAAGCTGAGCATCTTTTCATATATCTGTTGGCCATTTGTATCTCTTCCTGGGAGAAGTGTCTGTTCATGTCCTCTTCCCATTTATAAATGTAGTTTTGTTTTTTTTTTAAACTTTATTTTTATTTTTTAAAGAGACAGAGAGTCAGAGAGAGGGATAGATAGGGACAGAAAGACAGGAATGGAGAGAGATGAGAAGCATCAATCATCAGTTTTTCGTTGCGACACCTTAGTTGTTCATTGATTGCTTTCTCATATGTGCCTTGACCATGAGGCTACAGCAGACTGAGTGACCCCTTGCTGGAGCCAGCGACCTTGGGTCCAAGCTGGTGAGCTTTGCTCAAACCAGATGAGCCCGCGCTCAAGCTGGCGACCTCGGGGTCTCGAACCTGGGTCTTCCGCATCCCAGTCTGACACTCTATCCACTGTGCCACCTCCTGGTCAGGGATAACATTAAAGTGATACTTGTTCATTATAGAAAACCTGAAAAATAGAGGAAGTAAAGGGAATTTTTAAAATCACACATATTTCCACATCTAATAAATATGGTGATTTTTAATGTTTAAAATTTTCAGTCTTTTTTTGGAAATAACATCAATACATCTTTAAAGTGATTTCCCTTCCTCCTTTCTTTCTTGCTTTATTGCTTTTCTCTCTCTAATTAAGTAAAATTAAGATCATTCTATGCACAGTCTTGTAACCCATATTTTTTCCACTTAAGAATACATGCTATGCATCTTTCCAGATAAATGTTTGCAATTTAGTGCTCAGAAATGAATTCCTAGTTTTCCATCAGGATGCAATTTTCTCTTTGGGGTCGAATGCTGGATAGTAACAAACCCACATCTTTCGAAAAACAACTTTCACATGAGGCATTTTAAAAAGTTCTATCAAATTTTCTACTTTTCATCTTCTCCCCCTACTCACTTCCCCCCAAATAACTAAGAAGTTAAAAATTTCTGCTGCCACTGAGGTGACATTTAAATATCAATATTTCTGTTGGAAGGAAGACGGTAAGTGTGGAAAAGAGGAAGGCTCTCTGCTGTTCCATGAGGGAAATGAAGGCTCCTTTTCTGGGGGAGGGAGCTTTTCTAAACTGGAAAGGCCCCACAAGAAGGACAGCAGAGACTAGCATCCTTTTCTCAGTGGGAACAGCAGTCACTTGGGCTCCACCAGCCCCTCAGCGTGGGGACTGACCCTGGATTTTAGAAAGGCCACCCCTCACCACAGCAGGCAGGAGAGCTGACATGGAGCCCCCTGGCGACCACACTATGCAGACCCAGAGCCCTCAGGATCTCTGCATGTTCTGCAGCAGAGTTGACATGGTCTTAGCCCGGACCAACCTCCCCTGCAGGTGGCAAACAACAAGAGCAATTAGATATAAAAACCTAATACTCTGCTTGGATGAGGTAGGACAGAACAAACCTGCAGTTGGAGGATTTTGTAACCAAGATGCTTCCAAGAAACCAGAACTAATGAATGTCAGTGGGCCAATTCTATTCTGTGCCATTAAGCCAAGCACTGAAGCCCACAGAACACAGATACCAATAGAAGGACAGTGCCCAGTGCTCCCTTTAGCATGGTGATTTCTCCTTTGAAGCTTCACCAGTGTGCTGACAGAGGCCTGGGTGTGCCTTTCACTCCTTGCTCTTTCTGCCTGTTTGATTACACAAAGGCACGGGCATCTCACACTTCCAAGGTCAGCTCTTTGATGCCCTTCCCTCCAGGGAGGACCACCCCTAACTAACCACATCCCTAAAGGCAGTTGCCGACTCTGGTCAAACAATTTCCAAGAGAGAAGGTTGTTCCAGTGGCTCTCCACCTGAGTAGGTCATAGCCCTAACCCCTTCTGCTACTGAACAGTGGTCTCTGGACTTGTCATCAGTGAGAGACAACACCAGTCTTGCACAACTATTCCTCTGCATCCTTAATTCAAGCATCTTTGTCTTGTTAAGGGATTGTTTAACTGCTGACAACAGAAATCCACTCAAGCTAGGCTATTATGGAGGTATCGGGCTGTCTCACAGAATCCAAGGACAGAAACGCAGCTGGGTCTCAGGAGGACCTGGAATTAGTAACTTGTAAGTCACAAATGTGTTTTATGTGAGTATCCAAAGCAAACACACAAACAAATCAATCAGTAATATTGGCTTTAACAATCAAAAGGCTTGTTTTTCTCATGAAATAATTTCAAAACTAGGTAGTCATCTATGTCATTAGGTGGGACTTTGTCCTCATGGTTGCAAGGTGGCTGCTGGCCTTCCAAGCATGGAGTCCTTGTCCCTGTCTGGCAGAAGAGGGTAACGGGGCAAAGATTAAAGTGAAAATGAATGTTGGATTAATTTAATCCTTTGGGAAGCTCTGCTAGAGTTTCCACCCCATGACTTGTTGTTGGCCAGAATTTTGTCAGATGGTCACATGACAGAAATATGAAAGAAAGGTCAGCTGAAAGAAAGATGACGAAAGTATTTTTTTTTTTTGGTAGACATACTACTATTTGGAGGACAATCGGATTTCTGGTAAAGAAGAGAGTGGAAGGGATATTGATTGGCTAGTAGGTATCTCCTGCTGCATAACAAACTATCCCTAAACCTACTGGCTGAAAACAACAACCGCTTTCTTTTTCTTATGACTGTGTAGGTCAGGGCTTAGCATTGGGTGGTTTGTCTCTGTTATGAAATGTGTGGGGCTTTAGCTGGAATGGCTCAGAGATGGGCAGGCCATGTCTGGGCCTCTCCCTTCTCATGGTATCCATGTGAATGGCCTGACCAGGGCTGCGAGATCCGAGACAGCTTTCCTCACGTATCTGGGGCTTGGTGTGGCTGTGAGCTAGGGCCCTTCAGTCCCCTGTCTCACACAATTTCTCTCGTTTGTGGTCTTGGTCATTTGGTAACCTGGCCCACACATCTTTATATGCTGGTTGACTTCCAATGGAATGGAAACAGAAATTGCAAGGGCTCTGAGGGTCTGTCCTGGAAGTCACACAGCATCACTGTCACATATGTTACCAATCGAAGTAAATCATAAAGTCAGCTGGTCTTCAAGGGGAGGGCAAAGAGACTCCACCTCCTGGTGGGGAGGGCAGCGTGCCCACAAGGTGGGAGGGAACATGGACACTGCCTTTACAGAGGAACCATGTAGCTGGCGCCAGACACCGAGGCTGCACTCTCTTCCTGCCTGTCCACTGGGCACTTGGTCTCTGCTCCTTACTACGGATCTGTTCACTCCTATCCACTCTCTCTGCTTCTCTGCGCACCCTTTACAAACACAGCTGCCTAGAAAGGCACCATCAGCCCTGGAACTTCCTAACTTCTGTGAGTTCTGAATCTGTCGCCAACTCACTGGAATCGCTGAGTCCCTGTTCCTCTGTGAAGCAGTGCAGGGCAGCTGAGAAAGCACCAGGCAGTCCCTTCCTCCAGCGGGAACTGGCTCCTCCAGGCATTTCATGAATGTTTCCCTATAGCTCGTTTGGGAACTAACCTTCAAGAAAAAGGCACTTGCTACCTTACAGGATTCGACAGTACGTGTGGATGTGATGGTGTGAATGTGGCATAAAACCATTTGGAGAGCTTTTAAGGAGTAGTTTGTGGAACTAGTATATATATATATATATATATATATATATATATATATATATATATATATATATATATATATATATATATTGTCTGTGTGGCTATCATTGCCTTTACTAAAATGCTGTACAGATGTTTTCATGGCCCAAGGACAGATGACAGAGGATCTAAGCACCTCCCTAAATTTAAAGATAACTGAAGAAGGAGTTTTTTAATCTGAAGTTCAAGGCATGTGTAAAGCCAGTTGCCACGGCCACCATCATAGCCGCCTGGCCCATGCAGGTTCACATTGGATTCGGACAGACGGTAATGAAACAATGGAGCCACAAACTGGTGGGCCATCATCTTTAATGCTGGCTTGCACCTGGCGGGCAAGTAAAAACACACACTGGGCTCCAAACCCACTCATTCAGTGTTCACAAAGCTACTGACTTATCAGAGTTTCCTAGAATCAAAGGTTTCTAGCTCACCAGCCTATTCACCTCTGTTCCCTATCTCCTTCCTTCTCCTGCACAAACTCTGCACAAACTGGTTTCTCCCTCAGCACTCCACCATCTTGGCTGCTCCTCCTGGCCTCCTCCACGTGGCCTTTCTCTGCTCTCCTCTCTAATACTAATCTCAGGAACGAGAGAGAGCAAGCTCTTGGTCTGCTCCCATTTTATAGTGCAGAAATGAAAACCTTTAATCCAATATACAAATAAGGAAGTCTCTGATACAAAGTCACTTATCTGAGGCATAATGGGATTCCTCATGAGAGTGCATCACCTCACATTATGCAATCAGTCAAGGGTGTGGGGAAAAGCTTAGTCTTAAAACTAAGCCTTAGGCCAGGGGTCCCCAAACTTTTTACACAGGGGGCCAGTTCACTGTCCCTCAGACCGTTGGAGGGCCGGACTATAAAAAAACTATGAACAAATCCCTATGCACACTGCACATATCTTATTTTAAAGTAGAAAAACAAAATGGTAACAAATACAATATTTAAAATAAAGAACAAGTAAATTTAAATAAACAAACTGACCAGTATTTCAATGGGAACTATGCTCCTCTCACTGACCACCAATGAAAGAGGTGCCCCTTCCGGGAGTGCGGGGGTGGGGGGGGGCTGGATAAATAGCCTCAGGGGGCTGCATGCGGCCCGTGGGCCGTAGTTTGGGGACCTCTGCCTTAGGCTATAATAACCCGGCCTGCTTACAGCCTGTCCCCCACACTGAATACAAACTATGAGCAAGCAAACATATATATCATATTTAAAAACTTATTTGACCAACAGCATGTGTGAACCCCCTGAAATTATATATGTATTTTAGCATGTGGGTTCATTCTCCTACAGCTAGATTCTGTAGCTTACATCAGATTTCCAGAGGGGCCTCTGAGCAGTGCCCTCCCCTCACTCCAACCCCTGCTCACCCTCCCTCACTCCAACCCCTGCTCACCCTCACCCGCCACCACCAATAGTCAAGACCTGTTGAGAATGATCACACCCTTTGGGGTTGTGATGACCGACTGATAACATGAGATTTATTGACGTCTTTTTTTTTTTTTATAAAGGCCTTTTTTTTTTTTTTTTTATAAGGGCTTGCTTGTGCTGGGATACTTATTTCTGGTATGTGAAGGACAGATATAAAAACAGTCAGTGATAAAAAATAAATAAATAAGTGGAAAAGGGCAAAGTAAAGGGATCTAGAGCCCAGAAAGCGTGAGGCCAGGACTGATGGCTGAATATTCTGTTGCTGTTACAACAGACAGAGAGGAGCGATAAAGACTTTTAAGGCTGGTAATCACAGCAAAGCATGTCTGCCTCATGGCTTCCCCGAGGAGGCACTGAGGGGTCTCAAGTAGGAGCCCTGAAGCTCTGCCTTATCCTAGAAGCATTTGAACTCAGCCAGCCAGTCTCTGTGAGGGACCCTGAAGGCTCACTGGCTCACTGGGCTCCCCATGTGCCCCAGGATGGGGGCTGTGAGAAATGGGGTTGCAAAGCCGTGCTATGGGCCTGCCTGCAACACGTGGTTTTACTTCCTTCCTCACCAGGTGTGGTTGGGACTGGTGCCGTAATACCATGTTTCCCCGAAAATAAGACAGTGTCTTATATTAATTTTTACTCCTGAAGATGCGCTAGGTCTTATTTTCAGGGGATATCTTATTTTTCCATGAACAAGAATTCACATTTATTGTTGAACAAAAAAACATTTATTAATATACTGTAGTCATATCATCACAAACATCTGCATAACCAACCAAACTCTGAATTCCATCAGGAATTTCTTGTGACTATTTCCATGTACAACAATCTACCCTGTTTCCCCTAAAATAAGACAGTGTCTTATATTAATTTTTACTCCTAAAGACACGCTAGGTCTTATTTTCAGGGGAGGCCTTATTTTCGTGGAAAAAGGGTGCTAGTGAAGGGGATCTGCATAGTCAGAGGCCGCCTCTCCCCTCTAAGCCCTTCTTCTTAGGTCTCAGATTCTCATGGTAGAGCTGGGTCTCTGCTGGGTGTCTCACGCCTTCCTTTGTTAACACCTGTTACTTTGCATTGCGAGGGAGGGTAGGTCAGGTTTCCTAAGCACAACCAGTAGAGACCTTTGTGATGCAGACTGCCGGAAGGGACACACCAGGGCAGAGCAGATGACAAGGGCAAATTCGCTTTCTTTCTCCAGCCACATGGCACCCTGTCCCTTTGGCTAAGGCTGATCTTTGAGAACTAATTTCTGCTAGCTAAATAGCAAAGGGGACATCAATTTCCTGTCAAGGGCAGCAGCTTCGGCAGTTTCTGTCCCTCATTCAAACACGTGAATGCTTTGCCTGAATTGCACATTTCTCATTTAGCGCACCTTTGAAAGCCTGCTCACCATCTTGGGCAGACAGATTGTGCAAGGCGCAGACGGCCCTGGGCTGCACCGCAGAGGGGCGTCAGAGCAGTGAACAGGAGACCAAGAGAGCATGTCTGGCCTCAGGGAGAGCCATCGGCTTCAGAAATTAGGCTTTTAAAAACTGAATGGAGAGGGAAAAGAATTAGAAACTTACCCGAATCTATCTCAGAAAGTTATTATCCCTTTTAAGATGCATAAAAAGAGTTTCTGTCCTTTTCTAAAAGAAGGGACTGAAACTTTGCCACCTCCCTGTCTGCAGGTGAGGCCTTTCGCTCTGGACTGCTCTAGAGTTTTCAGTTAACCTCTGTTGCTGCTTCTTAGCGGTACCCAAGGAATCTGAAGACCCGTGTGACTCAGTGGGGACAAACAATTTTGTAGTTCTAAACTTCCACGTGAATTCCTCCGGCCGGCTCCTCCAGCAACCCTGTGCCGTAGGTATTAAGCACTTCGTTCTTCAGATGCAGGAACCGAGGCTCAGAGAAGCTGGGGTGCTTGCCCAGAGGTGCACAGCCAGAGCCGGCCTTTGCTTCCAGCCTGTTTTCAGCTCTTCTGAATGGAGTCCAGGAAATGCAGTCCTCTCGGCTCCCAGGGCAGCCCCGCTTCCAGACGCCTAAATCTGGAGTCCGGCCCTTTCTGAGAGACGACAGTGGTGAGGGCAGGAGTGGTGGGATTTTCTTCTCTAGCGTGTTTTCCTTTAGCCTGGACTGGCTGCACCTTATTTCCTGTCTTTTGGCCAGAGGAGATGGCCCTGTGCATGCTCTGAAGACTTCATTAACTAATATCTTTAACTTCCGGCCTTGGGCAAACAGACCTGTTACAGTAGAGGTGGAGGCTCTGGTTTTCCAATTGCAAAAATTCTGTATTAAAAGGGAATGGGGGGAGGGTGTCTTCAGCTAGGCAGCAGGCAGGGAAGAAAGATGGGCTCCCAGAACAGAAAGCTGGCCCTGCACAGAGGGAAGCTCCTGCCACAGAGAGCTCGCAGGGACAGGGAGGAGGAGTGACTCAGAGGAGCACGCAGGGACCAGGCAGGAGTGACTCAGAGGAGCCTGTTCCTGCTCCCCGGGAGAAGTGGCTCTGGCGGTGCCACGTGACTGCTGGGTGACCTTGGGCAGGATGGCGTGTTTCCTCATTGTGCAACAGCATTGCTGTGGGGAGCCCCTCCCACTGAGATTTGACGTCTCGGCCTCCCTGATAAACAAGGCGAAACAATTAGCCAAGGATAAAAAAAATTAATTGAATTTTATAGAGAGAGGTTTTGCTTATCTCGTCTTTGCTAACACAACAGAGACAATGTAGGGTTGTCGGGGCTCCTGTCCCCTTCTCCTTTACCAACCGCCCACCGTGTGCGGCGCTGAGCGCGCGGCAGCAGCTTGTTCTGCAGCTCACATCCCGAGCTGCGGCCCAAGGCCTCCTCGGAGACTGCTTTGTAGTTGCCACAGAAGCCAGGGGATTGCTTTGATGTGCTGGCCACGTGCCTTAACATCATTTCTAACCAGAATCGTAATCCTGTCTCACTGAGTACAGAGCGGGTGGGGGAGGTGGAGGAGGTGGGGTCACCAGGGTCAGGTCCGGTGCATCACATGGCAAAAGGCTACCCTTGTGCACTCAACATTACCCCCAGTGATCTGAGCCTACAACACGCATTACGTTTAGAGGCAGGGAAGGCAGGAGGCAGGCACTTCAGGATGGAGTCTGGGGTTGTTCCCGTCAGACTAAGCAAGGTGAACTGGTCTTTTTTTTTCATCTCTTCAGACCAACTGCCCTGTCTCCCCGCTCAGGGGCCTTGAGATGTGCCCGCTGGCTGTAATCATCAATGTCTTTGATGGTTCTGCCCCTCTGCTAGATGCTGTCTGCAGGGGGGCTGCCCAGGGACTCTGGGTGGGGAGCTCGCCAAGGACTCTCCTCCTCTAGCCACTGAAAGAGGTGAAGACCCCCCTGCCAAAGCTGAAGCTGAGAGAGAAGGACATGTGGATCAGGACTGCTAGAAATTTGTGGTCCTGGTTAGGGCCCCACGTGCCCAGAGAGGAGGGGTCACACTAGAGATTGGAGCAGAAACTTGATCAGCAAGCTGAGAGAGAAGGAGCCTTGAAAATACAGCTGGAGCAAGGGCAGGGACAAGTGACATCGATGGTTTCCTCTTTAGAAAAATCCGGTGCACTGGCCGCTTGTGACGGCTTCTGGGACTTGGGCAAGTAGGCTAAGACCACCCAGTCTGCCTGTGCCAGGGTCAAAGTCCAGCCGGGAGTCGAGCGGGTGGTCTCACCACCAGAGCCTTTCTCCTTCTCGTTATCACATAGGGTTGAAGAGTATGTATAGAAGGGTTTCCCTCTCCTCCACTCCACCCCACTTCCATGCTGTTCCTGGCAGGTGGGAGGGTTTTCCGCTTGCAGGGAATTCTGTGAACTCCACTGCAGTGTTTTATTTAGTTATTTATTTTAAAGACTTTATTCATTTTAGAGAGGAGAGAGAGAGAGAGAGAGAAGTGGAGAGGAGCAGGAAGCATCAACCCCCATGTGTACCTTGATCAGGCAAGCCCAGGGTTTCAAACTGGCAACCTCAGCATTCCAGGTTGATGCTTTATCCACTGCGCCACCACAGGTCAAGCTCCACTGTAGTGTTTTTACTGCAGCACATCCTGCCTGTGATGAGGCGAAGCAACACAAGTTCTTGGGAAGTCCAGCTAGCAGTGCTGGGCGCCAGCACGCCAGGGTGTCCCGGGTAGAAGGATGAAGGCAGGCATGCATGGGGAGTGGGCTCACAGGAACTGCCCCCAGGCTGCCACAGGCTCAGAGGATGCATCCATGACCATGGTTTTATCACAAACGCAGTATATACAAGGGGACACAGGATTCACTCTCCTGGGTCTTTATTTTCTCATCCATCAGCAATGACTGCTGATCCTGGCAGTTACCCTCACGAAGTCATTTTAGATTGAGTTTATAAAGCTGGCAGGCAGGATTAGGCTGCTCCACTCAGCAGAGCTGCTAGGGCAAACTTGCTAGAAATGCTAAAGACTAGTGGGTTATGGATCAGCCTCGGCCTGTGGAGCATAACATGTCAGCACGGCCACGGTCTAGATGTCCTGGAGTTCTCTGTTTGGGAGGTGAGGGCTGGCTCAGTCCTGTGTCTTACAGGAACTAGGCTTGGATTCCTAAACCCAGTTTACACTTACAGAGGGCCTTGTGTGAACCAGAGACTGTTCTAAGTCTTCTTCAAAACAATATGAGGAACAAGCTATTATTATTCTCCCCACTCTGCAGATGAGGACACATTGGGGTCCATTGAGGTGACTGTTCTCCTATAACTGGCAGGAGCAGGTTCAAATCCAGGATGTCCAGTCTGAGAAACTGATGGTGACCAGCAAAGCTCTGTGGAAGGGTGGGGTGGCCAGAATACTGGTTCTGGTGCTGATACCACCAATTCAGTTAAGCATGCCTCTCCCCCTCTCTGGACCATGGGTCCCTCATCTTTGCAACAGGGGTTTCACAAAGGTCCCTCCTATCTCTAAAAATGTAGAAAGTTGTAGTTGGGGACAAGGTGTTCCTATAGAGCAGTTGGACAGCCACCAAGTCACCAAAAGAAACCCAAATGTCACAATACCAACCAGATGCACTATTATTACCACTTCAACAGCTACTATTTATTGACATTTGCCTAGGTGTCAGGCACTAAGCCCTTTGTAGACATTGTTCCATTTCATCCTCATAACAGACCCATGAGGTAGGTACCATCCCTGTTTTACAGATGCAGCAATTAAAGTCCTGAAAGGTTAATAAACTCCCTCAAGGTCATACAGCTCATTAGTGATGAAGTCTGAGGCATTTCTTCCTGTTCTCTCTGCGCACCAAGCACATTCCCCCCACCTTATGCCTGATGCCGCCTCACCCAAGGGTTCCAAAGAAAGCAATGTTTGGGTTAACCAACCTTCCCAAGTGCAAGTTCCAGCTCCAGTTGGTGAAAGATATTTGGCCTGTGGAGACTTCCTTTCAGGACACCTGGGGGCTGATGATGGCTTCTGAGAATGACAGGGCACCCCTGGGGGACTATTATTCCAATAGGTCAGCTCCCACGGGCGCTTCCACCTGGCTTCCACCTTTAGGCATCCTAGGGAACCAGATCTTGGAAAATCATGTTGGAGGGATTTGCCCCCATTCCATTCCCTTTTAATTGAAGAATATTGAACTTAAATGTTGTCAAAACATGGAAAACAAATAAGCCTTGCATTGATGGTTAATTGTGGTCAACATTTCAAGGCAAAATTCAAAGGCAGACTAGAAAACTAGTGTAGGTTCCAAGGAGTGAGGAGGGGAAGAGGAAGGAATTGATTTCTAAGCGCTGAAAGGGACGGGGAAGAGAGTAAAAATGTGACCTCTTGGACACGAGATTGCCTCCATAGAGCCAATGACTATTCACAACCATAGGGGCAGACCTGAACCCTAGTACTAATATCACTTAACCTCTTTATTGGCCGGGGGGACAGAGAAGGATCGAACCCTGAAGGATCTATCCATGCTGGTCAGGGCAGGCAATCTGCTATGACAAACAAGCCAAAGTTTGGTGGCAGCTTAGCCCCCAAATTTTGTTTTTCTCTAACTTCACGGACATTACAGGCCAATGTGGTTTGGAGGAAAAATGGTGGGCTTTGCTTCACCTAGTCATTCAAGGACCCAGGCTCCTTCTACTTTGTGTCTCTGGCATTCCCCTCAAGACACTTTGTCCAGAAGAGAGTGACAGCAGCCCCACACATATGTTACTGAGTATTTGGATGGTCAGGTACATTTAAGTATGGTAGTGCTTTGAAAAATATTCATTTCTATAGTAGCAGCAGGTAATATCAATATTAAATAAATGGAGGGGTTTTTTTGCACTACAAATAAATCATTTGCCTTACAAAGAGATTCCTTAACATTCCTTAACATTTAAATGCTTGCTTACAGAAAATTAATTGGGGAGTAAGGCCAGAGGAATGTACTATTCATGCATTGTTAAAATATTAAAGTAATAAATTAGAGATCAAGGTTTCCAAAATAATTATCTAAGCCAATAGGCTGATTTTAAAAATTCAATGCATAGCTATCCCTTGCTGAAAGCAAGGTACAACTCTCTATATATCTTCTGTATAATTGTTATTAATGAAAACAGAAGTTTCCCTGTTCTTTTTGCATATACAGTTATTCTTTTTTCTTTCCCCCAATTTCTTTCCAATGCCAGTTTCTCAAGAACAATTCCCATTCAGAAAACGGCTGGTGGGTTTATTCCCTCATGTCTGCCTCTCTTCTCACTGGTCCTAAACCCTACGAGCAGGGCTGCTGTAGTGAAGTAAGGAGAGAAACAGGCTCCAGTGCGTTTACTCCTGATCTAAGGCCAGGGATGCAGAAAGATGGTATGACAAGAGGGTAATTTTAGGGGAAATGGGTAAGTTGGGTATTAATCAATGGAACTGATTATGGGCAGGGATGATTAGTAAGTTCCATCCAATCAATTGGTATGGTTATCTGGAACGCTGTGCTAGGAAGGATTCTGAGATCATTTTTAGGCACATCAGGAAAGAATGCCCTGATGGATTAGTGACGTCTTCTGTGGGCAAACACATCCTTCACTAAGATGATGGCCAAGGAGTAAGAGAGGCTAGGAAATCAAAAAAAAGATGAATGAATAGATTTCTCAGAGTTCCCCTCAAAATGGACAACTAAGTGGCAGAATATGCTGTTTTTAAATTAGTGTTTTCCCGAAAGGGAGTAGGGGTAGGGGAGGGGAACAAAGAAAACCAGATAGAAGGTGACGAAGACAATTTGACTTTGGGTGAGGGGTATGCAACATAATCAAATGTCAAAATAATCTGGAGATGTTTTCTCTGAACATATGTACCCTGCTTTATCAATGTCACCGCATTAAAATTAATTTAAAAATTATATATATATATATATCAATAAAATACCACTTCTTTAGTATGCATGAAAATAAATAAATAAATAAACAAGTGTTTCCCAGACTTTCACCCTCCAAACGCCACTTCCCATATTCTCTATTAAAACAGCCCAGCATTTATTTTTATAGTTTCTTTCCTTGTCCTGACTGAACTGTGCGGAACTCCCGCTCACTGTTGCCTTTAATGTTGAGAACCCTTGAAAAGTCCCTCTAGTGCCTGACCTGTGGTGGCGCAGTGGATAAAGCATCGACCTGGAAATGCTGAGGTTGCCGGTTCAAAACTCCGGGCTTGCCTGGTCAAGGCACATATGGGAGTTGATGCTTCCAGCTCCTCCCCCTTTCTCTCTCTCCTTCTCTCTCTCCTCTCTAAAAATTAATAAATAAAATTAAAAAAAAAAACCTTTAAGAAAAGTCCCTCTGGCCCCTGATGTTCCTTATTTTCTTTCCTCTCACCTCACATTGCACTGTATATGAACATACGTGAGATATTGGTTAACCAGTTTACTTTTATTCTATCCTTTGGTATACTTTGACTATTTGTGATGTACCTGTTTTCCTAGGCCAGCTTTTGTCATCCTTGGGTCATGGGGTCCTGGAGGGAAGGAACCTGGTCAGCTGGTATTCTTGGTACAGCACCTGGGCCTGGCTGCTGTGGTTCTCTGGCCAGGCCTCCTCTTTCAGGACCAAGGCATTCTTTTCCCCGGGCCCTGGGAGTGTTGGAGGCTGACGGTTCTTGGCTCCCTAATGACGGCTACCATCTTGACTAAGATGGCAGCGTGGATAGAGAGACTAACATCAGTTCCAGTCCAGCCCTTTGGGTTTCAGTTCAGCCTCACAGGTTTTAG
Organism: Saccopteryx leptura; assembly: GCF_036850995.1. NCBI lineage: Eukaryota > Metazoa > Chordata > Mammalia > Chiroptera > Emballonuridae > Saccopteryx > Saccopteryx leptura. Next base: position 219,843,571 of record NC_089503.1, on the reverse strand, counting down.
TGTGTCCTGCCTCCCCTACTTCACTTCCATCTTCTCTCCTGACCACCTGACCTGTGGGCCTCAGACACCAGCTCCAGACAGACACAATCATTTCAACAGATTGTGTAACGAGTGCCCACAATAGCATAAAGTCAGATCCCTTCAACAAATAAATATCTATCTCCTTTTTCATAATTAAATCAACAATTAATGCCATCTGTGTGTCTATCAACTCATCCCTGTGTCCTTCCATCCACCTATTCATCCTCGTCGTTCTGTGCTCAAACTCTGATTGGTGCGGTCACCTTCCAGGAATTGCACTCAGTCGAAGGGAGTGCTGAGCCCAAGGTGACACCCTCTTCCCACACCCAATGACTAGTTAACATGGGGATTTAAAGGCCCAGCCCCTTTGCTTCAAGGGGGGACAACTCTGAAGGGGGGTTCACATTTGGGAGGTCTTTACAGGGTTGGCTAAGGTCCGTTCTGACTGCATCTTAGTCCAGTGTCTCCCTCTGTCCACTTGCTTCTTTTACACCATGCTCCACTTGCTCCCCACCGCCGACAATGATCCCCAAGGCACTCTCAAAACACTTCCAGTGTGCCCGCTCTGTCTCCGCGTCTGGTTCCCGGGGAGCCCAACTGCATGTGTGCTTTGCTCAGTACCATTGCTTTCGGTTTAACACATTTTGATTTAGCAGGTACTTGGGGCCAGGCCTCCCATAGGGCACTGTAATACAAAAATGAATAAGACTTTGTTGCTGCTCCAAGAAAGCACATAGCTAATGGCACAGAAAGAGATGTGAACAGATAATCCTAAATTCAAGAAGGGCTTCCTGGTCTACCCGACCTGATCTTGATGGATCAGTAAAAGTCAGCCAGGGAAGAGAGGAAGTGTGCTCCAGATGGAGGGGACAGCAGGCCCAAAGACATGGGGTTCTGCCTTTGGAAGTGTGAATGGCTGTGGTGACACAGCAGGGAAGGAGAAGTCGGGCCAAGGAAGCTGCACTTCATTTTATAAAGTGTAGAATCAGTGAAAGGGTTTAAGCAGAGGGGCAATGTGGTCACATTCGTGTTTCAGATCCATCTTTAAGGGGGAGACTGTCAGGGGAGTCAAGTGGATACGGTGGGTTTATGCATCTACAGTGTGTCCGTAAAGTCATGGTGCACTTTTGACCGGTCACAGGAAAGCAACAAAAGACAATAGAAATGTGAAATCAGCACCAAATAAAAGGAAAACTCTCCCAGTTTCATACCTATTCAGTGCAGTTCGATGTGGGCTCATGCACAGATTTTTTAGGGCTCCTTAGGTAGCTGTCCCGTATAGCCTCTACAGACTCGTCACTGACTGATGGCCTACCAGAACGGGGTTTCTCCACCAAACTGCCGGTTTCCTTCAACTGCTTATCCCACCGAGTAATGTTATTCCTATGTGGTGGTGCTTCGTTATAAACACGCCGATATTCATGTTGCACTTTGGTCACGGACTCGAATTTAGCGAGCCACAGAACACACTGAACTTTTCTCTGTACCATCCACATCTCGACTGGCATGGCCGTGGGCTGCTCTGCTGTATACACGGTGTTACGTCATCATCTGTGCATGCGCACATGCTGCCACATCATCCTACAGAAACTGGGAGGATTTTCCTTTTATTTGGTGCAGATTTCACATTTCTATCGTCTTTTGTTGCTTTCCTGTGACCGGTCAAAAGTGCACCATGACTTTATGGACACACTGTATTCCACCTTCCTGTAGAATCTCCCCACACTGTAGTTCTGCAGTGGTGAGAAAGCTGAAAATGACATTCCTAACACTCCATTGCAGCTGCCGCTCTGCATATCATTTAGGTTCTATCAGTCAGAAGTATTCACCCAAGTTCTATCAGTCAATTTTAGTTCTATCAGTCTGGAAGGTGGAAATGACACAGAGGCCTGGCCTCTGCTAGTTGTGTGGCCAACTCGCTCATGGAGGTGCCACGGTCTCACGATCAAGGTTGCTTCTAATCACAGCCATTTCCTAATTGTCGTGTGTTCCTGATCACGTGGTGCCCTGATTGCAGCAGTGGGGGCGTGGTTCTGGAGCTGGCCACCGAAGCACAAGCCTCTGTATTTGGCAAGCAGCTTCCCGATTGTAAAAGAGGCAGTAGTTCTCTGGGTAGCCAGGTTCTGCAGTGTGGCTCTCCAAGTTGTTTTCAAAAGCTCAACCTATCTCTTCAGCATTTCCAACAATTCTCTAAGCCATTTAATGCCCTCTCACAAATCACCCTCTGCCCAGACTGGATAGAGTGGCTTCTGTTCTCCACACCTGAATCCCGGTTGATACCCCTGCAAGACTTAAGGCAGGGAGACCTGGCACCGAGTTGTTACAAGTGTCCAGGCTGATGGTAAAGAGAGCTGTGGAGACAGAGAGGAAGGAACACATTCCAGTACCATTTGGGAGGTCAAATCAACAGCACTTGCTGATTAATTGAGTGTGAAGTGTGAAAGAAACAAGTGCTAAGCTAACTCAGGGTTCTGAGTTGGGGGCTTGGTTGGAGAGAAGGGCGGGTAACTAAAAGCAGACCTTCTGGAGAGAAGTGAACTTCGGGGGTAGGAGGCAAAAAATGATGAATTCAAGTGCTTGTGGGGTATTCAAGAAATTTCTCTCCTTTGTATAAAATTAATCTGATAATACATATATAATTGCATAATTATTTATTATCCATTTCTTCCCTGAATCTGTGAACTCCATGAGAGTAAGAACTGCATCTTCTTGTAGCTACCTGGCATGGTCTGGCACAGAGTAGGCGCTTGATAGGCATTTGTTGAATGTTAAATAAATAAACTGAAGGTTGGATAATAGAAATTGTAATGATCATAGTCAGCACTATCAAGGTGAGCAGTCTTCTGTACTGCTGCCATGAATGGCAATTCGACATTCGACAAAATTGTTTGATGATAATAATGATGATGACGACATTGACGATGATGATGATGATGATGATGATGGTGATATGGTATTTGACCAGGGACATCTCTATGGTTAGAAAATCCAGTCAGAGGTATAGAATTTTATCAGCATTCCCCCAAACCCAGACAAACAGGCCAGAATCTCCTACTTCAATCCAATTATACTTCTGTTACATATTCATTAAGTGTCCGTCGTGTAGTGGGCCTGTTAGAAGGTTTTCCCAGGTGCTTTGCAAATGGAAAGACTTCTGTCACTCTGTTGTGTATGAAGGGCAGTTGCCAACTCTGGTAAATCAGAGCCAAAGTTGACTCCAGCCACTCAGAGTAAAGCATGCCCGCAGCCAGACTGATTTCCTGCAGCTGCTCACAGGGTACGGCAGCAAGCTGGTCATTATCTGCAACGTGGCCATTAAGCCAGGCTGTGACTGGGGCAGGCTTTGGCCCTGCCTGTTTTGCTCACTCACTTCTGTCCTGTGGGTTTGCTGTGCAGACAGTGCCTTCTTCCACACACGTGCTTGAGAGGGGGTTCTCTGATCTATCGGGCCTGATGATCCTTTTTAAAACAAGCACTTCTTACCTCCTCACCTTCCTGAAGTGAAATTCATAGGAAGTGCAACCTACATGCACATGTGATTTCAAATAAATCAGTATCTTGCTTAACAGTAATATCCAGGTACTCAGAAAATCTGTTTGATGATGATGATGATGATGATAATGATGATGATGGGATGATGTGTTTGACCAGGAACATCTCTATGGTTGGAAAATCCAGCCAGAGGTATAGAATTTATTGGCATTCTCCCCAAAAGGATGCCAGAATATAGAAAGAAGGTGACTTACAATATAATGACCTGTATCTCAACATGCAAGTGACCAGACTAGTAGACGTTAGGAAGTGGTCAGCTGTTTGCACTCATATAAAATCCCCATGAAGGCTCCAACTGCAAATGTAGACTGATGTTACCATGGTGACTCTAAACTACGATAGGGATCACTATCAGTGATGTGTTCATTAACATATCCAATGGTCCTTTGTGAAGTTCCCCCCAAAATTAAGTCTTCCCTTGATTTACACAGTGGTCACATTCTTGGTAAATTAAGTGTATGTTAAAACTAAACAAAATATCTCATTGTATCTTTTTCGATTTCCCTTAACAATGCTTTGTAATTTTCATTATATAGGTCCTTTACATTCTTTGTTATGTTTATTCCTAGGTATTTTATTTTTTTTGTTGCAATCGTGAAGGGGATTATTTTTTTGAGTTCGTTTTCTAATATTTCATTGTTGGCATAGAGAAAGGCTATGGACTTCTGTATGTTAATTTTGTATCCTGCGACCTTACTGTATTGGTTTATTGTTTCTAATAATCTTTTTGTGGAGTCCTTCGGGTTTTCGATGTATAGGATCATATCATCAGCAAAAAGTGATACCTTTACTTCTTCTTTTCCAATATGGATGCCTTTTATTTCTTTGTCTTGTCTGATTGCTCTGGCCAGAACTTCTAGCACCACGTTAAATAAGAGTGGAGAGAGTGGACAACCCTGTCTTGTTCCTGATTTAAGGGGGAAAGCCTTCAGTTTAGTGCCATTTAATATGATGTTAGCTGATGGTTTATCATATATGGCCTTTATCATGTTGAGATATTTTCCTTCTATACCCATTTTGTTGAGAGTCTTAAACATAAAATTGTGTTGTATTTTATCAAAAGCCTTTTCTGCATCTATTGATAAGATCATGTGGTTTTTGTTCTTGTTTTGTTGATATGGTGTATTACGTTAACCGTTTTGCGTATGTTGAACCATCCTTGAGATTCTGGGATGAATCCCACTTGATCATGATGTATTATTTTTTTAATATGTTGTTGTATTCGGTTTGCCAGTATTTTGTTTAGAATTTTAGCATCTGTATTCATTAGAGATATTGGTCTGTAGTTTTCTTTCTTTGTGCCATCCTTGCCAGGTTTTGGTATGAGGGTTATGTTGGCCTCATAAAATGTGTTCGGAAGTATTGCTTCTTCTTCAATTTTTTGGAAGACTTTGAGTAGAATAGAAACCAAGTCTTCTTTGAATGTTTGATAGAATTCACTAGTATAACCGTCTGGGCCTGGACTTTTATTTTTGGGGAGGTTTTTAATAGTTTTTTCTATTTCCTCCCTGCTGATTGGTCTGTTTAGGCTTTCTGCTTCTTCATGGCTCAGTCTAGGAAGGTTGTATTGTTCTAAGAATTTATCCATTTCTTCTAGATTGTTGTATTTGGTGGCATATAATTTTTCATAGTATTCTACAATAATTCTTTGTATAAAATATTCCTTGTTCTTGGATAGGAAGAATAAATATAATCAAAATGGCCATATTACCCAAAGCAATATACAAATTTAATGCAATTCCCATCAAAATTCCTATGAGATTTTTTAAAGAAATGGAACAAAAAATCATCAGATCTATATGGAACTATAAAAAACCCCGAATAGCCAAAACAATCCTAAAGAAAAAGAATGAAGCTGGGGGCATTACAATACCTGACTTTAAACTATATTATAGGGCCACAATAATCAAAACAGCATGGTATTGGCAGAAAAATAGACACTCAGACCAATGGAACAGAATAGAAAGCCCAGAAATAAAACCACATATATATGGTCAAATAATCTTTGATAAAGGGGCCAACAACACACAATGGAGAAAAGAAAGCCTCTTCAACAAATGGTGTTGGGAAAACTGGAAAGCCACATGCAAAAGAATGAAACTCGACTACAGCCTGTCCCCGTGTACTAAAATTAATTCAAAATGGATCAAAGACCTAAATATAAGACCTGAAACAATAAAGTACATAGAAGAAGACATAGGTACTAAACTCATGGACCTGGGTTTTAAAGAACATTTTATGAACTTGACTCCAATGGCAAGAGAAGTGAAGGCAAAGATAAATGAATGGGACTACATCAGAATAAAAAGTTTTTGCTCAGCAAGAGAAACTGATATAAAAATAAACAGACAGCCAACTAAATGGGAAATGATATTTTCAAACAACAGCTCAGATAAGGGCCTAATTTCCAAAATTTACAAAGAACTCATAAAACTCAACAACAAACAAACAAACAATCCAATAAAAAAATGGGAAGAAGACATGAATAGACACTTCTCCCAGGAAGAGATACAAATGGCCAACAGATATATGAAAAAATGCTCAGCTTCATTAGTTATTAGGGAAATGCAAATCAAAACTACAATGAGATACCACCTCACCCCTGTTAGATTAGCTATGATCAACAAGACGGGTAATAGCAAATGTTGGAGAGGCTGTGGAGAAAAAGGAACCCTCATTCACTGTTGGTGGGACTGTAAAGTAGTACAACCATTATGGAGGAAAGTATGGTGGTTCCTCAAAAAACTGAAAATAGAACTACCTTATGACCCAGCAATCCCTCTACTGGGTATATACCCCAAAACCTCAGAAACATTGATACATGAAGACACATGTAGCCCCATGTTCATTGCAGCACTGTTCACAGTGGCCAAGACATGGAAACAACCAAAAAGCCCTTCAATAGAAGACTGGATAAAGAAGATGTGGCACATATACACTATGGAATACTACTCAGCCATAAGAAACGATGACATCAGATCATTTACAGCAAAATGGTGGGATCTTGATAACATTATAAGGAGTGAAATAAGTAAATCAGAAAAAAACAAGAACTACATGATTCCATACATTGGTGGAACATAAAAATGAGACTAAGAGACATGGACAAGAGTGTGGTGGTTACCAGGGGTGGGGGGAGGGAGGACAGGGGGAGAGTTAGGGGGAGGGGGAGGGGCACAGAGAACTAGATAGAGGGTGGCGAAGGACAATCTGACTTTGGGCGAGGGGTATGCAACATAATTTAATGACAAAATAACCTAGACATGTTTTCTTTGAATATATGTACCCTGATTTATTAATGTCATCCCATTACCATTAATAAAAATTTATTTAAAAAAAAAAAAAAAAAACTAAACAAAATAAGCCCCCTCTCAAAAAAAAAAAGTTGTGTTAGAATTCTAAGCTCAGATGATTAAAAACAGGTTTTCACCCATGTAATTGTTCAGTCAGACAGAGTTGTGTGGGATTCAGGCATCTTCACTGGGAGAGCAGTCCTTGATAATGGTTCTCTAAATGCCAGTAGGGTCGCCCAGTCATTGTGACCACCTAGAAAACTGCTCTCCAATTTCCAAATGTCCTTGAGGGAGCAGCACCAACCCCATTGAGAACCACAGTATTCCAGCGTGAGCTTCATGAGCAGACTGCCCCTTTGAAACAGTGTAAGGGAAGTGGTATGAAGTTCTGATCAGGGAGGAGAGCAGGAAACTGCAGTGGTCATGAATCCTGCAACCCATGCATGAGGGCTACCATAATTAGCATTTACTTAGCTTACATTTCTGTAGGGGGCTCACTTCTGTTAAATGCAAACAAATAGCAGCAGAAACTCAGTTGCTATTCTCTTCTGGGAGATAGAGTGCAGATGACAGAAGGTCATCTTGTAGCTCCAGACCCAACCATAAGGTCTAGGGTTTAAGAGGGCATGATAAATATTGGCTAAAAAAATTGATTAGTATTTAGGTTCTGGTTTAAACAATACAATATGAATTTATGTGTAACTGAACTCATCTCTTAAGTACTCCAGGGAGCACAAAGCAATGGAGAGAATACTTTGTAGGGAGTCAGCCAGTGAGAGTAAAATCTGGCTCTGCCATGAATGATCCTGTGATATTGGGCAAGTCACTCACACTCTCTGGGCCTTAGTTTATTTATATACTAATGAAGGATTGAAACAAGCAGTCCCAGCCCTGGCTGGTTTGCTCAATGGTAGATAGAGTGTTGGCCTGGCATGTAGATGTTCTAGGTTCAATTTCCGGTCAGGGACACAGGACAAGCGCTCATCTGCTTCTCCACACCTCCCACTCTTGCTTCTCTCTCTCTCTCTCTCTCTCTCTCTCTCTTCCCCTCCTGCAGCCATGGCTATATTGGAACCAGTTGGCCCCAGGCACTGAGGATGGCTCCATGGCCTCTGCTTCAGGCCCTAAGAGCTCAGTTGCTGAGCAACGGAGCAATGCCCCAGATGTGCAGAACATTGCCCCCCTAGTGAGTTTGCTGGGTGGATCCAGGTCAGTCCCCTCCTCTCACTGAATTTAAAAAAGAAAAAAGAAAGAAAGAAATAAGTAGACCCTAGGTCCTCACCAATTTGAACAGTCCCTGATTCTATCAGTCAGAAACACTACCAGAATCAATTTAGTTCAATAAATGTGTTAGTATGTCTGGGAATTGTAGTCGGGCCTGTAGTCGCTTAGACATGGGCTAGGTTCTAAGAAATTATAAGGGTTTTTTAAGCTTCATGCTTGTTTATTTTTTAAATTACTTTCTTTTTCAATAACACCCTTAAGTTGCATCATTCCGAAATAAAACAGAGCAGTCTTACCCTTATTCCCATTTCTTTTTATCCTGTTAAGTAACTATTTTTGTTAGTGTCTTATTTATCCTTACAATATTTTTTGTGCTAATTACCGATTAATATTTTGAATTGTCTCCTTTTTTTTACACAGAAGGTAACACACACATGTATTTGTGTTTACCTTATTGTGAGTGAGGTTGAGCGCAGTTCCCTGTGTTTCAGGAACGTTCGCCTTTTGTCTTCGGTGTCATGCCCCTGGCTCATTGTTTTTCTCTATTGAGTTTTTTTATCTTTCCTTCTCTATTTTTAGAAACTCTTTATTCATTTGGGAGATTAATGAGCCAGGAATATTTTAACACTTTTGTATTTTTATGGTTTTGAAATTATCTTTCCTTTTAATTTATTTTATTTTATTTTTATTTATTCATTTTAGAGAGGAGAGAGAGAGGGAGAGAGAGAGAGACAGAGAGAGGAGAAAGAGATGGGAGAGGAGCTGGAAGCATCAACTCCCATATGTGCCTTGACCAGGCAAGCCCAGGGTTTCGAACCGGCGACCTCAGCATTTCCAGGTCGATGCTTTATACACTGCGCCACCACAGGTCAGGCTTGAAATTATCTTAAAGCACGAATAACTATTGAAATTATTTATTTCATATGTTGAGTTCTACTTTATGCCCAGGGACTGATGATAAAAATGCGTAAGTAACCAGTCCAGAGGAGGAGCTTAAAAATCTAGCCTAGTGGGAGGTATAGTATTAATAATATCTGGCATTTCAATAGCTTGTTTACAACTTACTTTTCACACTTATCCTCTTTTTGATACACAGATCTTTTTTTTTTTTTTTTTTTGTATTTTTCTGAATCTGGAAACAGGGAGAGATAGTCAGACAGACTCCCGCATGCACCCAACCGGGATCCACCTGGCACGCCCACCAGGGGGTGACGCTCTGCCCACCAGGGGGTGATGCTCTGCCCCTCCGGGGCATCGCTCTGTTGCGAGCAGAGCCACTCTAGCACCTGGGGCAGAGGCCAAGGAGCCATCCCCAGCGCCTGGGGCCATCTTTGCTCCAATGGAGCCGCGCTGCGGGAGGGGAAGAGAGAGACAGAGAGGAAGGAGAGGGGGAGGGGTGGAGAAGCAGATGGGCACTTCTCCTGTGTGCCCTGGCCGGGAATCGAACCCGGGACCCCTGCACGCCAGACCGACGCTCTACCACTGAGCCAACCGGCCAGGGCCTCCACACAGATCATTTTTAAGGTTGTATTAGTTAGGTTTTAGCTTGGCTGTAGTGAAGGAAAACTGAAACTACCAATGTCTTAAACAAAACAAAATCCCTTTGCTCCCTCAGAGTCTTGCTGAGTGGTCCAGGCTGGTGTTGGGCTCCATGGTGTCAGAAACCCTGGGTCTTTGTGAAGTCTCAATCCCAAGACAGTGCCAAAGGCACCAGCTTCCTGTCTCCTAAGGACGGTTTTAGGAGGCTGTTACAAGGCCCTTCCATTTATGCCCCATTTGGCCAGAACTTAGTCACATGGCCTTACCAAATTAAAAGGAGGCTAGAGTTGTCCCAGGTTGCCATGTGCCAACTAAAAATGGGGGTTCTATTACAAATGAAGGAGAATGTTACTGAGGTTCAGCTATAAATCTGCCAAAAAAATACAAAGGAAAGGCACATCACGCTCATTATAAAGGATAACAAGAAAGGTACAGAGGTCTTCCTGTTCAATCATTGGATTGAGCACATCTTCTCCTTCCCGACATCTCACAAAGATAGTAAAAAGAGGAGAAAAAGTGTAAACCTGTAAACAACAAAGATCATGGAAAAGGGGCCGTGGGTGAGTGATTTTAGCAAATTTCTGCCAAAGGATGTATGCAAAAAACTTTGATGGGTTTGCAGTCAAGAACAGAGTCACTCTGCCTAGCAGACCCCGGAGAGGTTTTGGGCCTGAAAACTGGAACTGGAGAGGTAGCTGATGAAAGGGCCACATATGAAACAGTTGTTACCCACACCCACACCCCCAGAATGCATGAGAGCAGAAAATTACCACCATGTTAAAAGAAAGATTCATCTAGCCATGAAGAAATTTTAATAACGGTCTGAAAAGATCTTGTACAGCTCATGTGGTTATTGGTACTATGGAAGGAGTCCTTATACTTCGTTCTCGGAAGTCTCCAGAACAGAGTCGGTTCCCTGTTTACCCCAGTAGAACAAAGTCTACCCGCCAACAAGCTCGGGGTACCCAGATATTTTAATTCTTGCCTTCTCATTATTAAATACCAATGGACAATTAAGATAAAAAATAACCTAAAAATGTCACTCTGAAGAAACAGAAATCATTCAAAAACAAAATAACTTAAAATTTTTTTTTTATTAATACCTTCAGAGTAAGTGACCATGTAATTCATCCCACCTGGGGCAGTTTTGAAAGTGATAAAGAAGACTTACCTGGCAGGGGAGAGACCATGATCACGAAAGTGATAAAGAGAACTATTAATATTTATGCTGGGACAATAGGTATAAACCATGACTATCCCTGACACACCAGGATATATGATCACTGTTATGGACTGAATATTTATGATATTTATGTCTCTTCAAAATTCATGTGTTGAAATCCTAATTCCCAGTATGCTGGTGCAAGGAGGAGGAACCTCTGGAAGGTGATTTGGTCATGAGGGTGGAGCTCTCACCAGATACTGAATCTGCTGTCACCTTGATCTCGGACTTCCAGTCTCCTGTGGAAATAAATGTTGCCTAAGCCACAAGTCTATTATTTTTGTTATAGCAGCCCAAACTGATTAAGATAATCACCCTACCCCAGAAAGATTTGGATAGATACTATATGTATAAATGAGAACAGAAAACTAAAAAAAAAAAAAAAAAAAAGAATTGGAAACCAAGAAAGAATTCTCAGAAAATTTTTTTAATGTGATTACAAAATTAAGAGTTTAGTAGAAATGATAGAATGTAAACTTGTGAAAATCTTCCAAAACATAGAAGAAAAAGAGAATAAGACCAAATGTGAAGAGAAAAATTCACAGAGGATCAACTCCAATGTCCTGGCATCTACATTTCAGGAGTTTAAAACAGAAAACAATGAAAACCAAGGTAAAATAATCAAGGAAACAGAAGACTTTCCCAAACAAAAGGGTACCAAATGCCCAGCAAGGATAAAGAAATAATTCGTCTCTGCTTAGACACACTCATTGTGAAATTTCATAACACCAGTGATCAAAAGATTCTAAGAGGACCCAGAGACAAAATAAGTCCCCACTAGGAAAGAGAATCCAACTGCCATCAGCTTTTTAATCCAAAACCACAGTCGCCAAAATGCAGTAGAATCAAGTCTTTAAAAGTTTTGAAAACAAATAGGTTTAAAACTAGAATTCTGTATCAAACCAAACAAACACTTAAATGTGAATACCAAATCAGTTTCAGATATTTAAAAATGAAATACATTTACTCCTCTATTTTCATTCTGAGGAAATTACTTGAGTGTGTCAACTTCAGAAATATGGGAAAATCCCTGAGAAAGGAAAGTTTTTAATACAAAAAATAATAGAATTCACCCAGGTAATTCCTGGATGCCAGTTGTCAGCTGACCTAGCAAGTATTTAGTCCACATTAATAGAGAATATCAATGAACTCTAAGAAAAATGTTTTCAAGAAGAATGGATCCCAAGGAATAACTAGATTGAGTTAAAGCTGAATATGATAAAGAAGGCATATGTTTCTTCTACCTACAAGAAGAAAGACAGTCAGAAACTCCAGGAAAAACAAAACAAAACAAAAAACTGTACAGATAAGTCATAGTCCAAATTGGAACTAAACTGAAATGTGGCACTGTTTTGAGGAACTGGATGAGTCTGAGGAAGAAGACTCTAGTATTTGTTGTTGATGCTGAAACATTTTGCCTTGAGTGGCCTAGGGGTTGTGACATTGGAGCCGTGGAGGAGAAATGGAGTTGTGGCACACTACTTAACTCTGTAACAATATTTACATAGCCATAATCTAAGCACTGTTTTCTGGTTTTCAATTTTTAGACTCAACCTATAAACAAAGCAGGGGCAGCTTAATTGTGGTGACAGAAGAGACAGCATTTGGGAGGCACAGAGGGTAGAGAGGTGGAGGGAAAATGCTTTTGGCTTCTGTCTTCATCTTACTGAACGGGTAGTCAGAGGTATCATTGACTGTTGATGGAATGAGAATTAGAGGCTTGTCTATAGTTACAACAGTAACAGAGAAACTAGAATAACTATAACTTTCCAAACTTGGGAGGGAGTAGGGGACAGGAATTAAAACGTTATGTATCCTAGAAGGAAGCAGATAGATAATGTCTGCTAAGGTTGTTGATTAAGACAGAGCAGTGTAAACATACTATTTAGAGATGCAGAGGAAACCACAGGCAGAACCAAAAACAGAAACTGGTTAAAGGCTGTGTCTTCGGGAAGTGAAATGAGGGTGAGGAGAGGTGGGTCAGGGTACTGTTTCTTTTTTTTTTTTTTACAGAGACAGAGAGAGAGTCAGAAAGAGGGACAGACAGACAGGAATGGAGAGAGATGAGAAGCATCAATCATTATTTTTCATTGCGACACCTTAGTTGTTCATTGATTGCTTTCTCATATGTGCCTTGACGGGGGGGGGGGGGGGAAGGGGGGGCACAGCAGACCGAGTGACCCCTTGCTCGAGCCAGAGACCTTGGGTCCAAACTGGTGAGCTTTTGCTCAAACTAGATGAGCCCGCGCCCAGACAGAACCTCCCTTCTCCCTCTCCGCCTGGAGAGGACACATAGTCAAAAGGAGAATTTGAATTCCTCATCCATCCTGAGGTGGTTTTGCCCATTAAAGGGAATTGTTTTCATCCTGGACACAGGTTCTTATCTGAATTCATTTTTAGCAAAGATGAGAATATTGAAAACTTCTACTTCCAATGGGGAACTTGACAGAAAGCCTTAAAGATTATAATTTGGAAACATAAATCAAATATGTATAGTCATTTACATAGCTATAAGGCCATTATGAAAGAAATACATATTTCCTTCAGGGAGATAACATGCAATCACCTAGTTGAGCCCTGAGAAGTCAGACAATAGACTGACAGCGCCAGCGTCCGGGTGGGGTGGGGGCCGAATGGGCCCTTGCTGCCTCCTTTTTCCTGAATGTTGGGAGGGCTTGGTGCAGTTCTTTTTTTTTTTTAATTTATTTATTTATTTTTAGAGAGGAGAGGGAGAGACAGAGAGAGAGAAGAGACAGAGAGAGAGAAGGGGGGGAGGAGCAGGAAGCATCAACTCCCATATGTGCCTTGACCAGGCAAGCCCAGGGTTTCGAACCGGTGACCTCAGCACTTCCAGGTCGACGCTTTATCCCACTGCGCCACCTTCTTGAATGTTAGGTTTGATCTAGATCAGACTGGCCTGAAGGCAAATAAACGTTGCCAGGTGGTGGGGAGCTGGCCCACACTTCTGACCGAGGACCTCTTGTTATCATCAGCTGATGGGTGTGTTGGCCTCTGGGGGGAGGGAGCTGACCCGGCCTTCATTGAGTGTTGATATGAATCCTGATTGGGAAACCAACTGTTTTCCTTTAAGATCTCTCCTGGAGCCCTGCAAGCTGCCTTCTGAGCCCATGGGAGACAGGGGATGCTCTGGTTAAGTGGTCCTCGGTCCCCTGGGAGGCTGCAGAATTTGCAGGATGCCCGATGTCTGTGTATAAGGTGTATTGAAAAGTTCTGTCCGTTTTTGGAATAAAACAAAATACAAATTTTTCTTACCGTCAATAAACTTTATTAAATAATATAATTGCCATTATTATTAGTGATTTCTTGCCAGCATGAGGGCAATTTGTATATCTCATTTTTAAAAAATGTTTTATCTTTTGATGCGAAAAATTGAACCAGTGCTTGTTTGATATCTTCTTCATTTTTGAATTTTTTGCCCTTCCAAAAATTTTGTAAGGACAAGACAAGTGATAGTTGGAGGGTGCTAAGCCCGGGGAATATGGTGGATGTGACAGACATGCTTCTGTAGCATTTCTTCCTTGTTGAAATTCGTAAAAATTACAGTGGCGTAAATGAACTTTATCAGTAGCCATGGGTACACTATGGTTTCACAGGTAAGACTAATGTGAATCAACTTTGTTTTAGTTAATTTGCTATGTCAGTAAGTATACATTAAGTGATAAAAATAGAGAGGCACACATGCGCCAAATAAACATGCGCTTATGTGTCAAAACTTGTGATAGAAACGGACAGAACTTTCTGGTAGACCTTATATATGTGCTGCTCACAAAAATTAGGGGATGTTTCAAAATGAATATGAAGCAATAAAAAAAAGAATTTGATTTTTTTTTACTAAACAAGAACATCAGAAAAGCAAATAACAAGTCAAAGTTGTTTGATTATGCAAATGAATGCAAAACCAACTTTTATTTCATTGGTGAAAATGCACTTATACCAGTGGTCGGCAAACTCATTGGTCAACAGAGCCAAATATCAACAGTACAACGACTGAAATTTCTTTTGAGAGCCAAATTTTCCAACTTAAACTATATAGGTAGGTACACTGTTATTAACTTAATTAGGGTACTCCTAAGCTGGCCTTTGCTAAACACTCAGGGGGCCAAAGAGCCGCATGTGGCTCATGAGCCGTGGTTTGCCGACCAAGGCACTATACAAAAGGCTGAAAGTACTGGAGTATCTGCATGTTCCCTGGTCCCCTCATTTTTGTGAGCAGTGTATTTATATACAAAGCATTATGGATTCTAGCTGTCATAGACACATACAACCTACCATTTCCACATATACATAGATGTGGTTGTGTTTAATAAAACACGAATAGTTTTTAAACAGTATTAACAAAAAATTTTTATTATTATAGGTTCTATTAGGCAGCAGTCGTCATTTCTGGTTATGAAGAAAAGTCTCAATATACATCCTACATGGGACCCTGTCAGCAGCCTGGGGACATGTCACTTTTCTGTCTACATTTAGCAATTATTTGTTGCCATGGCTCAACAGAGAAAGTGGGTGGGAATTATTATAGGTTCTCAAAGGACATTAAAAATATGACCAATGGGCCTTGCTCCTCCATCCCTAATTAGGTTTTCATGTTACATGAAAACATGAGCTCTGTTTTCCTTCAGAGGACTTAAGGCAATTTTTAAGTGTATTTCTATTTGCATAGTCATTTATTTTGTGTCTTTTCTCTCTCACTGAATTATAAGCTTCACAAAGGCAAGAAATGCATCTTTTTCTCACAAAATTGTAATAGAGTGCCTGGCACATAGTAAGTGCTCAGTAAGTATTTGTTCAGCAAATTAATGAGATGGGGGAGGGCTGGGGAAGGGTGCCCAATAATTATTTTGATGGTTAAAAAGTTTGGGAAGCAATGAACTAGTCATTTTACAAATATAACCAAGACCCAGAAGACCCAAGAATTCATTGCAAATACGGAGGGAATCCCAGCCTAGTGGTCTTTCCAGCATTGTTGTCGATTTCCAATAGCACTTGTTTTTGAGCCTGTTTATAAGTAACAAGGTACTGGGCACGATACAAAGCACGCCGAGCAGGGGCTCAGCCTCTTTGGTGACTACAGTCTCTGAAAGCGGGTCTAGTGGCTATCTTGTGTAGCATCTTTTATATTGACACTTTCTTGGAGGGCTTTACTGTAATACCCTTTGCACTCTGGGTTGAATGATGGTCTCAATCACACACACACACACAAATGGGCCACTAAGAAGAGAGGAACCCATTTTCTGCAGCCCACTCCTCATTCTATTTGCCTCTGAGTCCCTTCTTGAACCTGAAATTAGATGGCACTATTTATGGAATGCCAACCACGAGAGAGATCTATTCTAGGTGTTGTTAGGGAACTATACGGGACTTAACAGGCACATACTGCTTTAGAGGTGAAAACAAGCAAGCCTCCATTTATTTTCCTTTGTAGCTAGCATTTTTTCTCTCCAAAGATCTGCTCTGGGTCCTTTGCAGCTGTAAAGTTGACCTGCAAATAAATTCAACTATGTTCACAGTTTCTGAAAATGACTGTGACCAGTTCACACACAGAGGTGAGAAGAAAATATTTTCAGAGAGAGTGAAGGTGCATAAGAAAAAGTTGCATAAAATAAGTTGAAAAGGCTGGTGATTGCATGAATCTAACACAAATTCCTGGCTATTAGGCAGCAGTCATCATTTCTGGTTATGAAGAAAAGTCTCAATATACATCCTACATGGGACCCTGTCAGCAGCCTGGGGGTCATGTCACTTTTCTGTCTACATTTAGCAATTATTTGCTGCCATGGCTCAACAGAGAAAGTGGGTGGGAATATTTCGAGAAGCTAAACTGTACTTCTGATTAAATGGAAATTGCAGTTCTGGAAGTCAAAGCTAAGAAATAGGGTAGCCAGATTTCAAAAAAAATTTTTTTTTTTTTTTTTAGATAAAATTTTCTTTTCCTTTGACAGTTAACAGTAGCACCTGGCTCCCTGACGTAACTTCTCTCAGGACCTTGGTGTTGGTGGAGTCAGAGAAGGCCTCAGGAACGAGTGGTAGCAGTGACTGGGCTGGGTCCTGTGCTTATGTGGGTCTGGGCTATAAGACCACGCTTTTCATTGGCCCTTGACATCCTCGTCGCCAAGGGCCCTGCAGGTGCTGTTGGGACACTGCGAGCCGTTTGTCTCTGAAGCGGCACTCAACCTCATCCTTTCTTGCTCCAAGTTCTTCTTCTTTTTCTCTCTTGGAACAGGATAGGTGGGAACTGATTAGGCATTGTCTCTCTGTTTGGTCTTCTTGGCAGTTGGGAAGGGAAGCAATGTTCATGGGAAGTCAGCCGTGAACCAGAAGCTGTCCGGGCATTTCACATGCAAGCAGCCTCTTTATCTACCTGACCACCCAGTGAGGGGCTCACCATTCTTTCATCCTACTGACTTTAAGAATGAATGGGTCCAGAAACATTAAATTTCTTGCCCAAGGCCACATAGCTAATATGTAGTGGAAATAAGATTTAAAGACATGGTTTTGTACTTACAGGCAGGAACTATGTTTACATCTACTGAGTTTTAGACACCATGGAAAGTAGCACTGTAACAGACTTTAGGGGGAAAGGGACCCTTCTGGAACCCATCTTCTGCATTTGGGGAACTCCTGCTTCTTGCCTGGTGGCGCCGGAGGGTAGTATTCTTCTAGAGAGGTCCCTGTTTCCATTCCTCTGCAGGAGAAAGCAGATCCAGACAGGCGCTTTTAAATTCACTCTTCAGACCTTTGTGTGGAGCTGCAGTATGTTCTGTTGTGTGTCTCCTAAATTATTTGCAATGGGCAGCTGTGCCAGGTCAGAATCTCAGAGGTGCTCTGGGATTCCAGACAGGGTGGGGGCTGCCACCCTGCTCTCTCTGGCTGGGAATAATACAATTCACAAATGTGGAGCATCTGGGGAATTTCAGGGCTAAAAAGAGAAGCTCCTGGCTGGACGTGGCTAAGATTCCTGGACCTTGGTGGTGTCAGGGAACAGTGTCAGGGATGTTTTGCTCTTGTTGCGAATCTAATAATAAAGCAACCACAGACTGACAGTCACTGTGATCCAGACAGTATACCAAGGGCCTCTCACAAGTGCTATATCCACGTATCCCATGAGTTTTGGTGGGTTTAATCCTCGCAGCCCCCCTGAGAGATGGGTATCAACAACCACATGGTACAGATGAGTAAATGGAGGCTCAGAGATCATCACTCACAGCTCTACGGCCAAGTCAGGATTCCAACCCAGCCTGTTTGACCCAACAGCAGTGTATTTCCCCTCATGAATTTATTATGAAGCTAATATATCAAGCGGGCTCATCTCCACCTCATACCCTACCTGCCAAATGTTTGGGCAATTAAAGTACTTGGGTTCACTTATAAGGGGACTGGAAAAGCAGCACTTGGGCTTGTCCCAGTTACATGAATTAATTCTGTCTTGGGGTCCTGATGGCAGTACTAACCAAAGAGGCCAGTATTCCAGGATGAAATTATATCGTTAAAGCCCTTGGCAGCTTAGCTATTATTTTATGTAAAATATATGCACGACTTCTGAGAATTCTTCTCCAGCAGTAGACAGGATAAAAAATAATATATATATATATATTAGTAATGATAGAATTCCCTGCCGGTATTTATGTGACATTATTGATAGGAATGTTGCTCATTTGGAATCTGGAAGGTAAACAGGGTTTCAAATTCAAAACCGCTATTGTGGAAAGGAAAAACCATGTGCACGGCCATGCAAATTAAGGACCTCTGAAACCCCAAACCTGCGAACCCAGCATCGGCACACCGACATTCCAAACGCGCCTCTCTGCCCAAAGAGAGCTTGGCTCAGGCCGAAGAAGCTGTTCAGAGCCAGCATCAAAGGCTGCATGAGGCTCCGTATTTGGGACATCTCATTGCAGCCGCAGTCCCAACAGTGCGGTGAGGTCAGCGAGGGCAAATAACTAAATAGTTTTCTCCAAAACGCCATAGTTGGAATTCTCTCTCCTGTCCTGGGCTGTTTGTGCTCCCCTCCCTGCTGCCACGATTCTCCTAGCCTCACAAAGTCCTCTGGGCCCAGTGCCTGGCCGGTCCCTCACCCCACCCACCTGCTGCACACGGCAGTGCCCAGCCCAGGCATAAAAGAACTTTCCTCCCACAGAGAGGGACAGAGCTCAAGACACACCCTGGCTATCTATAGAAAACCTCTCCGGGGGTTCTGCTGACAAGTCACTGGAGATCCATCCTTGGGCTTTATTATGTCACAGGAACCCTGAGTGGAATGTGAGGGATTAAATTCCAAGCCCTTCCCTGTCGGCCGGGCCCCAAGGGAGGGGCGCTGGCAGCTCTCTCTCACTGAGTCAGCCGCCATTGGGGCTCTCAGGCGCCCCCTATTGAATGTTTTTGAGCCTCCGCCCAGACTCCTGCAATAGTCTGGGCGTCCTGAAGGTGTGGAGTCTGCAGGCTGGGAGGATTAAACCTACCAGGGCTCTCGGCTGGGCAGGGCGAGACCATGGGCTTGACACTCGGGTCCCATCACGTGAATTTGAGCAAGTTGCTACTCCCCCTAGAGGCCTTGCTTTTCTCACTGAGAGACCGCTTGGCAGATACACTTTTGCATATCAGTACCAGACGGGGTTGGCAGGGAGCGGCAGCTACAGAGTGGTGAGCTGTTAGCAAGGGCAGGTGGGGCTGTGAGGACCCCATGGCAGTCATGGGTCTGTGTGGCTTGAATGATGATGGGACAGATGCAGGTGTGAGGCTAATTCTTTTAAAAGGCAAGGAAATTGTCCGGCTACTCAAATCTAGCAGCCCTTTGTCTTCCTCATCTGTAACATGGGAGTAAACATAATTTCTACTAGATGGCTTCTGTTGTGATGACTCTGCGGATTAATTCAGGAAAAGGGCACACAGTGCCTGGTACGTAGTAGTAAGTCACCTATTCTAGTTGCTTTTATTATTATTACTATGTAAGAGGTGTCTATTGTTGCTATTGTTACATGGTCCCAGAGCTTTCTAGACACAATGCTTTGGAAAGACCACTAGTGTTGGGCCATAGCTATAGCTGGATAGCTTACCAGATTGGAGCATCATCCCAAT
This sequence comes from Saccopteryx leptura, assembly GCF_036850995.1. Lineage (NCBI taxonomy): Eukaryota > Metazoa > Chordata > Mammalia > Chiroptera > Emballonuridae > Saccopteryx > Saccopteryx leptura. The sequence continues at coordinate 219,823,624 of NC_089503.1, read as the reverse complement.
ATGCAAAGGTTGCCAGTTCGATCCCTAGTCAGGGCACACACAGGAACAAATCGATAATCCTGTCTCTCTCTTTCCCTTCCTCTTCCTCTAAAATTAATAAATAAAAAATTTTAAAAACTGCCAGAGTTGATAACACTTATTGTACATTTATGACATGCCAGTCATCGGTTGAGCATTTTACATCTCTCATTTCAGAAACAGCCTTGTGCAATAAGTGCTGTCATTTCCATCTTTTAACAAGGAGGGACCTGAGCCTTTAGTGAGTTGCTCCCGGTCAGAGAGCTGGTGAGTGACCAGCACTCAGGGTCGCTCCTGTCCCATCAGAGCTAGCCTGGGCTGGATTCCTCTCTTGCTATTTGAAATTGCCACACTCTTGACCTTTCTGAGTCTCCTTTGAAATAAAAGGTAGGTAATAACACTTGCTTTATTTCCTTCCCATGATTGTCCTGAGGAAAGTGCTCTGGAAAGTGATTCTACCTAGAAAGGGGAGGGGTTTCACTTCCATGCAGGAAAGTAAGTCAAGGGGAGGATGCTGTCACATGGAGCCCGGGTCCTCCTGGGGGTGTCCTGCTTCTTCTCAGAGGGGAAGGGACTATGGATGGGGACATAGGACATGTTTGCTCTAAGAGCCCAAGGAGAGTCCTGTAGTCCTGGGAAGGCTGCTTGTGCTATGAAAGCTGAAGGTTCAAAACCTGTCGGATCTCCTTGAGCCTTCGAATATGTGTGCATGATTGGATACACACACACACACACACACATGCATACGCGCACACTGATGCTTTGAGTAATAATACATCACTGGGCTTCCAACTTAGCAGAGTAAGTGAAACGTGTAAACAAATAATAAATTATTCCTGTGAAATGGGGCATAGAAGCAGTAACTATAAAATACTACCCAGGGGAGAGGAAGTTTATTGAGATGGTGACAGAACACCCCAGTCTCATAGCCAATGGCATTATTTTTCACCTGGAGTAAGCTGGCAGGGTTGTTACTTCTTGAAAGAGAACTTTGTCTATTTCCTTTTTATTAAACATCAGACCTTTTTTTTTTTCTTTAAACAATGCAACTGTTTCCTTCCGAAGGGATCTTGAAAGGCAGATAGCTGCCTTCTGTTGCTATGAAAAGGAACAGCGGTTGCACAGAAAGAAGGAATTTCTGATGACAAGGCTTTAAGACCTGCTGATGTGGCAGGGTGGGGACCACCTCTCTCTCCGAAGGCCTTTAGGTGGATGTAGACCTTGGTTCCTGGGTGGAAAAGACCCCTCTGACAGTCTTGTCTCTGTGAGCCTGGGGCTGAGAGGGAATGCCGTTATCTCCAAAGAGGGACTGTCACACCAGACGTGCCATCCCCAAACAATCCATTGGAAGGGAAGAAAGTATTACAACTATTTATTTTTATGTTATCATGGCAAAGCCATTTTTGGTATCAAAAGTTCAACTATATATAAAAGTGAAATGATGAAATGCACTTCCCAAGTGCCCAGGTAATTGTCATCCAACTTCAAAAAATTATTTCATGGCTAGTCTTATGTCCTCCGTTCATCCACCTGCCTCCCCCCTAACCCCCCACATACACATGATTTGAAGCCAACTCCAGACGCTCTATGTTAGGGAAGGCAGTCTCGTGCACAGTCTCTGGAACCTGGAGGGGTCTGGAAGTCTCGGTGAGAAAGTTGGGACTTCAGCTGGGCCTGGAAGGCTCCCGGGGGCGGGGGTGGGAGTGGGTGATATGTGCAGGGGGACTAGTCCAGTTTGAAGGAGACTAGTTTAGTTTGAAGGAGATGACTAGTCCAGTTTGAAGGAGACTAGTCCAGTTCAGCAGAAAGAGGAGGCAGCAAAGTAGCAGTGCCAGGAGAAGCCACATCAAGTGACAGTCCCAGGAAGAATGGTTGTTCCCTGGTCCCAGCCCTCCACAGAAGTGAAGGAGGAGGGCGAGAACAGGACCCTGCCTGGCTTTCAGAGAGCTGTTTTGTGACTGGGTGATGGAGGGCGTCAGACTCAGCTGAAGGCACAGGATGGGGGTGCACATTCCAAAGGGCTCTCGTCAGTTGGTTTGTTAGAGATCGAAACAGCTAAGGCACCAGAAAGCAGCAGTGCCACCCTAAACACACAGGCTGCCGGCTGGTGGCAGGCATCCCTCCACCAGGATGGAGATGCTAGGGGAAAAGAGAGACTTTCACAATGGCTTGGATGACCCAAGCCCCAGGACCTGCCAAGACTAGGCTGGGAGCAGCCAACACCAGGAGCAGGTGAGACAGTGCTTGCCTTGGAAAACCCTGGCAAGAGGCTAGTTCCAGGAGGGCTGTGCCGCATCAGGGAGCTCACATTCTCAAAAGCAATTACACGCAGGCACCGTGTAAGCACTTACTATTTAATCTCTCATTCAGTCCTCACAACCTCCAAGGTACATAAAGTGATCCCATGTAGCAGATGGGGCCACTGAGGGTGCGGGAAAGTTAAACATAAACTGGAGGCGGGATTCAGACTCGGGTCTGTCTCTCAATATCTTTTCACCCCTTTCTATTACTATGACCCATCCCTTAAAGTGACAATCAATTCATTCATTTAGCACATAGTCCTTGGTCACTTATGGTCTAGGCTGGTGTTTTTTTAACATGTAACTGGCATGTTCTGCACTTTTTTTTTTACATGCATTAACTCATCTAGTGCTCTCATACTTCATGAGAAAGACTTTTATTACTGTCATTTTGGAAATGAGGCACAGAGAGGCTTAGTAACCTACCTAAGCTCACACAGTCAGGACAGGCAGTCTGGATCCAGAGCCTGCGAGCTTGCCCTCTCACTGTCAATCTCCTCCCAGTGGGTGCCCACACATGGGCCGGGCCTCTTCTCCATCCTTGCTTCCTTTCTGATGCAACAATAGGCGTAGGGAGGCAGCGGGCCAGGGGGTGGGAAGACAGGCTGCACTGAAATTCCCAGGGAGCAAGATGTCAGAGGTGGCAGTGGCAGCTCTCTGCGGACGGCATCGTCTGCCCCGTGGCACTGGCAGCGCTGAGCCTAACATGGTCATTTGCTCCATTCCTTTTGGCACTTGGGTTTGGGAATCTGGAAGGCTTGAATGTGATGGGTAACTCTGCACGTACCAGGGAGGGGGCCCATCCAACTCTCTGGTGTCAGAGTTTATTTATTTTTTAATTGAAGCCTCTCCCTGGGGGGTGACAGGGAGAGCACAGCCAGGTGGTGGTAAGAGTGGAAGAAGGATAAAAAAGCCCTCTTTCTCCCTTAGGGATTGACTAAGAGCAATGCCTGTTCTACTGAGATTTGCAGTCCAATTTATCTTCCTTAAATGACCACACAGGAAAATGATCACAGCAGGGAAGCGACACTGGAAATGTGGCATGGAAAAATAAAACCCTCGGCGAGCATTCTGGCTGCTGAACCCGCTTGAAAAACGCAGATCTGAGGATCACGCGGACTGAACCAGGAGAGGCCTTTGGAAAGAAGGCCACCAAACAAATGTCAACTGTTTATCAGGATGGAAAGAGAAACTGATGTGTTCCAGCCCTCAAGCCCTGGCAGGGCTCCTGCTTAGTGAGCAGGGCTGGGAGTTTCTATAGGTCATTTCCCTGCAGTGGTTAAGCCGTTCTGAGTAATGACCAGGAACCATGGAGCGCATGTGGGGGGAAGGGGCCGTCAAGGTCACACTTTATAGTCTGAACACCTTACCAGAGAGACAGAGTGACATGGCCTGATATTGGATGGGCACTTTCTCGTGGGGTGTTTATAAACACCAAATCACTCATCAGATTGGAATGAAGGCCACAGAGCAGCAGCGGCCTGTGACATCGGCGAACCTCATGCGTTCTGCGAACATGATTGCGTTCAGTCCTCACAATAACCCATTGGATCAAGAGCCAATACTAGCACAGCCTGTATTTTCACAGCTGAGGACATCGAGGCCTGGAGAAATTAAGTGGTTTGACCAGGGTCGCAGGGCTAGGAAGTGGCAGAGCCACTCCTCAGCCTAGCCCTGGCACCAAATCCCATGTCCCCCGTCTACTGCCTCTGACAAGGATAGGGAAGTGGTAAACCAGGGCCTCTCTCCTGGGATATCACCTTACAATGAAAAATTACTATGAACTCTATGTAGTAACCTGGTAAATGTTCATTACAGTAGTATTTACAGAAAACTGTAGTCCTCGGTGTAAACATATGCAGAAGGAAAATGGAAGCAGGCCCCTTAAACACAAACGGTAGGCTAAATAGTATGATAAGCTTTCTTTTCCCCTTTTTAATTTTGTGTAATGTGGTGTAGGTCTTCTAGAATGAATAGACTCGTTTCTCTTACAGAACAAGTATGAAGCTTAGAATCGATAAGAAAAAAAGGCTAAAATGAATAGTAATATATTTTCCTTTTCTTGGCAATAAGAGCTAATAAGTAATTGATTTGCAGCATGAGATAGAAGGCCATTATGCAAAGTTCATACATAACAAAATTCCCCTTTCACATTTCATTAGATGCCACAAAAACTAAAATTCAAAGAACTGAAAATTTGAACTGACCCTATTTTTATGGCTTGCGTAGTCAGTCTATTAATAAAAAGAGATGATAACTTTCCTCTGTTTACTGGGGTAGTGACTAATCATTCTTTCCTTCTGTCTGTAATCAAGTTTCAGCCAACATCAAGGCTCATGGGCAGATTGGGTCAGAAGGTTCCTTGCTGTCCACTCTCTCCTTAAAGCTCAGGTACAGGGGAGTGAAGTCCTTGTCAGTGATAATGGTTAAATCTTGAACATAACCTCCCAGCTCTCCAAGGCCAAGGCCCTTCCATGTTTGTGCCAATCCCGGCCCCCAGGACAGAAGCCTTCTTTCACTGGATGAGTTAAAATTTCCACAAGAGGACAGGCAATAAAGCCCAGTTCAGTCAACATCAGCGCTGACAGCAGCTCACAGTCCCTCAGCCCTTCTATGCGCCGTGCACTATGCTGTCTGCGTCACATGGGCCATTTAGTGACTAAGAAAATCCTGCATGTGGGTAACATCATCAACCTAATTTCTGTGCTGTGGAGAATGAGGTTCAGGATAGTTGAGCCACTTGCTCCAAGTTACATAGTTAGCTGGTGACTAGGCCAGGATTTTAACCTGAACGGTACAATTTTAGAGATAGTCCTCATAACTCCTATGCCTTAGCATTGGAAGGAACTCAGTGCCAACTCATTCTCTGGGGCAGGTTTCTGTTCCTGGAAAGTTTAGAAACTTACTCCCAGTAAGAAGGTAATGAGACCGAATGCCAGATGTCTCTTCTCCTGAAGCCTGGCCAAGACCATTTTGTAGCAACCCACTAAGCCTTAAAATGACCACCCATAAAAACAATCAGTCCTTCCTTTCCTCTTCTCTATACCCAGGTATGCCTAGGTGGTCACAGACTCATGGTCACCTTGCCCCTTTTAGCTTGAGCACCCATTTTTAATTAAAAAAAACAAAACAAACAAACCCGTAGGCCCTGGCCGGTTGGCTCAGTGGATAGAACATTGGCCTGTTGTGCAGATGTCCCGGGTTCTATCCCCAATCAGAGCACACAGGAGAAGTGACCATCTGCTTCTCTTCCCCTCCCTCTCCCCCTTCTCTCTCTCTTCCCTTCTCATAGCCAGTGGCTCAATTGGCTCAAGTGTTGGCCCCAGGCACTGAGGATAGCTTGGTTGATTCAAGCATTGGCCACATGGGGGTTGCTGGGTGTATCCCAGTTGGGGCACATGCAGGAGTCTGTTTCTCTATCTCTCCTCTCACTTAAAAAAAAATAAGTAAATAAAATTAAATTTTAAAAACTGTTCAAATGTAAACTTGGCAACTCATTCAACATTCACTCAACAAATATATTTCAACTTTCAGACTTGTGCAAGACATGAGGTGAGAATCACGGTGCAAAGTTCTTTCCACTGTAGCATCTGACCTCAAGAGTTTTAAAGTTCATCAGAATCTTTTACTTGGAACCAGACAATTCAAAGGTGCCCAAAAGGTGATGCCTTTTGCTATTGTTCTTTAATAGTGAGCAGTGTATACTCACATGTTCACTAGAAGGACTATGCAAGTATGTATATATCCTAACACCCACCAAGGCAGGCCTGAAGCTCCCTGCACTGAACGGCCCAAGTTCCATTTCCTCTGTTAAAATGAAGTGGCCCTGCCTGAATTCAGGGTGTACACTGTGCTAACCAGTCAATGAGCAATGCCAGGAAAATCAGTATCAAAGGAAAGGAGAAGAAAGAAATGAGCAGACGTGAAGTGAGCAACTGCAGAGCACACATTTGGGAAGCAAATGGATCAAGAATGGGCTTTGGAGCCAGTCACATCAGATTTAAAAGCTTGCCTCCAACCACTCACTGCTATGTCACCTTGATACATCCTGTGACTATTCTCACATTCTGTTTCAAAATAATTGAAATAATGTGCTAATACCCACTTTGGGGCATTATTAGATTAGTAATAATTTATATAAAATGTCTAATGCAGTACCTGGCATCTTACAATGCCCAGTGCTTGGTAAGTATCTTTTTTTTTTTTTTTTTTTTTACAATCACTGTGGATTTCCATTAACATTTGGCTTGTCTCAATTGTAAATTAAGTTGAGGACTTCCAAAAATGAGGAGGAATAATTTCTTGAGGCAAAATGAACACTCAACTGAGCAGCCTTTACTGAGTTTCTGCTGGATATTGTCATCACTCTGGAGCAGTGGGGGATGGGAAAGCAGGAAGTTCACCACCGAGTGCTTTTCAATGATGATGAGAAAATATAAACCAAATTAAAATGAAAACAACTGAGAAATCTTATTTGAAAACACTAGGCTAAGCCTCTGTGGAAAGAGAAAATGAAATCATCAATTTGTTTTTGGCCCCAAAAGCAAACTAAATGAACATGGATACCCAGTTGTCACACACCATTGGCTAATATTTAGTCACGTGGTCATACCTCATTGCAAAGGAGACTGGGAAAATGATCTTTCTGTTTGCTCCAGAGAAAGTGGAAATTCCTGCTGATCCAGAGCGGCCATTAATCTTTGATACACAGGACATGTGCAAACTCCAGGGACATTCCCTGCTGTGTTTGGAAAACCAAAGATCTAGTCTTCGTGGTCTTCATTTCTGCTGCTCAACCCAAGTGTTCAGTCCCCAGGTTCCTGGTCCTCAGGCAAACTTCCACACAGCACAATAACAAAATAGACAGGAGAAAAAGGGAAAAAAGATAAGAAGGCCTGTTAAAGGGAAAAATCTAGTGAAATTTATACAAAGAGGGAAAACTGACATTTACTCTCTCTACTTACACAAGAGTCTGAAGATGAACCCTCTAGGAAGCCAGTGTAGCACCCACAGGGCCACGTCAGTCACTTTCCGTGTTTAAGCACAACTAAGTGTAAGCCAGACCTCCTCAAAATGAGAGAGTTTGATTGTTTCGGTGTTGTGATTCCTGGATTTTGTGACCCAATCTTACACCCCCGAGTAATACCATTTGTATAATCACTCCTTGTTCTGGGAGAGATCAGTACTTAGAGCTTCTGGACCTTTATTGGCATGTCTAAACTAAGTACCCACCGTTCCTACTGGTCTGCCACTGGACTGCTGCCCATTCTGCTGGGCTCTGTGCAGCTCTGGCTAAGGCTGAAGCTTCCTGTCTCACCTCCTACATCCTTATACCTTCCTGCAAAAACTCTGCTTTAGAGCTCATGTCATCTCAGCTGCAATTTATAATTTTTAATTAACTACAATAAATACAGTTTACATTTGACCCAGTACACTCTCTCCCACGCACACTCTCCCTCTCAAAACAAAAGTTATTTTTAAAACATATTAAATTAAAAATAATGCACACTAATATTTCTGTTTAATTTATTTCATTTGATTTTTTTTTTAAAGTGCTGCTTAGGACCCACTAAATTTTTTAAGCAAACCATCTTCCATAGGTTGTCATCTACTAGCCTACGTTAACAGAAATTTTTTTCTCTCCCCTTGAGGCCAATAAACTTCACCTCTGCTTTACTTTACCCATTTTCTCCTAAAACCACACCTTCAGCTTCACTTCACCTTTTAAATCTGTAACTCCAGTACCTCCTTGGACCTCAGCCTTCTGTTTTTCCAGCCCTACACCCATTAGACATTTTTCCAGCCCCACACCTGTTAGACCAGGGGTCCCCATACTATGGCCCACAGGCTGCATGCAGCCCCCTGAGGCCATTTATCCAGTCCCCGCCCCACTTCTGGAAGGGGCACCTCTTTCATTGGTGGTCGGCGAGAGGAACATAGTTCCCATTGAAATACTGGTCAGTTTGTTGATTTAAATTTACTTGTTCTTTATTTTAAATATTGTATTTGTTCCCGTTTTGTTTTTTTACTTTAAAATAAGATATGTGCAGTGTGCATAGGGATTTGTTCATAGTTTTTTTTATAGTCCAGCCCTCCAATGGTCTGAGGGACAGTGAACTGGCCCCCTGTGTAAAAAGTTTGGGAACCCCTGTGTTAGACCTACCTTACCTACACTTCAAGCTTATTAGGAACTTCGGACCCTTACTCCTCCATTGACTCTATCAGAATCTTCCTGGTCTTGCTTCCTCCCCTATCTGCACAGACCCTGTGATCACAGCCCGCTGATCTACCCGCCACCTGGCAAGAGATATCTGGGCTCTGTCCTCCTGGTAACCAAGCCTGCAGCTTGGCCATCAGCCCAGTGGGCATGGCCCTGAAATGTAGACATTAAATGTGTCTAGGCCTATATGTTAAAATTTTTTCTGATTGATTGATTTAGAGAGACAGAGGAAGAAAGAGAGGGAGAGAGAGAGCAAAGAATTCCTTTGTTGTTCCACTTAGTTGTGCACTCACTGTCACTTCCCATATGTGCCCTGATTGGTAATTGAATCCGCGACTTGGGTGTTTCCAGATGATGCTCTAAGCAGCTGAGCTAACTGGCCAGGGCCAGTCCTATAAATTTAGGACGATGGCCTCACTGAGTCACCACTGCTCATTCATTACTTAACTCATCATTACCTTCCCACTTCCGATCCCTCTGCACTATCTCACAGACTGAGAAAAGCAAAGCATGTTCTTTGGGGCTTATTTTACTATCTCTGTAGCATCTAAGACGTGTGTGTGTGTGTGTGTGTGTGTGTGTGTGTGTGTGTGTGTGTGTGTGTGTGTGTGTGTGTGTGTGTGTGACAGAGAGAGAGACAGAGAGAGGGACAGACAGACAGGAAGAAAGAGAGATGAGAAGCATCAGTTCTTCGTTGCCGCATCTTAGTTGTTCACTGATTGCTTTCTTATATGTGCCTTGACCAGGGGGCTACAGCAGACTGAGTGACCCCTTGCTCAAGCCAGCAACTTTTGGACTCAAGCCAGCAACCATGGAGTCATGTCTATGATTCCACGCTCAAGTCAGCGACCCTGCACTCAAGCTGGTGAGCCCATACTCAAGCCAACAACCTCAGGGTTTCGAACCTGGGTCCTCTGCATTCCAGTCCAATGCTCTATCCACCATGGTACCACCTGGTCAGGCAGCATCTGAGACTTTTGACCTTCGAAATCTCTTCTCCACTACTTTGATTACTCCCTCTCCCCTAGTTTCCTCTGTTGCCCTCTTTTTTCAAACTTCTTCATAAATCCCTTCTCTCTATTGCTGATGTCCTCAAATTCCTCTTCTGGTCATCAGACTCTACAATATTCCAAGGCAAACCTGTCCACACCCATGATTTCCACTCTCATCTCCATGGTGATAATTCTCACAAACATATCTTGAATCCTCAGCCATTTGTGGGTTCATATCTAATGCCTGTGTGTCTCACACACCCTTTCAAATGCTGGCTCCCTCAAACTAAAGTTGGCTTCCTCTCCCTCGCTAGTGCTCCCGATGGCTTCCCATTGCATTCAGGTAAAAAAAAAAAGTCTGTAATTATTGCCATGGTGTTCCAGATCCCAGCAATCTAACCTCCACCTCATCATCTAGACTTTCTTCATGACTCACTCTGCTCAAGCCAAGCTCCTTGCTGTGCCCACAGTAAGCCCAGGAGGTGCTCATTATGGAATGTTTGTCCTGATAATTCCCTCTATCTGAAATTCAATTGCCAGAAATCAGATAGCCCTAGACCTCTCTCCCTCACCTCACTCAGGTTTCTGCTAAAATACCGGCCGCTCACAGAAGCTTCTCCAAACAACCTATCAAAATAGCACCCCTACCACTCGCTAGCCCCTTCCCCAGCTTTATTATTTTTTTGGACAGCTATCACTACCTGATGTGAGTATGCTTATTGTCTGTTTACCCTTGCTAGGATGTAAGTTTCTTTATTTAGTTGAATCCTCAGCACCTAGAACATTACTGGAGACAGAGGAAGAACTCAATAAATAATTGATAAATGAATGAATAATTTATTTCCTCCCCCTTTCCTACACCCTGCCCCCAAACTGTGATTTCACCAGGATTCTAGGTAAAAGATAGACAATTTCCCCAATCATGGCCCAGGCCAGAAGCTGGCCTTGGGGCTCATCCCCTCCCTGTTTTCTCCACCCACCTCCTATCTGTCACACTTCTCAGTGAATCTTTCTAAATCTCTCTCCTCCTGTATGTAAAGCTACAGGTCCTATTCTCAGGAAAATGGGTACAGAAACACATTTTTACAAAAGGGTTTCTGGAATCTTCAAAGCCCAGTGAGAACTCCCTCCACATGTGCCACTATGTCTAAGGATAAAAATTCTTGCTGCAAGCCTACTTATTTCTCACCTGGATACCTTGGATGTCTGCTGTGTCTGCATATTTGTACCCCTGAACAACATGCATATATTAAATTCTTACCCCCAAATGTGATGGTTGTTAGAAGGTGGGTCTTTGGGAGGTGACAAGGTCATGAAGGCAGAGCCCTCAGGAATGAGATCAGTGCTCTTAAAAAAGAGACTGGAAAGCTAGTTTGTCCCTTCCTCCATGGGAGACACTTAACTTCAGGAACAAGCCAGAGAAAGTGAGAGAGAGAAAAAGAAGAGAGAGGAACCACAGTAACAGGAGAAACAATTTTGAGAAGTCTAGCTAAAAAATCCAAAATTTGCCTTTAAACAGGGGCATCTCTACTCTTTTTTGAGGCAGAGGTGGCTCTCAAATGATTAGCAACATGCAAATACTTTATGTAAAGCCAGCAGCCAGGGCTACCATCACAGCAGCCCGGTCCATGCAGGTTCGCATTGGATTTGGACAGTCGGTAAAGAAACAATGGAGCCAAAAACTGATAGGCCATTTTCTTTAATTCTAGCTTGCACCCAGCGGGCAAGTAAAAATACACACTGGGCTCCAAAACCCACTCATATTCAGTGCTCACAAAGCCACTGACTTATCCGAGTTTCCTAGAATCAAAGGTTTATAGCTCACCAGCCTTATTCTCCTCAGTTCCCCATCTCCTTCCTTATCCCAGATACAAACTCTGTATAAACTGGCATCTCACTCAGCACTCTGCCATCTTGGCTGCTTCTCCTGGCCACATGGCCTCTTTCTGCTCTCTGCTTTAATGATAATTTCAGGAACCAAGAGAGCAAGCTCCTGCTCCGTCCCCATTTTATAGTGTAGAAATCCAAACTCTTAATCCAATATACAAAATAGGGAAGTCTCTAATACAAAGTCACTTCTCTGAGGCATGATTGGATTGTACCACCCCACATCAAAAAGGGTGGGAAAGGCTTAATCCCAAAACCAAGCCCCAGGCTACAAGGATTCTGCCTGCCCAGAGACACACATTAATATCACCTGGGCAATGGCCTCCACATGGGCAGCGCCACTTTAACAAAGTGAGCATAATACATATTTTATCTGCCCAACACTTTACATTGAGAAGACAGCCCCAGTAAGGAAGTGGGCCCTCATCAGACACCAAAGCCACCAGATCCTGAATATCCCGGAGTAAAGCCAATATCCACGGCCACCATCACAGCCGCCTGGCCAGTGCAGGTTCACATTTGATTCCGACAGACGGTAATGAAACAACAAGCCAAGAACTGGTGAGCCATCATCTTTAATCCTAGCTTGCACCCGGCAGGCAAGAAATACACACAGTGGGAAAACACTTCCCTTTCCAATCGGGGCTCCCAAAGCTACTGACTTATCTGAGTTTCCTAGAATCAAAGATTTCTACCTCACCAGCCTTATTCACCTCTGTTTCCCATCTCCTCTCTGCACAAACTGGCTTCTCCTTCAGCACTCCGCCATCTTGGCTGCTTCTCCTTTCCTCCACGTGGTCTTTCTCTGCTCTCCTCTAGCATGGGCTCTTCTGCCCATTTTATAGTGTAGAAATCAAAACATTTAATCCAATATACAAACAAGGAAGTCTCTGATACAAAGTCACTAAGGGTGGGAAAGGCTTAGTCTTAAAACTAAGCCTTAGGGTATAACAACCCTGCCTGCTTACAGCCTGTCTCCCACACCCAATGCAAACTATTAGCGAGTAAACCTATATATCATATTTACAAACTTATTTGACCAACACCCAGCTTCCAGAATGGTGAGAAATGTTTGTTATCTCTAAACCACCCCGTTTATGGTACGTATTCTGCTATAACAGCCCAAACAGACTGAGACAATGACCTTTGATGGGTCTCCCTGCCACCGATCCCACCCCTCCTCCCTCCCACCCTTCACAGGAGCTGCCTAAGTGTAAAGCCAGTGGCCGTGGCCACCATCACAGCTGCCTGGCCCATGCAGGTTCACATTGGATTCGGACAGTCGGTAAAGAAACAACAGAGCCAAAAGCTGATGGGCCATCTTCTTTAATCCTACCTTGCACCCGCGGGCAAGTAAAAACACACACTGGGCTCCAAAACCCACTCACATTCAGTGCTCACAAAGCTACTGACTTATCAGAGTTTCCTAGAATCAAAGGTTTCTAGCTCACCAGACTTATTCTCCTCTGGTCCCCATCTCCTTCCTTCTCCCTGCACAAACTCTGCACTAACTGGCTTCTCACTCAACACTCCACCATCTTGGCTGCCTCTCCTGGCCTCCTCCACATGGCCTTTCTCTGCTCTCCTCTCTGCTCTCTCCTCTCTGCTAATCTCAGGGACCAAGAGCCCAAGCTCCCGTTCTGTCCCCATTTTATAGTGTAGAAATCCAAACCTTTAATCCAATATACAAAATAGGGAAGTCTCTAATACAAAGTCACTTATCTGGGGCATGATGGGATTGTACCACCCCACATCAAAAAGGGTGGGAAAGGCTTAGTCTTAAAACCAAACCCCAGGCTACAAGGATTCTGCCTTCCCACAGCCCACAGAGAAACACATTAATATCACCTGGGCAACGGCCTCCAGGTGGGCAGCGCCATCTTTAACAAAGTGAGCATAATACATTTTATCCGCCCAACAATCCATCCCTATGCTCACTTTACTACCCACAATCTACACCACCGGCATTCCTGTGCAAGGAAATTAGGCACATTATACAAATTACATACAGTTTCAACAATTACAAAGGTACACTTCACCAATCTCTAAGCACTTTGCCCAAAGCGCAAAATGTCCTTGGCCTTTTTTCTAGCCATGGGAAAAGCTTCCCAGGTCAGGGGAGTGCTTCCAGCAAAGCCACCCCCCACCCCCACCAGGGTATTTCACATTGTCCAAAATCCATAAGTCCATTCAACAAAGGAGCCAATGCCCACTCCAGTCGTAGTCCAGGAAATCAGTCCATGCACATGGGGCGTCAGCCACCCCCCTCATCCCTGCCATCCTGACAGGTCTCACACTGTCCCAAAGAGGGGCACGTGGCAATGGCAGTCAGCATTTCCATCTCTGTTCCGGAGAACATGTCCAGCCCTATGTCCCAAAATCGCACCTACCAGGGCCGTAGTAGGTGCTCCTTCCAGCTGCGCTTTCACCTTCTGGAGAATGCGGATCACAGCTCCAGCCCATATCTCCTCATCTTCCAAAGAGGAACTGAAAACACCAGCTCTGGCTGCCAGGCTCGAGCCCCGGGCCATTGCAGCCTTCGGCTCCGCAGACCTTGCAGCTCCTAACTCGGCTTCAGCCTCAGCCTCAGCCCTGGCCTCCTGCCGCTGCTGGCTCTTCACAACGTCCAGGGCAATCTGCAACTCACGAACCTGTGAATTCTCGTCCAGCAGTTGCTCCATTTCCAGGCGAATCTCGCAAACCTGGTCGGCCTCCTCCTCCAGCTCTTCCTTCAGCTCCAGGGTCAGCATCGGTTTCTCCCATGTTTGCTCCAGCTCCTTCCACTTCTCGGTTTGCAGGTCCCAGGCAGCCTCTTCCACAGAGCTCTTGGTTTCCTCATTCATGGCTATAAAAGTCAGCCAGCCTATGGCCCCCAAAAGGACAGCCATGGGGAACCATAACAGCAGGCAGTCCTCTACTCTACCACTCAAAGATGGTGGTGACTCCATACCAATTTGTACTGAATCCTGCCACAGACTACGCCAAATGTAAAGCCAGTACCCAGGGCCACCATCACAGCAGCCTGGCCCATGCAGGTAATCTTTAAAGAGAAAGGTTTGTCCATGACCTCCTATGTACCCACTCTCAGTGGTCCGCTGTCACCTTAAGAAGAAACTCACAAGTGTTCTGGGTGGTTGTATAGTGCTGCTTATTTCTTCAGCCTCGGCCCCTTAGAGCTCCATCTCCACCCTGGTTGGGGCCCTTCTGAAAAGCCGCTCTCTCATACTTTGAACATGGTGGTCCTTTGCCCTTCCTAGCCGCTCACCTTCCATCTGCTTGGCTACTTGCCACTCATCTTTCCCCAAACAGGTCAAGGACAATCATACAAGTACTCCCTGATTGCCTGGGGCTCAGCTCCGAGCAGTTCTCGTATCAGACCACATTGTGATCATTACCTTGTCCTTGTCTGACAGGCGGGGCACCACTGTGAACAGGGGCTGTCTGGTTTATCTCTGTGGCATGTAGTGGGGGCTCGATAAAGGTGTGCTGAGGACTGGATGGAATAATCAGACGAGAGGAGAAAGAGATGGCAGCAGCATGTTTTGGATTCCTGTCAATGGGGCAGGTATAACCAACACAGCTTCCAAAATAGGAAACTCCATATTTACAGAGGGGATAAATTGGACAGTTCTTCCATTTACAGAAAGGATTCACCACAAGGGGCCTCTAAAGAGCGGGTGCTTGCACCATTTTATGTAAGTGTTTGTGTACAGATCATTAATCATTTTACAAAGAGGCCAAAAGCTAATGTGCAGCCAATTGGAGCCTTTAGAACTGAGTCACCAGGCCTTCTGAGGCTACTCTGGAAGTTAACAGGAAGAGGGATTCCCCTGTTCAATCAACACAACTTTTCAGGAACAAGCCAGAGAGAGAGGATGTGAAGGAGGGAGGGAGGAAAAGAAGAGAACCACAGTAAGAGGAGCAAAAGTGTTGTGAAGTCTAGCTGAAAGGCCGAGTATCTGCCTTTGCACAAGGGCATCCCCACTCTTTTGTGGGTCAGGGTGATGGGTAGAAGGCTCTGCAATAATTGGTAACCTGCAGGTAGGGCTTCACAGTAATCTATAAAAACAAAAGTTTAATTTCGAGTGAAGACAAAGGTACAGAGATCTCTTGGCCATCACTGTGTCTGTAACAAGTCAAATGAGTTACTGTGACACCAGCCCTAAACTTCGCTCATCTCTTCACCAAATGTCAATTGAGTGCCTGAAATAAAACGCAGACCAAGGTCGGGGACATCCCTTGTTCCCGGGGATTGATCTTGCATTTGAGAGGAAGGAACAAGCTGAATGAATCAACAAGAAAGTAAGAGAATTTACTACAGTGCAGTGGCAACACAGGAGTAAGCAGGTGAGGTGACAGTGAGGGTGGGGACACCAGGAGCTTTCCCAGATCAGGAAGGCAAGTGTGACCTCTCTGAGAGCATATCATCTGAGCCAAGCCTGATGGATGAGAAGGAGGCAGCCATGAAAAGGCCTGGAGAAAGGCACTCCTGGAAAAGGGACCATCAAAGTCCAAGGGCCACAGACGGAAAGACCCACGCACACCAGAGACCAAAAGGAGGCCAGTGTGGCTGGAGCTCACCGGAAAGGCAAGGGCTGGATGAGTTGGGAGGCAGAGTTTGCAGAACTTTGTAAAACTAGTAAGAACTGTAGAATTATTCTAAATGCAGGGGGAGGCCCCTGAAGGAATTTCATCAGGAGTTCTGTGTGACAAGATAGACTTACTGATGAATAATCATTCTGGAGGCTGCATGGGGAGTAGGACGTAGAGGAAGAACAAGGACATTAGAGCACTAGCTAGAGGGCTAAGCAGTAGTCCAGGTGGAAGATGGTGGTGGCTGGCACCACGGCGGTGAGAGAGGGGCACAGAGGTGGATGGATTCTAGACTGGGTGCTGATGTGGGCGCAGAACTATCGTGAGTGATGATAGGTGACATCTCCGTGAGGTCTTTTCTTGCTCATATGTTCTGTGACTGTTACCTGGTGAGCCAGGAGCATCACTGTGGAGCTCTCTCTGTTGAGATCTGCTTGGCCTCAAAACCGGGCAGCACGGTGCTTGGGCCAGGTTGTGATAATCACAGGCCCATGAGTTTGGGGTGAGAGCCCCTGTCAACCAGCCATTGGAGAAACCCAGAAGAAATCCACTCTGTGCTTTCTAAAAGTTCCTGGTCTAGCTCTGCTGCATCTCCTCCTTGCCCTGGGCCATGAGCACTCCCCTCGGGGATCCTCTATTTCAGGGAACGGCATCGCCCTTCCAGCCAGAAAACAGCAAATTGTCTTTGACAACTCAGTTGCACACTGGCCTGAGTCAGGCTGGTTGTTCGTGACTACTGTTTATTTGGTAGCTAACGGTTATCTCCCTTTTGTTAGAGGAAGGTAAGGACTCCAGGTCTCCTCCTCAATAACCTCATAATCAGAGCATGTCTCAGACCAGATTCTGCCTCACATGCAGACTTTTACTGGCAAACAAGGGCAAGAATGGTCACACGACCAGACCTGGAAGCTCAGTGGAGCCTGGCTCTCCATCGCCTAGGCACTCAAAAGCGACTTGCACAAAAGGTTCTCCTTGAGGTACATGTGACCCTATCCCAGTGCAGGACTCAGTTAACCCAGACCAGTGGTTTCCAACCGGAGCAGGTTTTGCTCCCTGCCAAGCAATTTTTGGAGATAATTTTCTTTTTCACAACCGGGGAGATGCTGTTAGCATCTGGTGGGTAGAGGCCACGGGTGCTGCTAAACCACCTACAGTGCATTCCATCAGCCCCAGGGGCTATGCGCACTCCTTCCTAAATAAGTGTAGACTCAGTCTCTCTCCTCCTCTCCCTTCCAATGCCCTAGTTTGGACCTTCAGCATTTCAGACAAAGCTTTCTTCCTCCCAGCCTCCCCCCCCCCCACTCCCTCTGCCCTAGTCTCCCATCCCCCCAGCCTCCTGCCCCCCCTGCCCTAGTCTCCCATCCCCCCAGCCTCCTGCCCCCCCTGCCCTAGTCTCCCATCCCCCCAGCCTCCTGCCCCCCCTGCCCTAGTCTCCCATCCCCCCAGCCTCCTGCCCCCCTGCTCCCTCTGCCCTAGTCTCCCATCCCCCCAACCTCCTGCCCCCCCTGCTCCCTCTGCCCTAGTCTCCCATCCCCCCAGCCTCCTGCCCCCCTGCCCTAGTCTCCCATCCCCCCAGCCTCCTGCCCCCCCTGCTCCCTCTGCCCTAGTCTCCCATCCCCCCCAGCCTCCTGCCCCCCCTGCCCTAGTCTCCCATCCCCCCAGCCTCCAGTCCCCCTTAGCCTCCCACCCCACTCCTTCTGCCCTAGTCTCCCACCCTGCCATCACACTGATCTTCCCGAACGAGGACAGGTATCCTGTTTTCCTAATTTCTCCAGTGGCTCCTCCATGCACAATGAGCAGTACCTCTCTGCTTCCTCTCCTTCTCCAGTGGGCATTTGTTTCAACCTCCTACAGTTGCTTTAATATATCAAGCTTTCCCAAACCTCTGTGCCTTTGTACACTCTGTTCTCCTGCCCGGGGCCCCCTCCTCCCACCTTCTTAGGTGCCCGCATCTTGAGCCTTCACTCCGATACTGTCATGCTGAGGCTGCTCTGGGCTGACGCTGGGGCTCCATCTTGACCTTGCCCTACTCTGAACAAACCTCCCTTAAAGCAGAAGTTACAGTTGTCTTTTTTTGTGCTGCAACTATTTGTTTGCATGCCTGCGATTCCTCCCATACTCTAAACTCTTATATCGCAGCGTTTCTGACTAGCTCATTGGGCTCAGCGTGCTACCTGCTACCTGGCAGGTGGCAGCTAAATATTTGTACAATGAAAGATCACTTGCTATGCCCTAGGTGTCTGATTTTTGCTTTTTATTTTTTCTAAGAGATTTTTAACTTCTTCACATTTCCAGGAGACTGAGTGATACAAATGAGATACTGCAGTGTTCCAATGTCAGTGTGCTGAAGAGTCATCTTGGAGGCTTGTTTCAAATGCAGATTCCCAGGCTTCCAGAGACAAGGTAATTGTTTAATTGATTAATTTCTTAAAGCTGAGATTATAATTACATATCATAAAATGTATCCTTCTTCTAAACAGTACAGTTCAATGGTTGTTTTTTAAAAAGTATATTCACAAAGGTGCGCAATCATCACCACTATCTAATTCCAGAACATTTTTATCACCCCCAAACGAACCCCATACCCATCAGCAGTCCCTCTGCATCCACCACTGACCCCTGACCCCGGGAAACACTACACTACATTTTAGTCTCTATAGATTTGCCTGTTTTGAACATTTTCTATTAATAGAATTATACAATATGCGATCTTTTGTGACTAGCTTCTTTCAAGATTCATCTACTATTCATTATAGCATGTATCAGTACTTCATACCTTTTTATGGTAAAATAATACCCATCATCAGGTCCAGATATACCACATTTTACTTATCCATTAATCAGTTGATGGTCATTTGGATTATTTACACATTTTGGCTATTGTGAACAATGCTGATGTGAACATTGGTATACAAGTTTTTGTATGGATATATGTTTCTTTTTTTTTTGTATTTTTCTGAAGCTGGAAACGGGGAGAGACAGTCAGACAGACTCCCGCATGCGCCCGACCGGGATCCACCTGGCACGCCCACCAGGGGGCGATGCTCTGCCCCTCTGGGGCGTCGCTCTGCCTAGACCAGAGCCACTCTAGCGCCTGGGGCAGAGGCCAAGGAGCCATCCCCAGCGCCCGGGCCATCTTTGCTCCAATGGAGCCTTGGCTGCGGGAGGGGAAGAGAGAGACAGAGAGGAAGGGGGGGGGTGGAGAAGCAAATGGGCGCTTCTCCTATGTGCCCTGGCCGGGAATCGAACCCGGGTCCCCTGCACGCCAGGCCGATGCTCTACCGCTGAGCCAACCGGCCAGGGCTGGATATATGTTTCTAATAATTCTTATGGGTATATATCCCAGAGAGTCATGAGGAAGCTGCCAAAACTATTTACCACAGCAGCTGAACCATTTCACATTTCTGCCAGAAATGTCTGAGGGTCTCAATTTCCACCTATCCGCACCAACACTTGTTATTGTCCATCTTTTTTAATATAACCGTTGTAGTGGGTGTGAAATGGATAGCTCTCTGGCATTTGAGTTTTCCTAGTGACTAGTGATGCTGACCTTCTTTCCATGTACTTATTGAGCATTTGTATGTCTTCTTTGGTGAAAATTCTAGTCAAGTGCTTTGCTCAATTTTTAATTGGGTTGTTTGGGTATCTTGTTGTTTGTTAAGTAGTAGGAGTTCTTTCTATATTCTGGATGTGAATCCCTTAACCACATATATGACTTGCAAATATTTTCTCCCATTCTGTGAGTTATCTTTTCATTCCCTTAATAATCTTTTGCTGCACAAGAGTTTTTAAATTTGATGAAGTCTAATTTATCTATTTTTCTTTTATTTCTTGAGCATTTGGTGTCATATCTAAGAAACTATTGCCTAATTCAAGGTCACAAAAATTTTCACCTATTTTTCTCTAAGAGTTTTATAGTTTTGGCTTTTACATATAGGCATTGATTCATTTTGAAATAACTTTTGTATATGGTGTGAGGTAAGGATTCAACCTCATTTTTTTTTTTTTTTTTTTGGTATATGGATATACAGTTGTCCCAGCACCATTTGTTAAAAAGGTTATTTTTTTACCCATTGAATGGTCTTGACACCCGTGTACAAATCAATTGACCAAAAATGTAAAGGTTTAGTTCTGAGCTCACAATTATATCCCATTGATCTGCATGTCTCTCCTTACACCAGTATGATACACTTAGATGGCTGAGGAACCACATTTGGAAAAACTTTGGTTTCAATACAATTGCTGTAAATAAGAGCTAATCTAGAAAAATGACTCCCAACTAGATTAAACATTAGAATCATTAAAGGATTATTTCCAAAAGCAAAAATCCTGGTCTCCATATTCCCCTCTCCCCTGCATTTCCCACCTCCCCTCAGCTTTGGATGGGCTATGAGGCTCAGGAACCTCTGTTTTAAAGAGGCACTCTTGTAATCATCCAAAATTGGGAATTGCTGGGTAGGCAATTATTTAAAGTTTTTGCCAACACCAAGGTAATGGGTTTGATCACCAGGGTTTGAGCACATATAGGAAGTGACCAATAATGCACAATTAAGTGGAACAACAAATGAATACTTCTCTCTCTCTCCCCTTTCTTTTCTCTGTCTCTCTAAAATTAATAAATACATTAAATTAATTAAAACAATAAATAAAGTCTCTGCTATTTCAGGGGACCTATAATGTTAGGAAAATAGAAAATACAAGGTGAAACTTTGACCCCAAAACATGCTAAATCATCATCTTGTGTGTATCTAGCTGTCAGAGAACATATCTCTGATGAAAAAAGTCTGAAAATGAATCTATGGAAAGCAATGGAAGTAGCTGATTAGTGGCTCCACTACGTCTAGGTTGGGGTGGGGAGAGTCCTCATTCAGAGTGTCCCAGCCGCAGGCCCTGGCCGGAGGCCGGCATGTGCCCGCAGTGCTCTCGCGGTCCTGCACTGCTGTGATGCTCCGTCTCCCTCACTACACTCAGGGCCTTCCCGAGCAGAAGCAGAATCTTTTTCTCCTTGGATTCCCAATGCCCATCACTCTGCCTGGCAAATTATAGGTATTCAATAGAATGTCAAATTAAACTAAACATGTGCTATATTTAGTCAAATAACTGGCTTTATGTAAAAATGCTAGGTATGTGATGCTTTGAAAACAGAACTGGGAAGGAATTGAGCAATGGGATTAAAAAGATTATTTCCTTAAAAAGAACACACACACACACACACAAAAAACAACCCAAGTAATTATTTTTGCAGGTTGGTTATCTTCTCGTTCCCCACCTTCTGCCTGGTAAATGTACTCCTCACAGCCCTGGCGGGAAGCATGTGGCTTGCTGGGATTGGATAAAGAAACTAGTTACAGAGGAGTGGGCAGAATTAAGGGCACATGAAAAATGAAGTCCTGGTACTAGCCAGAGTGAGATGTTTTACCCGCTCCTCGTCCCGAAGGGACCAGGGCACAGAGCGTGGTAGCCAGAATGTAGCAGAGCTGGGACCTCGAGAGAAGGCTGCACAGCTGCGCCTGTAGCCATAGGCATGAAATGGGCAGAAAGGGTAGAACATTCCATGGAGGCCAACTGGAGAATCACCAGCACACCCACTGGGAAGAACAGGGAGCCCTGGACAGATTCAGCTATAATCCTTAGAGAAAAAACAATGTGTGGGGGCTGAAGGGCCATACATCAGTTAAGCTCCTTACTTTGCAGCTTGCCTGAATTCTAGGGAGTGTCGTGCTTTCATTAGTCATTCATCAAACACTTGAGTCTTTTATGCTGTAGACAATGTTTTTGGCACTTGGAATACAGGATGAATAAGATACATTTCTTGCCTTTAGGAAGGAGAGTGGGGGACATAGGCAGACAATGGCAATACAATATATTAACGCAGTGGTGTAGTATTAGCTTCCTAGGGTTGCTAGATGCTTGCATTAACAAAGTACTGCCAACTGGATGGCTTGGACAACAGAATTCTGTTGTGTCACAGCTCAGAAGCTGGAAGTCTGAGATCCAGGTGTCGGCAGGGTTCGCTCCTTCCAAGGCCCATGGAAGGTCTGTTCCAGGTGTCTGCCTCAGCTCTGGTGACGTGCTGGCCATCTTTGCTCTTCTTTGGCTTGTAGAAACATCATCTCAATCTCTGCCTTCATCTTCACATAGGAAATTAGGGGATCAGGAAGTTTCTTTCTCCCTGGGTATATATCTATGTTTAAATTTTCCCTTTTTATAAAGGCGCAAATTATATTGGATTGGGGCCTTATTTACTTCAGAATGACCTCATTCTAAGTGATTATATCTCTATTGATCTTATTTTCAAGTAAGGTCACATGCTGAGCGACTGACTGGGGGTTAAGACTTCAACTATCAGTTTTGGGGACAGACTGAACTTGTAACAGTGGGGATAGGCTCCAGGTATTATAGGATGGTTGTGGAGGCAGGAAGGAGAGCGGGCAACTCCTCTGGTCTTAAAGTATGAGAGAGTCAGCCAAGTGAAGGGACAAGTGAGCAGAGGAGGAGGACAGGACCCTCCACGGCAAGGGGAAAGTGGGAGAGCGCGTTCTGCAAGGCCACGGCAGGACGAGCTAGGCTGCAGAGACGGACAGCAGCTCTGTCAGAGGGCATGGTGTGCAGCCTGCGGAGTCCCGTCCACCAAGTAGCAACGGGAAGTTTTATGTAAGGACCTGACAAGTCGTGTTGGCAGCCAGACGGAAGACAGAAAGGGCTGCAAACGGAGCACACACCCGGGAGGCTGTTGTGCGGGGCCCCCTGAGAGGGTGGTAGCAGAGAAAGCAGGGAGGGAAGGGATGAGTTTCAGAGGTGCTTGGGAGAACTTGGTGACTGGAGTGTGTGAGTGTGGAGACGGGGAGGAGCGTCCCCACACCTTCAGGGAGGCACAGGGCATTCAGCAAGGTGAGGAAGGTAGGAAGAGTGGCTTTATGGGGGAATTGTCTCTGATTGCCGTTCTGGAAGGGCTGGATTAGCAGTGCCTATGGGAGAAGGTAGGGGTAAAGGTTTTCATTAGAGAGAGGGGTTTGGGTGTTATTTGCATATCCCACGAGAGAAGACGAGCTCCACAAGGGAGCTTGTGTGGCAGAGCAAGATGAGCAGAGAACCAGAACAGAATCCTGGAGGACACCACCATGCCTATGACACGTGCAGGAAGGGAAAGCCCTTCCAGAGGGACAGTGGAGTGCGGAGGGTGTAGCATAGGGATAGGGGACTGGGAAGTTTCAAGAAGAGTAACCAGGATTTTCAAGTGTCGCAGGAAATCCTCGTAAGGACAGGGCTGAAACTGGTCTGTAC
Source organism: Saccopteryx leptura (assembly GCF_036850995.1). Taxonomy (NCBI): domain Eukaryota; kingdom Metazoa; phylum Chordata; class Mammalia; order Chiroptera; family Emballonuridae; genus Saccopteryx; species Saccopteryx leptura. The sequence goes on along the minus strand of NC_089503.1, from coordinate 219,800,330 downwards.
AGTTTATTTTCAGGGAAGTCCTTGGCCAGCGCAGTGACAGCAGGTTTGGTAGTGTGGTGGGTGGGAGCAGAGGCCAGAGGATGAAGAGCTGAGAATGAAAGGCTGTGTAGGCAGCAAGAAGTTAGGAGAGAATGAGAGGAGGGAAGCTGAGAAGTAACTAGAGCCAGGGTCGGGAACCTATGGCTCGTGAGCCAGATGTGGCTCTTTTGATGGCTGCATCTGGCTCGCAGACAAATCTTTAATAAAAAAAAATAGTAACGTTAAAAATATAAAACAGGCCCTGGCCGGTTGGCTCAGCAGTAGAGCGTCGGCCTGGTGTGCGGGGGGACCCGGGTTCGATTCCGGCCAGGGCACATAGGAGAAGCGCCCATTTGCTTCTCCACCCCCCCTCCTTTCTCTCTGTCTCTCTCTTCCCCTCCCACAGCCAAGGCTCCATTGGAGCAAAGATGGCCCGGGCGCTGGGGATGGCTCCTTGGCCTCTGCCCCAGGCGCTAGAGTGGCTCTGGTCGTGGCAGAGCAACGCCCTGGAGGGGCAGAGCATCGCCCCCTGGTGGGCAGAGTGTGGCCCCTGGTGGGCGTGCTGGGTGGATCCTGGTCGGGCGCATGCAGGAGTCTGTCTGACTGTCTCTCCCCATTTCCAGCTTCAAAAAAAAAAAAAAAAAAAAAAAAAAAAAAAAAATATATATATATATATATATATATATATATATATATATATATATATATATATATAAAACATTCTCATGTATTACAATCCATTCATTTCCTACCGCTCATGTTCATGGTTGTGGGTGGCTGGAGCCAATCACAACTGTCCTCTGGGACAACACCAAATTTTTATTGGATAATGCGTAATGTACATGGGTCTTTGTATGGTTCTCACGGAATTACATTTTAAAATATGTGGCATTCATGGCTCTCTCAGCCAAAAAGTTTCCCGACCCCTGAACTAGAAAAAGACCTGGGCAGGCAGCTTGAGTATGCAGATGGGCCCTGCCCTACGATGGTGTGAAAGCGATACCTGTTCAGTTGGAACTGTATTTTGAATTTTGATCTTTTCCGGAGCTAGTGATATGCAGTAGGATACTCTCAGGATGCTTGGCAGCGGTGATCACAACAGTAAACAACCCACACTCTGCAGTACAGTACTAAATGCATTTCAGACTTATGATATTTCCAATTTAAGATGGGTTTATCGGGACATATCAGAAAGTCACAGAGCTTACTGAGCCGTCTTCCAGAATGATGATCGGAGGCAGTTTCTCCATGAAACCACCTCTTTGCCATCTTCCCTCCCCTGCTGACTGCAATTGTGCCTTCCTAAAAGGGTAGGGATGTTGCCACTCTTCTCCTTCCCCCTGTAATTAGAGGCTGAATTGGAGGTGGAAGTCGATTTATGAAAATTAGTCAGAGGGGATAACTCTCCAAGTCTGTCAGTGGGCATCAAGGGAGAGCATAAAGGTCACAGAAGGAGGGCACCTCTGAGACAGAAGGTGAGGGTGGGTGTGGACGAGGAGGTGTTTGTGCAAAGAGGGTGGGAGGTGGACAGAGGGTGAGCCTGGTGGCCTTGAAGTTAGAGACACATTTGTCTGCTGAGTATAAGAGACTGAACGCTAGCCTGGCTGGGTACCTCTGTTGGTTAGAGCATCATCCTGATATACCACAGTTGTGGGTTCAATCCCTGGTCAGGACATGCAAAAAAATATATATTGTTTTATTATTTTTTTTAAATAATAAGAGACTAAATGTTTAGTCGAAGAATTGTAATAGGAGAGTTTTCAAACACTTAGCGTGTGCCCAGGGACATAGAGGAGGGAAGTCTCTGAGAACAGGTACAGGTGAGAGGGCCCAGTGGAGGTTGGAGCCATGAATCTGTGGTGGCCCGGCCCATACAGGATTGTGGATGTCCCCAGGAGCACGCGGTCTCAGAGCTGCAGCAAAGGCAAAGGGCACCAGGCTTTCGTGCATGCCAGCTATTATTTTGCTTGGTGGCTGTTGAGGGGAGCTGAGTGAGCCGGAGAGACCCAACGAGCCCAGAGGCCGAGGTAGGAGAGTGGAGAAGGCAGGGGAAGCCTGGTGAACATGGGGAGAAGGGGGAAGCGTCAGGGAGGTGAGGGCATGAGAAAGCTGGAAGGACACACAGATGTGATCAAAGAGGGATGTGGGCACCCTCACCTGCTTGGGATTTTAGCAAGTGTGAGATACAGGGGAACAAACAGCAAGCCTTGACATGGATGAGTCCACGTTCCTCTTATAAATTGTTTTCACCAACACATTTGCAGCCAAGTAAAAATATATAAGGGAGAAATATATAAGATGCCTCTCAGCGAACTTGGACAGCACCCTTTTGATTGGGTCCCACAGTGATGTCATGAATTATTATTATCGGACAGGTTGTTTAGAAAATAATAATAAAAAAAAAGCTATCAGTTTTTCTTATCTTTTCAGAATCTGGCGAATTATTTCAGCCTCTTTTTTTGAGACCGTAACATTTAGATGCGTCTATTCATGTATAATGAAGCAGGGAGGGCCTGGCTGAAGGGCCGTCAGCGGAAGGCTCTAAAGAAGTCTCCAGCGGCACTTTCTGAGCTCACCGAGTGTCTGATCAATGGCAAGGAAAGCCCCAGCGGTCCAGCTGCAGTCGTCCCACGCCTGGCGCACAGGGACCAGCGTTCTGATATGCAAAGAGCCTGAAACTCTTGTCAAATCATCACACAGGATGTTGGCCATGCAGCAAACAGGCCTGCAAGCTGTTGACAGCCGAGTGTTGGGCTGCCAGAGCCAGGACGTGATGGGCACTGCCCCAAAGGCTCAGCAGCAATCTGTATTCTGCAGCGCACCCTCGGCCGCGCTGCTGGCGCTCCTGCCCAGCGCACGGAGCGAGGCCGTGCTCTGGGGCCAGAGCTGCAATGCCGCAGCACACACAGGCCGCTTTGTTCAGAAATCTCACACGCGTGAGCAAAGGCAGCTTCCTTTAGTTCTTTCTTCAAGGCCTGGGAAGAAAGGCATGGCAGCCAAGCTGCCTGACCGGCCAGCTTGGGAATTGGCGGGTTTTCTTGCAGAAAGCCAGTTGGCTATTGCACGTCCAGAAATGGAGCTTAAAAGGATTCATCCAGAATCCTGTGGGGCTGGCTGGGGGCCCTCAGCAGCCCCTACTTGTGCATGTACTGAGGAAGCGGCTCTGACAGAGAAGGCACTCTGCAATAACCCTCGTGCACTCCTTCCCAGTGACAGAGCGTCTTGCTCAGTGTGTGGGAAGCGCTGAGATCAGGGTAGATTCGATATGGGGCACAGGACCAGCTGAGTCATTACTATCTTCTTCCGTGGCTGCTACCTGCCCTGAAGTGCTCTTGCATCAGCTGAAGTACACTGAGCCATCCAGTGAAGGACTGACCTCTCTCTGCCTCCACCTGCATCGCCCGAAACTCAGATGCCCATATAGGGAAGACAGGTCCTCAGACCATTCCCCCGACCCTAGAAAAGTATTGGGTCATCACCTCTTGGGCCTCAAGTATCATTAACAGATGGACTCCATTCCAGCTGAGGAGAGACCTAGTTTAAGATCACCATAGAGAACCATTTTCCTTGAAAAAAAAATTGTTTGTTTTTTATCTTAAAGGAATGATATCCTTATTTGTTGGCTCCAGAAAGGCTTCCTGCAGAAAGCTAGCGAGCCATTCCAAGAGTTTGTTGTGTGGCCAGCACCCTACTTGGTGATTTGTATTTTTTGTTTGTTTGTTTGTTTTTTAAAGATTTTATTTATTTATTTAGAGACAGAGAGAGGGATAGATAGGGACAGACAGAAATGCAGAGAGATGAGAAGCATCAATCATCAGTTTTTCGTTGGGACACCTTAGTTGTTCATTGATTGCTTTCTCACATGTGCCCTGACCGAGGGCCTTCAGCAGACCAAGTAACCCGTTGCTCGAGCCAGCGACCTTGGGCTCAAGCTGGTGAGCTTCTGCTCAAACCACATGAGCTGGGCTCAAGCTGGCAACCTCAGGGTCTCGAACCTGGGTCTTCTGCATCCCAGTTCGACGCTCCATTCACTGCGCCACCACCTGGTCAGGCCCTACTTGGTGATTTGTAATTTTCCAGCAAGCTGGAGGGTGCAAGGGGGTCCCCTATGCAGCTGGTACTGTGCACCTTTGGTGTCCTCAGGACAAGGGTGACACAAGGGTAGTGGAGAGAAAGGGGACGTGACCGGGCTTGGTGGGTGGCAGGGGCTGTGCTCTTCCCCTGGCCAGGACCTGTGTCACTGTCGCCTCCCTCACGGTTTTCCCCATGGAAGAGAGGTCCCGCTTTCTCTGTTTGACACCAGCAATGAGTGTGAGCTTGACACCAGCAATGGGTGTGAGCTTGACACCAGCAATGGGTGTGGTTGTTGTTACTTCACACCAGCAGCAAGCATAGCACTCGGCAGGAACTCCATGGATGGTTACATGTTTAGGTGGGTTGGGGACTGGGAAGAAACATTTCTTTGTATTTTGGCTTTTTCAGCTTAGTTTGGGGGTGAGGCTAGGGCATGCCTCTCTTGAAAGTCCTCCCAATCTGGAAGTCTGGGCATTCTTCTTGTACTGCCCCAGCAGGTCAGCAGGGCCCACCATAGAGAGGCCACCAGGGCTGAATAAAGCCCAAAGAGCACCTCGACCCTGCCCCACTCCTGAAGCTCTGGCCCTAGTCCCAGAGAGTTCTAGGAGTTGGGGTTGGAGCCAAAGGAGTTAGGAAGAGGCACCCAGTGAATTCCGAGCCTTACGTTGGTCTCCCTGACATCTAAGGAAATGTCCATTTTCCTTAGGATCTAGCCCACCCCTCCTGCACTGACCTTTTCCTTCAGACCTACCTTCCCCTTGCTTCCCAACCTAGATTCACTCAACAAACATTTATCCAAAGTGTACCGAGCGGCTGACATTGCTGGTTACTAGGGAGTAACCAGCTGTAAGGTGAGTTTACAGACCACCGGGTAGGGAAAAGTGCAGATGCTCAGCACTGGTCCTGAAGCCGCTGAAACACGGTCAGGTACACAGGGCTGCACAGGTGGGGGCAGCTCATGGTACAGAAAAACCAATCATTTTCGTGCTTGGGAAGTTTGGTTTCATGGTATCATCATATCACCTTTAATTTATGTTTACAGTTTGCAACGTGTTTTCTGATACATTGTCTCCTTTAGTCCTGCTGGTAACCTTGTGAGATTAGGAATTTGATCTCTGGTTCACTAATGGGGAAACCGAGGCACAAACTAAGTGGCAATTTGACATCCTGGGATCAATAGCCTTGAACCCAGGGTGGTGCTGGCACTTCCTACCCCACAAAGCTGCCTTCCTGGGAAGCCGGTGGCCACCCTGCCCTGCCAGGGAGCCCTGGGTGGGGCTGGTCATGTTAAAGCAGGAGAGGTCGGAGCTGCAAATCCAGTGTGCAGTTCCCCACCTTTCTCCGTGGACTCAGCTGCTTCTCTCTGTTTTTCGGTTTCCAAACCATAAAAAATAAAAATAAAAGTAGGAGTGAGAGAGTTCCATGGCCTCCTTAATGAACCTACCTGCTGGCTACTGCCTGAAACTTCTGTAAAGAAGCAGAATCCCTTCATCCCGCAGGTATAAATAAAACGCTTAAGATGCAAATGCCTGAAAGCCTAACACACAGATATAAATAAATCCCACTCAAACCCACATGATAATAGAATATTCCATCCTGCTTGTTCTGAGCTAGAAAGCAGAACTGAAACCCACCAGTATTATACTTTACAGTTCCAAAGCAGTTTTACCAAAAATCTCCTCAATTCAGTAGACAGTCAACCCCTGAACAACACCAGTTTGAACTGCGCAGGTAGGTCCATTTATGTGCGGATTCTCATGCAACTGGTTTTGAGGGTCAGCTGCATTTTTGATACACAGTTGGGATTCCATGATGCAGAGGACCAACCTAAGTTATTAGTTGGATTTTCAACTGTGTGGGAGATGGATTGAATAATACACCCCCAACCCTTGTATTATTCAAGGGCCAACTGTATTCATATACAGCTAGTGCTCGACTTACAACCACGATTGGTTCCGAGAGACTGGTCGTAACACAATTTGGTTGTAAGTTGAGGAGGCTATATGTACAGTACTGTGAAATGATGTTATAAAAATCTTTAAGTCATATTTTATCATAACTTTCATTATTGTTATATATCATTATTTTCTTTGTTCATTTTATGCCATTTGTATCATCTCTACACCATTTGTTTCTTATTTTTACATTCGTCAGATTTAAGTAAAACACTGCATTACCAGTACAACTGGTTTAATATTTGCAAAACATACAGAATTACAAAATACAGGTGCATACAAAATACAAAATACAGGTGTAAAAAATACCATAGGTGTAAAAAATTTTACTGCATTGTAAAATTTTTCCAATTGCAAAACATATCAAAATATATAAACATGTACGAAACATTTTATTGGCCGATGGTGCTTGGCTGAGGATCGTTGATGTCGTCATCTGAGGCAGCAGTTGGGGTTACCAGAGTTGTTTTTTTCATAAACATGTGTGATCACATTCACTTTCTTTCCTCCTTCGTACTTGTTCATTGATTGCTTTCTCAAATGTGCCTTGACCAGGGGGTTACAGCAGAGTGAGTGGCCCCTTGCTCAAGCCAGTGACCTTGGGCTCAAACCAGCGACCATGGGGTCATGTCTATGATCCCACGCTCAAGCCAGCAACCCTGCACTCAAGCTGGTGAACTCATCATGCTCAAGTTGGATGAGTCCGCTCTCATTTTCATGTTGAGATCGATGGCCTTTCTTTCCTTCTTGGCAGGCTGAGGCATAGACAAAGACAATTTCCTCTTGGTAGACATCTTGGGAGGGGTTTGATGAAAAATATCCAAGACACAAAACACAAATTGCTGTACCGAGTCTGGAATAACAGTTGAAATGGTGCACGCGGAGATGGTAGTGCTGCCGGAAGCTGGTCTGCACTGTCGTACGCCCAGCTGGGCAATGCTTGCGCTGCCAGATGCGGAGCAGTCGTGGCTAGCTATTGTGGTTGTAAAGTCAAATGGTCGTACTTTAATAGGTTGTAAGTCGATCAATATCTGTATACAGGGTGGGGCAAAAGTAGGTTCACAGATGTGAATGCATGAAATAGAGTTTATTCTTGTATTATTATTTATTAAGTATTATATTATTTTCCATACGAACAACTGTAAACCTACTTTTGCCCAGCCCTGCATATAAATTTTGTGAGCAAGTGCTAGCTTCCAGGCACTGTACTGGGTACTAAGGATACAGTGGTAACCAAAGCAGACATAGTACCTCCTCCCATGGAGAAATACAAACATTAGCTAAATAACAGCAAGCTTGAGGAGCGCTGTGAGGGGCACCGAGTGAGGAAGGCCTTGCAAGGAGGCACAGGGAACAATGTGGTCAAAGCCTCCAAGGCACGTGTGGAGGAAGTGGAGGGCTGGGAGGAGCCTGGGGCGGAGGGTGGGAACGGGCAGGTCAGCCGGGCGCCTACTGAGAAAGGCATAGAAAACTTGGCCTGAAGCCCTTGGAACTTGAACTCACACTTAGAGGGCACTTACAGGGCAATGGGCAGACATGTAAAGACTTTACAGCAGGAGGGATAGCCCAATGATTTGTATTTTTTACAAACTGTATTTTGCTGCCGGGCCAGGAATGGGTAGGAAGAAAGCAAGGAGGAGGCTACTGCAGTCATGCAAGGTAGAGGTGACAGCACTTGGACTATGACAGTGGAGGGAAGAGGGGAGGAGAGCGGATTCCTGAGATATTATCATCTTATAATCTTATAAAATAAAATTGATGAGACTTGGTGATGGGATGTGGGGCTCAGGACGAGAGGAGTCAGGATGACCCAAGTTCTTCACGCTCGGTCCAGACGGGTGGTGACTGTGCCATCGGTTGAGAGAAGACCCACAGGAGGGCGAACAGGCCTCGGAGACACGACGATGCATGATGAATTCAGTTGGGGGCATGTTGGAGTTTATGTCCTTGTGAGCATGGAGATGCAGAGGGTGTGTCTCCCATGACATTTGTGCCTTGTAGTGGCTGAAAGTGCCTTCCCTGGCCCATGGGGCCGGGCCAAGTCAACCCCCAGCTCAGGCCCCTCCTGCTGTCTTCCCTGAATCCACAAAACACAACGCCTAGAAACTGAAACAGTAACACCCAGTCCTCACGCAGTCATTTCCTGCCAGAAGAACGGAGGGAGAAGCCTGTTTCTGCAATTTGCCCATCAGAGACGCTAGTCATCAAACATGCTGCAGAGCTGATCTCTGCTTCCCAGCAGCCTGTGCAGACATCCCGGGATTCTGCAGCCAGAGAGGAGAAAAGGTGCCCTGCTCACACATCGTCTGTGTTCGTGGAGCTCTGCCGGTCAGCTGGTCCAATGAGATGACTGGCTGCCGTCCACCCAGCCTCATCTTCAGAAGACAAACACATTTGAACCACCGTGAAAAAAGCAATGCAGAGAAAGAGTCCAACTCAAGACTCGTGTGCACACCACATGTCATTTTTCTAGGTCTTTTCATTGATTATATTGGAGAGAGAGAGAGAGAAAGAGAAGAAAGGAGAACAAGAGGAAGAAGAGAAGTCCTCCACAGGGGCTGAGCTGTGCCTGCTGCAGTTCCTTCCTTCCGGGCAAGCTTTCAGTCCATGGGCAGAAAAGGGGCCTTTCTCCGCTCCTCCAGCCTGGAAAAGACTTGCTGAATGTTCTCTCTAAACCTCAGGCCACAAAAGTTTCTGTGCTCCGGCCTGCCTGCTTCTAAAAAGCTTGGAACTTTGTAGCTGTGCAAATAGCAGACCCCCACCCCCAGGATAAAAGAGAACCTATGAGCCTCCCCCCCCCACACCTCCCTGCTTTAATGAATGACAGATAAAGGCCCGAGGAGACCTAGAGATGGCCCATGATGACATACTATCACTCCAGCTAGTTCTGAGGATAGACTGCGTACCTCTTGGGGATAAGGGGGTGGAAGATGTCCAACTGAGCACCCCCATTTCCTGGGACAAGGGCAGGACCAGGCATTGCACCTTGGCACAGAAGGGACCAGGCTTTCCTTTAGTGGTGTTCCATGGTCCATTGCCCCTGGCCAGAAAAACATCACAGCCCTGCATTTTCTTCTCCAGGGCTCCTGCCAGAGTGGGACGTGTCAACAAAACACTCATTATGGAGCAGGGTTTTTAGGTTTGTAGGTTTCTGTGGGTAAGGTCCTTGGCTTTCCCCGTCAGAACCCCATGAAAGCTGCTGAGGGCACCTAAGGACACCTGGACGGTGGGCCGGACCCCTGTGAAGCAGACGGAAGGGGGTCAGAGTGGACTGGGTGCAGTCGCAGTGCTTTGGACCTCTCAAGGCTAAATCTTGACTGTCATGAATAAACATTACTCACGTGGCATTTCACAGCATGCAACAGGCCCTCACCTTTACTATCTCTTGTTTTTTTTAAAGCAATGCTCTGAAGTTGGTGATGAACAGTCTAGACCAAAGAGGTTGGTAAGAGGCATTCCTAAGGTCACATCGGTCATAAAGTCTTGAGCCCAGATTTTTTATTTCTAACTATTTCTCCAATTCTCTGTTGGAAACCTAAAGAGGAGCTTGAGGGATGAGGCTTCTGCATTCCTTTGATTATTCTAATTTAGAGACATAGTTCTAAATTCTTGCATCTAACATAGCAGCTAAGAGTCTTTTAGGCCTTGGTCTTTGGACAGCACCGACTCCGCATTATCGTGGGCAACAGCCATGAAATCCTTCCTATCATGCATTTTCATTCCTCAGTTATCACCCCTCCCACCCGGGCTATTTTGAGAAGGAAATCAACAAGCATTTCCCAAGCTGCTTCTCTCTCTCTCTCTCTCTCTCTCTCTCTCTCTCTCTTTCTCTCTCTCTCTCTCTCTCTCTCTCTCTCTCACACACACACACACACACACACACACACACTGCTAGCAGAGGCTCCCAGGGAATTTTAATAGCATCCATCAGCCTCACAGCTAGTGGTAGTGATAAGGGTGGAGCAGTCCCTCCCTGAAAGCCCTTACCCTGGGTTTGGGGGTGTCACTCTCACTTGCTCAATTTGGGAGCCCTTTGCGCAGAGACCATAGTGTACATCATCAGTCTCTAGCGTGGAGAGAGGGCAGGAGAGCGCCCAGGTCTAGCTCCCAGCCCCCTGGTGTATCTGCTTACCACGTGGGTCCTTGCCTCTCCTGCCCTCCGGGGGCTCTGCTCTCGAGGCTGCCTCCCCTGCTGGCCTCGCTGAGCTGAGTGAGGACCACTGCCTGCAGGGACTCCAGGCAATCCCTGGGCCCTGGGGAGCCCCTGTTTGAAGACGTGGGCCATGCCCAGACTGTGATTGCAGGTGGAGCAGTGAACAGGGCCCGCTTCCTGACCTTCTGTCTTCCCTCAAGGGTCCTTTAGACCAATTAGAGGTGCTGCCATCTTCCTGGAAACACTTGTTTTGTCCTTTCGTGTCCCCTCTGTTTATGCAGCAGAGATTCTTGGATATTCTTCCTCCATCTTCCTCATGGCCTGAGAGAAGAATACTGGCTTCTTCATTATTTTAAAGCCCAGTGGGCTAAGTGACCCCATAATATAAGGCGGTGATCAGAGGAACTGCTTTGAAATACTGATTTTTGCTGGTATGTGTCCTTGGACCCATTACTTAACCCCCTTCTGCCTCAGTTTCTTCATTTATAAAATGTGAACAATTCTAATCTGGAAGAGTCATTGAAGGACTCAATGACATAACGCATGGGAAAGCCACCAGCCCCCGAAGGACATACCCTGACACGCTCCTCCTGAGCAGGTTCTTGGTACCATGGCAATGAATTGAAAACCAAAGAGAAACACCGCCCCTCACTCTGGAAATCACTGCCTTATGGTTCTTGATTTTTCCTCTTACAAACAGACTTCACACTTATTCTTTTCACCATTACTCGTCTCATTTGATTTAAACTCCAAGTAGAAAAGTAGAACATTCACCTCATTTCTACACCCCCCCCCCACACCCACTCACTGTGTAGGTATACTCAGGGTCTGTGGACTTGAAGAGCCAGAGGGAACCTTCCAGAGAGAATTTGTTGGGAGGGAGGAAGGTTTTCCCCCACCCTTGTGCAGTGTCTGGCTGGGTCTGAAAGAGAAACTGACAGAGGCAGGTTAACGGGAGAAAGCATACACATTTCATTGAGTTTGTACACGTTCATGAGAGCCTTCACAAGAGAACAAAGACCAGAAGAAGTGACCAGAGCAGGGAGCTTTTATAACTTTTAGACTAAGGAACAAATTTTTCAAGAATTGATGAAACAAAGGGGTTTGGGCTGGGGACAGCTTCCCTGAACCCTGTTTCTGTCTGAGGAGAAGTGGGAAACTCAAGTGCTTCCAAATGAAGGTCTGAGTAATGAGATTTGATCTGAAGGGATTGGTATTGAACTCAGGAATTTCCAGATGCAATACATTGCACCAGAAGATTTAGTTCCTTCCAGGCGGGACAAGGGGCTGCCCCCTAGGGGAGAGGCTGGGGTCAGGGGAGGGGTTTACTGACCCCATCAACAACCCCCGTCACAATTTTCTGCCACAGGAGACCTCCCCTGTTCTGTTACTGCAACTCTCAGCAAGCGCCTTGTGCTTTCTGGGGATCTCGCCTTTGTCAAGTGGATCCGCAGTGATACAGTGGAGATTTTAATGTGCAATGCTGCGTTTTAATAGACTGTTAAACTACAGCATTACACATTAGCAGGCTGTGGCGCAATTGCAGAAATATCGAAGATGTGCTCTGGGGAAGGCACTATTTACTTTAATGGAGAGATGCTGCAACAGTCTGAAAATCTCTGCAGAGAGAGTGAGGGGAAGGCGGGGGGAGGGGGACAGGGAGAGAGGACCACCGGGGCTGCGACCTGGGCTGAAGCATGCCCGCTTATTCCCTTATAGGGAGGGCAAGCCCCGGCCGCTGGAAACCAACCCAGGCCCCGGATGACTTGTGGCTCCCTGTTACAGAAAGATATTTGCCAAGCTATGAGTTTCAAGGTCATCTGGCACTTCCAGGCCCAGCTCACTGGCCTCAAGGTTGGAGCGACTTTGAGGCATGTGGTCATTTGTCTTAGTTTATCGGGGGCCGGGGCTCTCATTTCTACAGCGTGCTCCCTTCTCCGTGGCCTGAATGACAAAAGCACGGGGTCGATAGATAATGTCCTTCTTTAGAAACATCATTTTGCTCTAAGATTTTTCTCCCATGTGCCCCCACCCCAGACACATGCCCAAGTACATGCATACATGCACGAGTTCGTCCACACCCACCAACGTTCGGGTTTGGCCATAAATAAGGAACTGCAGGAATAAATAAGGTTCCCGAGCCTGTTCTCCTGTCATTAGTCCAGAGGAGGCTGGGCCGTCTCTTTCCCCGAGAGGAGCTGAGCAGATTTCCGATCAGCTGGATGATGCCAGGACTGGACGCGGAAGCTCAAGGGCCCTGGCCTGACGTTATGCAAGGTAAAACTCTGGACAGTTGCTTTCCCTGCATTATTCTGCATCCACCTTGATTATTCTGCAGCAGAAACAAACCTTGAGAGCAGAGCCATCCCAGCCTTACCCAGATGAGCTCTGTGAATAGCATTTCCCCCAACATTTATCATCGCCTGTGCCTTCTCCTACTGTGCCTTCCTGCCATACCACAACATTTCAAAATCAAATTGCTAACTCTGAAAAGAGACGACTGCCTACCCAGGATATGCTCCCCCAAACACACTCTCTATGCAAACCCGGGCCTCCAGGAAGCCTGGAGGAGGCAGGAAGAAATGGAAAGACAAGGGAAATAAGCCCCAAATCAGTAGTACAACAAGACTTTCCCATCTGCCTAAATGGTTTGCTCATTCAACCTTGGAAGTAACCGCTTTCTCACTCACTCAGTGACATTTTATTCTAGGTGAGCAGACAAGAATGTTAATTTTATTCCTGCTCTCTTCTATGTATTATTATGAGGAAGGGCGAATTGCTTCCTTTTTCTTTTTTAAGATGGAGGCCTTGTGAGTCGAGTAAGCAAGCTGCTGTCCACAGGGTAGAATTTACCTCCTATGCTGATACCTGTCTTCTCACCTTCACAGTTTCATCCCCCCAGGGCTTGAAAGCACACATAGAAGGAGGGTGTTCACAGACTACATCTTTAAACTTTTTCTTTAAAATGCATTATAAAAATAACCTGCATATGGTTCAACATTTTCCCCCCAATGGCACAGATAAAAATATAAAGGAAATGTCTTCTTCATCTACCTCAACCCTAGTCTAACTCCTCAAAACGAGCCTCCATGAACCGTTTCAGTTTTTAGTGCCTTTGATCGTTATCATTTTAAAGGATACGTTTTCTTTATTTCAACTCACAAAGCCATCTAACGATTCCTTATGATGAAAGGAGACAGAAATGTTCCTCTCCATCTTGGTTGTGCTACCACTTCTTAGATTGGCTCAACATCTTTAGCTGACACCTGTAGAGGTCAATTGCCAGCTTAGCAACGATTCATTAAGAGTGAGCTAAAATGCAGAGAAGGCTAGAGAGGAAGGGGGAACTCCGAGGCGGGGGAGGAGCGGTAGATGGGTTCTTTGGATGCACGCTTTGTCAGACCAGGTAGCTGCTGCCCCCGCCCATCACCCTCCATTAGATACAGGATTATAGGCATGGGAGGAACAGAGCCTTCCTGGGCATGGTGAGGGCTCACTTGAAGAGCCTCAGGTATCTCACATTTGTCTTCATTCATTCAAAACACATGTGTATGCAAGCATGTAATAAATAGTTCATTGCATTTTGTGGCAGATTGCATTAATGGCTCAATTCCTCACCCCTCCCTTTCTCTGCTCCCTTTGCATGTAACTTGGCAGCACCCTTCTGTTCTGTGGGCTGGGCGAAATTCCCATCCCTGGGCTTAGCCATGTATCTCGCTCCACTGACCAGTGGCGTATTAGTAGACAGGGTGTGGGCAGCCTTGCCTTCTGCTGTGCTTCTGCAATCACCATGGGAAGGATGAGCCCAGGCTAACCTGTCGTCCCCAGAGGTGTATGAGAAACCACGGAGCAGAGCTATCTCAGCCAAGCGGCTACAGCCAGAGTGCAGAGGCAGAGCCGCCCGGTGGAGACCAGGCAGGCCCAGTCTCGACCAGCTAGACCCTGCAGACCTATGACAAACGACGGTAGGTCATTGCCATTTCCGCATTTTTGCTATGCCACAATTTTGTGTCAGTAGTAACTGCTGCACACCTGTCTGATTTTCCAGGAATGGTTCAGAACACTGGAGAAAGCAGCAGGAAATAACTGAGCCACAACTCTCACGGAGCTTACATGCCAAAAGAGGGCTTTACAGTTTACACACATACATTACTCACTCAATCCTCCTAACCCTATGTGTCAGTCCCAATGTTGAGATAAGGAAACTGAGGCCAAGAAGGCTAAGTAATTTTCTGATGATAACAACTTAGTAAGTGCCAGCACTGGGACTTGAACTCCTGTCCTCTGACTGCAAGTGCTATATACTCTTTCCACTACTCCACAGCAACCTCTACCTCTGCTAACGTCAACACCTCTTGTTGGAGTGACAGAGGGACCCGGCTTGGGTGAGAAGACACATGGGAACCGCAAGTCTGACCCAAAAAGGACTGCTCTGTTATCGACCCAATGAGAAGCACCCTCATTTTTATCCCAAAACTGTTCCTCCATTCAAGTAAACCAATCTCTGTTTACAAGTATTTAGCACAATTCTAGAATTACATTTTGAAACTATGTGCACAGAGAGAGAAGGCAGCCCACACAGTAAGTGGTTCCTTGTGGGTAATTGGCTGCTGGTTCTGGCTCCAGAGATGCCTTCTCTTTCAGAGCATAATTAGCGATTTCAGAGGAAACCATTAGAAATGGCCTAAGTCTCCAAAGAAAGGCTTTTCCAGCTCTTAACATTAGGAGGTCTACTCAACTACATGCTGACAAATTTTTCTTTTTGTTTTTCTCCTTTCTGTAATGACCTCCCAAGCTATTTTGCAAAAGTTGGAAGAGGCTGTGTATAAATAGAACTCTCCCCGATATGAGAGAAATCCCAGATTCCCCTCAGAAGTTTAAACAAAATAAAAGCTTATTTCTCTCTCTTATAGAAAATCTGTCGGCAGTCCTGGGCTTCTATGGTTGTTCCAAGTTCAACAAAGACCGGGCTGCTTCTGTCTTTCATCCCCAAGGTCAACTCATGATCCAAATGGCTGCTGGAGATTCAGCTATTATACATCCATGTTCAAGCACCAGGAAGGAGGAGGGCTCACTCCTCCCAGCCGAGTCAGTTACTTTTAGGGAAACTTGCCTAACATCCCACAAAACAGTTCTCCTTACATCTCATTGGCCAGACCAGAAGTCCGTGGCCATTTCTAGCTACAAGAGAGATTGTTTTCAGTACAGCTAGATAAAGGGTTGAGTTACTAAAGAAGAAGAAGAAGAAAATGTATATTGAGACCAGAAACTAATTTCTGCCTAAGAAGTAACAGTGGAGGAATATGGATGTATAAACTGAATGACAGCATCGTTTAGTTGGTACAAAACTAATATTAAAGCAAAAGAGATCTGGTTGACTTGTCAGCATCATGGTGGGAGCTTGGGGTATAAAAAGGCTTTATCTTTTGCCCCATCCTTTTCCACAAGATTATCCATGATTCGGGTGACGACACCGAGAGCCCTCTGTCTCTCTGTGCTGATAGCACAAACTTTAGCTACCATGTCAGATAATAGAATCAGGATCCAGAAACTCGGGAAAGACTGAAGGGCTTGGCAGGAAATAATCAGAAACTATTTAAAAGGAAAAAAAAAAAAACAATGTAGAATTCAAAGTTTAGATCTAAAATGTGAACTGCACAAGTGCAGGATGAAAGAGGTGGCTTGGTTGCAGATTTAATCTCTGTATGGTAAGAGTGAGATGTGGCTATTAAAAGATATGATTGGATCTGGCATTTGACAGAAAGGGAAATGAAGCTGATATTTATAAAACACCTACAGTATGCCATCCCCTTTAACGGGCCCTTATAATGACTCTGGAAGGTAAGTGTTGCTCTCCCCTGAGTCACAGAGAGACCAAGTCATGGCCCAGTTTCACCCAACGAGGAAAGACAGAGCTCTGTGCTTTGCTCTCTGCACAGATATGGCTCCTCTCTGGTAGGATGGTAAGGTCTGAGAAGCCCTGGTGTTTCCTGCTGGCCCTGCCTGAAATTACCTTTGTAGGGACTGCTCCTCAGGGAAGAATATAACTGGCTTGGAAACACTTTAGCCAGGTAGTGTTAACAGCAATTAGTTCTTCTGATTAAGCAATTAGCAGTCTTTGTCACTTAGCAGAGATCAGGGGCCCAGAGGAACCAAAGCATAACAGATAAGATATGAAGAGCAAAGTGGGAGGGGACCCCCCAGGCAGCAGCATAGAGACTTGCAGAGAAAATCAAATGCCTGTGAAGAGGAAAGGGATGGTAGACTGAAGACCTTCGGTATCTTAGCAACATCCTTCAGGACAGGTGATGAAATTGAGGCACAGGGCAAATAAGAATTTCTCAGCTGGTGGATTCCAACCGACCAGTCCAGTGAAGCTCAGCTCTGACTGCACATCAGAATAACCTGTGCTGAGAGGTCCAACTCTGAACCATTTAAATCAGAATATTGGGGAAAGGGGCCCAGGCATTCGTGATTGTAATATGAACAGGTAGATGGGCTCAGAGACCATCACTGGGATAGGATGTGCCTCTCCATCCTGAATTTCTCTGGGTTTGTGACTGTAAGGCCAGTAGCCGCGGCCACCATTATAGCCGCTTGGCCCATGCAGGTTCGCATTGATTCAGACAGACGGTAATGAAACAACAGAGCCAAGAACTGGTGGGCCATTACCTTTAATCCTAGCTTGCACCCAGTAGGCAAGTATAAACATACACTGGGCTCCAAACCCCACTCATTTAGTGCTCACAAAGCTACTGACTTATCCGAGTTTCCTAGAATCAAAGGTTTCTAGCTCACCAGCCTTATTCACCTCTGTTCCCCATCTCCTTCTCTCTGCACAAACTGGCTTCTCACTTAGCATTCTGCCATCTTGGCTGCTTCTCCTGGCCTCCTCCATGTGGCCCTTCTCTGCTCCCTTTCTCTGCTCTCTCCTCTAATGCTAATCTCAGGAACCGAGAGAGAGCAAGCTCCCGGTCTGCCCCACTTTATAGTATAGAAATCAGAACCTTTAATCTAATATACAAACAAGGAAGTCTCTGATACAAGGTCACTTATCTGAGGTATAATGGGATTCCTCATGAGAGTGCACCACCCACATCATGCAACAGTCAAGGGTGTGGGGAAAAGCTTAGTCTTAAAACTAAGCCTTAGGCTATAACCACCCTGCCTGCGTACAGCCTGTCCCCCACATCCAATACAAACTATAAGCGAGCAAACATATATATCATATTTACAAACTTATTTGACGAACAGTGACTTTGGCGATGAAAGCACTTCTTCATCGAAGGTTGGAGGTCCCAGGAGAGTGAAGGATCACACATCCTGGAGCCATTCAGTCTGGCCTCTTCATTCCTCCCAGGATAGAGATTGAATTCCCCTTGATTCCCTGCTCACTGCTGAACCCTCCCTATCTTCATTTTTGCCAAGAACACCCCACTCCGCCGTGAGCTCTCTTCATTCAGGCGGGTTTGAAATACTCTTGCATGAATTATTCCTCACTTTCAAGAAGGGAGGCTTTCTGTGCTTCCTTTACTTTGTATAATTATGCAATGGCCTCAATGCACTTCCTCTTTGCTGTTGTAATCCATCCCAGATTTCACACCAGTTTCAAGCAAATCATAGAAGTTGGCTAGACATAGGATGGTCAGGGTTTATTCCCAAAGATTCTAACTCCAAAGGTCCAGGGCGGGTTCAGGAATCAGCACTACTAAAAAATACTGCCCACTTTAGGCAGCTGTGCCCCTTGGCTTATACACTGTAAGGCCAGGAGCCATGGCTGTCACTATCAAAGCAGCTGCCTGGCCCATTCAGGTTCCCATTGGAGTCAGGCAGATGGTAAAGAAACGGCGGAGTTGGAGGATGGTGGGCCATCCTATTTATTGGTGTCTCACCAAGATAGGCAAACCACAAAAGAAGACAAGGGAAAAGCAGAAAACCAGCTTTTTCCATGAAGGGCAAGGGATCAGGGAAGCCCCTGCAATTGTGATAGCAGGAACTGAGTGGGTAAGCTCCTGGTCTGTCCCACTTCATAGTGTAGAAAACCAAAATCCCTTAATTCAATATACAAACAAGGAAGTCTCCGACACAAAGTCACCTATCCAAGGCATAATTCGATTCCTCATGAGAGTGCACCACCCAGATCATACAATCAGTCAAGGGTGTGGGGAAAAGCTTAGTCCCAAAACCAAACCCCAGGCCACAACGACCCGGCCTGCTTATAGCCTGTCCCCCACACCCAATATAAGTCACAAGCGAGCAAACATATATATCATATTTACAAACTTATTTGACCAACATACACTATGGTATAAAATATTAAGGGGGAACCCTTCTTAGAGTCCTGTCGTCTGATGAGTGTCTATGTTTTGGTTTCAGGGAGGTGGGGTGGTGTTTAATTGCATTACACAGGAATCAATGATCATTTGATTTCTGCTCCAAGAGGAGGGGATATTGAGAAGTTAATTCTGATTTTTTTTTTTACCCCAAGTAGGAAGTGACTTTTTCCACCAAAAGAAACGTAAAATTCTTCTTTCTATTCACAGTGAAGAAAATGCTAATTGCAGCAGAGAATGAAAAAGAATACAGACAGAGAGCAAGGGGGAGAGAGAGGACCTGGGAGTGATCCGCATTTTGTAGGGTGTATGGCCAGTAGCCACGGCCACCATCACCGCCGCCTGGCCCATGCAGGTTCGCATAGGATTCAGACAGACAGTAATGAAACAATGGAACCAAGATGTTGGGCAGATAAAATATATTATGCTCACTTTGTTAAAGACGGCGCTGCCCACGTGAGGCCGTCGCCCAGGTGATATTAATGTGTGTTGAGAATCCTTGTAGCCTGGGGCTTGGTTTTGGGATTAAGCCTTTCCCACCCTTTTTGATGTGGGGTGGTACAATCCAATCATGCCTCAGAGAAGTGACTTTGTATTAGAGACTTCCCTATTTTGTATATTGGATTAGAGGTTGTGAAGCTACAATATAAAATGGGGGCAGAACGAGAGTTTGCGCTCTTGGTTCCTGAGATTATCATTAGAGGAGAAAGCAGAGCAGAGAGCAGAAGGAGGCCACATGGAGTAGGCCAGGAGAAGCAGCCAAAATGGCGGAGTGTTGAGTGAGATGCCAGTTTGTGCAGAGTTTGTATCTGGGATAAGGAAGGAGATCGGGAACTGAGGAGAATAAGTCTGGTGAGCTAGAAACCTTTGATTCTAGGAAACTCGGATAAATCAGTAGCTTTGTGAGCACTGAATGTGAGTGGGTTTTGGAGCCCAGTGTGTGTTTTTTACTTGCCCGCCGGGTGCAAGCTAGAATTAAAGATGACAGCCCATCTGCTTTTGGCTCCATTGTTTCTTTACCGACTGTCCGAATCCAATGTGAACCTGCATGGGCTGGGCGGCTGTGATGGCAGCCCTGGCCCTGGCTTCTGGCTTTACACAAGAACTGGTGGGCCATTTACTTTAATCCTAGCTTGCACCTGGTGAGCAAGAAATACACACAGTGGGAAAACACTTCCCTTTCCATTCAGGGCTCCCAAAGCCACTGACTCATCCGAGTTTCCTAGAATCAAAGGTTTCTAGCTCACCAACCTTATTCACCTCTGTTCCCCTCTCTGCACAAACTCTGCACAAACTGGCTTCTCCTTCAGCACTCCACCATCTTGGCTGCTTCTCCTCTCCTCCACGTGGCCTTTCTCTGCTCTCCTCTCTAATGTTAATCTCAGGAACTAAGAGAGCAAGCTCCTGGTCTGCCCCACTTTATAGTGTAGAAATCAAAACCTTTAATCTAATATACAAATAAGGAAGTCTCTGATACAAAGTCACTTATCTGGGTCATAATGGGATTCCTCATAAGAGTGCACCACCCCACATCATGCAATCAGTCAAGGGTGTGGGGGAAAGTTTAGTCTTAAAGCTAAGACTTAGGCTATAATGACCCTGCCTGCTTACAGCCTGTCCCCCACACCCAATGCAAACTATAAGTGAGCAAACATATATATATATTTACAAACTTATTTGACCAACATAGGGGTTTTAGAAAGATGAACTTTTGGAGAAATTAGTTGATAGAGAATGTAGCTGGAACTAAAGATTTCCAGCCAATGAAGCAAGAAAGAGATACTCCAACTTCAGTCTCTAGGAGATGATAGTATCATAGGGCATATACAATAGATGGTATACATAGCTGTATACAAACATCGGAGTAATATATATGTTTCTAGAATGTTCTTATTCTGGAATGTGGGCTAAGTGATTGTATTTTTGTCTTTGTGTAAAATCTCAAGATTAAAAACAACACCCTCAGCACAGACTTTGAATGTGCAGGTTCAGGGCTCTGCTTCACTATTATTACTGCCAGGAAACTCAAAGCAGCAGTCCTTCCAGACATGTTCCCAACAGGGCTTATTGTATACGGACCTGTATGAAGCAAATGTTTTCTCAAAAAATTGATAGAGTGTGTTGGCTCTATCAATAGCCACTGTTTTGTCCGTGTGTTTCTGTCAAGAGAATCTCTCTTAACTGAAAGTTCCTTGAAGGCAGGAATACGCTCAACTCGGGCTTTTCTCTGGTCCCAGGCATCACCCAGATAGATGGTCACTGGGGTTGGAAAGACGCTGTCTCACCAGCAGCCGCTGTTCACGCCAGGAGCGCAAGCAGCCCTTCACTTCACCAAGCTCTCTGTTGTGGGTGGTACTCTTCCTCCTCTTCACTTGAAATGCTTCAGGAGAAATGGAAGATTAAACCAGTACAGCCATTGGGAGAAAGAAAGCCCAGGGCTAAAATTGGATTGACCTGCATTCCTTTGGGTTGGTAGCTTGTTCACATATCTTTTATAAGGGTTGAATCTTGGCTAATGATTGCTCTGGGAAGATGATGATGGAGAGTGGTTATGTTCGGATGCACAAATAGCCAAGCAAACGTGTTGTTTGTTGGTTAGAGACACCCAAAGGCAATCTGAGGGGCAAAAGGAAGCCTAGGAGATGCAGCTTCGTGGAGGGCTGGGGCCTGCTTCCCATGGGATTTGAATTCTCAGTGACGGAGTGGTGGTGGTGTTAGATGATGTTCCTAAATTTAAGTGCTGCGTGTGCCGATTTCAATGCGCTAAGCTGACTTTTGCGACTGGAGCCCCGTGAAAGCAATGAGAACCATATAAACTGACATTTCTCAAGCCGAGAGCAGCCTGTTTGAGCTCCTGCTTAGATTTGGTCAGAAAGTTTCTATCACAGAGAGATATAACCATGGAGGATGTTTGCATCTATTTTGAAGTTCCTACATAAGCAGGGGCTTAAGGCCCCCAGATTGGATTTCCCTTCCTCGCTGGCACTTGGGGAGGCTCAATGCTCTGGAGAGGTCCTTAAACCTTTTCCCTCAATGACAATCTATTGGTTTTCTCAGGAGAGGGCTTGAACCTCCTAATTTCCTTGTTCCTTCCCTCCAGAGCCCTTGTAAGATCCTGCTGCTTAATGTACTGTCCATTATGGGCTTTCTGAAGAGAGGTAGATTGTGATCTCCTTGACGACTCTCTTGCAGCCCTTGGCATCCCCCCTGGCAACCCCCCCCCCACCCACACACACACACTCAGCCACCTCAGAGTGTGTAGTGTGTAAAAGCCCCAGCTGTCATCTCCCTGGGTCTGAACTCAGTGTGGAGTCAGAGTGACCTGAGGGGACATGTGGGTGCAGTGGAGGAGGCTGCTCTTGTGGGACGAGGCTGGGACATTAGCCCTGAGCTGGAGTGACATTTACCCTTAAATTTGTCACTGTGGGGATGTCATGAACATCCAGGGTGGACAAAGGGGTTGTGTAAAGAGCTTCCCAGGTGAAATTTTAGAAGAGGAGACAATCAGGATGATACATTTGATGGCAGAAGTCATTTGCAACATTTACCTAGATTAGATACTTATAAATTCAGTCGGGGAGTGTTCTTATGAGGAAGAATAAACAGGGACCCGTGATGGAATGATTTTGTGTCATCTACAAAACCTCTGAAATAATAGTTAAGCTTGTGTGGGTCTATAGATTTTATTAGAATGTTAGAGAAGTATTTGGCACATGAAAAGTTAAGAACCACTTAATCAGTGACTTATGCTTTTGGCATGCCTATCAGCCCCCTAGCAACCAGGGGGCTTCTGGGAAAGCAGAAATAGCTCCTCATCAGGGTAATATCAGCCCTAGCACCACCGCCCAGCTCTGTTACAGTAAAAGTCTACCCCCAACCAAAAAAGCCTTCCTAAGCAAGACAGAAAACCCAGAGACCATAAAATAAAATATGGACAGATTTTTATTATATAACACAGAAAGCTTTTTATACAGAAAAACACAATAAATAAAATTAAAAGCAAATGATACTCGTAAAAATATTTATGATCTACATAATAAAAAGTTAATATTTTAATAGACAAAAACAGTTTAAAAATTGGAAAAGACCTGAAGTGTTCACTTATAGAGGAGGAGATTCAAACAGCTAATAAATTTTTCAGAACAAACCTCACTAGTTATCAGATATAATAACAAGCTAAAATAAAGAGACAAATTTTTTACCAAATTAGATTTAAAAAATGAAGACCAATTGTCTAATGTCTGGTCATAGACTACATGGGAATATAAACTGGTGTAATAAATTCAGAGTGTAGTTGAACATCTCCTAATTAAATTAAAATGCATATATTTTTAAAATTTTTATTGAATTTATTGGGGAGACATTAGTTAATAAAATTATACAGTTTCAAGCATACATCTCTGTAATACATCATCTGTATATTGCGCCGTGAGTTCACCACCAGAAGTTGAGTCTCCTCTCACCATTTCTTCTCCCTCCCCACCCCCTTGCCCTCCGGCAAGCACCCTGCTGTTTTTCTGTGTCTGTTAATTGCTTTTAGTTTTTGATCCAGATATTTCACTTACATGAGTTTATTCCCCAGAGATGTCATATGAGTGTGTACAACGTTTACTAAGTCAATGTAATAGGAAAAATCTGATAGTAACATAAATATTAATTAATCATAAAGTGATTCAGAATACATGATGGTTGATTCATACTCTGAAAGACTATGGAGCCATTAAAAAAATAATTACTGTGCTTAAAAAAGAGAAATTTATGCCATACTATAATCTTATTGTTATCTGTATTATAAACTATGAAACAATGTGTATAGACTTAAGTACGTGTGTGTGTGTGTGTGTGTGTGTGTGTGTGTGTGTGTGTTCATGGGTTCACATTTCCTATGGGCAGAGCCAGAGTTCTGCAAAAATGCATATTTATCTATTAAATTTATCAACATAATTTATATATTAAATTTATCTCCCTGTGATGTTGGGAAGTCACTTTTAAAATCAGTGTTCAGGGTATTGTTGAATTTTTCAACCTACATATACTACTTTTGTAAAATTGTTAAAAAAACAAAACTCTCCTATGAGCTGTGTCCATCCCACCCCAGCTGTTATACAGTTTATGTAAATACCGTCTTGCCTGACCTGTGGTGGTGCAGTGGATAAAGCGTTAACCTAGAAATGCTGAGGTCGCAGGTTCAAAACCCTGGGCTTGCCTGGTCAAGACACATGTGGGAGTTGATGCTTCCTGCTCCTCCCCCCTTCTTTCTCTCTGTCTCTCTCTCCTCTCTCTCTGTCTGTCTCTCTCTCTCTCTCTCCTTTCTAAAATGAATAAATAAAATTAAAAATTAAAAAAAAAAAGAGCTCAGGTTTCCTCCTTTAAAAAAAAATCCCATCTGTCCCCAGTTCTAAGGCCCTGGTTAGGTGCTGGTGCATTCTCCTTCTTGAGCAGCCAATTAATTCTACACCCCGACCCCCTCCTGTATGGGGTTCTCACACTCCAGACCACCATATACTTTCCCTAATCTCGCCAGGGTCAGAACCCCAGAGCCTGGTGAAATTATTCAAATTAATGAATCCTAAGTCTTCTTCTGCCTCACCTGTACCTTCCCACAGGAAACAGAATAAGGGCTCTCGCCCACCGATCTCCTTTCTCTCTCTGCCTTGTAATCGACCCTGGAGATTCCTGGAGTGGTCCTGCACGGCGCACTGTGTCCCTCCCAGGGAACTGCGCGTATAACAAACTGCACACTTCTTTCCACCTTCTCCCTCTTGATCTGCATCTGACCTCACCGTATCTCCCCCAAGGTAATGTGGTTAGCACACTAGTATCAATAGAATGGGCTGAGCTGTGCTTTCAAGGAACACTGCATGGGTAGATGCCCAGTGCGCATAGACGTAGTTCCAGAGCGGCTCCGAATTTATCTGCCTTTGCTTGGCATCTGCCCACCCCACACCCACTGGCTTCCATACTACTGGCCCCCTGCACAGCTTCTGGCACCTATTCACCCAGTACCTGCACTTTATGCACCTTGAGCTCTGTCCCCTGGTTCTGACTTGGCCTCTGCCATCTGCCTCAGTATCTCAATGGAGCTGTCATCGCTTGATGACCAGCTGTCTGCCCAACTCCCCCGAAACATAGCCCAGCATCAAGGGCAGTCCTTTAGCAAACATGGCCAGTAAGATGCAGAGTCAGAGCAAAACTTTGAGGCTGTTAGACCTGGAGCAGGCGGAAGTTGGGGGTCAGAAAGCAGGTGGAGAGATTGGCAGTTTGGAAACCCGGGAAGCCCGCAACCACCTGCAAGCTCTCCAGAGCCAGCGCCGTAAGCAGAAACCGAAGGAGCTCGAATGGCAACCAGAGCCGAGGCGAACAGTCTCCTGGGAGCCAGGTGGACACACTGAGGTGCAAAGTGAGGTAGGGATCCAAAGGGTGGGTTGACGGAGAGCAACCAGCACACCCAGAAGAAGCAGCACAGGTAATAAAGAGTGACTTCAACAGGCTTGGGTTTGGATTTGGGCTCTCTGACTCTGTGCTAGCTGCATAGACGTGATGCAGGTGCTTAGACCTCAAAAACCCTAATGTCTTCATCTGTGAAGCTGGACAGAATGACACCCGTCCACACCCACCTCACAGGTGTTGTGAGACTCATGCCCGTGTCTTCCCTCACCACAAAACAGATCTAGAAGGCACAAGACCACAGGTGAAAGTACAATGAAAAGGCCTCTTGTGGGGGGCACCTTGATCCAGAAGCAGACGTGTCCTGCTCACATGTCTCTGCTCTGACCTTCTAAGTCCCTCCGAGCGGAAGAACTCAGGACGTGGCGGTCACCGGACTGAGGTGGTCCTGATACTGGCTAGGCATCACTTCTGTTCTTGTCACCTCTGCTCGTGGGCCAATTCTGGCCTCCACGAACCCTCACATCCCATGCCCCGCACCAAACATCCCCCATATGTCCCACGTACGTACCAACTTTCTTATCACTCCCCATTGGGTTGCTAAGTGAAGTCCAACATGCCTGTGTCCAAAATCTTGGGCCAGCCCAAAGCAGCCCCTGCATCCCCTTCTTGTTCACCGGTTCCTCAGTCTCCATTATCGGCAGCATGGTGTCTCCTTGTTGCGTGCCACTCTCCTACAACTGGATTCTATAGGCAAGAGCAACGCGGCTGTTATGTGGTACTCACTGGGCGTTTATGTCACGTCACAGGCAGGTGACCGGCTGTGGAAAGCCGCACACCGTGTCACAGTCTGCGTGCTGGGACCTCCGTTCATAGTGTGTGTTGTGTCTTGGAATTTTCCAGGATGTGGTGGAGAGTCATGTTGCTTGCTCTCAGAATTATGTGAAAAATGATTTTTTCGTGGGCAAGAAATTGTAGGCATTCGGGAACCCTTTTTATTCAAGCAGAGCTATGGGGTGAGCCTTCTACAAAAGGCAGGAGGAACGGATTGCCATTAACTTCATTAACTGGCCCTCCCAAAAGGACTGGGAGCTCTCTGCTTCCAGCCACGTATGGGAGCCATTCTGAGACTGCAAGCCTTTAAACACTCACAGCAGACCTCCTTTCCATTGTGTATTGGCTGAGAGAGCTGCAGTCATTAGTAGCCTATTTTTTTCAATTAAAATAATTAAGCCAACGTAAGAGTGCGGGAGCAAGCTGGAATTGGCAGCCTGGGGGAGCTGAGCCCTCTGTCTGTCAGCAGTGGGTTCCAGGAAGAGCCGAAGCTGTGCAAGCACTTTGGGACCAGCTCTCGCCTTGGCCTCGACCTCCTGCTAAGGGGGAGGGTCTGTGTCCTGACTGTCCAGCTGTTGGGGGCCCCTGGAAGGCGCTCTGTGCTGCTCGCAGGCCTCAGGTCCCTTCTCAGCAGACGCTCACGCTGATTTGCCTCTAGATTTGTCAGACAACCACTGTAGCTGCCAAGTTCAGCCTGTGGGCGTTAAGTGATTCTGCTCACTTTCTCTCTTCGTTATGCTAATGCAGGATGGAAGGGAAGGGAGGAGGAGAGCGCAGACAGGGGACTAGAGTACTCGAGAAGGGGACCTTCTAGAACAGTGGTTCTCAACCTGTGGAAATATATAATAAATTTTCCGATGGCTTTAGGTGACCCCTGTGTTTTGGTTGTTCGGCCCCCGCTGGGGTCGCGACCCACAGGTTGAGAACCGCTGTTCTAGAACCTAGGATGATGGCAAAGCTCGGCAGCCTTCCTCCTCACCTCTCCCAGGTGACTTCCTGCTTCCACCACGCAGGGGATTAATATTTCTCCCTCAAAGTAGGCTCTGGGGGCTGCTTTTGCCCTGCAGGTGTCCAGCAGGCCCTCCTCCCCCCACCACCTCCGCCAGTGGTCAGCGTGGCAAGGCAGGGTGGCGCTCTTGTCCTACGGACTCCATGAAGAGGATTCAAACTGGTTTCATTACTCCCACCTCGCTCTGCCACATTGACCTGTAACCAGACGTTCAGGGTCCTGACTGGGCCACTTCTAATTTCCTCCGTCCTCTGTTTGAACTGCCTACCCTTGTGGGCACTAAGGTTCAAAGGACCTTTCTGTGAAGACATCAGATCCTTCTCTTATGCCTCTTCTTATACCGTATTTGATGGCACTGTGGAATCTCATCCAGAGGCCACCCCTAAACAAGGCCCTACCACTCTCAGTGTGGAGCTCAGGCCCAGACTCTGCCCCCTGTTATGCAAGCCCCCCTCACACTGGAACCCACGTGTCACTAAAACATTGGCACCTCACCCCCCTTTATTAGACATGAACCCCCAAGAGAGGCACCATCTTAGACTTCCAACCATCTATTTCCACCCAAAGGGCCTTCGAGAATGAGCTATCCTGTGGCCCGTTGCCTCTCCTCAATAGCAACATTAGTATAAACAAGGCCAGACTCTTCTTAGAAACATATTCTTCAGGTTCAAGCTGTACAAAAAGGGATAACGCGGAAAGGAAAATTCTCTCTGCTCTGTCTTCCCATCCCCCATCAAAGCAAAGACTTCCCTTCTGCTACAGTAGTCACTACCCCACCACAAGTGCAAAAACATGCTTATTTCTTATTTTGGGGTTCACCAGGCTCCAGCTGCTTCTGTTGCTCCCAGTTTGCTGTAACTCCCCCACCACAACAAGTTGTGAGGATTTGGAGATGTTGCTTCATCTGTACTTGCAGGTAAATGTCTTTTCTTACAGCCTCTCCCCACCACCAAGATCCCTCTCTCTGGTGCACTGAGTTTTCAGACCAGTGGGAGTTTATGGCATGAAAGTTTATATTATGACGGGCCTTGCGATGGCTTGCAAGAGTTAAAGAGGAAGTCACAGAGTATCACGCCTGGTGGCCACTCAGGTCATGGGCTCAAGGAGAGGAACAGACTGCAGCTAGTATTTGTTCCTGTGCCACTGTGCGTTCTTCCACCGTCTCTGGTGCCCGGATAGCACTGGGCTGGCTGGGAGCAGGGCTCTGAGGGCTGTGTGTAAAAGGCAGGTCCAACTCCGCCTCTGTTCTCCCTCCCAGGTCACTGCTGTTTGAATGCTGTGGGCCGCTGAGAGTGCTGGCTCCCCTCCCAGCCCTCCCTGATCTCAGACCAGCCAGGGGTCACGGGCGCTCACAGGCAAGCGGTACCTGGAGAATGAGGCAAAACTGGGGTGCCCGATGTCTGACCTGAGTCTCCTTGCTTACCCTCTCATGGTCTGGACCAACCTTCTATCTTCCTCTTGCGTTGTCCTTTAAACCACTGCCCTCCTATTCCTTCCTCGACTCTGCACAGTGGCTGTCATGACCCAGGGTAGGAAACCAAAGGCCTTCAGCCATCCTCACCAGAGGCAGTTTCTCACTGACAGTTCTGTCCTAAGACTTCAACTTGAATTTGCTGAGGCTTCTGCACACAAACCTGTGTAGTCCAATAGGGTCATCACCAGCCACATTTGTGGTTATTTAAATTGAAATGAATTAAAATGAAAAGTTAGTGTTCAATGGCCATGTGACTAATGACCACCATGGTGGACAGAGAGAAATGGAACAGTTTGGTCACAGGAAGTTCCTTTCTAGACTTTCTACCCTGACTCCACTTCTGGTTCCAGACTCCCCTCTGCCATATGTCCATCCCATTATAATGCACAGAAGAAACTACAATTTCTTTTTGTCTAAGCCCCCTCCCTAGTCGAAACTCCAGCCATCTCTGCATAAGGAAAGTCTGTTCAAAGATTTTCCCTAAACCAAAGGACTGCCTCTCCTCCTCTGATTGGAATTGTACCTCTCTGCTGGAGGGCTGAAGCATTGGAGGGGTTTCTCTTTTTCTTTTATTTCCAGAAGGGAGAGGATGGTAAGCAAGCTAACTCCCAGGGGGACAGCAAGACAGTGGCCAAGGAGGAATCTAAGGGTAGATGTGAGTGAGCAGTCCAGAAGATTTGTATGCAGACAGTGATGATCAGAGCTGGGCTGATCAGAACCAGGTTCTTAGGCAAACCGTACGGTCCCATATCTAAGGATTTGCAGACTGAGTGAGGTGGCAGTGAACAGAGAGGCCCGTGATGCCAGTTTGCTCATCTGAAGAAAACTCTGGTTAAACAACCCGCACATTAATGATGAAAACTCTCAAATCTGTGTAACGCCAGAATGTGGGTAAGAGGTCAACCCAGGAGTGGGATACAAGTACATTGAAGAAAAAGGAAGAACATAATGAAGTAAGCACATTTCAGCAAAACTTTACTCCAGGAAAGAATTATTTTAAATAAATCTCATTTTCCTTTTGACTTTCAGCATGAAATGGGAAAGTGACCTTAACAATGCAACAAGAGTTAAAATACATTAAGTGTATGTGTGTTTGTTTAACCAGGAAACAATTCTGATAACTTTCTTATTAAACACTAATAGTAATACTCAGATCATAAAGAATTCATTGTTCTAGTCAAAATGAAAGCAGTGATGGACCCATAGCAAGCAATCGATAAGCACTTGTTGATTGACTGAAAATAAGTCACAAAATATAAATACAAATTAGGAGTCTGTGCCTGTCTGTGCCCATTCTCTCCCTAGACTAATGAGTTGTTTACTTCGCTGGTGACAGCTTCTCCTTAGGGGTTATTAGTACAAAATGGTACTCCGTGAGCCTGGGCATGTGCTAATCAGTGTTAGAGATTAATCTGTATCTCAAGTGGTGGCAGCCACAGAGACAAGATGGCAGGCACAAAGCTTCAATTCTTTTCATTTTACAGTGGGTTTTGGTTTAATTCATCAGTCCCCTAAACAACGAATTCTATGATTGGCATTCCAGTAAGTTGAGGAGAGCGAAACACCTAGGGCAAGTCATGTGTTTAAGGGGCAGAGAAAGGGGCATTTCTGCATTAGGAATTTCAAATTAGACAGACCAGTATAGAAGCAGGAGCTGTGAATACTGGTACTGAATGTGCGTGTTGATCATTTTGCCAATAATAGCAACTACTGCAATGGACATTTATTGTTTTTGCTCCCAAGAGTCCATTTCTACTTCTTCAGATTGAAAGTGACTGCACAGATTGCTTTGGGTGAGGTGATGTTTCTCTACCTAGGGTTAAAGTGAAAGCTTTAGTAGCTATAACAAAAAAAACTCCAAAATGTTTTGTGTCAAACACAATAGAAAGTTATTTCTCTCTCATATAAAAATCCAGAGCCAATAGACAGGCTCTGCTCCACACAGTCACCCAGGGACCTAGGCTAGTGAGGCAGCTCTGCCATCTTCAATGCAGTTTCCAAGGTTAGCCCAGTCTTTGCCATTTCCACCTAGCAGGAAGGAAGGGAGCATGGAGAAGTGCCAGACCTGTAAGTCGCTACTTATCCCTTGGAGTTATATTCCACTGGTGAGAACTTGGTCACCTGATTATACTTGGCTGCAAGGGAGGCTAGTACTTGCAGTTTCTAGCCAGGCCCCATGTGTTCCAGCCATACTCTAGTGACAGGTGAACAGATAATCTAAGCTAATGACATTCTCCCTCAAATACTCTCCTTAAAAGTTCGAACCTTGAGCAAATGGCAAAAAGACTGAAAATGGTTGGAGCTGATTCATCACAGGGACAGCATCTATTATCAATAGAGAGACTCTATTGATTTCTGCCACCTGAACTCCTGGCACTGTCTTAATTCCTACCTGGTTTTTTCGCCTTTCCCTATGACATGACTGTAAGTACTGTCTCTGCTTAAGCTAAGAAATGTTAGTATTCATTACTTGTAAGGAAGATCCAACTAACACAGATATCTCTTAGTAACTGCCTACAGCTTAACTCAACTAAGCTTTCTTTTCTTTTCTTTTTTACAGAGAGAGAATCAGACAGGGACAGACAGACAGAAACGGAGAGATGAGAAGCATCAATCATTAGTTTTTTGTTGCGCATTGATTGTGGCACCTTAGTTGTTCATTGATTGCTTTCTCATACGTGCCTTGACCGCGGGCCTTCAGCAAACTGAGTAACCCCTTGCTCAAGTCAGCAACCTTGGGTCCAAGCTGGTGAGCTTTGCTCAAACCAGATGAGCCCGCGCTCAAGCTGGTGACCTCAGGGTCTCAAACCTGGGTCCTTGGCATACCAGTCCGACGCTCTATCCACTGCGCCACCGCCTGGTCAGGCAACTAAGCTTTCTTGTGCATCTACAGTGTGCCAGACAATGTTCTAGGCACTGGGATACATCAATGAACAAAATATTCAACCCTGGCCTCATTGAGCTGTCCTTCACAGCTACCCCTTCTGATTTCCAGCCAGCAAAAGTCCTGGTTTGTGGGATTCCCCTCTCTCAGATTCTTTGGTGCCGTTCGGACTGAAACTCCAGGTTGGACAGACCCAGCAATATTCCTACAAGGGCGAGTGTGCAGAGTGGAGATGATCAATGCCATTTGTGCTTTCTGTGGGATTTCTCACTTTGTTTTTATGTTTGCAACATGTGAATTAATTGCCACTGCATTTTTGACTGTCACTCTGCAGCTCTGACACCTCCACCAGTTATAAGTAATTTTGGTGACAGGTTGGAATTTGCATAGTAGTTGGCATCAGTGTACTGTTTGGCCTTAAACCCAAATGAGAATCCATCTCCCTCCAGGCCATTATTAGGGATACCCAATACCAACAAGCACATTCAAAAGCAGATGCCTTCATTAAGGTCTTCCTTTTACCTCATTGTCATGCAAATAGCCTGAATCAAGCAGAGCAAAAAGTGCTAGAAAGGTGATGGTGAGCATCTTAAATAAGTGACAAATCAATGTTCAGGACATCCTTTGATTAGCTGGGAGTTACAGCAAAATGCTACAAGCTGCGGCCAATGAGAACTTGCTGACACCAAATTATCTTTGAATACCCTCCAGAAATGTAAGAAACTCCCTCTCGCTACTTATGTCAGTCCTTTGTGGGTTATTATTATTATTTTATTTATTTATTTTACTTCCTACTTTTCCTTGGGGAGTGGAGGTGGGACAGGAGAAGAGGTGGGGCATGAACGGAGATGTTAGCTGCAAACATTCAAGCTAATGAGCCGAGCGCGGGACCACGGTGCGGGCGGCTGGGCTGCGTGGGAGCGGGCGGACCCGTGCTCTTCATAATAGCAGCCTAACTGGTTTCAACCCTAAAGATATGTGATGGAAAGATGGCATGAATAATTCAGTGAGCACGAGGTCCTGAACCCACATTTTCTCTCATAAAGGGGAAAGCCGGGAAGTTTCAAGCCTATCAGAGCTAAATCTCTCTCTTAGAGCTTCGTTACTAAGAGCTGTGTAGGTGTGGAATGCCTTATTACCATGTAATTTTGTTGGGAGTTGACTTCCAAGTACCTGCTTTACTTTATATTCACATACACACAAAAAAGATCAAAATGCATTTTATTTCCTAACAATAGCCAATTTGACTATAATTATTGTCAAATACGGAATTTTAAGGCGTAGCGCCCGAGTGACCCCCCCACGTCGCTCCCCTCCGTACAAGAATATCTTATTTATTGTTTTCCCCATAATAAACTTTGAGATAAACAACAGAAAAAGTAATTTTTTTTTTTTTTTGGACAATGCTGAACCTTTTGAATTGAGCAAATCACACAGTTGAACACAGAGCGCAGTCCTGTGTGGTAAGTGGTATCCATGGCAACCAATAGATTTTTATGCTAAGTCTG
Organism: Saccopteryx leptura; assembly: GCF_036850995.1. Classification (NCBI taxonomy): domain Eukaryota; kingdom Metazoa; phylum Chordata; class Mammalia; order Chiroptera; family Emballonuridae; genus Saccopteryx; species Saccopteryx leptura. The sequence continues at coordinate 219,767,701 of NC_089503.1, read as the reverse complement.
GCCTTTAAAAACATTTCACGTTTACCACTGAGAAAAAGATGGCCTTGATTTAAAAATGATACAACAAGTACCTCAAATGGGCATGCTTTCTGCTCCGGGCCGCAAACACAATTAGGAGGCACTCCTTGGCCTCAACAGTAGTATCCATGTCCTCCCGAGAAGCGTCACCACCGGCCTGAAGAACAGAAAGAGGTCCCACGTTTTGTATTCTATTGTAGGGGTTGAGGCAGTTTGTTTTTTGCTTGTTCTCCTTGTATTTAACACCAGGAGTAAAAAAAGAAAAAGAAAAAAAAGAGTAAATATAGCACGTTGGCCTCTTATCTTAGTCTGTGATCATGGTGACAGTGACAATATTATGGCCTGCTTATCTTGGGAGCAGCTCCAATCACACCCGCTTATTATAACTTGAAATAATGGATGGAGAAATACCTACCATTCCAGTCTCAGACTGAGCACTCCAAATTAGTTTTCGTTCACATTTAGAAAGTTGGGTACCGAAAATGGAATGCAGTTGTGGAAAAGAGAGGATGTTGCCTTAATGATGTACTTGAATGAAACAAGAAAGGGGCTTGCCCTTTCTTTTGTAGAAAAAGGAAAAGAGAGAGAGATTTGATCAACAAGGCATTAGAGGAAGGAAGCACAATTAATGTCTTTGAGAGGAGTTTGTTTTGCTGAGCTGTCTGTAAGTGCTTTGACGGCTTCCTTAAAATGGCATTTCTGTTTCCTTTTGTGAGATGGGTTGTCCTTTACTCTTCAAAATGGGATTCTCTTGGCCATATCAAGAGTTAGAGAAGCCTCAATATGTCTCCTCTGAAGGTATTTTCAGCTAGGAGTGGCTTTTGCAATGGACTGGTGTTATGAGCTGAATTGGGTTACCCCGCAAAATTCACATGTTGAAGCCCTAACCTCCAGAACCTCAAAATGTGCCTTTATTTGGAGATAGGGCCTTTAAATAAGTCATTAAGTTAAAATGAGGTTGTAGTGTGGGTCCTATTCCAAACTGACTGGTGTCCTTTTTGAAGAGGAAATTTGGGCGCACAGGGAGACACTGGGGTGTGTGTACACAGAGGGCAGGGCTGGCGAACACACAGTGACAAGGTGGTCCTCTGCAACCCAAGGGGAGAGGCCTCAGAAGAAACCAGACCTACTAACACCTTCACCTGGGGCTTTCCAGCCTCTGGGACTGTGAGAAAACTGATTTCTACTGTGCAAGACACCCAGCCCGTGGGATTTTGTTATGGCAGCCCAAGCACGCTCATAGTACAGAGGTGGAGGTGGGGTGTGCATTGACCAAAAGACAGCTCCTCAGAAGGTGAGCTAATCAGTACACTGGGGAAGAAGGTCAGGGCTGAAGAAAGCAGCAGCCATACCTTCCCTCAGTGGGTTCATCTGCGGGGGCGGGGGGGGGGGGGGATGTATTTCATAAATACCCCTCCTCTGACTCACCCATTCATATTTGTCAGCAGCAAACAGAACAGCTTCGTGACACCTCACTCTTGGCTTTAATGAGTCAAGGATAATTTCTGAGTCATCAACATTTCATAAAGACAAAAGCTTCCACTTCCTTCGTACTGCCAAACCTCCAAGGAACGACGCAGACCCAGGCCAGAAAGGAGAGTTGAGGTGGAAGGCTGCATGTTGTTCCTGACACTCATAAGCTTCGCTCCACTCGGAGGCCTCAGGCTCAGGACCACGCATCAGCCACCCGCCCAAAGGCACGGCCATTCATCTTGCTGAGATGATTTTCTCCTTTCAGTCTGCAGAGAGCTCCGCGCTGTCTTTGGCCAAGGAAAGTATGTTGACTGTTTCACACACTGAGACATAAATCACTCTCTCCAGGCCTTGTTAACTTTTACTTATAAACTCTTTTAATGTAAAACTGTCAGGACCCTTTGAAAATAATGGGTGGTGACAGGTTTAGGATTAAAATCTTCTCAGGTAGTTAGGGTGGTAAGTTAGGTTATAAATTACTTTTAAAGAGCAGAGGCATGAACTATGAGCTTCATATGCTCACTCCAAATGGACACCGATGAGGCAGCTGAGACAACTATCTGCTAGTAATTCATCTTAATTATTTGTCAGCAAAACCATCGTAATAAGAGATGTCTTTCATTTTGATTAAAATGACCCTTGGTAATCTCTAAAAGGTTTTGTCTGACTAGCACCACTGAAAGGGAGAATTTGAGTCTTCTGTGGTTTGGGACTTTATGTCTCAAGCAAGGAGGTTGAATCAGGGAAAAAAATATACCAATGGATATAAAGATATAGCTCAAGTCTCCAATTATAAATGCACCCATAATTCTCTCAGATGAGCTCATTTGCTTTAGTGCCAGGGTATCAGTGGGCTCATAATTTCTCTCAAAACTTCTTTTCTCAGGGCTCAGTGGACAGGGATGGTTATTTACTGACGGGGAGGTGAGGCTTTGAGGGAGAACCATAGAAGCAACCTACAGAAAAGGCATGGATTTTATAATATGGACGTTCAGTGGGTAGGCAAAACAAGCAGCAACAATCTCCAGCTGTAGAGAAACAGTCTTCTCAGGGGACTAAACAGAATGGATAGCTATAAAGGGAATTAGATTTGAATGGGAATCTGGGCAAGAACCAGGTTGAATAGTGAGTGGGGGAGAGGAGCAGACCCACATGCTTTACAACTGAGGAGTTCATTAATCCTGTCCCTCTAGACAAGAACTTCTCAGTGCTCCCGAACACATAGATACACCTTAAGAAGTCAGACAATCAGAATCTTTTAGGCATTTATTCATTCAATGAGCAGTTATTGCATGCCTATTGTGTGCCAACACTATTCCAGGTCCTCCTGGGATACTTCTGTGAACAAAACCTACAAAAACTTATCTCCTCACGGAAATTACACATTCTAGGGGGATCCACCTCAGGCCTCACCCATCAAATGGGACTAAAGGCTACTTATGTGGTTTGTTACTTGAGACAAGAGCTACCTGGGAAGAGTAGCCTCAGACAGCTGAGAAAATACTTATCAGGGACTGAGATGGAGGGGTTAGCTGCCTCTGAGCCACACATCCTCTTCTGGCCAACGCTCCTGGGTGCCAAAGCCCTTCTGCATCTTGGAGAAGCTCTACAATTCAACAGCAATTCAATAAGATGTTTCTGACTCTTAAAACATGTAACTATAGCTACAGACAAACTGAATTACAGGGTTTCAGAGAACCATCTGCCAGAGTTTAATTTGCTTCTAAGGACTGAGAGAATTATAAATCATGCAATAGCACATCTAGGAACATTCTTTTCTCCATATTTACGACTTAAAGAACAAAAAATCGAATATAGTAGCATCATATTACCTTACCATTCTTTTGTTGGTTAATTCTTTGTCCAGAATGTCTCATTGATGGACAGAAATGGACAGAAACAAAATGAAATCTCACCAATATGATGTACAGTTTTGCTAGCGTGATACACTGGATACAGATATAATGCATTTTGGAATACTTTTCCATCGTATTTTTCTATTAAATTCATAAGACTATGTCTATGTCACTCCAAAGAGTCATTAGCAGACTCCCAGACTCCCACTTGATGACTCTGTAGCATGAATATCTAAGGCCCATTGGTGAAATTATACAGGAAAGACAAGTCTTCCATGCCACTGTTATCAGGAAATGCAGTTAAGGTTGTATCTCTAACAATTAAATCCTCCATTTAGCAAACATTTGTTGAGTGCCTGCATTGTACTAAGCCTAATTTCCCTCCAGGAGATTCCAATCTGGTGGAGGAGAAACACATGAACACAGAAATTCCATAAAATAGGATAGGCTACAAAGAAGTGTATTTCAAGAAACCAAGGATGGCATGTGGTTCCCAGAGGAAAGAATGCTTGTACTTCCTTGAGGACTTCCCAGCAACTACAAAAATCATGTGTAAAAGTCAGAGAGGAAAAAAGTGCATGGGACATGCTGGTAATAGCAAGCACCTCAGCAAGGCTGGAACCCGAGGCTTCGTTTATATGACAGTGTGATGAACAATGAAGCTGGAAATATGGACCCAATAAACATGGTGTATCTTTTCAACTCTACTAAGGGGTTTGGACTTGATCTTAAAGATAACAGACTTTGGGCCTGACCTGTGGTGGTGTAGTGGATAAAGCATCAACCTGGAAATGCTGAGGTTGCCGGTTCAAAACCCTGGGCTTTGCCTGGTCAAGGTACATATGGGAGTTGATGCTTTCAGCTCTTCCCCTCTCCTCTCTCTCTCTCTCTCTCTCTCTCTCTCTCACCTCTCTCTCTCCCTCTCTCTCCCCCCCTCTAAAATGAATAAATAAAATCTTTAAAAAAAAAAGATAACAGACTTTGAAGGAAAGTTACTTTTTCCTGATTCACCCACACTTGCTCACTTTATTCTCTCTAAAATAATGGGATTCCAAGATGGCGCAGTCTGTGTCTATGACCCAAGAGGAAGCTAATGTATTCATCTGAGGATTGAGCCTTGTCCTCAAATTCATGAATCCTTTCCTTTAGCAGTTGCTTTGACTTTCCCAGTGATCTAGGAAAGAACAGATCTTATCAGGTAAAAGGGGTCAAATGAGACACTGGTCCCAAGTTACAAGCTTGAAATCTAAAGTCTGGGAAGGGCACATCAGTATCTTCCTGATCCCAGAGACCTGAGATCCCAGCATGTAGGGCCCATGGACCCAGACTTTATCTCGTAGGAAAGTCCCTAGACCATACAGGATAACTCACAACATAGAAGCTCGGGATGAGAAAGGGGGCTGACTGCCAACTAATACACTCTGTTTTTGTATTTCTCTCTGCCCCTTGGCACTTGAAGAAAAAGTCACATACAGCATATTGTCCAGGAAATATTTTTCTTTAGATCTTGTCCAAACTGCTTTCAGATGTGATGAAATGGCATTCTGCCTTATTTAACAAGCCTGGAAATGAGGAGTAAATGAATCGATATGGAGTATTTTGGAGCCATTTCTTTCATAGCCTGGGTAGGATGACATTTAGGAAATCAAACTTACCTTTCCATGTGTAGAAGATTGGAATCAGTTGACTGAACATTTCTACTTGGACTCCCATAGTTTTACCTCAAGCACCCATCAGTTGCTCTGGGCACTTTAAGTTTTCTTTTAACTGCCATTGCTGACTTCTGCTATGGTGAAAGTCAACTAACACTTTTGTGGACAGAGGGGGTATCAGTGCATTGAAAAGAGCCCTGTCAATTCTCCCAACCATTCTGGGCTCTGGCAGTGTCTTGATTTGTAGGGTGGGACATAGCACTTAACCTTTGTGTCTCCAAAAGCAAATGATGAATTCTGTCCCATTTACACTGTTTATTAACAGATGGGAGTTGCAGATGATTAACTGCTTTGTTCCCTCATTTCTTTGACCTTAAGATGCCTGCCTCGCCAGGGGTTGCTATGCAGAGATGGGTGGCATGCAGAGCCTCAGAGGAGGGGGGCAGTCACATGCTCAGTGAGGATAATAATGATGACGACACTCACTTGACTTCTCAGCAAATGCCAAACTCCCTGCAGGATGACACATGTGGAAGGTGAGCCGTGTCTAATGTGGAGTGCTGGAGGAAGCTGTGGAAAGTGGGAGAGGAAAGTGAGGGTTTACCAAAGCGGAACACACCCTGCTTTACTTCCACAAAGCCACTGACAGTAACTGCATTGGTTCAAAACCAAACGGCAGGTCAGATTTTCAATGAATTTCTAGAGATTAAATCAGCCAAATGCTATTGACACTTGGCCACTGAGCCCAATGGGGATTCTTTGACCTGGTACAAACACTCATCATCAATATCTTGGCAGTTGAAGAGAAAAGCAATGAAGTCATGGAGAGTCTAGCTCTCTGTTTTCCATTCAATTTAGGAATCAGTTTGTCAGGTTGTTCCCAAAGTCTTCTATGTAGTAGCCAAGGGCTTTACCTCCCACCCCCACCCATGCCTTATAGGATGAACTACAAGTCTCTGCATTTGCATGTATCTCTGAATCCATGTGAAATTATAGAGAAAGACTTAGGACTTTCTCTAAACCAACATTTTCTAAAATGTGTTGTATGGAATACTGGCTCTCTAGGTGCTCTTCAAATTAGAATTCCTAGATTAAGTAAGTTTAGGAAATGCTTTCACAAATGATCTCCTGAGTGCTGGGGGTAGAGTGCTGAGCGAGTCCCCCAGTGCCTGAACTCTGACGGACTGCACGGCGTGAAGCAAGGTCAGAGAAAAGGCAGATGGGTCATGTAAGGTCTTGTTGGCCACGGTAAAGACTTAGGCTTTCATTCTGGTTAGAACAGGCAGTTTTTAGAAGATTTAAGCAGCTTTTATTCAATACATAGAGGAATATTAAAATCTCTGGGAACCTCTGAGAGGAAAAAATAGGCAAAGCTTTGTTTAACCCAGTTATTCCAATTTATTTGACTTTGAATACCTAGTAACAGATTGGGAAACACAATTTTGAACTTAAGGATTCCTTTGACTTATTTTTGTGTTCTTGCTCATTACATCCCTCTAACCCGAGGACGCTGCTCCCCAGGCCAGAGCTCGCACTGAGCAGTTGTTCCAGTTTTGAACCCTGCCTCTTCCATGACTCTCCCACTCCACTCCTCTTCTGTTCTCAAATGTTGCATTATTGTTATTTCAATACATTTGTTTCTTCTCTTATATTAGTGAGGATAAGTTAGCTGCTATAATTAAGAGACCTAGACAATGTATACTAGCTCACATACCATAGAAATGTATTTCTTGTTGATGTGATAATTGTACAGGGCAGGTGAATAAGTCAGAAGGTATCCTTTCTCTACACAGTCATTCAGGGAGCCAGGCTGATGGAAGCATTGCCATTTCCAACACATGGTTTTCCAGGTTGCCCTGAAGCTCATCTTTATTCTACCCGGACAGGGGTATGAAGAAGTGAACATATGCACATGTATGGTGGGCAGGGGATTTATGGGCCAGGGCAGGAAGGTATCCAACACTCCTCACCTTTAGAACTAGAAAGAGTCACATGGCTCCACCTAGGAGCAAGGAAGTTAGGAACTGCCATCCCTGGGGGCGGAGCTACCTCCAAATGGAATCCTACACTCTGGAAAGGTTGCATGGAGCCTGTTGGATAGCTACCCATTTCTGATGTACACCTACTATACTACCAGCTCTTTGAGGGAGGCATAAGTTTTCATGAATTCATCTTTGTTGGTTTCATAAATATATTATGGTGCTGGCATAAAACAGATGTCCAATAAATGCTGGTTGAAATAAGTAGCAGTGCATCAAAAACTTAAATATCTCAACCAGAAGGATGCAAAGAGTTTAAGCCACCATAAAAAAAAAAAAAAAAAAAAAGCAGAAAAAGGCAGCTGTCATGGTATTTCAGTTCCAAAAAGATAAACATTTGCAGAGAAAGTGGTCAGATTTGAAGTTTCATTTCTCCCAAGATAGATATAAAGGAGGCCTTAAGCAAAGCAGAGGTGCATTTAAAGGTAGGGATGAGAGTTTTTTAGAGGCTTGTTTGCAAGGAAAGAGAAGCGTTTTCTCTATTTCTTCATTGTGTTTTTGGCCTGGAACCTCACAAAGCAGCCTGAATGCTGTCAGACATCTTCTGGGTCATAAATCACACAGTGGCATGGTTAGCACTAAATCAATACAGTTTCTAATTTTTGAAAAAGTGGGAAGGTGCTTATGTAACCATGCTGGGGAGAGGGAGGGCCACTGGCAGCTCGCCTTGTTTATCCGGAATCGGATTCACGCTTGGAGGCCTCTTCACTCCTGGAAAGCCTTTTGTTCTGATAGCTCTGGAGAAAATGCTGAAATCTGCAGTCCTTGGACACCCAATTTCCCCATATTATCTTGTGGTAACTGTAGTTCATTTTGCAATTGGAACTGACAGCAGAAAGGGGTTTACACTGTTGCACGTTGGAGCACTGCTAACATTTACCCTTCTGTAGGAGTAAGAAGAGGTGGGAGCTAGAACAGAAGGAACATTTATCATCTGGTACACCTGCCCTCTCAAATACGATGCTCGTACCTCTTCCGAGAAATTAAACATTTGGGGTGCTTTATTTGGTATGAACCAGAAGTTTTCCATTTCTCACCCTTAACACCCCCACACTATGTCTTAAAGCGAAGAACATCTGAGCAGAAACACAGCCTGTTCTCTAGTCCTCTAAGCTTCTCTGTCTACCCTATTTATTCTCCACATCCAAAGGCAGCCGGGGTCCCTGTGCTTTCTTTATGGGAACGGTGGGGCGAAAGTGTGTTTTTTCTTTTCAGCAAAACCAAGGTGGGGAGAGGCCCCAGCAGTTTAATACTTCAGATACATGATCCGTTGAACTAGTCCAGTAAATTTCAACAGGACTAGATATCAAAACTGCCCTTCATGGACCAGGGAGAGTTAAGTGGGAGAGAGATAAAAATGTATGACATAAATGATCAGAGCAATAAAACTCACTGCTCAATTAGTCACTTGGAGAGGCGGGATGTGGAGGGAGTTGGTGGTTGAGGAAAAGTGTGCATTTGCACTGCAGGAATCCTATTTGTTTCCGTGTCAACCTAACCTGCTTGGCTCGGTTGCAGGATTCAGGCTGGTTGTTAATTTTTTAGGAGGTCCACTTACCTCATTCCACCACCCCTACTGTTATTTTAAAACTTTGCCCAGTTAAACGAAGGATATCCATCATCCTATGCAAATCATGATTCTGTTTTCATGGCAATAGGGCAAAACACAGCATTACATCTACTCCCACCTTTGTGAGTAATTTGGATTTCTTAAAATTTGCCCAGTCTACCATTATAGGATACCCAGAAAGCAAAAACCCTTCAAGATCCATTTGGCAACTGCGAGAAACTTATATGAATATATGTTTTTATAGGCTTAACGGCCTATCAGCATGTTCTGATATTAGGCATTTCTGACAGCCGCTCCTGGCCTGACCCTGGAGGGTGTTCTAGGAAATCCAGAACTAGGGCAGAATTAGTTCTGCCCCAGAAAATCTGGCCTGTCATCGCAAAGGAGCAATTTATATTTGGAGGAATGGCTATATGCTAATAACCACTTTAGAATTTTTCCAATCTGGTCTAAATTAGCCCTAGTACTGCCAAGGTCTAGCTACCTAATGAGAACAATTATTTCTGGATTTCAATTAAATTGAATTGAAGAAATATTTTATTTGTTTTTATTTGCAATTTTTTCATTATAAAAGTAATATAGCCACATTATAAGAGAATATGAAAAATATCCTGGAAAAAGAAAAGACTCCCATAATAATCACTGCGCTCAAAGGACTACTGCATCACTCTTTGTGGAACTGAAGGGTTGTTATGGACAGCCGCCGTGGTGATGCAGTGTGGTGCGACACACCGCTCCAGCAACAAAAGCAGAGGCTAGGCAGGACCCCCCCCCCCCCCCGCATGTATACTCAAGTAATGGAATGGGCAGTGTGTGACAGAGTCCAAATGACTGGTGTGGGATGTTAGAGGAAAGGACTGAATCAGGGTTAGCAGTCAGGGAGGGCTCCACCAGAGCCATGGGAAACGAGTCGCAGTATGTTCGACGTTAAGTGATGGACAGACATGAGAGAGGGCGAGGCTGCTAGATGAGCAGGGGGGTGGGGACGAGGGGATGGTAGAGTCGGGAGAGAACTCAGAGGTGAATCTAGCATGCTTATAAGAAAGAAATTTTTAGCTGTAGGATTTAAATGGGGGGAAGTTAGATACACAGTTTGGTAGAAAGTATAAGCCCTTGTAGAGTAGCCTAAAATGTACTTGCAAGAAGGATGATCTGGTCTGTCAGCACAGTGTCCGTCACATAGTAGGTAGGCACCTAGTAAATTGTTATCGATTATTCACTGACGGACTCTACTCACCCACACCATGCCTGGATTAGAGAAATGCTCCATCAGTATTTTTTTGACTAAGTAATTTAATGAAAGGGTGGGGTCAAATTATAGGTTTTGCAAGTGTTCTTTAAGACATGCAAGAATCTCCAAATTTAAAGGTAAGGAGAGACTTACTGTTGTACTTTTGAGCTAGGGCTGAGGGAGGGCAGAAGGAGACGAGCAGTCTGAAAAGGTGGGTGTGGCAGCAGAGCGCATAAGGAACTGGAGAGGGAGGTGGCAGAGGTGGCAGAGGGGACAGCTGTTAGGAAATTGCTATCATAATCGAGGAGAAGATGGGATGAGAGGCTGGAGGGAAGGAGAGACAAAGGAAAAGGAAAAAGGATGGAGAAAGATGGGTGAGGAAGAAGAGGCCTGAAGAATAAGTAGGTATTGGGTGAGAATGATCTGGAAGAAGGCAAAGTCCAAGATCTCTTAAGAGCCTTGAACTTGGAAATCTGAGGGTATCAATGTGGGAAAATGGACCATCAGAAGTGATTTCTCTTGGCAAGGGAACTCCCTGGGTTCACAGTGACATGGGACATTGAGACCAGAACGCCGGGCCACGGGACAGCAACTAGCTTGGTTTCAGTGGCACTCTCTAGTCTAGACCAATGGTCTTCAAACATGTTTTCATCATACATCCTTGTTGACAAAAATGTTTTGCCATCATTTATTATTAAATTATACACATATAATATTACCTTATTTGTTTAGTAAATTACAAGCTATACATAAAAATTGAAATTAAAAATAGGATAAAGATGAAAGTGATAGTATATATTTTTAAATATTTTGCTAATTTGATGATATTCTTTTAAATAATTTTCAAATGTTTTGGTTAGCCTTTGACAGACCTTAATATATAATATGTTTTTTAAACCTTAAATTGACTGGTGGAAAGCTTGTATCTGGAGTGTGTCAGTTCCACTCTTTTCTTACTGTTGGCCTGTGCTTGTCTCATTATAAGAGAGAGAAGGGGATTTTGAAAGGAGAGCAGTTCTTCCCTTGGAAGCGGAAGGAAGGCCGAGAGGACGGTCAAGGCTGAGGGCTTCCATGGGCCGGTCCAGTCTTTGGGCAGGAAGGTGGGAGGCTCACCACTGGGCTCCCTTGGGGGGTGGGAGGAGGGTGGGGCTGGAGGAGAGACCACAGGGTTTGCAACACTTGCCCATGCTCCCAGTGTTTACTAGAGAATCAATGAGGGGCCATGGATGTTTAAGATGTTGCTTACGTAGAAAGGCATTGCTTATGTAGAGTTTACATAGAGCCCCGCCTAAAGTTTGATTTCTCCACAAGAAAGCTACAAAGAGCTGGAAAGTGTTCCGAGAAGAACTAAAATGATCAAGGTAATGTAATTTTGGTGGGAGGAGAAGCTGAAATGATTGGGGCTCTTCAGCACTAAGGCTGCTCATGATGTGATCAAAGGGTTTCTATTCAGGGGACAGAGGGACGGGATACAGTCTGGTTCTCTGAAACTTGCAAACCCATATAAAGGAGCCATCCTGAAACCTGAAAGAGGCAGATTAAAGATAAAGAACCAAAGGACTATAGCAGGTTCATTATTGCCATGGAGTGTGGCATAAGTGTGACTATCAATAGAGCAGGAAACTGACTGCTGAGATTGGATTTTCAAAGATTTGTACAGACATTAAATGTAAATAAACCAGGATTTTGCATGGTCAAAGGCAGTGTGAAAAAAGACTGTTCTTGAGACAGAGAGACTTGGTTTTAAACTCTCTTATTACTGTGTTCTATTGTTCATTCAACAAGTATTTATTGAACACCTACTATGTACCAGGCCTGAGCTACACAGCAGGTTCTAGAAGCAAATGAGACATGCATGGTCCATGCTCGCACAGAGTTTACAGTCTAGTGGGGAAGGCAGATATTAAATACATGATTGCATGTATAATTATTTAAATTGCCGTGTTGATAAGTGCCTCCAAGGACAGGCCCAAGGCGCTGTGAGAGTGCCCAGAAAGGCCCGATTAATCATGGTGGGGAAGAGGGTTTCCTCCAAGGAGTGGTATTTGCAGTTTACAGGATCAATAAGAATTGGCAAGTGACGAGGGTGGAGAGTTCTAGGCAGAAGTGAAGGGTCTGAGTCCAACAAGTTCTTTACCCCACTGAGCCTGAGTCTCTTCATCTGCGGTGCATGCTAGTGGTGGCCCACCCCAGGCTGCGACACGCCTTCCCCACCGGCTTTGAGGGTTGGCTGCTAATAGCTCAGAGCTACCCCTTTGAAGAACATCCCCTCTGCCAGCAGAGCCTCATCACTTGGACGTACGTGGAAGGTTATGATACCCTCGTCCTACCCTGCTCTGTGCAGCAGGGAGGGGTGTGTGCAGCACACAGCAAGGACTGCGGTACAGGTTACAGAAGGCCAGCCCCTTCCCTGATGCTGTCCGTCATGCTCCAGAGCCTGTGGGATCTGGCTGAGCTCGGCTCCAACCGATCCCATGTCTTTGGTTCACTTCTTCTCCTGCCTCATGGGGAGGCCCCCTCCTCCTCACGGGTCCCTCTCCTGACAGTGCTCCCTCCTCCATAACAGCTCACCCAGGAATCTCCCCTCAGGCTCTGCTCCTGGGGAGCCACCCAGGACGGTTACCTCAAATGAAAGGATGGGTGTAAAGCACTTGATCTGCACACCGATGGCTGGCTGTGCCGTGAAGAGAACAGGGCTGGAAGCCCATGGCACTGGCCCTGGGGGGGCAGCCCGCGCCTCCTGTCATCCAGACGCCTGGACACCTCATTCTGCGCGAGAATTCTAACCATCCATTGTCTAATTTGGCTCTTAAAGCAGCCCCTTAGTTCGGAGGGAGCAGGGATTCTCCTGTGCTTCATGGTCCAGATGAGGAAGGCCAGCCTCGACCAGGGGACATGACTTGCTGAAGCTTATCCATCAGAATCATCAGAACTCAGATCTGTGGCCTGGTCACTGGGCTCTTTCACCTCCACATAGTCACCCACCCTCTGTTGATTGGCACCCCCAGAAAGTCCCAGCACGGAACAAGATGGAGGCTTTGCCTGACTTGATGTGGCATTTTTATGCTTTTGAGGATTTGCTGTTGTGATCACTGCTAGGTTGACCTTGAGGGCAAGCTGTTGATCATGGGAATGGACAAACCACTTTTCAGAACATGTATCTGTGTTTTTCTTTTTTCAAAGTAAATGAGATGTGCTGGCTTCCTTTTACCTGTGAGATTTCCCCCCCTTCTTCAAATACAAAAGACAGAAAATCTTTTAGGCTTCAGCTAGTGCATAAAAGTCTAAAGGGGGAAGTAAATGAAATGGTTTGGGCATCGTCTCAGGGAATTTAGAGGTCTTAAGTGTGGCCTCTCGGGGCAAGTTTGCTGCCCGATTCCAGATTCCCGCCCCCTCACCCCATCCTCCAGTCTCCTGTGAGCTTTGAATAGGAGGGCAGAGTAACCTTGCAAGTAACCTGTCTGGTCCTGGCCCATTCTATAGGCAGAATAAAGGATGCTTTGGCATTTGTGTGATAGCCTCTGGGTTTTTCTTTCCCTGACTCCGAGTGCATGGAAACAGGACTTTCATTTCTCGAGAGTTAATTTCCTTCAGCAGCTTATTCTCCATCTGAAGTCACAATCCTCTTTGGGGAAGCAATTGGTTATTGTATAAAGGATTTTGCAGTTACATACTAAGGATTATGACTCTATTTGGTGAGTAAGAAGTAGTGTCGGGAGAACTCTTAAGTACCGAATACCCTGTTTTGATGAAAATGTTCCCTCTGAAGACAACTAAGAGAAGTAAAATCTCTGAAGTCGTTTTAGGTGGGAAACTTGTTAATGAGTCCTTTATCCAAATGTGGTTTATTATGTCGTTGGTTGAGCATTGCCATGTATGTCTGCCCTGTGAACTGGGGCACTCTGGTGTAATTGAGCTGTAATGGTTTCATGCAACCCTGTTCCCTTTCTTTTTTATCACATCCTTCTTGCCATAAACATAACCCCTGCCCTGTTTACCTCAGAAGTGACAGTGAAGAGCAAATGACAAAAGGTGCTTTGCCAGAATACACTATACACCTGCAAGGAGCTCTTATCATCATGTGCAGCCACCCCTCCCCTGCCACACACACACAAGACAGAAAGTCCACAGCCTGAGTCGTTTCCGACAGTCCTGAGTGCGGGCATCTTACCGTGGTTCTGCACAGGCACTGTTTCATTTTAACATATTTGCAAAGCTGGCCGAAATAACTCTCATGCAATATTAACTTACAAAATTTAACCCAGGATGCAAAGAGGTGGGAAAATTGCAAATTGCATAATGTTGCTCATTCAGTGTCTTTCACAACTGTTTAATTTTTCATGGAAGCTGTAGATTTGCAACCAGAGCACGCTGGCCAACAATTCAGAACATCAACTTGAGCATCACGTGACTGTTTAGACTCCATACTTGGGCTTTACAAGCTCTACGTGCAACTTTACTTGGGGGAGGGAGATACGTTCTTCCTGGTAGCTCCCTGAATTAATACCCTCTGCAAACTAGTGTGTCCTCGTCCCAGAGAACCCCCTTTTTATGGCTCACCACAGACAAAAGACACTTTGATTATCCTATTTGCTTTGGTTTAGAAATACATTCTAAGGAGAAGAACTCCACCTCCACCCTGCAACGTGTGACTGCACCAGACCAGATAAGCTGCACCGGACCAGATAACCAATAATGGGATGGACCCTGAAGTATCTGTCACTCCTACTTAGGCCCATTTGCTATGGAACATAATCATATTTTCATGAGGGGAACAGGTGCACTGTTGTGCTCTCAGTAAAAAGCTTTATATTTTATCTGCATTAAAGTGAATGTTCAACTATTTCGAGCTCCTGTTGGTTCCCATGTGTCATTTTTCAAAGCCAGTAGCGAGAGCCTATTTATCCGAAAACCCATGTACAGTGCCCAAATGGCCATATTTTTCCTGCACAGTGACAAGTGGTGTTCTTAACGATGATTCTGAGGACCAGGCGCAATCCTGTGTGTGTGGAACCATCCAGGACTAAATCATGCTCACCGCAGGCTTCAGGGAAAGTTTGTGATTTTGTTACAATTCATTGCAAAAACAAATAACCTTAGTTAATATATAAGTAACTCTGGGTTAGAGAAAACATTAACCAGCCATCCGATTATCCCATTGTCAAATAGGGGAAAAAATGACTGGCATTGTTCAACTATAGAGGCTGGGAGAGCCACTATTAAAACGAATCGCTGAAGAACTGAGAAGTTTGGCTTTTAATGGATACATTTATGATGAATTCCCAGTCCCACTCACATCTTAAGGCAACGTAGATTCACACAGACACACAGCCTTTTTCGAGCGTATACATCATGGCCACTGGACAGAAGTGAATTTGCCACTTGCTGGAAGGAGAGAGACAAGAGGTGGCTTAGGTCACAACTCTGGTAAAACAAAAGAAAACAAAGCAGGAGTCACATTTTTATGAGGCTTTATCCACAACCTAGGGGAGTAAACCAAGTCTGTCCTCTTTATAGAAATTCTGTTTATTTATTGGATAGTTCTAAAAGCTGGTCTCTCTGGAGTCCTCACTGTCCTGTGGACAGGTCCAAATGGCAGCCAGGACCCTTGGGCCTAAGATGACTCACATCTTTGGAGCACCTGGTAGTTCAGTAGACATCCAGGTTGGCTATATAACAGGATATATCTGTTGGCTTTCAGTAACCATAGAATTCTGGTTTAGTGCATGAACTTTGGTGTTAGCCGTACCAGATTTAGATCTCCTTTATCCCATTTACTAGCTGTTAAGTTACTATTGTCAAATTGGGTAAATGCGCTAAACCTCCATTTTTCTCAGCACAACAATGATGATCATGCTACCAATAAAATGTGCTCACAGAGCTGCCATGAATTAAAGGAGACAGTGCCTGGCTCGTAGTAAGTGAGTCAAGAGAGACTAGGGTGAAAAAAAGGTGAAGGAGTAAGCCAAAAAAACCCAACTCATAGACACTGACAGTAGTAAGATTACAAGAGGGAAGGGGGCGTGGGGGGGAGTAGAAGAAGGTAAATGGGGAATAAATGGTGTTGCAAAGAGACTTAACTTGGAGTAGTGAACACACAATACAATATACAGAACATGTATTATATAGAATTGTATACCTGAAACCTATATAATTTTATTAACCAATATTACTCCAATAAATTCAATAAAAACATTTTTTTTAAAGGAGTGACTATTATTCTTATCTGGCAACCTTCCACAATCATACATATACAGGGTGGGGCAAAAGTAGTTTACAGTTATTTGTATGGAAAATAATACAATAATTAATAAATAGTAATATAAGAATAAACTCACTACTTCCAACTCTACACCTACTTTTGCCCCACCCTGTGTATATACACGCAGACTCCTGTTATCTTTATCGATTTAATAACCTAAAATTATTTTCTCCCTCATCACTATAATAGCGATCATTATTGCAATTAGTATTTGTTCATGACACCTCACATTATTATAATTATTATTTTAATCCTGTTCTCACAAATGTCATCAGTAACTACCAGCCATTAGTTGTCATTAATAATTACCAACTCCATGACATGCCACCTCAATGTTCAGGGTAAAAGAGAGTTTGTTTATTAGTACTAAGGGCCAGCTGCAAGCGAAGGATTTGTCACCATTAAACAAAAAAATCCCACAGCGTGTTCAAGGTGAGTTTGTTTTCTGCTCTGAACTAAACACAGCAACTGACTAAATTTAATGGCTGTTCTAAAACATCTGAAAAAACCATGTTCTGAAGAAAAACATTTTAAGGCCATGCGGCATATGTGAACTCTTGTGCACTGTGCAGGAATATGCCACCATTTTACCGTAAGGCAATATTCTAGAAGAAATAACTGGGTTATTTGGTTAGTTTGCTAGTTCGTTTGTTTTAATGCTACATGAAATATCAACTCACTTTAGTAAACACTCCTCAGTGAGTGCGTGAGTATATAGATGTGTAATCTAAATCTCATTAACTTGCAGCTTTTTCCAAATTAGATTATTTGCTGGGGTTTTGCAAAAATTAAATACACTCTTTGGGATAGAAGCCAGATTGTGGGGCTTTAGCCTCCGAGGAAATAAACTGTGGCTTCACTTGAGCCGTGAAATGATGGGTCTTTAAGAGTGACAAATGAGATGAGGAATGAGCAGCAAACATTCCGTTTTGCAGTCTAGGCCTTGGATTTCTTTCCTCCACATGTCACTCAGTCCCTTTTCGCCACCGTGGCGAAGAGACTGCAGATCGGGAGGTCGGAAGGAAGGCGCAGGGCGGCCCAGCCGCCCTCCTCCCGCCGCCTCTTGGAGGGGGTGTGTTAGGTCAGCACAGCCGTTCCCACATGTGCAAAAGCAGTTGGATTTTTCCCTGAAATGATTTTCTGTGTGAGCAGCTTATATGCTCTTGATTTGTTCCCTTAAGAGTAAGACTGCAGGCCCTGGCTGGGTGGCTCATTGGATAGAACAGTGTCCCAGAGAGCTAAGGTCACAGGTTTGAACCCCAGTCAGGCATGTATGAGAAGCAATCACTGAATGCACAACTAAATGGAACAACTAAGTAAAACAAGTTGAGCTCTCTCTCTCTCTCTCTCTCTCTCTCTCTCTCTCTCTCTCTCTTAAATCAATGAAAAAAAAAATAAAGTAAGGCTGCAGACTTCTCACGGTCAAGGGCAAACTTGTCCTCAGGTTCGTTTCTCTAGCATTTTGCACTGGACCTGATGTGCTGATGGTGTCCTATAAAGATTCCTGAATAAACAGGTGGACAAAGTACATCCGCACGTGGGTGGGAGGGGCAGGAAGCAAGCGGGAGAGGAGGTGAGAAACGGCAGTGGTGCGGCTCTTCCCGTCCTATGGTGCACATTCAGGTCACCTGCGGTATCGCTGCCTTTTCCTCCTTTGGTTACTGTATGGTAGGAGGGGTTTCAGCGAAACCACATGAAATTCCATCTTTGTTGGTCAAAAATGTACTGTTATCGACAGAGTCTGTTTCATCTTAATAGTAGGCAGAAGGGTCAAGGCACTTACTTGAGACGCGGAGATGTGAGTTTGAATTCTGACCTCTGCTTAGGACCTGTGTGATGATAGACAGGTTCCTTAACATTTCCAAGCTTCGATTTCTTTGTAGAACTGAGGGTGACAACACCTGTATAGTTGTAAAGATTGAAATAAGGTAATACAGGTTGAGCACTTGGCTGGTACTGTTCTCCATGGTATGGAGATCTGAGGCCCTAAACCTTTGTATCTGCCTCTGTCGTCCTGAACGTAGGCACCCACTGTGTTTACTCAGCCACTTCCCAACTCTGCAGCGTGCTTTTCGCATGGTGCTAGTCATTAGACTGTTTGCCATTTTTTAAAACAAGATTAGAATAGAAGCTTAAAAACAAGACATTCAGTTGGGGTTTTTTTCCTATTAAAATCAGAAATTTCAATGCCTGCAGAAAGCATTTTTTTTTGTATTTAATTATTCACACTAATGGATTTTATTGTAATGAGATTTTTAAAAACCATTATGATGGGCAAAGGGTTGAGGCTTAAAATATTTTTACTTACAGATATGTTCTGCTTTAATGAAACCCAATGTGCAAAAGAAAAAATCTAAGCTTGGGTACATGGGAAGCTTTATTTATGTTTACAATGTTTACATTACAAAAGAAGTAATCCACCTACAAAAGCATTTATTTCTGTGTTCCTTTTTCAATAGTGAGATCCCTATGGTGCATTTAGAATACAACTTAAATTATTGCCCTTTTATTTACCCCAGGTGTTTCGTGTAAGGCAACGTTCACCTGGGGAGAGTGTTGGGCTACATCAACAATGGCTTTGAATTTCTTAATCAGTCAGAGAAGAAGTGAGAGAAGAGGTTTTGAGTGACATCCTCAGCAGAAGGTGAGATAGGTTCAACGTCAGACTTTCAGAGCGCTTATCTAATCTTGATGTGAAGGCATATGTCAAATGCACCATTATATCTCTTTAGCTTAAACTGAGTGGTGTTCAGCGATTAAAGTAATGGGACATGAATCAGGAGCCGTGTTTTCTGTTTCTGACTCTTCTAGCTTTAGAGTAGATGATCTTAGCATGTTCGCTCTCGGTCCAGTTTCCCGTTTACAGAGCAATTATTTCCATCTTCGGGAATGCAGTAAAAGCCTTGTTAATGTTTTCAATAGCCTTGTGAACTCTGGCTGTGTTGCCATCCCCAGCTTGTCAACCAATAGCTGGAAAACCTTCTTTACCCACCACTTATCTTTACCTTAAAAAATAATATAAGTGGTTATAAAAGCCAAGTCATCAGTTATGGAATTCAGAAACAAAAACAACGCACTCAAATGGTACAGAAAAACTTTCTCAACTTTATTAAATACAATGTTAAAATCTGTGAAACAGGTTTACCTGTTACAGAACTGTTGTACTGGCTATTTTATTCAAAAGGATTTGTTCAATCCATCTCAGCAAATCAGGGCTAGCTTGTACAGTTAGCAAAAAGACAGAAATATCCTCATTATGTAGAAGTGGGCAAAATACTGAATATATTTGCAATTGACATCATGGGAGTTTGAAAGGAGAGTTTTGATTAGTTTAGTATTAAGGTTCTTGAAAATAAACACTAGTTCTAGAATTATAGTAGGTCCTTGGATACAATCATTTAAAAATATATTAATAGTTGTGGTTCTGGCTCAGTTATTCAATTGTCAGAGTGTCAGATACGCCAAAGTTGCAGGTTTGATCCCCAGTCAGGGCACATAGAAGTCAACCAATGAATTCATATAGGTAAGTGGACAACAAATCAATGTTTCTCTCCCCACCCCCTTTTCTCTCTGTCTTTCTAGAATCACTGAATAAATTTTTTTTTAATATCATTGTTTTACTTATCTATTAAGGGAAAGTGAACTATCTTTAAAAGAACACAGGAAAGGGGTGTGGTATATGTGTATTCAAGGAAGAGAAGAAACCGACATGATGAGTTAAGGCTTCAGTGTATAACTTGCCCTTCTTCCTCTAGCTACCAAAAGTAGAATTCATTTATTTATTTCTGCTTTCTAAATGCAATATGAAACCAGTCTCTCCTAGAACAGTACCTGGTACAGAGTAGCCACTTGATAAATGAGTGAGTGGGCATTTACAGAAGTGCCGCACCTCTTTATGCCCAGGTTGGGTGTGGGCCGTTATGACAGCAGCATCTGGAAGTACAGACCAGGCCCTCTTTGGAAACCCAGTCCCACTGGTAGTTAGCACTGGTGATTGGTTAGCAGAGAGCCAGGTCGTAGTCACTGCCCGCCATGGGCTGCAGGATTCCTGGGAGGGGTGTGGGTTAAAATAGTACTTCAGGGCCCAGAGAGAATGGGCAGGGAGGTACTAGACAGAAGCACAAGGTCACAGCCAGACTAGAAACCAGCAAGCCCTGATACCAAGTCCTGATGCTGGAGGTCAGGATCTTCTGTGGGGACTCACATCAGGTCAAACCTGAGATGAAGACTGCAGTTACCAGCTGTGGGACGAGGGGTGACAAAGGCTAAAAACTTGGTGATGCCATAGAGTTAGTACATTTACATCTTCTAAAGTGGTAAAAGAAACACAAAGAGGCTTTAAGATCTATATGCTACACTAACATCTCATAAGGTGCTACTGATTTACACATCAGAAAAGGAACAATTATGAACAAAGGATTATTTGAAGTAAGCCTTCCTCAAAGCATTCCATTAATACTGGTCCCAGAAATAATCTAGAATAGATACCTTGTTTTTCCCTTTAATGAGGAAGTCCTTCCCCTTCTATATCAGAAAGACATGCAATAGATGAGACTCTGAAGGTAGGTAATTTTCAAAGAGAGCTAATAAAAGAACTGTTTCCAAGGGTGTGGGCTGAATTTAGGAAATCCCAGGTATAGTGCAATGCCCCAACTACCAATAGTGGGAGCCGTTCCACCCTCAGGAAGGAAGGGCAATATTTGGGAGGATTCTCTATTGGTCTTTGTAGAAAGATGCAGCAGAGAGGGAGCTAGAGTAATGAACACCCAACTTGACCTTTCCCTCACCCATTCATCTCCTGCCACACCTCTCATTGGCTGCACCCAGCCAAAAGCCAGAGGGTATGTAGGCCAGCTTCCAGGACAGAGCAGGATGGAGAAGAGTAGAGGGTGGACCTGGAGGGGCAAATAGAAGAAAGCCAGCATACCATCATTGGGAAATTAATTCATATTAATGATTCCTCAATGACATTGCACAGGAATACAGTAAATACATTCATTTGGGTGAATTAACGAGATCAGCTCCATTTGACTCTAGCATGCTAATTTAATGTTGATGGTACATTTCATAAAAGCACCCAATCAGCAAGTATCTTTGGTTAGACCGTAATCTCCCTGAGGGCAGAAACTCTTCTTTCTTCTTTATCCTTAACAACTAGCCCTGTCCCTGGCGCATAATGCATGTACAGTAACCTTTGCTGAGTGATTGAATACAAGAATAAATTAATGGATGAAGTATGTTCTGGTTTATATAATTTTCTTGTCAAAGGAAGCTTTATCCTAAAAGAAAAACAATTATAGAAAACCTCTTTGATCTTCCTACCCCCATGACTGAAAGTTCTTCCTAAACTAGAGCAGTGGCTGTTCCCGCCGTTCTAAGAGGATTATACTAAGCATGAAGAAATATTTCTTTGATGACTGAGAATCTAGCAATGCCCAGGGCTGTCATTCTAAACTGTAGGTCCGGGCAACAGAGCTGACTTTCAAGACACTCACAAAGTTTTTAAACACAAATAAACTTATGGGAATTGTCATAGCAGATTAGTCTGGTGGGTTAGCCCACCAAGTATTCTCTGCTAGGGCTAAATGTTAAGCATTTTTCCTTAAATATAAACTTTCTGGTTAATTTAGGAATAGGTTAGTTAGGTTCCAGGGTATAGAGGTTTTACCTCTTTATTAAAAAAATTTTTTTTGCACAAAGGTGGCTGGTTCAATCCCCAATTAGGGCACATACAGGAATAGATAGATGTTTTTTATCTCTTACTCTCTCTCCCGTTCTCTAAAATAAATTAATGAATTTTTAAAAATAAAATTTTTTTTCCTGTCACTGTTATATTTTGACTTCTTTCTGGTGCCTTTCCAATATCCCAAAATGATATAACTATCTTCATTAAATTGAGTCTCCAGACCTTCTTTTTTTTCCATTATCATTCAAAAGATTTTCACTCTCTTACATCAGCCTGGTAGGGGTTGAGTAATGTTATCTTCTTCTTTTAAATATCATTTATTTGGGTGAAATAATTACAATTCTCTCTTAAACTGTCTGTATAATCCAAGTTTCCTAGTAATGTATCAGTATGATTTCTTTTTGACAAACTTCTCCAAAACTCTCATAATCTTGAAAAAAAAGTGAGGCCCATTGATCTGCCCATATGTGGTGTCCCGGACCAGACTGTTCTCAATGCCATGGTTCTAGCCTGGTCAGTGCACTGACTTCCACAACCTAAAGAGAAGGCTGTAGCTCAGTTCAAGTGGTTTTCTCCTGGACAATTTTGTTTGTCCCTAGAGTAATTTCCTGGCAACTGTCCTAATTTCCTATTGTTCAGACCTCTTGTACCTTCAGAAATTGAACTCTTAACACTGATTCTGTTCTAATTTTCAAAGTAACAAAGCATCACAGACATGGAAACTCCCGCCTTACGGGACTCTTCAGTATCTTCTCTTAGTGCTTCCTAAAGATAACCCTTCCCCGTTCCTTACACCAGACTTTGAAGTCACTTCCTTGGGTCACTGCAGAACAACAAATCTCCCTGCTTTTTCAGAGAGCCTTTTAGACCCAAGCACTGACCAGCTCTCTCCCAGCCTTGTTGGCAGCTCTGAATGGCACATCCCTCTTAGCTCTCCCCGTCTCCTTTCCTCTGCTTCCCAGCACCACTTCCACTCACCCATCCTGCCCAAACCGCTTTGGGGCTTGACCTTTGAACTCTGCAAGTTCTCTGATTCTTTCTTTGGTTTAGTTCGCTTCCAGGATGGGCAATTATACTTTAATAAGAGGAGAGTTTATTTTCAAAATAAAATTTAAATTATACTGTTTGCATGTCTATTATGAGAAAATACAAAGAAGCAAAAAAATAGAAATGTAAAAATAAAAATTAAAAAGATAAAAATCATCTCTAATCCTATCATTCAGAGACAACCATTGTTTATGTTTTGATGTATATACTAACAGTCTTTGGGGGAAATACCATATCTACATATTTTTAATAAAATGGGATGATAGTATCTATAACTCTCTTTTTATCTTTGCTAAATAATACGTTAGGAAATGTTAAGTTGTCATTAATCTTTTACATCATTTGAAATGACTGCATAATATTCCATTTCATCTGTGTTCATAATTTATTCAGCAAATATCTCCATTTCCAATTTTATTCTCATTACTAATGCACCAACGATCATGTTTATGCCTACTAAATATTTGCACATAGCCACATAAAGCAATGACTCTGCGTGGAATTACTAGATCAAAGAGCATGCAAAATGTTGAGGATTTTGTTACAAATCAGCCACATGGCTGAGCTCTGGAATCTGATCGGCTGGAAAGATTGAGAACTTGAGTTAAGGGAAAGACCAGGAGAAAAGGGGTTGCTTTGAGAAGAATGTGAGCAGCATCATTAGACTTGAAAATACTCAGGTGAAGAAATAAGAGACTGGAAGCTCAGCTGGTCAACAAAAACACCCAGAGGAATGCGGCCTGTACGATAAATCTTGTCTGTGTCCTCCCAGACTTAATGAGAAAACTAATTTACAGATTGGACACCTCAGCGTTTCTCCACATATCTCTTGGTATGTATCCTCAGAGAAATATTTCTTTGACCAAAAAACAGGTTGCAAGATCATGGCCTCGACAGTTTTTAAAAAGGGGATTAAAACGGAAAAAAAAGGAAGTTCAAAAGTCGGCATTGTTAAATTTCATGTAGCATTGCAAACTTCCCCCCCAACACATTAGAGCTGTCAGCAGGGTATGTAGCAACCCTCATTTTACGACCTTTGAAACTGGAGATGGAGAAATGACTAGCGACATGTTTGTCTCCTTGGCGACAAGATTGGTAAGGGTGTTGTCCCAGTTGTCTTGCTGTCCAGTTGGGATAGGCCCTTGGGATGAAGCTAGCAGGCTACAGTGCAGCTTTCAGAAAGGTTCACCAGTCAACAAGGCTTAGAGAAGGGTTTTGCAAATGTATCCAAGGATGTCACTCAACCATGACTTAAGGAAATTGATAGTAAAACAACCAGCAGTTGTCTTGGGTGGCCGTGGAATGTGCCCTAAATTCTGGACTTGTGTAAGGCTTCAAGCTAGGATACTGCAGAGCCCAGAGCAAACATGAGGCACCCCTGGAAAAGAAGGAAGAAGAAAAAGCAAGAAGGAGACAAAGAGTCAGAGAAGGGCAGAAACGGAAGAGGGGCAAATTGAAAGTGGAGAAACTGCTTCATTGCCAACAGTGGCATGAGACTAATGACTTCCTGCGCCAGGGATCTTGAAATGCATTGTCTTCTCCTCCAAAGAAAGAAAACTGACTGTTTTTTGTTGTTGTTTTTTAACGTCAGTTTACATAGGCGTTGGCACTTAACACACACACAACTCAAATACTCTCCCAGGAACAAAACAATAAATATTAGAAATCTTGATAAGTCCATCTGTGATGAGCTAAACATAATATCTCACAGGTTCTTCTAGGAAATCCCATCACGAGCCCTCCTTCCCAGGCTAGTTTGAACACTGCTCAGCTTTGATGTCTAGTCTTTCTTTTTTTTTTTTTTTTTTTTTTATTTTTCTGAAGTTGGAAATGGGGAGGCGGTCAGACAGACTCCCGCATGTACCCGACCAGTATCCATCCAGCATGCCCACCAGGGGGCGATGCTCTGCCCATCTGGGGCATTGCTCTGTTGCATCCAGAGCCATTCTAGCACCTGAGGCAGAGGCCACAGAGCCATCCTCAGCGCCCGGGCCAACTTTGCTTCAATGGAGCCTTGGCTGCAGGAAGGGAAGAAAGAGACAGAGAGGAAGGAGAGGGAGAGGGGTGGAGAAGCAGATGGGCACTTCTCCTGTGTGCCTTGGCCGGGAATTGAACCCGGGACTCCTACACGCCAGGTCGATGCTCTACCACTGAGCCAACCAGCCAGGGCCTGATGTCCAGTCTTTTTGAGTGGAGTCTTGAGCATCCACCAGAAATGTAAGCCTCACTTCTCAATGGCCACCAGGATGAAGAGATGCTACAGCCTACAGCAGAGACTGGCAGGGGTCTGGGAAAGCATGATAATAGTCCAAATAGCCTTTAATCTTATTTTCATTTAGGCTAATTTGCATGACTGTTTTATGCCAAATGAGAATACTTTTCCTTCTTCCTTGGAATAGCTTCATGTTAAAATATCGCTCTTTTCAAAGTTCCCAAATATTACTGTGGTGAATAATGAGACAGATGGAAAATAGGAAGGGGGGAGTAAGTTCAAATTGCTTTATATTTGGCAGAATAAATGAGCTTTGTGAGTTTCCAGCCTCCATCCACTTCACTCATCTGAGAGCACCTTCCACTCCATCCTGTGGAGACGCAAGGACCAGAGAGCTTTGTGGATGTTAGCTCCCACAGGAACCCCTCAAACTCAGTCTGCTTCCTACACACAGCCTATTCAAAGGGCAGGTGCCTGCTGTCTGTCCCCAGCTTAGCATGACACATGCTAAGCAGAGAGCATGCCCAGGGGACACTTCCAGGCTGTGGCACTTTGTGACGTGCAGAACTCTGCCTGAAGCATTTGGTACCAGAAAGGGTACCAAAGTACCAGCACAGTCAGTGTGGATTTTCAGGAAATGGAAGACTGCAAGGAACTCAGTGTCCCTTTACAAGCAGACCAGAGCCAAAATCAATTACCAGCTAAATATTTGACTAAATCGGGTTCACAGCTTTGTTTTGCTAGTGACCCAGGGTGTGTCTGTTGGTTCCCCGTAAGAGCAGCTGCCGTGCGGATGGGTTCCAGTGTTGTTCCCCAGGCTGTCGTGAGCTTCTGTCTCTCCTTCCTGTGCCCAGACCTGGCCCACCCTCCAAAGCCCACGTGAAATGTCAGTGGCTCTTCCAGAGAGCCTCTCCCATGTAGATGCCATCCTTCTGTACCAGTTCTTCTTGCTACTAAACCATCTCGAGGTTAATAATGTAGCAACAGGAGAGAGATTAAAATGCCATCTGGTGAGCAGTCCCCAACACAGCTTAAAATACCTACAAAAACAAAAGCGGTGTTCACTCTCAGTGAAATCAAGAACTTGAGAGTCAGATACGAATTCGGTCTCTCCACCTGCCGCTTGGTAGCTGTGCAGTTTGGGGTGTGGTTAACCTCTTCATGCTTCACTTCTCGGAATAATAATACCTACCTTATAGGGTTTTTGAGTTGAGTTTATTGTAATGATGAACAGTCTAAATAGCATAAATGTTATTTATTACAACTATGACCCTTGCAGCTGGCTGGACCATCTAGTGTCATGATACTGGAGTAGAACTACTGACTTTCTTGATGAATGGACCAGACTGAAATGCACTGGGTGGTCCATTCACATCTGGTTGTTGCAATCAGTAACAGCCTGAAAACTGGGCAGGAAGACTCCCTCTCCCTGAATGTCTCTGTTCCTGAATGTGAAGAGCTCACAGTGCCAGAATTTGTCCATTCTCTCATTCACTCACTCATTCATTCATTCATTCATTCAGCAAATATTTAGTGATTGCCTAGGAAGTAGTGAGTGCTAATCTAGGGACTGGATCTGCAGCACTAAACAAAGCTGAAAAATATCCCTGCCCCCATGGAGCTTACATTCTAATGGAGAAAACAGACACCTAAGTGAAATATATGGTATGCTGGAGGCACGGAGTATAGGTCTGCGGAGAGTGCTGACCCGTGGGGAACGGCACCCATCTTTCCGTGGAAAGCCATGGGTGGTGACTTCAAGGTCTGTGAGTGCTGAATGCTTTGAGGACCGAGGCCCCGCTCCGCCAGCACCCTGCTGGGAAAGCCAAGGAGCCTGGATACCTGGTTGGAGGGGCTTAGCTGAGACCCAAGTCTGGTTGCCATGGTTCCTTCCTTTACTTAACTTTTCCTTCCCCAGTGGTGGCCCAGAAAGCATTATTTAAGAGAAATGACTCATATTATCTTTATTAGATTTAGCTTCACTCTGAGGGACCTGTAAGCATGTAGAGGGCAGAGATCAATTCTTATATTCAAAGAGCCCACAATAATTTTCTTAGGGCCAAGTAATAATAATAATAATAATAATGATAATAACTAACACATACTGTTATTACAGGAACAGAGAGGGCCGATGGAGTGCTCACCACATGCCATTGTCCCAAGCCTTCGTTTAACTGTCACTCCACACAGTGAAGTGGTACATTTATTGTCTCGAGATGAGGAAGCAGCAGCACAGAGACATTAAATACCTCACCTGAGGTCACTCAGCCAGACAGCAGCAGTTTAACTTCAGAAGTACTGTTATGGGCTGAATTGTGCCCCCCCACAAGTTCATTTGTTGAAGTCTTAACCCCAAGTACGGCAGAAAGTGACTCTATTGGAGATAGAGTCATTAAAGAAGTAATTAAGTCAAATGAGGCCATTAGGGTGGGTCCCAATCCAGTATGACTGATGTTCTGTTATAAGAAGAGGACATTTGGACAGACCTGTTCAGAGGGAAGTCCACATGAAGACATTGAGAGTGGGTCGCCATCAAAAAACCAAGGAGAGAGGCCTCAGAAGAAAGCAATTCAGCCACCAGCCTGGTCTCAGACTTCTGGCCTTTGGGACTGAAAAAATAAACTTCTGTTGTTTAAGTCACTCACTCTGTGGTACCTGATCATGGCAGCCCAGACTGACAAACACAGGTGCATAGTGTTGAAGAATGGCCTAGAGAATCTGTGCATCATTAACGAGGCCACGCAATTTGGTCCTGACATCTCTGCTGTGTCTGACATGTGAAGACAGCATCTCTGGTGTCCGGGGCATCTGACATCCAGCAGCTTGAGTTCCCCCTGGTCTTCTGAGTGCTGAGCAACCTTAGCCAATAGAAATACTCATCTTCATCACACAGAAGCTGTGACTCACTGGCCTACTCCTGGCACAACTCATGGAACTTGATCTTTCATTCACTGATTCATCAGTTCATTCAACCAATGGCTACTCATGCTTGCTGTGTCCCGGGCACTGTTCTGAGTCCTGGGACTATGAAGGTGACTGGAATCGTGTTACAGTCTCAGGGAAGTCATCATACAAATAAATAAAAGGTCCATTTTAACAAGTAATCATACTAATAAAATTAAAATAACTGATGTGGTAAGAATGACAAGGAGAGCAAGCTATCCAGAGCAATGGAAACAGTTAACAGGTGACGTCGACCTAGAAAGGGCGGTCAGCCAGCCTGGAGCCTTATGCGATGGACAGGATGGAGTTAACTAAGCACAGAGGAGCAAGACTAGGACTCCAGGTGGAGGAAACAGCAGGCACAAAGCTTTAAAGAAAACAGCAGTCCTGCTCCTCCAACGCCTGCAGAATGGAAGAAGGAGAGTGGGGGAAAGGAGGGAAGGAGAGACGATCAAGGAGAAGGGAAGGAGAAAACCAACATTCGTTGAACTCCACCAGGCAGCGTGCTAAGCATCTTCACAGCACTCAGCACATATCTTCAACCTGAACAGAGACAGCTGTACAGGACCAGGGGGAGGAGGTCGGAAAGGAACCGCTGCTCAGCCCCGAGAGTGACGCCTCCCACAGGTGCCTCAGGCTAGCCCAGGCTCTGCAGCCCCCAGCCACTGGTTCCTGACCACTGCTGCTGGGCCAGCTATGTGGGGCCACCGCCCTGGGCCACAGCACCTCTCAGAAGCACAGCCCTGGAGCTGTGATCTCAGAAAGTTTGCCACAAACAGTTGGGCCTCTGGACCGACCTTCAGCCCAGCTACTGCAGCCTGTGCCTTCAGTCCCCTGGGCAGCTCCCTGCAGGACTTTGACCAAAGCCCTGCGGTGGGTGGTGCTGCTGAGGATAAGAAGAGGTCAGGAATTGGTGGAATGTGACGGGATGTGCTGAAGGATTCACATTCTCAGGCACAGTCCAAGATAGCAGAAAGAATTTATAGACCAAAGGCAAGACCCGGGATATAAGCAGAGAGATAAATGGGACTATTTTAAATTGTTACCCAAGAAGTACTTTCGTGTTATGTACCTATCCCAATAGAAAGAGAGAATGAAAAGCAAGTGCCCCAGCTCAGGTCAAAAATATTGTAACTGCATTTACATGCTACTTTCAAAGCACTTAGGTCAAAGGAATCCCTTTGATTTATTGTCCGTAAGTCACCACTGTGCTTAGCTCCATCACTTCCCTTCCCTTTTCACTACGAATCACAGGAAACTGCTCAATGAGTTTTGCTGATGTAATATCTCCGAAAATATGACTGAGAGCCTTGTCTGCCACCTAGATCGGCATCTGCATTAAAGTCCACAAGAGAACTTTGTTTTAAAATTAGTGATGAGTAGAGTTTTATTTCCTTTTCGGGAATAAGAGTTCTAGAAGTTACTAAGTTTCCCCTTTTACCACAGCTACTAGGAAACTCAGAGTCATGGTTAAGCTTCATCTGGTACAACTATGCTTACCCTTATGCTTGTAATTACCATTTTCTTTGTTTGGTCCTGTTTTTCTATTTGCTATCAGTACATATGGCTTTCTTGCACATATTTTTGCTGTAAACTGCTGTGCGTGTTTTGGGAAAAGAAAGTGTGTGGGGGGGGAAGAACAAAACAAAAACCTAAATCAGCGCTGTTATCTGTCCTTGAACCGAGCTTCTCAAACTAAGAATTACTAACTGGCCCCTGTCATTGGTCCTTGCTTTAACAGCCTTGGCCACTCCAATGTAACAGAGACATCGCCTTAGAACCTCTACCCTCCCCAGGAAATGACTCGAGAGTACAGAGTGTGTTATTCCTCTACTGCTACATGTAAGAATGTTTAGCCACTTCAAACAGCAGACATTATCTCACACAGTTTCTGTGTGTCAGGAACGTGGGAGCAGCTAAGCTGAGTGGTTCTGGGTTCGAGTCTCTTCATGAGGTTTCAGCCAAGATATTGCTGAGGGGCTGCAGTCATCTGAAGGCTTGTGTGGAGTCAGAAGGTCAGCTTCTAGGGAGGTTTCCCTACCCCCTGAACTCCAACACCAGCAGGGGATCTGAGAACAAGGGCTAAGCCACAAGGCCTTTAATGAGCTAGTCTCAGGAAGCACACCACATCACTTCCACCACGTGCAGTCATTGGAGGTGAGTCGCTAAGTACACAGTCAAGAGGAGGACAAATGAGCTCTGTCTATTGACAGGAGGAATATCAAAAGATTGGGGCACACATTTTAAAAGCACTGCTCAGTATAGGAAGCTACTTTCATTTTTTTTTAAAAGTACACATAGCCAAGGCACAGCTTGGTTACCAACATGCCTTTCCCTAGATGCAAACTAGGGCAGGAAAAAAGGACAAAAAATAAAATGTTTTTTTCTCAACGGATAGCAATCGGCAGGCATCTTGCAGCTGCATGGCTCCATGAAGCCCCAAACACAGGCGCATGTGGGAGAGAGAACAGGACCCCAAATGGAGCAGGAACTAGGCTCCTAGCTGATCTCCCAAGTCAGTCCCACTTGAGACCAGAATGAAAGACGAAGACCAAGGTGACAAGGTCTAATGTAGCTGCAAATTACTCTAATCTTTTGTCAAGCCTTTTAGTTAGACCCCAGGTGAGAAAAAT
The DNA here is from genome assembly GCF_036850995.1 of Saccopteryx leptura. Classification (NCBI taxonomy): domain Eukaryota; kingdom Metazoa; phylum Chordata; class Mammalia; order Chiroptera; family Emballonuridae; genus Saccopteryx; species Saccopteryx leptura. Next base: position 219,737,079 of record NC_089503.1, on the reverse strand, counting down.
GAGTGGTGACTCAGCAAGCCAAGATCGGAGGGAAGAGCTGCATTCATCTCTAGAGGAGATGAGGGGTGCCGGTGAATGGGAGAGGGGAGGTGTTTGTCACAGCTTGAACTGATGTAGATTGATGAGTCCAGGAAGTCTGGTAATTCCGGCTGGCCAGAGAATGGGTGTCTGGTATATTCCCCCTGCTGTTTTGGATCCATGTGGCAAAAAAATCTTGGCTTCTCGTTAATCTAAACATTGACCCCTCATAGAGAAAGAGGCAACAGGGATGTAGGGAAGCTCTCTAATTCATCTTCATATGCTTACCTTTGATATGGAACACCCTAGTGTGAAGGTTAATTCACAAGATAGCTCGGTTTTTCTCCTCCTTAGAGCCATCTTTGCTCTTGCAAAATTGCCATAAAATACTCCAATACACACCAACTAAGTAATCAACTCTGCGAGGTGTGTAACATTCTTGTCATGTGGGAATTAACTAGCCTAAAATATGGGCAAGCCAAGAGTATATTATGGAATAAAGCATACAGCTTAAAAGTTTTTTATTTTCCTGTATTAAGAAATCCAGGCACCTAAGGCCATTAAATTTGCTCATTCAATAGCATTTAACTGCACATCGCCCCCACCCCCTGGCCCACCCTCCCTCCCAACCACGTCCACCAAGCAGAGGACACTTCCCTGAGCCCCTGAGGGTGAGTTCTGTGTTCTCCCCAAGCCATCCATAAGAGTCCTGTGCATTATAAATGCCTCTTGGGCTGTATTGTTTTATGTTTATCTGACAAGGGTCAGCTTCTGCCTCAGATGTGAGCCCAGAGGGAAGAGATGGAGGTTTGTTTATGTTTGTGCTGAGCCTGAGATGGATGTTGATGTAAGTGCTTTACTTTGGGAAGGTATCCCAGGAATAGGGATGGGTGTGGGGAGGAAGAAATAGGGAAGGAGGAAAACCAAGGGGTAGTGTATTCTAGATGGTCACCACAATGTAAGAGGAGCATGCATTCATGAGCTCCCACCTGTCACTGGCCAAGAGTTGTAATAAATTCCTCACCCTTCCAGGTCCCATGGGACATGCATCTGTGTGGGGCTATGTGGCGGGCACCAAATATACTGCCCGAGGGAAGCCTTCGAGCAGCCAAAGTGAGTTGCTGTTGGGAAGCTAATTGCTACAGTAGTGGCTCATTTAAAAGTGGACAAACGATGTGAAGCAAGGCACAAGATGTGACCAGAGAATGACCAGACAGGAGGAAGTAATAACAATTTGAAAACTATTGCAGTATTAACCTAGAAAAAAGGAGATAGGGACCTGAATTTATACCATGCCTGTGGACAGAGAGAAGAGAGCCCAGGAAGAGCCATTTCAGAGAGAGTACTGGTAGAACTTGAAGAGAAGATGTGGGTGAAAAGAGACCAGGTAGCAGGAAAGGATGCCGCCCTTGGCTCTGACCTGGCTACATGGGCAGAGAGTAAAACAGGGACAGAGGAGGAGGAGGAGGACAGGAATGGAGACACCTTGTAAGGATTGAAATATCATGGAGGAGGTTGTTGCAGTAGTCATGGAGGAGGTTGTTGCAGTAGTCATGGAGGAGGTTGTTGCCACAGTCATGGAGGAGGTAGTTGCAGTAGTCATGGAGGAGGTAGTTGCAGTAGTCATGGAGGAGGTTGTTGCCACAGTCATGGAGGAGGTTGTTGCAGTAGTCATGGAGGAGGTTGTTGCCACAGTCATGGAGGAGGTTGTTGCCACAGTCATGGAGGAGGTTGTTGCCACAGTCATGGAGGAGGTTGTTGCCACAGTCATGGAGGAGGTTGTTGCAGTAGTCATGGAGGAGGTTGTTGCCACGGTGATGGAGGAGGTTGTTGCAGTAGTCATGGAGAAGGTTGTTGCAGTAGTCATGGAGGAGGTTGTTGCCACAGTCATGGAGGAGGTTGTTGCTACAGTCATGGAGGAGGTTGTTGCCACAGTCATGGAGGAGGTTGTTGCAGTAGTCATGGAGGAGGTTGTTGCCACAGTCATGGAGGAGGTTGTTGCAGTAGTCATGGAGGAGGTTGTTGCCACAGTCATGGAGGAGGTTGTTGCAGTAGTCATGGAGGAGGTTGTTGCCACAGTGATGGAGGAGGTTGTTGCCACAGTGATGGAGGAGGTTGTTGCAGTAGTCATGGAGGAGGTTGTTGCCATAGTGATGGAGGAGGTTGTTGCAGTAGTCATGGAGGAGGTTGTTGCCACAGTGATGGAGGAGGTTGTTGCAGTAGTCATGGAGGAGGTTGTTGCCACGGTGATGGAGGAGGTTGTTGCAGTAGTCATGGAGAAGGTTGTTGCAGTAGTCATGGAGGAGGTTGTTGCCACAGTCATGGAGGAGGTTGTTGCAGTAGTCATGGAGGAGGTTGTTGCCACAGTCATGGAGGAGGTTGGGAACAGTTGGAGACCAAAGTTTAGGAAAGGAAATGAAAAGTATCAATGAGGGCCAAGCCAAAGTGAGAAGATATGAATTATATATTATATTGGCCTCAAGCTGTATGATATTGACAGTTTCTGCAGAGTAAATGTAGGAACAAGTAATGTTGATAACAGATGTGATCCAAGCCAGGGATTTTATTCGATGGGTCTAGAAGGACAAGGGAACAAAGGAATTGGAGATATGCCAAGAGCATGAGAAATACTAGACCGTATATTAAATTTTATGATGGGCTGTAGATGATTTTTGGAACCTTTCCATATTGTCCCAGATTCTTAAACTGATACATGTAATATGGTGATTGCTCCTGTCTGTGACTTGAAAAAGAAAAGTAATATATCTGATGTTGGTGCTGTTGTGTATTTATGGCCAAACCATTTTTTTAATGGTATTGCCCAGAAGTTCCTAGCAGGCTTCAAAGGCAGCTGAAAGGAGCTCCTGGTTGATTTCTTCAGAAGGGTAGAAGTAATGAAAGTTTACAAGGCACATCCAGATTGGGCGTCCCACTGTTGGCCCTCAGCTGTCCTGGGAAATGGATCTATCTCTAAAAGCCAAAAGGGCTTTCAGCTGTCTCTTCCCTGCTCAGGACCCCATTAGCGTGTGCTTACTCCACAGCCATGCTTTATTTTTTTATTTCCTGCATGTCTTCCTCCCTTCTTCCCCATCCCCCACTCTTCTTCATCCCTGCCTCTCTCGAGTTCCTGACGCTGGAAGGTGGCAAGAAAATATTTGAATTCATGCCAGCATGTCCTTGTAGTTCATTTCCTTGAGTAGTACCACGATGTTATTGCAAGTGCTCCAGTGACCCTAAAGGGAGCGGAGGGGCTGGAACAAGCCAGGCTCGGAGCTGTCCCCTCTACCGTTCCGTGGTGCATTCATTCCCTTTCAGGTAGGAAGCCACTGCTGTTCTTCCTCATGCAAAGGTGGGAACAGGACCTCAACCCACCTCTGCTGAAAGTTGTAGGGCATCAGTTTTCTTTGGTTCTTTTCTTTCTTTTTTTTAATTGAATTTATTAGAGTGACACTAGTTAACATAATTATACAGGTTTCAGGTGCCCAATTCTAGAACACATCTCTATACTCCATATTGTGTGTTTATCCCTTTTGGTCAAATAAGTTTGTAAATATGATGTATATGTTTGCTCGCTTATAGTTTGCTTTGGGTGTGGGAGACAGGCTGTAAGCTGGCAAAGTCATTATAGCCTAAGGCATAGTTTTAGGACTAAGCCTTTCCTGCCCTTTTAATACTAAGATCTTTTCAAAACTCAGTTTTTCCCCACACCCTTGACTGTTGCATGATGTGGGTGGTGCATTCTTATGAGGAATCCCATTATGCCTCAGATAGGTGGCTTTATATCAGAGACTTTCTTATTTGTATATTGGCTTAAAGATTTTGATTTCTATAGTATAAAATGGGGCAAACCGGGGGCTCGCTCTCAAGGTTCCTGAAATTAGCATTGCAGAGGAGAAGCAGTCAAGATGGCAGAGTGCTGAAGAAGAAGCTAATTTGTGCAGAGTTTGTGCAGATAGAAGGCGATGAAGAACAGAGGTGAATAAGGCTGGTGAGGTAGAAACCCTTGGTTCTAGGAAACTCGGATGACTCAGAGGCTTTGGGAGCCCTGAATGGAAAGGGAAGTGTCTTCCCACTGTGTGTATTTCTTGCCCACTGGGTGCAAGCTAGGATTAAAGCAAATGGCCCACCAGTTCTTGGCTCTGTTGTTTCATTACTGTCTGTCCAAATCTAATGCAAACCTGCATGGACCAGGCAGCTGTGATGGTGGGCTGCAGCTACTGGCTTTACAATCCTCCACTCCCAAATCAAGTAGTCGTCCATCACCATTTACATTGCTTCTTTTCTAAAGTCCTTCTACATTTTTGCAAACGTTATTCCATCTAGAATGAGTTTTCAAACCCTTGGCATTTGCTTTAAAGGTAAGTCTGCTTTGAAGCCTGGTAGAAATTTTAGTCATATTCCTATTCATAGTCAAGGAGTGAGTGGGAACTAAAAATATCAGCATTTTGGATTTTTTTTTTTCTGCTTCTGAAGCCCAGCCCTGAACAGAAATGAGGCAAGTGCTTCGAGGGCGGCAGCCTGGTTCTCACCCCCGGCCCCCGCCTCCGTGTCCGCACCAGCTCCAGGACGCCTGCGGCTCTTCTGCCAAAGCACCCAACAGTCTCCAAGGCCGTTTTTCTAAAAGTGTAAAATGAAGTTCCCTAAATATATCACAAATTTAACAGGCAAGACAACTTGGCTATGGACAAACCTCAGAGCAGTCAGACTGTTGGGAGCATTAAAGGCCAGATGAGCTGACAAGGATCATCTCCACTCTGTGTGCAGCCGGACAGCAAGCAGTTCTGAAAGGTATTAGCAAGACATGGTGGTCAGAGTGCTATGTGCCGCTTTCACGGCCAGGGTTGTTATTCGCCTGGTCTGGCCCGTGCCCTTATTGGGGAGGTAGAGTCTCACGCCTGAACAAGCCACACAGATGTGGGGTTGGAAAATACTTCACTTGAAAGGCAATTCCAGCATAGACCTGATTTACCATTGATGGCTTCTTGCAAGCCAGTCTTTCTAAAAGAGGATAGTTTCCTTTAAAAAAAAAAACAAAAAGAGCCTTCATAATCTGTCAACTTTGTTAACCAGATGTGTCTTTTGGAATTAGATTAAAATAAGACAAGATGACTCACTCACTCTGCCAATGCCTCATTGAAATAAAGATACCTTTAAGAAGGTCAGAGGTTTGGACATTAAGAGGTTAGATACAAATTGTTCTTCCATTTCTGGAGCTTTGATCACCCAGAGACAGAGGCAGCTGGCGAAGTTCTCTGTCACTTGCCCAACAGGGTCAGATTGCCCCTTGGCAATATGGGCACACATTCTGATTGACAGGCTGAGTTAACCATCTGTAGCCAAGGTAATAACCATTTGGTAGGAGCATATCAAAGCTAATTATTAAAGTAATTAATAGGAAGCTTAATTACCTAATTAGCCATCTGACAGTTGAAGAATGGCTAAAGGTCACTTATGGACTGGTCAGTCCTTTGCTGTTTTATTTTAGGTTAAGGGAAAAGCAAGACAATATTTACCAATGAAACGAAACACAAGGAAAAAATTGCTAAAGATCAGAGGCACGATGGGAACACTCCATCCTGCGTGCTGTGCTGCGGCCAGGAGACAAGCGGTGATGATAACAATTTCAGTAAATTGCATTAGATAATGCCTGTTATAGAGCCACAGGCAACCGGGCCATTGTTTCCTCACTATGAACCTTTCTATTCCTTTCATTTACAATCTGAGGGGAAGAAACTCATCTACATGAAAACAAGTCTCATCCACATGAAAACAAGTCCCTTTTTGGATCAAGTGCCTAAGAGTTTTTGCCAACACAGAAGACGGGATGTCTCCTAAAATAAGAGTAGCTGATGATAATAGTAGACACTCAGGCAGTGTTAATTCCTCATTCACCCTTCCTATCTACCCATTCCCACTCAGGCCTGGGCCTATGATTAGGTTCATCTTTATTTTCTGGCCAGAAAAAAATAATGTGGTATAATACATAAATACCACCTGTCGCACACTGCCTATTCCACATTGATACGTTCATCGAAATCCACGGAGACTGTGGAGCAAAGAACATGGGTTTGAGGGCCCGATGAGAGGGACTCGACCCCTGGCTCTGCCACTTACGAGCTGTGTGACTCAGGCAAGTCCTTCCTGCACCTACCTTGCAGGGTTGTGTATGAATCAAAGGCAATGGCGTTAAATGGCCTAACAGTGTCTGGGATTTGGCAGGAGCTCCATAAATCACATTATTGTCTTGAGTGTCCTGTTTGACTGACAAAGAACAGGAGGCCCATTGATTCATGAGTTCCTTTATTTAATATATAATTAGGAAGCACATTCTGTATTCCAGCTCCTGCGATACCCTGGGGTTTCCGAGTAGACGGAGTGTATGGGCCGTTCCATTCTGCCCAGCATTTGATTCCTTTGAGGCTGTCTTTGGGTTACCATGAAGTGGTGGTCCTCAGACTTTTTTGGCCTCAGGACCCACTTCCACGCTTACACATCATTGAGGACACTGTATTAGTTTTCTTGTTTCTGCTACAAGAATGAGCACAAACTTAGTAGCAAAGAACAATGAATTTTTTTTTGACTTTACAGTTTTGAAGGGCTGAAGTCCAAAATCAGTCTCACTGAGCTAAAGTTAAGGTGTCAGCCGAGCTGGTTTGTTCTGGATGCTCTGAGGAGAGTCTGTCTCCTGGTTTCCTGCAGCCTGTGGAAGCCACCGGTACTCCTTGACTCACGGTCCCTTCCCCATGGTACTCTAATCTCTGCTCTGTCATCGCATCTCCTATGGCTCCCTCTGATCACCTGCTTGCCTCTTCTGAGGGTCTGTGTTATTACACCAGCCCCATCCGGGTAATCCAGGATAATCTCCCCACTCAAGATTCTTAATTTAAGTACACCTATCAAGTCCCTTTTTCCATATAAAGTAACATTCACAGGTTCTGGGATTAGGGTGTAGACTACTCTAGGGAGCCACAATGCAGGCGATCACAGACCTCAAAAGAGGTGTTTGTTTTTTTTTTAAATGTGGATTATATCCATCAATGTCTGCCATGTTAGAAATTAAAAATGAGAGATTTAAGCAGTATTTATTTATTCAGTAAAAATAACAACAAACTGACCACAGGTTAACCTAAATACATATTTTAATGAAAAAAACTTTTATTTTCCAAAAAGCAAAAAAAAACAAGGTGGTAAAATGAATGACATTATACCACATTTTTACAAATCACTTTACCATGCAGATTAATAAAAGACAGCTGATTTCTTAAATCTGTTGTGATATTTTTTGGTCAAAGTGTATTTAAAAACTAGCTTCACACAGATATGTATTTGAAAAGGAAGGTATATATTACTTGCCTTTTCATATAATTGTGAATATGCTTTGACACTATACTAAAACTTAAGGTTAGTTGTAATATAGAACCTGAAAACATATCCATGAGATTTTCTTACTTTATTATAGTAAAAACATGGTCTACTTTGAGTCCACTTTGAATGGCTCTTTTATCCATGCATGATTTTATAACCTTGTATTATAATTGGTCATTGGAAAATAATTGGTTTACTATGTTATGCTGATCTTCCTCCTACTGATTCATATCACCACAAGTCTATCAGGAAAATCTTTAGGAATTTGGAGGCAGTCAACAAAATTGTCCAAAATCCTAACTTTTTCAATCTTTGCTGGAAAATGCCAATGTTATCTTTGGCACCCCATACAATCGGTTGTTCTCCTTGAAGTGACAGGCTTAAATGTCTGCCTAACGCCCACATCTGCATAGTCATAGTTAGTTAGTCAGCTCTTTTTTCCAATAAAAATGATGGTCCATGGGGGGGGGAAAGTGGCTAATTAGTTTGCAACTCAGCCGATCACATAAGTGTCTTTCCTTGAGACAATCATCATAATTGGTATGCAGCATAAGAGCTTTCATGCATACTTCCCATTTTGTATCATAGAATATTAAAAAGGCATGCACTCAAGAGCTGAGAATTCATTTAATTAATTTTTATTGCTTTATCAAGAACATTCTTAAGTGGGCATGGCTATTGTTTTATTGTGTTTGTTTATTTTACTGTAGGTTCCTGGCAGTTTGGTACCCCTGCCTTGATTGGTACTAAGGAGCCAGCAGCTTTGCCCACTGTTGTCTTTGCAGCATCAGGGTAAATGTCAAAACGAGACAAAGGCAGATATATTTTAGTATTATTATGAAAATAGTTCTGACCTCAGCAAACTCCTGGAATGGTCTTGTCTATTCTGAGATTGTGTCTGCTATCTGGAGCTGCCTCTATGATATCTAGCAGTCAAAAAGGGCCCAGGTCACTCCCACTGGATCTGGTGTATTGTCTTCTGTATGATAGCATTTCTCAAAGTGGGGACTGCAGGCTCCTAAGGATCCCCAAGGCTAGTCAGGTACCCATGCCTTTGGAGAATTTACAAACAAAAAGGTCATTCAATAACACATGCCAATGACACTGATAGTTTCTGTTGATTTTGTTTTGTCCTGAAGTCTTCTTACATGAAGAAAACCTCCAACAGCATTTGGACTTGGCTAGAGGGCAGAATATGTTCAGAAACTTCTGGCAGCTACTTCTTAAATAGGAATAACCTACCCAGTGCAATCCATCTTAGGTTTGCATCCCCACAATCACACTGAATCTCCTGCCAGACGGCCTTGCTAACTCTGATTGCAAAGGAGAAAAAAATAGATCATTAAATAGCAGGGAAGGCCAGAATGATTTCTAAAAATAAACACTAATTAGATCTACTTTTTAAAAAAAACAAATGCTTAGTTCCTTGTTTTTCCCTTCAATGTTAATTTATGGCATTACTGCCTGTTATTAATAAAACCTTTTTTTTTTTTTTACTGGTGTTGGTAACTTGGTAATTTATAAAACACATTTATTTTTTATCTCATATGATTCTTGTGCTAAATCTAAAAGGAATGTCCATTTTAGGGACATGGAGAAGCCACAGATGAAAGGAACTCACAGATAGGAGAAGAGCTGCTCTCTCAACCTGAGCATACTCATAGAGCACTTCCATGAAAAAGACATAACCCTCCACGGTCTTGTATTTTCTATGCAGGTCTATTTGTTACCTTACCCTCACCTACGCTAACACCTTCTCTTCGGCTTCCATGACTCCTAGTCCAGTGTTCACCACAGAATAAGCAGTTGGTCAAAGAATGAAGAGGCGAATATTCATACCAGTTCAGAACCCTACCATCTTCATTTTCTTCTTGCAACCCAACGTGATTTCACCATACAAACAGCAACTGCTCTAAAACTTTCAGTGTTGGTATTTAACGTATTGACCGTAGATAACCTTGATGTGACATTAAGTTTCTTGACCAGTTTTACCACCTGAAAGTCATTTCCTACTTAGGCACCTGCTAGAAAACATAAGTAGAACTTCTGTGGCACATTGTCAGCAAAGAATCTTGATTTCAACTTGGACTCTTATGGTCTAGAGCAGTGGTTCTCAAACTTTTTGAAGTCGGGGCGTATTTAAAACCCTACAAATAATTGGAGGCGCACTATATACAAATTTCTGAGAAATATGTTATAATAATTAAGTCAAATATTAAAGAAAAAAACATAAAGTCCAAGCATGCTTTTATGGTAATTAAATGAAATAAATATAACAAAATTAAATTTATTCTGACATTAAAAAACATTTTTATGTTATATTTTTTTGAGTTATGCTTTTTAGAATTCATAAAAAAGAGGGGTTAAAAATTAAAAAACAACAAAAAAAGTTACCTTTTTTAATATATATAGATACATTCTTAGTAAGGTTTAGTAAATTCGGCAGGTCCTGGCACAAATGTGTTAAGTTTTTTCATTCTTGTGTTTATGAGAAACATGAGCCTGATGTGTCTTAGCAATTTCTTCAATGTTTGGGCATATATTTGAAAGGCAAACTCTAATTTTCTTGTCAATACATTGAAGAATTCCTCTTTTTTTAATTGTGTTGAGTGCAGAAAACCCCCACCATACATATCATCTTAACTTTACACCAAACAAAGGATAGAAGAAACTTGCCTCCAGTCTTTCCAGGGAACATGGTGGGTAATGTAAACAACCCAGCACCACAGCTTAACAACCTTTTGCAACCTAATCAGGCAAGTGAGGTGGGGGTTGGGCTGATTGTCAGCTTATAGCCAATTCCCACATCTCTGACTCCCAAAAATCTAAACTCCAAAAGCCCTGTTGGTTTTTTGGTCCCCAGCAGGCACATATTTCTCTGGAATACCATAGGGTGTACCTGGAAATCTTCTAGGGCACACCAGTGCGCCCTGGCGCACATTTTGAGAACCACTGATCTCGAGTAATAACAGCTTAATTTCTCAAGTGCCTAATATAGCCAGGTTGATAGACAGATGATAGATAAATAGATTTACACACACACACACACACACACACACACACACACATGCAAGCATGTATATTCTTTTTATATGGGAAAGGATTACAGATTGTTTTTATTTTGTTTAATTTCTTGATGCTAAACCTGAACAATGAGCCTGCAGCGTCGGTAGTGCTCTCATTATGCCCCTGAAATAGACAGGAACCGAGACTCAGAAGTTAAGGAACTTACACAGAGCCAAAGTTGGTGAGTGCAAAGCCGGCTTCAAACCAGGTGCCCTTTCACCTCTCCATATAGATGTCCTGTCTACTGCTGTCCCCACGTCAGGGTTTCCCTGCCCCAGAGCCATCTGCCTTCTTCACTGAGGAGATAATTAGAGTCACCACTTGCCCATATGGCATCTTTGCATGAATTAGAACAATGCACACCTTCATCAAGTTACTTTGGTGCTATCTGCCAGAAATCTGTTGCAAAAAAATATGCATCTTTTATATCTATAGAGTTCATGATGGTGCTCTCTAGGTTGTTTAGTGTTCAGTCTACACAACTGCATGGGGAGGAGCAGCAAATTGTCATGGAGACTCTGATTCAAAATTTAATATGACTGGTCCATAGTGCTAGTCTCAGGGCCAAGAGGACTCTTTGTTTTTATGAGAGTTTGGTGGTTCTATGCCTCCCTAAACTGGGCAAAACCTGCTCACAGATGACTTGAGAAGAAGAGGGCTGCCTTGTTGTTTCTCTTGGCTTCCCTCCCTTTGACGGTAACCTCTAAGTCCTCAGGAGTAATCTGCCCAGACCATGTAGTTCATTTTAGTTCTCCCAGAAGCACAGTTACCTGGGATTACAAACCCCAAGCAAGTGTAGAAGGAAGCATCTGGCGGACCCATTGGCAGAGTTGGGAGCATCAGAGGCAGCAGCAAAAGTAGCCAAGCCATTTCTTCATGTTTGTCTGGAGATCACATGATTCTTCCATCATTCTGCAAAATGGAGAGATGTGGGGAGGAGCAGGTTTGATGGAGCATCCTTTAAGTGAATCAGCTATTTTCTCCAAGGTAGTGTTTCTGGAGGATCTAAGAAGCAAGGAGAGAGGGCATGTTAAAAAACAAACATAGTCACCAGAGGGCTTGAAGCCTCAAGGGAGATATAATTCCCAGTTGTAGCTATTGCTGCCTACATTAGTAATGAACAGTTTCTCAGTGTTTCCTTTGTTGGATGTTAATTTTTCTGCTTTCGGAAGGGAATTACTTCAGAGAAGAGTTAATTATTAAAGTTAACTTTAGGTCATATAAAAGACATTTGGGCTCTGACATCTTATTACTAGCCTCCAGAAGTTAGTCTTGCTGAGCCTCAGTTTTCTCATCTGTATAATGGAAAAAACAGCAATACTTGATTCATGGTGTTACTGAAAGAATCCAGTGAGAAAATTAGTGTCAAGTGATTATCTAACTGCTTCGCATCGAGCAAGCAGTCATGAAATAGTAGTGATTATTATCGATATAGAGTATTGATAATATAATATTATGCCTACTGTTCCTGGGGTGACAAGACATTTCTCCTCATCTTGTTCCACTTAGAAAAGTTTTTCCCAAAGCTCAGCACTTAGCACCTTGACAGAAATTCTGCAGGAATTAAAAACTGTAGAGAAGCATTAATTTGGTGACATAAATTTGTGGGCACTGTCACTCTGCCAGGCACGTCTATGTCCTCCAGTGCCCCTGCCGTGGTGCATGGCAGTAATTTTAACAGAAGCCAGTCTTCTGAGCCTGAGAGATAAAGGAGAAATAACTAGTCTAGTGAAACTACCACGGGGACAGGGAGTTTAGATAAAGACTCTTATTATTAAACTGTGCGGGTCCCCTTGGACCAGGCGTCCAGCGTCCTACTCTTGTGCTGTCAGATCTAGATTTAGACCCGGGGCTGTGCACCCAAAGAAGAGAGACCTGGGAGTCTGGATTCGGCCAGGAGGAAAAGCAGGCCGGGCTTGCACCTGACTGCAGCTTGCTTCTGTCCCCCTTAACCAAGCAGTCAGTCCTCAGAAAAGAAAAGAGACATAGGCTGGAATTTTTTTAATTGCTTTTAAAGTTATAAAAATGACAGAAAAATTGGGAGGATGAAGGTGGAGGAATAAAGGACACACCTTACAACTGAAACACCATGAGCTTTAAAGGATCTAGAGCAGCCCCACATGGTTGGGCAGGCTGTGTAGTGTGCAGTCTGAGGAACTGTTCATGGCGATCCTGGAAGAGTCTGAAATCACCTCCTTTTGGACACATGGCAGAGGCACACACCGAGCTGCGCCATCCTTGAATGTCATGCCTTCTTCCAGGCTGCTCTGATCTGGTTGTTCAGGTCCCTGTGAGGCCGCACAGGGCAGGAGAACTGCGTTTGTGGATCGTTCTAAATATTAGGCAGTGTAGGGGACCATGCCAGTGGTTTTGTTCTTTTGAATCCTATTACCTTGTTAGCAACTTGTCACGTTGGGGGTTGCTGGTTATGTGCTACAGAAGGCAGAGGGTTATTTGTTGGGTGTTCTTGGTGGAAGAAAGCCAACCAGCAATGTTCTGCAGGTCTCCTTCTCCTGACAGCTGGACGGTGCTGATGTGCTGCTCTTTTCTCTCCGTAGTGGATGAAACACACTCCAGAGTCAGGAACTGAGAGACATACACATGCTTATGAAAGCTCAGGGCTGGGGCCAAGTAAATGCCCAATAGTAAGAAAGGATGACTCTCCCTCTCTTTTCCAGAGAACCTTCCAGTTTCTTTAGAGGAAGTAGGGTTGTTGCATTGGAAATGCAACATCTGCTGCCTGTTTCCAATGACTGTGCCCTTAGCCAACGGCAGACAAAATGGTGGCCAATGGCACCAGCAATCACCACGCCACTGTTGCCAATGGCTTTCAGGAGTGAGCTGGAAGTTTCCTTTCTTCTAGGCTCAAAATGGACAGCAGAGGAAAAACATCTTATAATGCCAGAAAGAGTGAAAAGGTTGCATGTTACTTTCACAGATTACATCCCATTCCTTCTGTATATCCACATGATGGTATTGGACATGATGGGTATATGGTATAATCTGATTTTTAAAGTGGAGAAAAAAGTAGTTATTTGAAGCTTAAATAAACCTCTTAGAGAATTTAAGTCCAAGGTTTTTTTGTTTGTTTTGTTATTTTATTTTGGTTTGAGTTTTTTGCCTCTTTCTTTGATAGCTTGATTTTGAGGTTAATGTTAAAGGATGTTATAGAGACTTCTATAAAGATGTAAAAGATGAGAAAATGACAGATGCTTCCTAAGTGAGGCTGAGTTTGTTTTGAAAATAGAGTCTGTAAAGTTCGATGACGGGATAATGAGGCAGGGAGATGTGAAGGGTTAACAGCATGGAGGAGAGTTTGGGGGCTTGGTGATGGGATGAGAAAATTAAGAATGGCCTCCATGTAAAGTGAGGAGAGAGGAGAAGGGAGGTTGCTAGGCAAGTTCCGGGACAAAAGGGCAAAATCTTGAGGAAAGAGCCACTTTCAAAAGTGCTGGCTCATGCTGTGGGTGGCTGAGTGGGTCCGGAACAAACAGACCTGCGAGGTGGGTCACACCTAGCTGGCAGCCGGCTGTTCGCCCTGAGCTGCTTCCTGTAATAATAAACGTTCAGGAAGAGTCAAGGGCACAGAGCCCCAGGAGGAGTGTGGCAAGCAGCCTGAGTGGCAGCCGGGCTGCAAAGTCAAAATGAAAGCTGTTTATTCCACAGTTTTGTGCCACAGAGGAGATAATGGCATGGCCATTGGCGCCAGGAGTTGTGATTTTAAAATACATTCACTGAATGCCAGCTCCATACCAGGCACTGACTTATTGCTGAGAAAAAAACAAAAGTAAACCAGCTGTGAACCTTGTTCATGTACAGCTAACTCCCCATCTCACGGGGCAGAAGGACCTAAAGTCATGCGTATTGTGCTTAGCTTGTTTTATATAGTTCTAAAACAAAGTCCAGTACTTGGGAGTATGGATTCTGGAGCCAGGGTTCGACTTTGCAGAGGTTACTTAATCTCTCATTTGTAAAGCACAAAACGATAAGAGTATTTACATCATGGGATGGCATGAGAACTGAATGCATGGTGATTGTAAAGTGCTGAGGATAATGTATAGAAACAGTAAGATGTGTGTACCATCTGACACATACACGCTCTTATGAAGGTGGCAGCCAGCTAGGGTACCCCTGCGATGCTAGCACCCATCGACTTCCCTACTGTTCTATTAGGCGGGTCTTTGGTGAGCCTACCGAATGTTGCACACTGTGTAAGACACCTTCTCTGGGTGAAGGAAGTAGTGTCCTTCAAAATCAGACATGCAGCCCAAGGTAGAACTGACTCTGAAAAGCTTGGCCATTGGCGTGCTCAGCAATCTCTCATGTTTGCCTTTTCTGTCCCCAGGAATGAGAAAGAGCACATGTCAATCATGGTGTATTTCCTTTGCCAGCCACACGGTTCCACTTCAGCCCATCTGTCTGCATGGGGTCCATTTCCCTCCCCTCTCCATCTACAAAACCTCTAGCTGCGCCACCTAGCTAGACTGCCTCCAGCTTTTCCTAGAAATTAGCTCTTATATCCCCAAATGGACACATTGGAAGCCATTTCAACCTTCCTGGCCTGGTATGCATGTTGTCTTTTGAAAAAAAATAAGTTTAGATCCCCAGACCAGTATGTGATATTCTTTATTGTCCCAGCCCTGTTCCCTGCAAGGGCACTAAGGACACTTGGCTGGCAAGACCCAGAGGCAGCCAACTGCCACAGATAGAGACAACTCCAGAATGTTATCTGTACAACAGACAGGGTATTTACAGCACAAATGCTTTGCATAAGAAGGAGAAAGGAGGGAATTTGCATAAAAGAGGAAGAGGGAAAGTCCTAAAAACCCACTTCTCCTGTAGACCTGAGCTGCCTCACCGCCCCTGCTTCCGCCCCCGGTTCGCCCCATTGCCACCAGGGGCCAGCGCGGCCCACCCGGGACCACACAGACTGAGATAGCTCCCTGTACCCTCAGCATGTGCAAGCAGAGAGAAAATTATCGGACTATGGAAAGTCCCAGTTTTCTGCCCCAGAGGAGCTGTTTTGGTCAATTCAGATAAAGGCTGAGATTCAGAGTTCTCTCACTGGATGCACGCCTGAAGGTTTCTGCCTGGGGATGCGTAGAAATCTCTCTTTAAATGCCTCACTCCCATGGTAAACCATCATTTTTGTGTTTAAGCACCAGGGCTCTTCAGGGAGCCGGTAAAATGCTAGTCTCTCCCTGTGCGCAGACCCTCTTTAGGGCTCATGTGGTCTGCCGGCCCTCTCCACCCTCCCCGTCTGCTAAGCTGGCCTGGGTCCCACTGACAAGTTGGTTCGACCCTTGACCTCAGGCACACATCCAAAGCCACATGGGCTTAGATGGCTGGTCTGAGTGATGCCGGAGGTGCCATCTGTCCCGTAGGAAGACCATCTCCTGTGTCAGTCCTAAAGCATTGGCACCATATTTTAATCACAGCTGGTAACTGTTATCTGCCAAAATGAAAGATACCTGAACAGTAAGACAAGGAAGACACGTGATTCAGGGACGGCGTTACAGACTAGCTGGAAGCTTCAAGCCACAAGGGCATCTCCTGGGAAAATATGAATAGCATCAACAAAATAATAATACATAAAGTCATAAAACTGCTCATGGATAAAGAATTTCCAAGACACCTATAAAAATCCAGAAAGATACCTATACCTTGGGGAATAACTCAGCAAAGGCTTTTGTTAAAAATTGAAACTCCTACAAAGGTTCTTAAAGTCTTCATGGATGACTTGCCTTGAGGTCTTCAACTCCCAACTGTTCTTAGCTCTAGTATTTCAAGCAATGTTTGGACGTCATGGAAGGAAATAGTGTCACTGTCTGCCCAATTCCTAGAGTCAGGGTTGAAAGACATTTCTCTGCTCCAAAGGCCAATGGGCAAAATTGGAAGCAATTGCTGGACAAACCAGTTTCAAAACAATCCCTAGACTTGTGCTTATAAAGGAGTTTATCAGACATGATTGGCTACAAGCAGAAAGCAATTAGGTTCCTTTCGGCAGAGGCACTTAGAGCGCCCTGTGGCCTTGGTCTCCCTGCCCTGAGTGACATCCCAAGCCAATCTTCTAGCTTTTCCAATACTTTCCAGATATTAACAGCTCCAGGCCAGACCAATGCAATCTCTTCTCCATATTTTTATGTTTTTGTTTCTTATGTAAGTATTTAGAATTCCTCACTTTTTCCTTACTTGGGCCTGCTTTAGGTTGGGAAATTTATGGGAGTGGGGGGTGGGGTAGGGGGCTTAAACATCCTAATCAGAAAGAAGGAAGCCCTCCCTCTCTCTCTCCTTAACTTTGCCTCCAACTCATTGTGTCTGGTTCAAGACCCTGAGGCTTGAGCTCAGGACTGAAAGGGTTAGAGGAAAGAGTTAGAAAGAACTGCATGGATGTAATCTAGTGTTGGTGCTTCCTGTACCCCCTGGGAGGAGACTTACAGTGGACACATTAAAGCACAGAGACAGGCCATCACTTGCCCGCCATTAGAAAATGGCAGAGCATGGATTTGAACCTGGGCGATACAGTTCTGGAATCCAATGGCAAGGAGGTCCCATTCCCCTTGATTTGAGCTATGCCTCGTGTTGCTCCTGAGGACCTCCCCTGGCATCAGGTAGCCCCCCACCCTCACCCCTGCTGGGGCCCAGTGTTCCTCTCTGCCAGGGTCCCTTTCAGGAAGATTTTCAGTTGGATTTCTTCAGAGCAGTCAAAACTGGTGCACAGGAGAGCACAACCCTGGCATTCAGCTCTTCACTGGGCAGTCTCGTCCTTCCACTCCGCTGCCGGCCAGCTGCTCGGCCAGTCTCTAGCCTTTAGATTTTCAGCCCCCTGTGGGGGCTCCCACCAATATCATGTGGGCACACTCCAGCAACACCTCTCATCTCGCACAAACCCTATGCCCCCACCTCACACTTCAGGGCTTCCCTACCTTTGCTTTAGGTAAAGGGAGCAGAGGCCATAAGACCTGCTTGTGGCCATGTACATGCAACCAGAACTGCGGCAAAGTTAATGCCCTACCAGGAGCCCATGGTCAAATTCTTCTCCCTTGGGACAGATGCTCTGAGACATAATGGTTCTTACGGCCTCTGGGAAGTCAGCCCTGTGAGATGTGGTGATGGGTTACATTTAATGCCACTCAGTGGCTTCATTAGAACACAACCTGGCATAGATTCTCATGCCTTTCCTGCCTCACTACTCCTGTCCCTGGACCTTGCTTCCCTAGAACTTTCTCACCAATAAAGTAAAAGCATGGAAGCTTTAAAGCACTGTGTTCTGTGAAACTCACTTTCTAAATTGTAAGCCCTCTGCCAACACACACACACACACACACACACACACACCCTTCCTATCCCCTTCCCTTCTTTATTTTTCATCTCAGCACTTATCACTATCTACTACAACATATACATTTACTGACTTATTTTGTTTACTGCCTGTCTCCTTACTAGAATATAATCTCCATGATCTTTTTCTGTTTTGTTTACTGTTGCATAGCAAGCATCTAAAATATAGTAAGTACTCAATAAATATTGAGTGAATGAATGAGAAGTAAATGAAGATTTGTCTGGAAAAAAATAAAACTACAGAAAATCAAATTTGTACATACCACTGACAAATAAGAAGTAACTCCCTGATGAAAGAGCAGAACCAGAGCCGGCGCTGAGCCAGGGGCCTACAGGGGCGCCTTGGAGCTCCATAGCGGGCTTGTCATTCCGTGCCAGTTGCTATTTCTCCTCTTTCATTTCTAATTTTATATGTTTGGGTCCTCTCTATTTTTTTTCTTGATGAGTCTGGTTAAAGGTTCATCAATCTTGTTTACCTTTATAAAGAACAGGCTCTTGGTTTCATTGACCTTTTGTATTGCTTTTTTAGCCTCTATATCATTTATTTCCACTGTGATCTTTATTATTTCTTTCCTTCTGTTTTCTCTAGACCAGTGGTAGTCAACCTAGTCCCTATCGCCCACTAGTGGGCGTTCCAGCTTTCATGGTGGGCGGTAGTGGAGCAACCAAAGTATAAATAAAAAGATAGATTTAACTATAGTAACTGTTTTATAAAGATTTATTCTGCAATACTTAGCAAAAATCCAACATAAAGTACTTGGTAAGTAATTATTATTATATGTTTTAACTTGCTGTAACTCTGCCTTATAAATTTTATAAAGTAAAGTTACTTCCCTAGTTTATAAATCACCATTACTGTGGAACCGGTGGGCGGTTAGAAAATTTTACTACTAACATAGATACAAAAGTGGGTGATAGGTATAAAAAGGTTGACTACCCCTGCTCTAGACTATATTTGTTATTCTTTTTCTAGTTCTTTTAGGTGCAGGTTTAGATTGTTTATTTGAGCTTTTTCTTGCTTCTTAAGGTATGCCTGTAGTGCTATGAACTTCCCTCTCAGGACTGCTTTTGCTGTGTCCCATAGATTTTGGGTAGTTGTATGTTAATTTTCATTTCTTTCAAGGAAAGTTTTTATTTCTTCCTTGATCTCATTGTTAACCCATTTGTTATTTAATAACATGCTATTTAGCCTTCAAGTGTTTGAATGTTTTTCAGTTTTTCTATTGTAGTTCATTCCTAGTTTCATGCCATTATGGTCAGAGAAGATGCTTGATATGATTTCAATCTTCTTAAATTTATAAATTTATTGAGACTTCTTTTGTGTCCTAACATATGGTTTATCCTAGAGAATGTACCATGAGCAGTTGAAAAGAATATATATTCTGTTTCTTTGAGGTGTAATGTTCTGAAGATATCAATTAAATCCCCTTGATCTAGTGTGTCATTTAAAGCCGCTGTTTCTTTGTTGATTTTCTGTCTGAAGGATTTATCTATTGATGTCAGTGGGGTGCTAAAATCCCCTGTTATTATAGTATTGCTGTCAATCTTGCCCTTTATGTCCATCAAAATCTGCTTTATATATTTAGGTGCTTGTATATTAGGTGCTTAAATATTTACAATGGTTATATCCTTCTGTTGGATTGCTCCCTTTATCACTATGTACTGACCTTCTTTATTCCTTACTATATAGCTTTTGTTTTAAAGGCTATTTTTTCAGATACAAGTATTGCTACCAAGCTTTGTTTTCATTTCCATTTGCATGAAATACTTTTATTCCATCCCTCACTTTCAGCCTATGTGTATCTGTTGTTCTGAGATAAGTCTTATGTAAATAGCATATATATATATATATATAGTCCTCTTTTTCTTATCCATGCAGTTATCCTATGTCTTTTGATTGGAGCACTTAATGCAATTACATTTAAGGTTATTATTGATATGTACTTATTAATTGCCATTTTATTCTTTAAACCTATAATCCCCTTTCACTTGATTTCTTCCCCCACTCCCTCTAAATTATAGCAGACCCTTTAACATTTTTTGTAGTACTGGTTTGGTGTAATGAACTCCTTAGGGGTGTGTGTGTATGTGTGTGTGTGTGTGTGTGTGTGTGTGTGTGTGTGTTTGAACCTCTTTATTTCTCCTTCAATTTTAAATGATAGCTTTGTTGGATACAGTAGTCTTGGTTTGGGGTTCTTGTTTTGTTCTGGGCCTCTTAGGAGAGAACCTGGTGCAGACCAGTGTATGACACTGCACATCACTGACCCTCAGCAACCTTTTTGGAGTTATAAGCAAACCAGAGTTTGTGGCTACTTCTGCTGGGCTTAGGTGCACATGCAAGGACCAAGATGCACACCTAAGCTGGTCTTTATCAGCCCTGGGCCTGGGGGCAAGTCAGCAAAAGGTCCATGGTTCCTTGAGAGCCATCTCCTGCTGCCTCTGTCTGCTGGATGCTTGTTGGGCTCAGCCACTAAAAAAACTTCAGGTAGAGTCTAGACTAGAGCCTGGGGATACTCAGGGATTAGGAAAGGTGGTGGGTATGACTCCCATCCCAGGATCCAGGTGTCAGTTTGTCTTAACTTTTTTCACAGATCTCAGTAGGGTGTGGCCACTAGGAATCTAGTGGGTGTGGCCTCTGAAACCTAGAGATTTGGTCTGCCCACAGTCCAGATAGTTTCTACTGAATTTCCTGTGAGGTAGAAGCACCAGTCATATTCTCAGGAAAGTGTAGGGAAAAGCTGCAACCTCAATGCCAGTATACTAAATCACTTCATGCCCCCTGCTTCCTGGCAGGGCTGCTTAGTTCTCAGCACAGCCCAATCTACATAGGGTGGGGCAAGAGAGATTCTCAGGGTTGGGCAGTTGCTTTCCTCTAGGCCCCTGGTCAGCAAACTGAGGTTCACGAGCCATATGCGGCTCTTTGGCCCCTTGAATGTGTCTCTTCCACAAAATACCACATGCAGGTGCTACCCTGATAAGGAATGTACCTACCTATATAGTTTAAGTTTAAAAAATTTGGCTCTCAATAGAAATTTCAACGTTGTATTGTTGATATTTGGTTCTGTTGACTGATGAGTTTGCCAGCTAGTGCCCTAGGCTGATGCTGCATTGAGGGGACTGCTCCAACCAAGAAAGATGGCGACTGTGGTATTGGAGAATGACTCAGCACAGGGGTTCTGGTGGCCGTCCCCCATAGTGTCACTTTCTGGGCCACCATTTTTACACTCTCCTCATGTGACTTTAGTCCACTCAGCCCTCCCTCTGCCAGAGCCCAGGGTAAGTGGCTGTGAATGAGATTTTTCTGCATTGGCCCTTTAAGAGGATACCTGCATCTCAGAACTCCCATCTCTTTCTCACAGACAGAAACTTTGCCTCTTTTCACCACCAAGTGCTATGTAGGCACCTCTTCTAGTCTCTTGTGCTCTAGGCTGGGGCACCTGACCTGGGGCTTAGGACCCACATGTTTCAGGGCAAACCTCCCCGTATCTGGGAGTCCCTTCAGACCCTCCACCGTTGCCACTCCAGTCTCCATGTCGCTTCTCCTGTGATCCCTTGGTTGTGGACTTTTCTTCATGTAGTCCTAAGTTGGTTTTCCAGGATGATTATTCTTAAATTTAGTTATAACTCCGGTTTGGTCCTGGGAGATAGCAGTTGAAATGTTCACCTACTCCATTGCCATCTTAGATATTTTCCAAATCTTTAGTGTAGATCTAATTTGTATTGTTTTACATTTGGGCATAGAGCATACTATGACTTTAGATAACATCTTTGTTACTATTTTTAAAAATCCTAGTAGTTCCATAATGTTCTAGTTACACTTCACCCAGAAAATCACCTTTCATGAGAAAAAAGTGAGTATCAAATGTTTCACAGAGTCAAGGCTGATAGAAATAAGTTCCAAATGGGGGAAATTGCTTTGCACATTGTCATTATGGTATTAGAAGAAGCTATCCTGCCTTCCACAGTCTCTGCCAAGGCAGACAGAGGTATCTTTCTGATCAGTTTGGAAATCAGCCATGTCAAGAGGCTTTTACAGTAGTCAAGCAACATTTATTGGAAATACAGGCTGCCTATGAAATATCTAAAATTACTCATCTACTGGAAACAAGATCAATACAGAATAATAGTGTATTCTGAGTGACTCTGAGTCTAGAGAACCCTTTATTTGATTTTGGGCACAGTACACTGCACCAGGAAAGTTCTAATGAGGGAATTAGTGCATTTCAGAGACAAAAACCTGTTATGGCTATTATTTCAAATTGTTCTAAAAGAAAAATCTACAGACAAATCTCAATTTCAGCAAGGTATTTGAATAAGTCAGTCATGATATCGCTATAGGCAACGTGGAGAAATGAAGACCTTGCTCATATGGCTAGTGTGAGGGTTACAGAGAGAAAATAATAATAGTTATTATTATAATTCAATTCCTGGTGCAGAATAGCTACTCCATAATTGGTAGTTATTATTAGTAGCTTTATATTGGTTACCAAAAGTGGAGTACTAACTGAAGAATTATCATGCATAAGATGAGTTGAATACATTCAGCATTATCAAGAGGGCAGAGCGGGGCTTGTTGAAGCCCATCTGAGGAACTAAGCCCCAGTGAAGGATTGGGAGGAAGTCTGAGGCTGGAGCCCTCGAGCAGGGCCACTGTGCTGAGCATATCATGGATGTTAAAAAACAAACAAACAACAAAACAAAAACATAACCATATTTAGGACAAAGAACAGAGGAACAAGGGATGGGGGGGGGGGAGAAAGGGGAAAAGATATGATGGCAATTTGCAGGCGTATCTTAAGGGCTTTGATGTGAAAGGCAGATGACCTGAGTTCCAATCCTGCTCCACTCTTTACTGGCTCTATTACTTCGGACAAGTTGCCTAAATTCTCTCATCTGTACCTACCCCTGAGGGTAGTTGTGAGCATGAAACAGCGTTCCCTCTATCAAGAGCTTAGAACAAGATTGACAAGCTCTGGCCTCTGATCAGTTTGATCTGCTTTTGTAAATCAAGTTTTATCAGAAACAAGCCACACCCATTCATTTACCTATTGGCTCCAGCTGCTGTCCCACTACAGGGGCAGAATTGAGTAGTTGAAGAGATCTCACAGCCCAGCAAAGCCTGAGATATTTATTTTTCTTTATAGAAAAGGTTGCCAACCAAACCCTGACTTAGAACACAAAAATTCCATTCCTTACCCCTAAGAAGTAAATGACAGTACATGTGTCACCATCTCTTAAAAGTACTGCTCAAGTCTTACAATTAGATTTAGGTACTCGCCCCTCACTGTCATTCCATAGCACCTCACACCTACTTCTATGGCACGTTTTACATGACATTGCCTTGTTGGTGTTGGCTCCCTCCACTAGACACTGTCATTTACTAGGTTGGAACTGTGCTTTATTCATTGGTCTGGCCTAGTGCCCTGGACAAAATTGCTCCCCAGGAAATGCATGCTCAATTAGGATATTAACCAGAAATATACACATGCACACTATACACCGTCAGAAATAAAGGACTATCAACCTCCCCACTGACAAAGACTAGAGTCCTGAGCAAGCCTCTCTGGACCTGGCTGGCCCTATCGCTGTGACTGAGGCAGATTTTCATGTCCTCACCTCTGCCTCATTTTTTCCCTCTTCTGTTTCTCATTGTCTGACTGCAGTGGCACTGGAATTGCATCAGCTCTGTCCTCATTGATCAGCCTGAAGTCTATAACTGGCATCCCTTTTCATTCCTGTGGGGTCATCAGCCTTCCCTTCAGTGCTTGGAAGTTCATGCCAAGACGCGGTGGGCAAGAGGACATTGGTCCTGAGGCAGGCGCTCCCAGCGGGAGCTGAGGGATGCTTCCGCCCTTGCATTCCACAGCAGGTGTGTGGGGACATTCCTATCGTGCTTCTTGTAGAGTTACATCTGCTCCTGGTGTTTGGATCTCCTGATCACTTTCATGTCAGATAGTTGGGCTATATGTATCTGTCACATCAGCAAAGCTGGTCCTTGAAATTTCTGTTTGGGAAACCTTCGAGCTGGGCTGTTAAAAGAGTTCGGTGATTTTGACACCGGCCTGATCCTTAACCTCCATCTCTGTCAAAAGAGGAGCGATGGTCACAAGCCCTCACTCCCCCTGACTCTAACATCAAGTGCCTCTGTAAGGTCACATGGACCCTCAATGTTAGAAATTCCTTTTTAGCAGCTGGTCTAGGCACTGACCTGCTTAAAGGGCAGGTGGCAGGACCCACTGCCTGTCAAGTCCTGGAAACTGCCGACCTCTCAACTCCTGCTGACAAGATCTTGCCCAAATCCTCAGCTCCTAAGGTGAAATTCCTCAAAAAACTCTGAGTAGCCTGAGCTTCCCCAAGACTCCTTGGGGCTCAAAGGTGAAGTCAATGTTTGCCTCCACATAAGAATTCATTAGCTGCTATTGCCAATCAGATCTGTTTTCTCTGAGTAGAAACGCACTCCCTGGAACTCTGCAGGTCACCGGGTCAGCTTAACATGCAGAATTTGCAAGCCCCAGTGGTCCAGTTCTCCAGAACCGGCAGGAAATGCAGAAGCTTCCTCTTCCGACAAGGAGGCCCGGCTGCTCTTCAGGGACCAGCTGAAAATACCTGCCACATCTCGCTGCTGAAACCTGGGCCCCAACAGACATCAGACTGAAGATCTAAGAAGGAGCTGGCGACTTGACTCTCTCCTGGGCGTCCTGGTTTGCTCACTCTCCGGTATGACTTGAAAGAAGAGCTTCTTTTTTTTTTTTTTTTTCTCCTTTATGGCATTTTTATTCCCATAGGAATTAGTAAGTAGAAACATATTTGTAAAGTAATGGATAAAAACGATTCCTGGTTTTTAAAAATAATCTTTCTGATGTCCCAATTCACTCAATAGTGACAGTTATACTGACAGCCACACTTACCCACGATCTGGAGAAATCTTCTTTGCTTAATACTGCATTAAGCGCTGTTTGCAAAGCACCACCCCTTGCCTGGCTTTCCCTGGGGTTCAGGGCAGGCTCCCCTGCCTCTACAGGGGCTGACGGCATTTAGCAAAGGCAGTTCTTGGTGGTGGAATTCCATTCAGGACAGAAATCTCAGGATGGGCACTGGAGTCTGCCTTCCTCTGATAAACGAGCCACAAGGAATGTTCTGGGAAGATGACGCTGGCCCAGGGCTGCTGGCCCCAGTTCTCTGGGACAGACTTTATTCCAACTGGAGAAAGGCCACCAAATGAGCTCTTTTTAATTAAAACCCCTGAACCTGACTTATTAAGACTTTGGCACATGCTGACAGTGGAATTTTTCCTGTGCGGTCCTTTTGGGAGCCACCTAGATGACTTTGGCAGAGAAGTCACATATAAATAACATTTAGGATTATTATTCTTGGGCCAGATACTCATCCTGTGTGACTCTCTGGGAATTCTAATGCTCAGACTTGCTCGTGATAAATACTGGTCACTTCACCTTCCCCCAAGTGCACAGGGGGTGGGGTGGTGAAGGGTGGTGTAGGGGTGGGGAGAGGAGTTATTTGGAAGATCTATTAATTGAAGTCAGTTTGAAAGTTATCCTGCACATGATTAACTAAGCTGTAACAGTTATTCCCTACTTCAGGTAATTCATTCATTCTCCAAGTCTCTGGGGATGTAAATAGTAGGCAGGTTTTTATACCCATCTTGGAAATGGAAAACAGATAGAATTGGCCCAGGGGGAGATGAGGTTATAGAACAAATGACAGTGGCCTGCCACAGAGTAAGAAACCAGAACCTTTTGCAGAAAGGCCATGACTCTAACCAGATAGGATACCGTCAGGAAGCAGAGGATAGGGCATTAGACTATTCCCCCAAATTAAAAGGAGTGCTTCTGCATAGGAATGCTGGTACCAGATCCTGGGCTGCACACTGATTCACTCAGCAAATACGTGAGTGTGTGCTGTGTGCCAAGACCATCCTCCATGCTCGTCTGGGTGGTGGAGATAGCAGGCAAGGTCTCTGCCCCACCGAAGCTCAAATTCTAGGGTGTGGCATCGGGGAAGAGAGATGACACATGAGCAAACCAGAAAGCCAAAGCAGCGATGGGATAAATTCAGAGAAGTAAGAAACAAAGTCAACAAGACAGAGAGCTGTGATGGAAAGTCACGGAAGAAAGCCTGGACAGGAAAGACCACCAGGAGCCTGGACAGATCATAGAGTGAGTGATGAAGGTTTCTGGAAGGAGACAGCATCTGAGCTGAGCCTCAAAGAATGAGTTGCAGACAGACCTGGGAGGATCCGACTCCAGAGCTTTCTAGGCAGGAGGAACAGCAAGTGCAAACACTGTAGGGCAGAAACATGCTTGGCATGTTCCAGAAGCAGAAAGAAGTGAGGTTCTGATGCAGCCAAGTGAACGCGGGGGGGGGGGGGGGAGGCGGGAGAGGGAGACTGGGTCCAGACCGCCTCGGAGGTTACGGTAAAAGATTTGGGTTTCATTCTGACAGCACAGGCAGACGTTAGAGGTAGAGAAGAGACTCCTGGGTGCCCCCCCATCTATTCTCCCCTTCTTTTGAATCCTGGAACTCTTGAGTTGTAGCCAGCAGATGCCACCCTATTTGAAAGTTTATTTTCCAGCTGTCTTTGTGTAAATATGTGGCCATGTGATTAAGTTCTTGTCAATGAACTGTAAGCAAAAGTGATGCGTGCAACTTCTGGGCCTTGCTCTTAAAATGATTGGGCATTACTGTCCCCTCTCCCTTTCCCCCATCCCAGTGACTGGGACATATATGTGGCTGTAGATAGAGCCAGCTTTGACTTTGGAACATGAAGGCAATATGGTGTGGTATGGTGAGCAACAAGAAAGCAGAACCGTGGGTCCCTGCATGACTACACGCAGCTTGGCCACCTACCTGCCCTGAGCCAGTTCACTCTGTTTGCTTGAGCCATGGAGTTTTGGGTTTCTGTTACACCAGCTTAGGCTGCAGCCTAATAAGGAATATCTTGAGCAGAGAAGTGACGTGATCTGATTTCTATTTCAAAGAGCTCAATCTAGCTTCCATGTGGATAAAATATTGGTGGTTGGGGTGGATAGTGGATACAACAAGATCAGAGGCCACCTTAAGAGGCCACTGCAGTACTCCAAACAAAAGATACTGATGGCTTAGAGTAGGGTAGCCTCTCTGTACACAGAGGTGAGTGAGTAGATTCGGGATAGATTTGGGAAGTAGAAACAAAGATTTGGAGATAGATTGGATGATTGGGAGAGAGGCTAAGGGAATGGTAGTCGGGGTGAGTTCTCATTTGGTGTCCTTTGGTGATTTCCCTATCTAGATGAGAGGTAAAGACAACAGGAGGTGGACCCCACTGAAGGGACATCGGAGCATCTCTGTCATGGATACTTCTGACCTAGGAGCTACCTCTGAGGTAGCAAACTGAGAGATAACCTATCCCAATGTTGTCAGTCTAATAATCTGTACACACACAGATATCACATACCACATTTAAGCTGAAAATAGAGTTATTTTAGTTGCATGCTACAGAAACCAACTCTGGCTAGTTGAAGATGTAAAAATAATTTATTAGAAAGATTCTGACAAAGCTCACAGAAACCAAGTGTAGTCTTTTAAAAGGGACTGGAACTGGGACTAGAGAAATGTCAGGAATCAGTCTAGCCTTAGTTCTTTATTCCTGAACTGAACACTTTTTTTGCTTTTACATATTTACGTGATGAGGGACGGCATTTCCATGGCTTCTGAGTTTATACACTTCTAGCAAATAGACTAAACCAAACTAGATGCTCTAAGTCTCAATTCTAAACCCCTGGGAGTATAGGAATTTAACTTGTCCTGATTGGGTCAGGGGTCCAGTCCAGTGTAGCCATGAGGATAGGACCAAACAGCATAAACATGGCTGCTTTTATGGATGTGAGGGTGATCTGGCTGCGACATCTGTCACCCCATTGATCGCCAGGGTTGATTCAGCTGATCTGGCTGGCTAGGCAGGTGTCCCCTTCCTCCCTCACTGCTCCATGTGCATCCCTCCCGAAGCTGCACACTTGGTCGAAGAGGATGACTTTCCTCGCTAGAGGAGAGGACCGTTCTTCGGTCAAGGGTATACGAGTAGCTGCGCTCCCATGCTAGAACCTCCAAACAAGTCTCAAACATGGCTGCTTTTGTACACCTCTGTAGAAAGGGCAGGTGAGAAAAGGGTCAATGGGAACTGGGCAGACATTCCCACAACATGCCTTTATAACAGGGTCCATATCGAACACAAATATCAGCAAAATGAAGACATAGCACCACAAGTCTCTTTAGAAGCATCTGTCTCAAGTACAGAGCTAACGCGAAGTCACCATGAGCCTTTAAAGAACCCACAGTTCTTACAGACACTTCTTGTTTCTCACCTTTGTGCTTACAGCAAGAGAAAAACTCATCTTTTTCCACTTCATTAAGAGGGAGGCCAGCTGGTCACCAATTTGCCCCTCAGAATAACCCTCCAGGATGGCATAGCTCGAGGGAAGCAGGGCTGGAGTGGAGGTGGGATTCTGTTGATGACCGGCCGGGATGTGACCACCAGCCTCAGAGATTCATCTAAACTAGCTGTGAACAAATCTGAGGGTTGTGGATCTTACCTTTTTTTTCCCCCTAGAAGCATCTATTTTACAATCAGTGATTCCATCTCCTCTTCCCCTTGCCTAGTCTCAAATACTCATTCTTTATTCCCACCCAGGGCTTCCTCTCTCCCCTTCTCTGAATACAGTTTAAAAATGGAGCCGTAAGAACTGAAACAGCAGCTCTTTATATGTCAGAGACAGATTAGCGAAGGATAGTAAGAGCCCCGGGCAAAGACAGGGATACAGTCTGCCTCTTAAAGGCTTGGTTTGGAGGATTTTATTGTTATTATAAGAATGCACTTTCTTTGAAAAGTTTAGAGCTAGGTTTTTTTTTCCCCTTCTTTTAGTCACAGTGTTTTTTTCTTTTCTGTTTTTTTTTTTTTTTTTTTTTTTTCAAGATACTTTTTAGTTTGAAGGCTGGAACTTAACCACGTGCACAGTAAGGACAAGGAAGTGAGTAGGACGTCTAAGGAAAATATGACCTCTAGCTAGACAGGGAACTCAACTTTGTGAGCTTTGTGTCTCCTGATGATACATGCAGGTCATGACCCTCCACCATAGCACAGCCCACAGAAGGGGTCCAAACAGTAAGGCAATGAAAAAAATTACCTTTGGGTATCCTTTCTGTCTCCTGATTCCTTTGATTTTTTTAATTATGCAACTAATGATTATAATCAAATAGATATTCTGTGTAAAAATTGCTCTAAAAATATAATCTCATTATTTTATGGGTTTTAAATGTTCATGCCTGAGTTTCTGCTCATGGTGTTCATAATCAGTTATCATCATCCCTGCTATCCTTTAACCAATAACTATCACAAGCTCCTGATTCATTTTCCACATTTTTTTTATTGTGATAAAATAAACCTAACATAATATTTACCAGTTTAACCATTTGTAAGTGTACAGTTCAGTGGCATTAAGTACCTTTGCAATGTCATGTAACCATATAAACACTATTTCCAGAACTTTTTCATCACCTCAGACAGAAACTCTCTAGTTATTAAATACCAATTCCCAATGCATCCCTCTCTCAAGCACCTGGTAACCTCTATTCTACTTTCCATCTTTATTATTTGTCTATTCAAAGTAACTCATATAAATTGAGCGCCCGCATTTTAATCTACTCTCTAAATCAGGCGCTGGGCCTCTCCCTCCACGTCCTCATGCACAAGCCAGAGGTCATTCATTCTAAATTGCAGTCTTTCATGGGAAGATCTTACTCTCTGACCACCATCTCATTTAATCCTTATAAAACCTTGAGAGCTACATATTACCACTGCCACTTTTTCAGTGAAGAAAATGAGGCTCCTGCAGATTAGATCACAGAGCTAGCAAGCAACAAATCTAGGATTCAACTCAGGTTATCTGAATAACCAGTCCCTACTCCCGTGACTATTGAAGTTGTACATCTGCCAACCACTTGGCAACACAGAATAGCTGTCCTCCAAATTCTTGCCAAGGATTAATACCATGGACTCTGTGTTGTCTAATCTCCCAAATGTCAAGATGATAGAAATGTAATCCATGTCAAAGGTACATATTATACATTTCCAGATAGGCAGTGAGGTCCAGTGGTGATTGGTCCAGGCCCTGGAACTAGGCTCCCTGATTTCAGGAACTGAGTGATCTTGGCCAAGTTACTTAACTTTCATGATTCAGTTTCTATTTCTGTAAAATGGGAATAATGACAATGGTACCAATCGCACTGGGTTCTTGTAGAGATAAATAAATGCACATAGACTGCTGAGAACAGTGCCTGATACTGTGAAAACATTATACTATATCGATAGTGCTTCTGATTACCACCTCAGTCTATGACTCAGTGATTTTCTCATCTTTTGGTCATAGATTTCTTGGTGATAGTTGTGTGTCCCTGGATCAGTGTGGATGCTTTCTGATGCAAGGATAAAAACCATAACTCAAACTGCCTTTAACTAGAATGAAATGTCTGAAAACAGCCAGAATCTAAAGGTTAGCAGATCCCAGGCAAAGTGCAATCAGCAGCGAATGACGTCACCAACCACCCACTTCCTCTATTACTCCATTCTGCCACCTCAGCCTCATTCGAAAGCTGGCTCATGGGGGCAGATGGCTTCCAGTGGCAACCAGGGTTCTGTGCTTCCTGTTCAGACCTACAAAGTGACAAGGAACGAATAAGCTTCTTCTCAGGACAGCTAACTGAGGTGTCACGCCCACCTGTGGGCTGCTGCAGTTGCTGGGAGAGTTCCATGAAGAGTCTCTCTAGGAGATGAGGATGGAGCATCTGCTTGTTCAAACTCAGTGTTCCCAGAAAGACAGAACTAACAGCAGCAGCTTCAAACCTCTATGGAAGCAGTTTTCAACTGGTATGCACAAGGATTTTAAAAACATGCAATACCTGACTATTTAGTCAGGGGCACTGACCTCTTTTCCCTGAGATTGTCTAGTTAAAAAATGACAACAACTAGCGCAACAATAGCTGTCTGGTGTGAATGAATTAAAGTTTTAGCTATCTTTTGTCAGATCGGCAAAAAATATATTTTTTGGTGTGTCATAGAATTTTAGTAATTAGTTTGTAATGTGCCATGAGGTGAGAAAGGTTGAATGAAAATAGTTGCTCTATGTCTCAAAATGCAACACCCAAACTTGGCGGACAAGTCAAAAGTTTCACCGTCTCCAGATTGAGACCCCTGTGCTAGGTATTCTCAGTGTTACCCGTGGATGCAGCCAGACTTCTGAAAAGTTGTATATATGCAACCCATTGTTGTGATGACCTATCTTAGAACCACTGGGACTGAATTTCATGGCAGTATCACCCTGTAGGTCTCCTCTTTACCCAAAATAGCAAAAGGAAAAAATAATATGCGTCTCCTGAACAACTCATTTGATTTTAGTTTACACACAATATGAAACACTTATTTAACAATGTTTCCCTCTCTTCTTAGGCCTGTAGGCACCTGAGGTTTATGACTTACCTCAAAAAAAAAAAAGTAGAATTAATTTTTCTGTGCTAAACCTATAATTGTTTTATTGTTTTCCTATCAATAGTTTCTTTTCCTCAACTCAGTTTTTTTAATGTATGTAAATTTTTATCTACCGAATTTCATTCTAAAAGAAACAAGGTAGTAATAAATAAATACATTAAAATAACCCAAAATATGGAAAAAATATTTACACTGTGTCAACCTCAGCATTAATGATTAATTTTAAGAAGTAAAGAAAGTCTGGCCAGGCAGTGGCGCAGTGGATAAAGTGTTGGACTGGGATGTGGAGGACCCAGGTTTGAGACCCCGAGGTCGCCAGCTTGAGCACGAGCTCATCTGGTTTGAGCAAGGCTCACGAGGTTGAGCCCAAGGTCGCTGGCTCAAGCAAGGGGTTACTCTGTCTACTAGAGCCCCCCGGTCAAAGCATATGTGAAAAAGCAATCAATGAACAACTAAGGTGCCGCAGCAAAGAATTGATGCTTCTCATCTCTCTCCCTTACTGTCTGTCTGTTCCTATCTGTCCCTCTCTCTGACTCTCTCTGTCTCTGTCACCAAAAAAAAGTAAAGAAATATAAGTGTTCAGTTAAAGGAATAATTAAACTCATTATGGTGTACATCTGAAATTAAATATATAGCAATTAAAATGATGTTTACAAAGAGTTTGTGATAAAATGAAACAAGCCTTTGCTTTTAATATTAGCTTTAAAATAACAGCAAGCAAAATTGAGCACAGATCTTTGTTTTCTGACAAAAAGGGTAACTGGACTAACACAGCCTCTTTTTATGACAAAAATAGTAATGTTAGATTAAAATTTTTAAATGAATTTGAATAAATAGCTGAGAAAGTATAAAGAAATGAAGAGTGAAAGGAAAGAAGGGAAGGATGGAAGGAGTGAAGGACAGAGGGAGCTCCCAGGTGACATAAATAAGGGATTGGAAGCCAGAGGTTTAATTGCCTGAAATCACACCATGGAAGTTCAGGAGACCATCAGATCCAGACAGCTAAGCGCTAGGGGCTTTCCGCATTGTCTCAATTGTCCTTTTGTATTTTAAAGAACAGATGTTGCTGTAACTGGAAAGCGTGGGCTTGCTTAGTAAGGACAGCTCCATCACGGTCCCTCTCAACCTCACCATGACACCCCCACAGACACCACCTCGGCTCCCACAGAGCTCGGCTTCCATGGAGATCCCGAAGTGCTGGAATCCCCTCCTCTACAGGTCCCTAACAAGGTGGCTAACAAGCGCTCTGCCACCCTTGGCGGGCACTTTTTCATGAACACCATCCCACAAAATATTTCTACTCAAATGCTCGAAACGCACAAAGTCTTTCTGAGATGACCGTGAGGAAACCACACCGCAAGCCAGGCCTTCCTGTGGCTCACAGCGCCACCCACACCTGTGAGTGTCAGAGTCTGTTCCCATCACTACAGCTGGGCTGCACCGCATAGCTTTTGTAGCTGGGGTAATCCTCGGCGTCAGCTGGCCAGCAGCAGGCAAGGAGAGAAACAGAGTTTTAAGGTCCAATCAATATAGATGACATTTTCCTTGAATCATATCCTCAGGAAATTACCACGACATTTTTCCCCCGCCCAGGTTCCGTGTTGAATAACAAAAGCCACAATTTATTGAGTAAGCACTCTGTGCCAAGTACTTCACATATGTTATTTCTAATCCATATAACATTCTGGCAGGGTGGGTACTTGAAATAGACATAGAGAGAAGCTGCTCAGAAGTCATTCCCCAGCTGTGAAGAACAGTCAGCGAAGAGCCTCTAGGTCTCGGCTCCTTCGGGGTCTCCCTCAGCCACAGAGAGCCTTGTTGGAGGTGACGTCCTTCCTGCGGCAGCCTTCATCTCGTGACTGAGCGAGATGAGTGTGGCATGCCTGGCTATTTCAGCCCAACCTGGGACATCCTATCACATCTGCCCAGTCCTCCTTCCTCCGGTCCTTTCACAGGTGCCGATCCCTAATAAACACCTTGCACCCCAAACTCTGTCTCAGAGTTTGCTTCTAGATCTCAGTTTCCTATTTTACAAAAAGGCAACAGCCCCCCCTATTGGTTATTACGGTTACTCTAAAGATTAAATGAGATAATACATGTTAGAGTGCTTGGTACAATGCCTGGCATATAGAATATGCTCCGTAAATGTGGGCTATAGTATTTTTACCCAAAGTCACAGTACTAGGAAGTGTTGGATCTGGGATTCCAACTCATCTGCCTAACCCTAGAGCTCAGCCACAAAGTTGGTTTGGAACTCTCTCTTGATACTTTTTCTTTGCTGCTTTGTTTCACAGTTATTTGCCTGTTGTCATGGCTCTACCTTCTAGCCATTTGGAGTCTTGGAACAGAAATTACGCTGTTTCCAACCCCCACTTCCAAGACCTAGCAGGGACCTCCCAATGGGGAGATGCTCAACTGTCGTTTACTGATTGAATGGCTGTGTGACTGACTACATCTCCAGTTATTTTAAACTACCAGTGGGGCTTGAGAAAAAACATTCAAATCACTTAAGAAGCCCAGATTTTACTCAGATTTTCTGGGTTTCCCAGACTTCTCTATGCCTACTGATGGGAATCCCTAAACTAATAAACCAAAATACCAACCTGAACAGGTCAAGGAGGTGACCGTGTTAGACGAGGCTGCAGAGGGTGTGAGAAGCTGGAGCTGCAAACACTCCAATGGGCACACAGTGCTCAGACTCCTCCAGGGCTGGCGGTTGGGCAGAGGGAGTTAGACTGACCCTCCCAGCACCCTCGGCATGGGCTCCTTGCTCTGGGACAAGGGGTATGCAGAAATCTCCCCAACCCTAACAACTTCTGCCTAGCTAAAGAGGTTTCCCAAGGTTTTCTCATTCATTTTTTATGTGCCAAGTACATGGATGTAAGACTGGGAGGATTTGTCCAAATTCTGAAAGACTGAATCATAATATATAGTTTTTACAGAACAGACCCTGGCAGAATAATCTGAGACAGTCTTTCATAAGACAAAGTAACATTAACATAGCATGGGACATGTCAGCTTAATCTCCCTTCTGATCTTCTGAAGATCCTTCCTCACCACAACAAGAGATAGGGACTCACTATCAGGTGGTCCTCATCCAGACAATGAGAATCTGGCTTTTTGTTTTGTTTCAGTCTGCCTCCTCTATTCCTTTCCTATACGAGGGAGGTTTTAAACAAGAGAACGATTTAATGTCTTGGTCGCTTCCACCAAGATGAACTCCTTAAAAAGAAACCAGACTAGCCCTGGCCGGTTGGCTCAGCGGTAGAGCGTCGGCCTAGCGTGCAGAGGACCCGGGTTTGATTCCCGGCCAAGGCACACAGGAGAAGCGCCCATTTGCTTCTCCACCCCTCCGCCGCGCTTTCCTCTCTGTCTCTCTCTTCCCCTCCTGCAGCCGAGGCTCCATTGGAGCAAAAATGGCCCGGGCGCTGGGGATGGCTCTGTGGCCTCTGCCTCAGGCGCTAGAGTGGCTCTGGTCGCAACATGGCGACGCCCAGGATGGGCAGAGCATCGCCCCCTGGTGGGCAGAGCGTCGCCCCTGGTGGGCGTGCGGGTGGATCCCGGTCGGGCGCATGCGGGAGTCTGTCTGACTGTCTCTCCCTGTTTCCAGTTTCAGAAAAAAAAAAGAGAAAGAAACCAGACTAGGACAACGCTTAACCTGAAGGTTTTCATGGGGGGACTTTAGATAGTGTGGCACGTGCCCACCCAGCAGCCTGCTCATTACATCAATGCCATGCTCCCCCTCAGGGCTATAGAAATGCGAGGTGCTGTGTTTTTAGGGAAAGGTATTATAATATAGGCTTTTGGGGCCAAAATATACCACGTGATTTAAGGATATAGTTGTAGGAAGCAGAGGAAGAGAAGTTAAGGCATATACTGCCAAGGAATAAAGAAGAATGATTATTTTCAGATAAGGATTGAAGTAAGATGGGACTAATGAGGCAGAAGGCAGTCTGGATCAGCAGGAACTCCCTGGCTAGTGAGAATGCTTCCTTATAAAAGTGGTGGGGTATGTATAGATGCTGAATGAGTTTTTACCCAATTTCTTTCTTTTTATTAAAAAAATATATACACATATATTCCCCCTCAAATTTATGAAACAGTACTGCTCATTGTACAAATGTGGTAAAGCAGATAATCACAGAGATGAAAATTTAAACCATCCAAAAAATTTTACTCTCTTGAGTTAGCAACCCTTGACATTTTTAAATGTGCCCCATTGGCCTTTGGAAATTATGCACACGTGTTCATTTTTTTTTTCCAGAAAGGCTTTGGTTTAAGGGGATGTCCATATTGGCATAGTAAATACTACATCCACTACCGTTCGATTTCTAAGCCTGCTCTAGCAATGTGACGTGGATTTGTCCCTCTAGAGATGGGCAGCATTAATGATATAATAGTTTGCATCTGTGAAGTGGTTGCATTTTAGCATATTTGCTGAAATCTCTACTAAGTCTAATAGTTTGTGTGAAGATTTTGTTGGATTTTCTCCATCCAAAAAGCATATTATTGTGAACAATGACAGTGTTCTTTTTAGTTCGTTTACCTGTGATGTCCATTTTCTCATCCCAGTCTGTTGGGTAAGACCTCCTGGAGAACAGTGCTGACTAGAATTTGGGATGAAGGACATGTTGTCTTATAAATCTTCTAATGTTTTAAGTATGCAATTATGTATCATTTTTAATAAAAAAAAACTATTCACCAACTACAAATGGAAAATACTTTGCTTAACTTGATAAAAAGGAGCTACAAAAACCTACTTAGAATATCCTACTCTTGAAACATACTACCCACGTGGAGGAAGGAGGATAGATTCATATCCTATTGTTGGAGAGGGCCTAGAAATCAAAAGATAATGAGTTAACAGTTTTAAATTTTTTCTAATTTGATAAGTAAAAAAATATTTAGAGGAAATTTTAATTTTTACTTCATTGATCTCTAAAAGAGCTAGACATTCTATTAGTTGTGTTATTGCCTCTTCTGTAAATAAAAACTCTCAATGTTTTTTCTATTGTAGATGTCTTGTTTTTTTCTAGTCAAAGTATATTAGCTTATTAATAATATTAATCCCTGCCTGACAAGGCAGTGGCGCAATGGATAGAGCATCGGAATGGGATGCAGAAGTTCAAAACCCTGAGGTCGCAGGCTCACCATCTTGAGCACAGGTTCATCCAGCTTGAGCGCAGGGTCGTTGCCTTGAGCGTGGGATTATAGACATGACTCCATGGTCACTGGCTTGAGTCCAAAGGTCACTGGCTTGAGCAAAGGGTCACTCACTCTTCTGTAGCCCCTGGTCAAAGCACATATGAGAAAGCAGTCAATGAACAACTAAGATGCCACAATGAAGAATTAATGCTTCTCATCTCTCTCCCTTCCTGTCTGTCAGTCACTGTCAGTCCCTCTCTCTGTCTCTCTCTGTGTCTCTGTCACAAAACAATAATCCTTTATCATATTTGTGAAAGATAGTTTTTCTCAGTTTTAAATTTTATTAATAGTGTATCTTCCTTTTTTACATATTACTAAAGTTTTAAACTTATGAGTCAAACCTATCTATTTTTCTTAATCATTCAAAAAAATTTTACTCTTAAAAATCCATTTCGCCTGACCAGGCGGTGGCACAGTGGATAGAGCGTCAGACTGGGATGCCGAGGACCCAGGTTCGAGAACCCAAGGTCGCCAGCTTGAGTGCAGGCTCATCTGGTTTGAGCAAAAAAAAGCTCACCAGCTTGGACTCAAGGTCACTGGCTCAAGCAAGGGCCTACTCAGTCTGCTGAAGTTCCGCGGTCAAGGCACATATGAGAAAGCAATCAATGAACTAAGGTGTCGCAATGCACAACAAAAAACTAATGATTGATGCTTCTCATCTCTCCATTCCTGTCTGTCTGTCCCTATCTATCCCTCTCTCTGACTCTCTCTCTGTCTCTGAAAAAAAAAAATACATTTTTATGAAAATAATCAAATTCACATTGCTATTTTTAAAATTCACCTATTTACACCACTTGAAATTATTTTAGTGTATGTTATAAGCTGGTTCTATATGAGTGTTTGCACCAACTAGCTAGAATTCCCCAAATAGCTTGCTAAATTTTGCACCAATGGTGGTGCTGGCATGCACAATAGTTTAGATCATGTGACACCTAAAAGCAGCACATCTAAAGAGATGGCCTTCACATTAGAGAAATTGTAGATTTGCATTTTTATGATGACAGTTTTCTGGCAAGTGGCAGTCAAGCATCTTGTTCTAACATAGTCAGCGCCCTGTGACAGTTTCCAGCAGTCGGATGTAAGACGTCTGGAGCATAGGTGACTTTTTCTAATTCTCATAACACATTGTATGGACCAGGGCAGCGCTGCCTGACTGAATCAGTGCTTCCCTATATCTCACTTCATACTTAGAGAGTAGCTTCATGACCTGGAAGCTCCAGCTGAGTAGACTTAGCCATTGTCGCAACACACACACACACACACACACACACACACACACACACACATTTCTCATGAATATGAAAGTACCAGGCCCTCCTGCATCAGCCATTCTGCCTCTTGTGCATACTAAAGCCCTAGAGGTGTATTTGATTTGCTTCAACCTGAAATATAACTACCAAGACCCGTTCTGCTTTCTCTCTCTCCTCTAATAAATAAGAAGAGAAGGACATCTCTCGCAGATTCAAACAACTGGCCTTACAGATGGGATTCCATGCCCCCAAAAGAATAAACGCCAGGGTGGCAATGAGCAGATTAATTACGCAGGAAATAATCTCCCGCAGCAGTGAGCTCCATGTTCTCTAACGAGGCCGGAAATGATTTGTGCCACCTGTTTATGGCTCTAAGCATTTGCCTCAGGTCCTTCAAGTACTCGATTAAAAAACTTTTTGATTAAGTTGGTGTCAGGGCTAACTTTTTGTTTGCTTGTCTCTTTGGAGTGAATAAATAGAGGCTCCACACCCTCATGCCTGGAGAGCTGCCCGAGTAAATCACCGGGAAGCAGTCAGGCTTACCAACGCCAGGAGCGTGAGCATCACTCTCCGGTCTGATGTTACCTGAGAGACTCAAGATCGGTCTGATTCATAAAAACTCTATCGCACAGGTGTGTACAGTGAATCTTTCCCATTTATTTTAAGGACATTTGGGCTGTCGGGAGTCGGGAAGAAGGTGGCTTTGTTTTTTACGAGGCTGTGCTATTTTTCACTGTTAGATGCTGGGAGGTGATTGCATGCGTGTACCTAACAGACACATCCCCAGTTTGGACCCAAGTCATAATAAATTTATGTGCTATTTGCACATGGCTTTAAATCTTTCACTAAGGGAAGTGAACAGCCTAGAAATATAACTGCTC
This sequence comes from Saccopteryx leptura, assembly GCF_036850995.1. Taxonomy (NCBI): domain Eukaryota; kingdom Metazoa; phylum Chordata; class Mammalia; order Chiroptera; family Emballonuridae; genus Saccopteryx; species Saccopteryx leptura. The sequence continues at coordinate 219,698,419 of NC_089503.1, read as the reverse complement.
CTTCTGGTGCATAAATGGTCACTGCTTTGAAAAAGGAAATGGCTGGCAGGGGACATCCCCCGACACACACACGTTCTGTGGACCCCTCTTGCCACCCAGCCAGCCTTGGGGGTCAGCTGCGCTACCCTCCAGGCCGGCTGGCACCGCCCTGAGACCACACACTGAGCAACAGGAAAAGCATCACTTTCTCCTCCTGCGGAGCAGCAGGGCCAGGAGCTGAGTGTCCACCTGGACGAGCAGGAGCCCGACAGGATTCCCTGCTGGCCTCCAGCAGCAGAGCAAGGCGCCTCTCCGCCCTGCCCACTGCTCTTCTCCCCAAACGGCAACAATGACAAGGTCTGGCTTCCACCCTCAGCCTGAGGTCCGGGGTGCTTGGGAGGCCCTAGGGGCTGCCTTGTCTCAGCACCATGGCTGTCCCCAGACAGTGGGGAGAGGCCGGCCTGGAGCCGCTGAGGAGACACAGGTGGCTGCCAGCTTGAGGCTGCTGTCTAGACCATCTTTACTGGAGTTACTGGGGCCCGGTCCCCCTTTTCTCTGACTCTTGTCAATGGCTTGTGGGTTCCAGATTGGCCTTTCGTCACAAGTGTGACTCGTGTATGAACTTTGGGAAGGAAAAGCAAAAACAAACTTTTCGGATGCCTTTTGGTTCAACCAACTGCATGACTCAGGACCGCTGTCCTTTGTAGTTTGGGGCTGAAGCCCCAACTTATCTGTCCCTTTGCTTGGCCCGTGGGGTGTTGCAGCGGCACGCAGCAGTTGAGGAAAGGCTTGGGGAATGTCTTCGGGCCATGTGGTTCTATATGAAAGTACCTATTTCCACTTAACTTGCAATCCTGACCGCTCGTTCAAGGCAGGAAGTGACTTTTCATGTCATTCTGAAGCCATGTGTGCCCGTCCGTGCCTGCCCTCGAAGCAGTCACCGTCCCACTTTGCATGCTGTTGTAGTGGCAAACTGTGCAGTCTGTGACGTGACTGCCCAGAACAGAATTCTGAGAAAAACATTGTGCTCGCTCTTCTTGTCCCGTGGCTCTCCCAGAAACAGACATTTCCAGAGGCAAGTGGAGACATTTTCGTCCTCCGGGTGTTGGCTTCGGCTGCCTTTCCCGCCAGGCACGTCGCAGGGTATTCCGGGGCTGGTCTTTTTTAGGTAACGGCGTTCGTGGCTTATCCCACAGATTTCAAAAAGGCTGCAGGGTAATATACCATCTATCTAGACATTTAAAAGGCATTTTTAAAATGTCAAATGTCTGTTCTCTCTCTTCTGCTCTTTATTTCCACCCTAACGCCATGGAGGGGGGCTCCTGTAGAAGCCTCCAGCACGTGCAGAGAATGGCAAACTTGGTTATTATGTGTCTATTTTACTGCAGGGAAGATCTGGGCTGATGTGGCTGAACACTTGCAACCTGCCTTTAATTTATCTGCATTTAAGAGATGGATCACGGACAGCTAAACTGCGTGGCATTGCAATATCACATGCTCTGAGGGGAAACTGTGAGGAGGAGGAGGAAGGGGGAGAGGCAGGGGAAGGGGAGAACACAGGAGGGGGAGGAGGACCCCAAGCAGCTCACGGCTCCAGGAGAAACTCGAGAGTGAGAAAGAGCCTGCCTGCTGAATGAGGCTCTTACTCAACATTTTCAGTGGGCTGGCCATCTCCGGGGTGCCATTTTTCATCTCTGATACTGTGTGTGCTTTTGCTAGATTATCCCAACAATTGGTGAAAGGTTTCCATGTTCAAACATCTGGTATTATTTTCACACCATGTGAGCATGGAGCTCAGGCTGGACTCACAGAGCGGGCTGTGCGTGTGCCCTAATGTGGTTGTAGGTCTCTTTCTTCAGCAGTCAGGCCGACGCTGGAATGCTTAGCTCATCAAGGGGGAGAGTTGCCATTCACTGGTTTTAGGATGCCACAACTGTGAGTTCGAAAAAGGCACTTGTCACTTTCACCAAAGACCTCAGGATCTCCACACACAGTACCCTAGTTTTGGCCTGATAACTCAGTCATATAAAATTGATGGTTATTTGCTGATACCCAGAGATACAAACTACCCACAGATATAGAACTACAGGGAATGACTATATATAATAGAGAAGCCAGGGAACAGAAGTCTATAAATATCTGGCACAAGGGATAGACCCAGATATCTATTTTCAGCTATGTAATCAAGCAACAATCACTGATCCATCAACCGTTTATTCCAAAATACTAATTGACTGTCTCTCCGTGAGCCAGCACTATGCCAGGAACTTGGAATAAATACATCAGTGAAAAAGACACTGATCCTGCCCTCGGGGAGCCTCAGTACACCTGGAGAATCTGAGCGTGCACCGATGATCACAATACACAAAGCTAAGTGCCCTGATAGGAAATTTCAGGGAGCTGAGGAAGCAGAGAGAAGTCACCTCTCACTGGGTTGGGTGGGGAGAGGAAGAGAGGAGTCAGAGAAAACTTCCCAGATCGGGCAACATTTGCTGAGTTCTAAAGGAGAGAAGAGAGCCAGTCACGGGGGGGTGGATAGGCATCAGTCAAGTTTATGATCCTCTCTGATGCCAGAAACAAACTGGAAGCAGAAGATTAAGTGTCATTCAAACAGGTTAGTGTTACTGGAATTCAGAATTCAGCAGAAGTCATCAGAAGGGTTTCCCAGAAGATTAGATCTGGGTCTTAGAGTATTGGAAAGGTCTGTCCCGGTGGACAACAGAGGGGAAGGCCTTTGATTACAGGGAAACAGTTTACAGGAGCAAGAAAGGACAAGGGTGCAGAGGGTTCAGTACATGGAAGATTCATTCAGATAATATTTACTGAAAAGTGCACAGTTCTGTAAGACAAACGAAGTAGCCTAAGACACTCTTTACCCTGTAGAGCGCAGGTCAGCAAACTATGTATAGAGGGTCGTATTTTAGGCTTCATGGGCCATAGGGTCTGTGGTTTGCTGACCTTAGAGACTTACACTTTTATTGGGAACACAAGATAAGTATGCAAATGATCACAATGCAAGAGGATTTTCCTGGAGTCTTGGAAGATAAGTCTAATAATGGAAACAAGGGCAGATTTGGAGGCCTTTGAAAACCAGATTCAGTGTTGGATGTCATCTGTAAGTAGGGAGACACTAGTTTATGGGTTTGAGCAAGGGACTGTCCTTTGGAAGATTGATTGTGCAGTCCTGTGTAGAGTGGGATAATGTATAGTGAGCCTAGAGGCAGGGAAACTTGTAGGAACTCTATTGCAGAACCCAGAGCATCAAGAGAAGAAGCCAGATTCTGCAGCTAGTAAAGGACATGGAATTAGAAAGACAAGGGCGAGAGACCTTTCATGTTGTTGTATAACTGGATAAGAAAGTCATAGGAAGTCAAAGTATCAAAGATAAACTCAGGTGGCTAAATAAATGGTGGCTCTGAATGAACAGATACAAAAAGTTGGGAAAGGAGGGTAGTTTGAAGGGACAGATTTGTTTAGTTTTAAAGGATTGTTTTTCTTTTTTTGAACTACTAATTTTTGGGGTCTCATAACAGTATCTAATTGATACACTACTACCTTTCACACTCAAAGGATGTCTTCGTGTGAAGAGCCATCAACTAATCATAGTCTACTCTAGAACTTCCTGACTTCACATACTTGAGGCCTCAGAGATCCACTGGCCGTTGTGTGAGTGAGCTCAGAACTGAGAACAAAGGCAGAACTGGGCTAGCTCTACCTCTCTCTACAAGGGCATCTCGCTCTCAGATGAAAGGGCTCTAATTAAAAGGCAGGAAAGATCAGACACCTCTAGAGTTCACTGCCAAAGGTACATGAAAACCTGGCCCTCAAAGTCTCTTGGCTTCTGAGACTTCATACACTGAAAGACTAATTAGCTATGACAAGTTGACCACTGGAAACCATTTTCATAAGGATGACATGATGATGAATGGAGGGTCCATGCAATGCCATTGCTAAAAAAGATGTGAGGAGTCCAAGTTCCAAGAACTTAGATGTACATACAATACAGCGGTCTCTTTAAAGCTACAGAACCCTATCACAGCAGGCTGGCGTGTGTCACCCTTTCTGTGTTTAAGGGCCACATTCATGGACCAGTGAAATACTGAGCTATACATTCTAGGCCTTCTGTGTCTGGCACCTGGAATGAAACACAACTATATCTCATTGCTTTAGGACTTTGTGTAACAGATGGGGAGTTTGTTCAATAGAAAAATTCAACCAAGAGAAATCGTATTTCCCCATTTCCAACATGAGAAGTGTGTGTGTGTGTGTGTGTGTGTGTGTCAGAGAGAGAGAGAGAGAGAGAGAGAGAGAGATGCTATTGCTGCCCCACTAAGTGAAAACTGAACATGATGACCAGCCTTTTCTCATTACTAAATGGCCTTTATATTTTTGCTGGAATGTGTTTGGGCAGAGTATATTCTCCATTTTGGCTACACATTTTAGAGCTGAATTTGGAAAATGAGTCTCAAAAGGTCTTCAGTCCAGGTCAGCAGAAGTTTTCTTAAAGGGCTACATAGTAAAAATTTTAGTCTTTCCAGGCCAAGAGGCAAACACAAGGATATTACATATGCACTTATATAACCATGTAAAATGTAACTATTCAAAAACATAATAAGCATTCTTAGCTCACTGGCCATAAAAAAATTAAAAACTCGGCAGCTGTGCTGATTTGGCCCACGGGCTGTGGCCTGCCAACCGTTACCATAAATACACAAAATGGTTAGATTTCTCACAGTTATATTTCTTCAGGGAAAAAACCTCTTTGTTGAAAAAGATTGCTCTTAGGTACAGAAATCTGACCATAAGATTTTAAAGTATTTGTTAATAAAAAATTATATCTATTAATGCATTATATTATATTATGTGTATAATATATATATTAATGTACTGTGGTAAAGATTATGTTCCTATATGATAGACTATGTGTCAATCTATTAACATTTAATATAATTAATTATAATAGTAATTAACATAATATAATAATAAATTAGATATAGTAATATGTTAATTATTATTTCTTCCAATTAGCAACACAAACCAGAGTTTTTTCCTCAAACCATAGCTGGACTCACAGAGCACCCTCACTCAGCTTGCCTGCCACTGCGTGTCCCAGCCGCATCTCCCCTACCCCTCCCCCTTCTGGAGGGTCAGCACTTTGCAGACAACTCACTGAAGGGGACAGTTTGGCCAGCCCAGCCCTGAGAAGGCCATGTAGCAGGATTCATTCCTCTCTTCTCACAAGCACTGCATTTCCTCTCCTGCCCACGTCCAAGGATCCTTGTCCATCACCTGATGCGTAGATAGTAGTGGTGTGGCCATGACCTGTCACAATCATTGATGCTCTCCTTAATTTAGGGTGTCCTTGATTGGGAGCCTTTATTGCCAGTTGTAGGCTTTAGACAAAATTCTGGAGTGACCGGAAAATCCCCCTGGGTTCCCAACATGCTCTGTTATACTTTGCATAGATTTCTCACAGCCCCGGCCTTCCCCTGTACTCCCCCCAACAGAGGTCCCCTAACCCTTCCTGACAGTTCAGTTCTGAGGCTACTATGATATTCTGTGACTTATAATAAGAAATATACATTTGGTCTTCATCCTGTTTCTGTCACAGAGCTCCTAATACCTTGGGGACTTCCTAAGTGATAAGAGCAATAGAGATGGCTTGATATTCATAATGAAACCCCTCCAAACACATCTGAGTTTATGTTGATGAGGCGACTTTTGGAAAGCTCCTAAAGATGGGGGCTGGTTGCCAGGGGAAGCAGCTTTATGATTGGAGGGTTGTAACTTTCCACTACCCTGATCTCTGGGGACGGAGAGCTAGAAGTTGAATCTCTGGCTAATGGCCAGTGATCTAATCAATCATGCCTATATAAGGTAACCTCCATAAAACCCCTGAAAAGTGGGGTTCAGAGACTCTTCCTGTTGGAGAACATGTGGCGATGTGAGGAGGGCGGGGCGCTGAGAGAGGGCGGGGCGCTGAGAGAGGGCGGGGCGCTGAGAGAGGATGTGGAAGCCCCACGCTGTCCGCACACCTAGCCCTGAGCATCTCTCTTCTCGGGCTACTCCTGGGCCATGTCCTTTTATAATCAACCAGTAATCTAGTAAGTAAAACCGTTTCTCTGAGTTTTGTGCGCCATTCTAGCAAATTAATTGAGCCCAAGAAGGGATCATGGGAACTTTTGATCTATAACCATTGATCAGAAGCACAGGTGGCAACTTGGACTTGTGATTGGCATTTGAAGTTGGGGGAGAGGGGCAAGTCTCGTGGGAAGAGCCCTTCACCTGTGGGATCTGATGCGATCTCTAGGTAGACAGTGTTAGAATTGATTTAAATTGTAGGACACCCAGCGGGTATCAGAAGATAGCTCGGTGGTGTGGGGGAGAAAACACACATCAAGTGCAGCATTGTACATATTATTTGACCTTCACCCCTTATTCTTTAATCAAAGAGGCATCGGACATAAATGCACATGTGCACTATCTCCATCAGCAGGAAGCTGCACAGCTGGAATCGAGTTCAGTTAATGAGTTTGAAACAGTTGTTGGGCTTTGAGCCTCATTGCTTCTATTCTTCTAATAGCTTTGGGGTAATAAGTCATTATCTGGGGAAATAAAATAATCCATGCCACAGATAAAATACCTAGTTTATTTTCTCCTGCATTCTGAATTTTGTTTAATGCATCTAGACTAGGGGAGCTCTGAGAGAGGACTGGGGCTGTGTGCTGTGCTGGGTGCAGTGCTGGGGAGAGACCTGGTGCTGTGTGCAGGTGCTGGGTGCAGCTCTGGGGAGGGGCCTGAGGCCCTGTGCTGGTGCTGGGTGCAGTGTTGGGGAGGGGCCTGGGGCCTTGTGCTGGGGCTGGGTGCCACTCGGGGGAGGGGCCTGGTGCTGTGTGCAGGTGCTAGGTACAGCTCTGGGGAGGGGCCTGGTGCTGTGTGCAGGTGCTAGGTACAGCTCTGGGGAGGGGCCTGGTGCCGTGTGCAGGTGCTAGGTGCAGCTCTGGGGAGGGGCCTGGTGCTGTGTGCAGGTGCTAGGTGCAGCTCTGGGGAGGGGCCTGGTGCTGTGTGCAGGTGCTAGGTGCAGCTCTGGGGAAGGGACTGGTGCTGTGTGCAGGAGCTAGGTACAGCTCTGGGGAGGGGCCTGGTGCTGTGTGCAGGTGCTAGGTGCAGCTCTGGGGAGAGGCCTGGGCCTGTGTGCTGGTGCTGTGTGCAGTGCTGGGGAGCAAAGTAAGCAGATTCTCCAGGAGCCTTTCATCCCCAGACTCCCTCTTTCACACTCTACTGCTGTTGCCTTCCCTCAGCTTCCTCTCTCCAGGGACACATCATCCCTCTACCTTCAACTTTTATTCCGCAACCGTCAGAGCGATTTGGACTGTTTTCATCCTGCATTCCACGAGTAACCATTTTTTCAGTCTTGCTGGTTGGAGGACGAGCTATGATTGGGAAGGACTAATTCGCAAAAGCATTCGTGGCCAGAAGACGTAGCGGAGTCAAATCCACTTGGAGACCACATAAGGCGTTCTGGTACAGGCCAGGCCTGGCTGACCTGTCGCTGTTCCCGACCCCAGAGCCTGGCGCCATCCAGCTCTGCCCTGGAGGCAGGTGTGGAGAGAGATCCTGCCCTCCTCTCTGATGCCCAGCCGCTCTGGAACTCGAGCCAGGATCACAGCCTGGGTCTCGTCTGTCCTCCTACTAGAATGCAAGCTCCACGCTGCAGGGATTTTTGTTTGTTCATTTGCTCCTGCAGCACCAGTGCCTGGAACAATGCTGTCACACACACGTATGACAAATGTTTGTTGAATAAGTGAACATCAACCCCAGGCGAGACAACTTTGGGACCAGGGCTGCGCCTGCAGCTGACTAGGGCCTCAGGCCTGAATTCTGGCCACACAGAGGTCAACTGGGTCAAGGTCAGATCTGACAAGCCCGCCTTGGGAGTGGACACCAGTGGCTGGTCCAGAATCCCAGGCATCTGGAAGCTGGGATCATGGGGCTGTGCTCACTTCCATTCGAGCTGTGCACCCCCAGGACAGACACAGAGGCCTGCTCCTTCAGAGTGCATCACCGCCCTGCCACAGCGGAGTCGCTGTGTCCTCCAACCTGTGCGCATTATCCCGCGTCATCACTGCAGTTTCTCAGTCTGGACAAAGAGCTCGTCTTGCTTTCTAAAAAGTCAGGATAATTCAGTTCACTGATCAGGCTTCCAGATAATCAGTTGGGCATTGAAGATGGCTTCATGATTGTACTTTTTACAAAAAGATGGGTGGGGGGGGGCAAGACTGAAAAGAAAGTCTTATGTGGTTTACAGTTTAGAGCATTTCTTTTTTGAACCTTTAGATATTTTCCCTGGGAGGCTTAATGCAGCAAAGGCTAGAGTGGAAAATGTGCTTATCTGTGATCTCAGATGCCAGGCAGCCTAATAAATCCAGCCCAGGTTAAGATGAACATTGTCTGAAGCCAGAGCCTCTTGGTCTAATCTACAGTCAGAGGGATAACCAAACATCTTTTCATGTGAACCACTGCTGACTTTTCTTAAAAAAAAAAAATCACGGAAGTATGACCAAAGGAAAACTTTAAAGCTGACGTCGTTGGATTTTATAAGCTCAAAAGCACCTATCTCTGCTGAGTGGAGAAAACAAAAGATTTACATCAATCAACTGCCAAAGCAGCACTCAGAGGAGCCCCGAGTTTTCCTAAGCGAGATTTCATTCCGAGTCCTTGAAGAGTTTCTGCGGAAGGTGTTCAGGATGGGGTTTGAGGGAAGTGAGAGCAGTTCAATGTTGATTGAACAAAGGGTAATGTACTTTGGAATTAATTATTGTAGTGTTTGATACCCTGCGGTGACTCCCTGTTATGAGCTGAATGTTTGTGCCCCTTTCCAATCCGTATGTTGAGCCCTAAACCCAATGTGGTGCTATTTGGAGGTGGGGCCTCTAGGGAGTGATTAAGGTTAGATGAGGTTGTAAGGATGGAGCCCCCTTGATAAAATTAGTACCCTTCTAAGGACAGACACCAGGGCTTCCTCTCTTTACCATGTGAGGATACAGCGAGAAGGTGGCCATCTGAAAGCCAGGAAGAAGGCCTCACCCAAACTTGACCTTGCTAGCTAGCATCCTGATCTCAGACTGCCAGCCTCCAGAGCTGTGAGAAATAAACATCTGTTATCTATAAGCCACCCAGTCTATGGTGTTTTGTTAGAGCAGCCCAAGTCAACTAAGACTCATTTTGCAGGCCAGCATCCACCTACAGGCTCAGAATGACCTCCTCACTCAGTCTTCCCCTCATTTTCTCTATCCCAATCCAGTCGCCTCCTGGACACACCAGTCATACTCCCACCTCAGGACCTTGGCATTGGCTGTTCCCTTGTCTAGAATACTCTCTAACCAGGTACCCATAGGGCCTACCTTGCTCCTTAACATCCCTCAGAGCTTTCCTCAATGTCACTTTCTCAGTGAGGTCTTCTCTAACTCTATCAAAAATCACAAATACTCCATATTGTCTGTCTTCTTTTCTATTTTGTTTCTCTCAATAGCATTTATATATTTTAAACTTATCTCATTGTCTATCTTCCCTGCTAAAGCATGTTTCATAAAGACAAGTATTTTTGTCTTTACTGCTATATTCCTAGTACCTAGAACAGGGCTTAGTATATAATGAGCTCTCAATAATTTATTTTATTAAGTGAATGAATAGATGAATAAACTTAACTAATCCTAAACTTGTTTAAGTCCATTATGTTTGCTAAGTATTTGTTCTCTTCCATCCAGACCTTCCATGGGGTTCCACACCTTGCTGCAGGTTGCTGGTTGAATGGACCAGATGGAAAACATGCTAGACGCTCAACAATCCAGGAAAGAAGACCTTGGAGAAAGCCAGGCCTGGACAAGCAAGAGTATAGGGAAGTCAGCAGGGTAAGCATTCAAAAAGCACAACACTCTGTGCTCTCCTGGGATTCTGAATAGCAGCTGGTCACAGCAGCAAGAAATTCAGGTACCCATCAAATACTCAGGCAGGCTGTGGTCAAATTCTAAGTCTGTCCACATTTGATAGGACTCAGCCTAGGGGTCAAGGGTGGAATTCCGCCCCTAGGGAAAGAAATTGGCCAGAGATTGGAAGCTATCAAATCCTTGCAGTAATAGAAGAGTGGGGACAGACAAGAAATCAAGAGCCCCCACAGTGGTCCATCCCAGCACCTGGGGGACATGTTATTCTGGGAGGGGGACTCAGGCCTGCACTAGGGAGTTTGGTTCTGTCCACAGTGAAGAGACCTGGGAGGGCCAAGAGCAGTTGTCCTAGCTGGTCTCTAAGTCCCACTGGTTGAAGAGTAAGAAACGACAGCCTCCTTTGTCATGCTTGCTCAGGAAGTAAAATAAGTCTGAGCCTAGGGGGGCAGACCCCCCAACCCAACCCCATGGATTTAGTTGTGAAGAGCTGAGAAAGGCAGAGGAAAGAGACTGAACAAGGCTCATTAATACTGCTATAGTTCTAATATTATTATCATCTGGTCCCTAAGAGAAGCGTAAGGAATTGCATTTCTTCTTTCAAGAGTTACTTCTCAACAGCACTCTCATAATTTCACTTTCTTCTTCCTTGCTGGTGCCCTATTCTGTCTGGTGGGTGGATTTAAATTCACTGCTTTAAACACTGTTGCTTTAACAAAAGCTTATCCAGAGCATGTACCCACTCCCTAGAGTCCAAGCAAATGTTCCATGCAGAGCTCAGGCCGATGGTGGTGGACTAATTAATTCTGCCTTTAAAAAGGAGAAAGAAAAGCCCTTGTCTTTCTTTTAGAACCATGATAAGCTACTTCTTTAATTTTTGTCAGTTTTATCAACTCTTTTTTTAAAGAGCTGTGCTCAGCTTTATTTATTTATTTATTTATTTTCTGTGCCCTTTCAAGTAAAAAGAACTTTTATAAACACTGTTCCTTGCCTGTCAAGAGCCCAGCTTCTTAATAGGATCCTCCGGAAAGCCTTGAGTGATAGGTGGCACCCCAGTGCTGTCCTGGGCTTGCAGTTGAGTGTCTGGCTCAGGGAGCCTGTTCTCCCGATGTGACAGTTCCTGCAGAGACAGATGTATTGATCAAGGTGCGAATGTTTGAAAAGTGAGAGACAAGGGACAGAAAAGAAAACATTTCCCAGGGCTCTGCTTCTTTCATACAACCTGACGCTGCTCAGTTTGGATCTGTTTCTTAATGTGGGGCCAATCAAAAGAATGACTGCTTCAATCACATCTATTCTACAGTCCCCCCCCCCCCCCAGTCACTACACACAGGGCATTTTTGGCCAAGGATTTTCAGCTGCTCACAAGAGTCCAGTCATCCTCCTAAAGCTCTTTCTCTCCCTGTCCCTCATCTCCTCCCCCAAGGAGCTCTCTCCTGTTAACTGTTTTCCAGGGAAGACTGTACCCTGAACTGGTCATTGATTCTCTTGAGTCACCAAAATTTAATTAGCGACTTAATTTTAGTGTTTGACCCAGGTCCCAGGACCAGCTAGGACAGCTGCCCCTGCTCCTTGCAGGTCCCTTCACCACAGCCGTAGCCAAACTCCCTTCTGATCCCCCTCCCTCCTCTGAGTGACATGTCCCTAGATCTTGGGATGGACTTCTTTAGAGAAGGTTGATTTATTCTCAGTTCCCAGTCTTCTAGGACTGCATCTCTAAGGTCTCGAGACCTTCCATTGCCTTGGTCACTTCTTTTCTGTAGGGATTGAATTCTGCCCTTGACCCCCAGGCACCATGTTTCTGGTCTCTTTGAAACAATCAGGTTCATCACAGCCATTGGCCTTGCCCTAATCTGGAGCAGCCAGGCTTGGGGCAGGCTACCCAACTGCATTTCAGCATCAGGTCCCTTTATTGCCCCTGACCTGAGCAGTAAGAAGCACCAACACTGCCTGAGCAGACGGTGGCACAGTGGGTAGAGCGTCGGACTGGGATGTGGAGGACCCAGTTTCAAAACCCTGAAGTCACCAGCTTGAGTGCAGGGTCGCTGGCTTGAAGCTCAAGATTGCTGGCTTGAGCCCAAGGTCACTGGCTTGAAGCCCAAGGTCACTGGCTTGAAGCCCAAGGTCACTGGCTCGAGCAAGGGGTCACTCGCTCTGCTGTAGTCCCCCAGTCAAGGCACATATGAGAAAGCAATCAATGAACAACAATCAACGAACAACTAGGATGCCGCAACAAAGAATTGATGCTTCTCATCTCTCTCCCCTCTTCCTTTCTGTCTGTCTCTCCCTATCTGTTCCTCTCTCGACTCTCTCTCTCTGTCTCTGTCAAAAAAAAATGAAGAAGAAGAAGAAGAAGCACTAACACTGAGCAGGCCAGCCTGGTACCCACACTCTTCTTCTACCTGCCTGGCCACTGGGTATGCTGGGAGCCGCTCTTGCCTTCCTGAAAAGCTGTTTCTGCCACTCAGCCTCCTAGGCTGGCATCCTCCTTCTCTTTATTTTTTTCTGAGCAAGCCGAAGCCAATTTCCAACCGCCTTATCTCTGTTGCAACTTTGCACGGCTTTTCAAGGTGGATTTTATGGTTATTCGCAACAGAGAATGCCCCCAGCTCTGTTTTCCCTCCCAGCTCCCAGAGAGCTAGGCTTGACAAAGTAATTCTGAACAACTCTGGCACAGGCTTCTACCAGCAGGAAGAACATCAGCAGTTCAGATATAACACAATAAAAAACACCAGCTTGTTTTCTCACTGGTAGCCTTGTACCTAAGTGGTAATGGTGTCCTCGGCTGAATTGAGTAGGTCTATTGGCTAGGTTTCTAATGACCAGGCTGTTCTGCAGTTATAGAATACCTGCCATGTTTCTATCTACCTCATCATTATGTCACTCCTAAATTGAGGTAAGAATGGCCACGCACTCCTCTGTTTGGAGATGAGTAAAGTAAGGAATTTCACATAAAAAGCCCATGGCAGAAATGAGCCGGGGACCTTCTGAGGATTACTAGGACACCCTACCCACAATTCTGTGCCACCAGGTGACTTTGGTCTGTTACACCAGACAGGCGAGTCATCCTGCCCCCTGCCGAGACGCCTCACATCACCATGTGCTCCCAGCATATCGCAACTGGGTGGACCAGGTCCCTGCCCTGAAGGCTGGCCAGTGGCCTATGAAGCTGAGCCCCTCAGTTTTCTCGTGGGGAGGAGGGACTCGGACTCTACAGAAGGAGGCTCGATTTTCTCCAGGAGCCGCAGCGACTGCAAGAACAGGGCCAGAGGGTCCGAGTGCCACACAGGTGGCACTCTAGAGTGTGGAGCCTGCTGCAGCCACTGCAGGTATACGGCGCACCGGCTGCCAGCGTCCGTGGTTCCTGAGTCTGTGTGCCGTGCCGTTCGGCTGTGGGCTCTGCAGCCTTAGGGCCACGTGACGTTTCTGCCTTCCTCATTTTTTTCATGAATCCTTATAGCCAGCCCTGATTACTAAGGATCAACCGACCACTGCAAGCTGAACGAGCCCAGAAAACATAACCACACTGACAATAAAAATAGGTAAATGGCAGTGTTTCATCTGCTAATCTATATTTCATCAGAACAGTGGAAGATGTTCTAGATTTATATCATGGCCTTGCACTTTTAAAATATGTGGACCCAAGTCTCATCAGCTTACCTAAATTAAAGCATAACTGAATCAGTTACAATAGTTCAGTGTGTGTGGAAGAGGCCGGTATAATGTCTGGAAGCTAGGAGGAGGCCAAGAAATGGGAATGTTTAATTTGGATATTGAAATTTATGATTGACACAAGACAGGCCAAATATGGGTCAGTTTCTGGGGAAAAGATGGTGGCAAGTTTCCCCGAGGCGGGCTGGGCCCAGTGCTTTCGGCCTGTGGGAACCTCCAGGATGCCTAAGACAAGAACTGCACTGTGACATTGAGAAGGACTGGGCAGCCAGGTTCCAGGATTCAAACAAGATGACTGTTTAGTCCCTATTGGCTCCTCTGATCCATTTTCCTGTTGGACAGCATTGAAACAGGCACAGGGAAGTAGAGACAGAAACAGGGAACAGTCAAGAGGCCCGGAGTCCAGTCCAGGCCCTAATAAACACGAAAACCAAATATATGAGGAGCTAGAGGGAGTGTTATGGGTTGTATTGGGTCCCCCTAAAATTCGTGTGTCAAAGTACCCAACTCCCAGTACCTCACCACGTACCCATATTCAGGGATAATAGCTACAAAGAGGTGATCCCGTTAAAACAAGGCCGTTAATCTGGGGCCCTGATCCAAGAAGACTGGTGTCTTCATCATAAGAAGAGGAGAGACCCCAGGGAGGCATGAGCACAGAGGGATGGCCACAGGACCCCCGGGGGTTCTTTCATCGCAGAAAGAAGAGGCTCGTGGCGAACATCATTAGAGTATCACAGGCCTGACACTGAACGTGGGTTAATGTTCATAAACAGAGGAATAATTGGTTTCTCCACAGATATTTACACTTCTTTCCAAGACTTTTATTTATTATATTTTGTCTCATTTAGGACACTTAATAAATTGCACTCAGACAAATCATTTGGCTTTCACAGTCTCGTAGTTCATACATGAGAAGTCAAAGCAACGCCTTTGATCCGAGTGGAATGTTTTAATTAAATAACCATAAAATTCCCCTCAAGGAAGCAAGTGCACCCAGAAGCACAGTTAGCAGATTTTCTGTTTCTTTTCCAATCTTGACCTTGGCCCAGCACCACTTCCGTCCTGCTGTAGTGTGCACACCCTAAGCCCAGAGCTGTCCTCTTCACTGTGGTACCGGGTGGTGACTGACAAGCCTACGTCCTCCCCAGATCACCTTCCCGTGAGTGAGGAAGCCCTGGGAGCTCTGATCCAGCGTGCAAGGGACGGAGCCTGGGATCTGCTCCCTCAGGAAACTCCCCCGGGTGCTGTTGGTGGGACCCAGGCGTGGGAACTAGAGCATCAGTGTGACTTACTGCAAGGACGGTGAGCAGAGCTCCCAGACTGTGCAGTGACATGGAGAGAGGGAAAAACTGAGCCTCACTGATAGGGACTGGGCATTTGCCATGAAGCTCCACAAGTGTAAGGACCTCGCCTATCAAATTCACTGGCTCTCTAGTTCTCTGTGTGGTAGCAGGAACACAGAGAACGAAAAGTTGGTTGAGTAAATGAATCTACTGCTTACGAAAACCAGGTGAATTAGGTACTGCCAGCTCTGTTTTACAGATGGGCATACGTAACGACATTCTGAGATTTAAGTAAGTTACTCAATTTGCCAGAAAGTTCCTGAAAAAAGACTGGGACTCAGGTTTGCTTAGCTCCAAAGACCTAGGCTGTCGCACACCCCCACGGGGTGGCTCAGGTGGGTGGGTCCCAGCAGGTTCGGAGCGTGCCAGTTACTGCCTATCCCAGCCCCATTCTGCCACAGTGACCAAACACCTGTACCCTACGGGTCTTTTGTCACTCACCTTCTCCAAGGGCCATTCTGGCCCTATCTTCATCAGAAGGTAGGTTCTGGGATCTGTCACACAGCCCTGAGCTAGGATTCTGTTATCCCCAGGGCAGCCCCCACCATCCACATGTTTCCAGAGCTGGACTCTCCCTATTCTGTCTGCTTCCTCCCCAGTCTCCGCCAGCAGAGGCCTGTCTGTAAGACCCAGCTGCTGCGCCCATTGCTGGAATTCTTGTCTCCTTTCGATGGACCTCTGACGGCCTGCCTGGTCCTTGTGAATTCCTTTCCCAAACACTCCAGCCTGTGCATCTGTCTGCTCACCTTCACCCTATCAGATTCCTTGTGTGTTCAAGACCTTATTGGGTTTCCATTGGCTTACTGTCTCAGAATCTTAAGTGGTCTCCTGGTTTCAAGAATTGTTCCATTCTGCAGACATACGCAGCATGACCTGTGAAAACACAGGTTAAGCCATATCACTGCCTTGTTTCAAACCTTTGATGAGATCCTCATCACTTACTGATTGTAGTTCCAGCTCCTTAGAAGGGTACATCCGCCCTCCCATGATCTGGCCCTTATCCACTTCTCTGGTCCCATTTCTTGCAACTCCAGCCACATGGAAGAAGCTATACTGTTTCCGCATGTTTTTGATGTTCTTTTTCTTCCCTCAGTTCCTATGCTGAGTTCAATACCTCTTCTCCACGCATTCCTAGCAACCTTAGCAGATTATGTTGAATTTGTCTTATAAGTTCCTGAAAATCAGGGCCAAGTTTTATTCATTGCTCAGCCTAACACCATGCCTGGCACATACTTGACATTCAAAAAATATGTATGGACTCAAAGCAGTGGCACCTGGTGGAACCCCAGCACCACCAGGGAGCTCAGCCCTCCTCCTACCTGCCTGACTGTCAGGATTCTAGCTTTCTGGAGATTTCTGGCAACCTGCGCACCAGATCAGTATTTCAGGGTGTCAAAGCAAATCCAGAGCTGGTGCACCCCCTTGCAATGTGCAGACATAGGACATAGGCTTTTAATCTGTGGCAGCTTCATGAGCAGGGGTTCCCATCCACTCCCAGCCTTTCCTCCCTGTCCATTCCTGCCCACAAAAGAATCATGACTGCAAGCCACACCACTCACACAAGTCAGGCACATGGTACCTCCGGCCAGGGCCACCTATATAAGGAAATGAGTGGCTCTGCTCACAAAGGACCAGAAAGGCCACACTGGTGGACCAGTGTGCTCTCTGCATGAACAATAACTTTAAATAGATTCTCTCCTGAGAGGGGCGGGGAGCTTCATTTCCAGAGATGAGTAACAGTACATTAATATGGCACTTCGCTGGGTAAGTATGTTCTGATCTTCGTGCATCACAGGAATGAAGGCTGTAAAGGCACCCCTAAAACTCCAGGCCCCTCGCAATCCGGCCACTCCTGTGCCACGACCCCGATGAGGAGGGATGCTGGGGACGGAGAGTGCTTCCCTGCGGCAGTAACACTCGCTCTTCTCCCGCGCTAACATCTTGGGGCCATAAAGGCACATTATATTTCCAGGGCTTGTCTGATCCTATTTCTTTGTAAATTGGATTAAGCTCTTTACTGTGTATTACTGATATTAAAAAAGAATGAATTCACATCTCGCAAACACAGCAAAAAGCAATCGCTCCCATGGCAAAGAAGTCATTGGCCAGCCTCCACGAGAACCCAATTTTAACTTTCGAGCCCAGTCAGCAGGCAGACATGCTGGTGGACAGCAGGGTCAGCCCCGGGCGACACTGTGAGGTGGGTAGCGTGAGCTGGGAGCTGCCAGCATCCCGGGCCTCCCTCTGTCTCTCTTTCACCCCCACCCCCTTTGGTGTTTCTTCAATCCAGACATTCCATCCTCTCAGGTCACTTCTGCCTCCCACACCAAAAAAAGAGGCTGGACATGCGCTCCCATAATAGCCGAGTACAGAAGAGACAGGACCCAGGGGAAAGCGATTTACAAAGTGCTACACAAGAAGAATAGCAGTGCCTTACCTGTGAATTCTCTCTGTGCTTTGCAAAGCCCCCTTGTCTTTATGGCATAGGAACTCTTATTAAGGCTTGATCCCCACCCCCTCTAGAGCCCCCATTTCTCTGCATTTTAGCAGATGTTCCTGGTGTAGGTAATGGAAACACAGAGGATGGAAAAATGAAGATTAAAATGTTCAGGCTTCTGGGGAGGAATGACTTGGTGGAGAGCCTAGAGAAGACCTAGGGATAGTTCTCTGTAGTCTTCAAATTGCCAAAGGCAACAGCCCAGATATGGTCCTTTGTAGAGCTTTAAATGATTGGGATCAATAAAAGGGTGAAAGAAGTATGAACTATTTTGGTCTGACATTCCCATAATCTAACTGTCTGTATTAGGGGAATAACTAAGTAGCACGCACTGGTTAAAGGAATAAGGTAGATCTGTATGTACTGACATGTAAAATTCTCTATTGAAGAAAAGGAAGTCACTGAATAATATGTGTAGTATAGTATTATAATAGGATCCCATTAATACACACTCATACATATACATGTTAACCATGTCTTTTTGTAAAATATGTAGGTGACAATTCATCTCAAACTATCAACAGTGGCCATGGATGGGAAGGGGAGAGAGATTATAGGAAGAGGGAGTTAAGGGGAAATTTTCATTGTCTATTTATTTCTTCATTGTTTGACTTTGGGTTCACAAGGAAATTGCTTTGAGTTTGTAATTTCTTTTTAACAAAAACAAAAGATGTTTCTATATCAAGAGAAATTAATAACTGGTCCCCAAGTGGTCAGGCATTTAAGGAGGACAGTTTGGGTTGTGGCCTGAGGGTCATTGGCCCAGGCTAATGTCTCCATGTGGATGACCATGAGGGTGGCCCCTTGACTCAGGCAAGCTGATGACTTGCCGGTAACCTGCACAGCTCTCCAGTGCCCAGAGAAGACCTCCTAGCTCTGCATCAGGATAGGAAGTTTCAGCTAAGCACCAAGAACTTATTGTACTGTCTCTGACCAGAATGCCAGACTCCAGCTGTTCCTCCTAATAGAATTCAACCTTGAGAGGCAAGGAATGAAAATATTTTTCGCATCTCGCTGTGGCACCTGGATAAACACACACCACACAGTTGCCTGACTAATGATCTTGCTCGAAGATTGTTTTCTCAAGGAGCACAGGAGGAAGGTTATCACAGAAATTGTATTTTCATGTAAGAAAATGCCATTGGTTTTTAACCAAACATGCAGAAGGCCAGTTTTACAGTACACATGTCTATTTCTCCCCAGGCCAAGTGCAGGGTGGCACAGGGAGAGGACGGCCATCTGCAAGCCAAGGAGGGAGGCCTGCAACAGATGCTTCCTCAGGGCCCTCCGAAGGAGCCCACCCTGCCGATACCTTGCGGTCAGACGTCCAGCCTCCAGAACTGCGAGACAGCACATTCCTGTAGTTTCAGCCACTCAGAATGCTCAAGGTACTTTGCTATGGCAGCCCTAGCCAATGAATACACCCACTCAGTATTAGAAGGAAACCCGTAAAGCAGGTGGGGCTTCTTGCCTGAGGCTTTCTTCTGGCCGCATTTCTTCCCCATCTGGTTTGACCCCAGGCTAGCCCGGTTAACCCAGGCCACTCTGCGTTTGATCCCCCCAAAAAACCCATATAGTCTTTGTCACTCATTCTTAACAGTCCATCTTCCCCGCAGCCGCAGGAATATGAAGCAAGACCCGCGAGCACCCAATGGGAGGGCGGATGGCGATGTATTAGCGAGGCGGTGGAAGTGGTCATGGTCGCTCTCTCCCATAGATGGCTAAGCTTCATCCATGTCCGCTGGCTGTAGTGCATGGGCTGCTCAGGCAGATGCAACTGAAGAACCCGCCTTGGAAACAAATTGACCAACAAGGAGAAAAAAAAAAACGTCCAGAGAGAGGATTGTGTGTTACTGGCCTCTGTTTCTAAAAGTGGAACAGAAAAATGGTGAGTAAACTTGAGTCAAAAAGAGAAGCTCTTCCCAGAACACTGAAGAAGGGGAAGAGGGCGTCTGCAACTCGCCTTTTCGGACCTACCCAGGCTTGCATCTTACAACTGGCCCAATACCTGCATAGGTAACTGGCACATAGAAAAAAGAATCCTTTGGGTGCAGTGCTTGTTCCATGTTTTCTTTCTTAAAGGAAGGCTTATAAAGTCAATCTCTGAGATGATTTTGGGTTCACGCCTACTCTCTGTGGAACAGCTTGAAGCTGACTAGCTTCGCTGGTCGGAACACTCAGACTCTGCCCACACAGACGAGCCTGGTGCCTGCCCAGCTTGGAGAGACGCGGGTTCTGCAGAGAGCTGCTGTTTCTCCTCTTTCATCACTTTGGGGTCTACATTGCCTTTTTTATCCCAGGTCCGGAGGACCGCTGCTTCCATCCTTGTCCTACCCCTCACTGCCAGCTTTCAGGGTTAGCCTAGTTCAGCGTTTGGCCTTTTCGCATCAGTCCTTGGAGACTCCCTCCCATTTCTTTTCCATGCCTTGATTACAAGTTGCTGGTATTTTTACAGATCTGAGAGGCGGCTGCGCCAGCTTCTTCTCCTCGCTGGCTCACTTCCTGCCAGCAATTCTTCTGCTCCCTCTTTCCTCTCTGATAACTGACTTGCTCAAACAGAAGGGGCCTTATGTAACATGGCCCCCGCATGCTCCCAGCAAGGGGGACTCCCCAGCCTGGTTGAAGCAGAGACATCCACACATTCCACTGGCAGAAGCAGATAGCAATGGGCTCCCTGCTGCCTCTCCAGGGCTGTGAGATCTTGAGGGGCACAAGCTTGACCCGACCACTATCCTGCCCTCTACCCCGGCCCTCCCTGCCTCTGCTACCTGGTCAGAATTCATATGGACCATTGTCACATAATTGTCATTTGATCTCTTCCCAGAGATTTCAGCTGGCTCTATATTGTTTGGGCTAATAAAAGCTAAGGAGATTTGCAGAAAACTCCCATACGTTGGAATACTTTGGGGACTAAGCAGCCTGAAGGCAGATGAAACTTACCTCAGATAAACAGAAGGTAATGAGTGTGGGCAAAAGTTATCTAAGGCAGTGATCCCCAACCCCCGGGCCGCAGACTGGTACCAGTCTGTGGGCCATTTTGTACCAGTCCGCAGTGAAAGAATAAATAACTTACATTATTTCCGTTTTATTTATATTTAAGTCTGAACAATGTTTTATTTTTTTTTAATGACAAGATTCCCTCTGTTACATCCATCTAAGACTCACTCTTGATGCATGTCTCGTAAGTTCGACAATTATATTTTAAAATACCACAGTTTTTATGCCGGTTGCATAATTTTATTTTGTGCATTTATTCGTCCCACCCTAAAGGCTGGTCCATGAAAATATTTTCTGACATTAAACCGGTTCGTGGCCCAAAAAAGGTTGGGGACCACTGCTCTAAGGTGTGAGCGTACATCTGTATGCTCCAAGTGTGCAGCCCCCTCTGAGGAAGGAGATTGGGGAGTAGCTCATAATGGATGAAGTGTGCAGAGCAACCAAAAAATGTCCCAGGGTGACTACCCCTTGACAGGGAAAACTGAATCTCATTTTGTACAACTCCATCAGCGACCCACACTGGGACTTATGCTTGGGTCTACAGCAGATTCCAGAACCTCACTCCCTGCTTTCCGGCGTGGGAAGGCAGCAAGGAGTGGTGATCCCAGCTGACGCAGGTTGTCCTTCCACACTGGGGCTGGGAGGTGTGGCAGCACCTGGCGGGGAATGGGGACGTGTATGTCTGCTCGTCTGGATTCACCATGGACGGCCAAGGCCGAAAGACACTAGTTTGTCTGTATCTGTTCAACCCCAAGCACCCTGTTTACAGATAGAGGACCAGCTTCCAAATTACAGCAACCACCAACTTCAGTCACTTCCTTACTTTCTTATTTAAACATTACTGAATAGCTACATTTTAATGTCTTATATATACAAGCTATAAAACGGATTTTAATTCCTGGGGTGATAGATAGATGATAGATAGATAGATAGATAGATAGATAGATAGATAGATAGATAGATATGTGCAGACACACACATATGTGTATATATATTTATTTTCGATGCATACACACACACATACATATGCACAAACACATACATTTGCTAATTGTGATTCCTGCAAGTATGTCTCTGTCTGTCCGCAGTAACCAGTAGACAGGTGAGCAACATCACTGGCACTTTAGACACACTAGTCTTCACAGGGCAGGAGGGGGATGGTGCAGGTCTGTCAGTCATACCTTTGCCCTAGCCACCTGACCCTCCTGCAGACCTCCGAAGGGCTAGGACTGAGGCCATCAGCCCCGAACCTTCATGCCTCCCGGAGAGGTGCTGCCGTCTGGAAAGGGGAGGAGAAATGACCTGTTAGGCCCTCCCGCCTCACGGCAGCCTCAGCCAGCCTAAGGCCCTCTCCTCTCCCAGCTGGTACGGGCTGTGGTTTGGGAGGGTGAGATTGGGCCTGGAACATTCTCTCTCCTGGAAAGTAGGGATGGAAGTTGCAGTGCCTGGCAGTCCCAAGGGCCCTTGTGCCCTGGAGCAGAAAAAGAAACAAGGCCACAGCCCTCATCTCAGGGGCAAGGCTGGTCCACGTGGCCTGCCTGACATGCCATGACACCAAATTGTCATTCTTCAGCTGACAATACAGAAGCCCAAACTGGGCATGTAAGGGGGGTTCACAGGGGCCACAGTGTGGTGTGCGAGCTTCCAGCTGCGTGAAAGGAAACCAGTGACAATGTGGGCTTCCTCCTCAGCCTCAGGAGCTGAGACCAGGCCCTCATTTAGTCTGCAGCTGCTCTTCCTGAGGCCTGTGTCCTCAGTGTCCTCGGGCCCAACAGCAAGCAAAAGCCACTTCCCAGTCCTTCTGCTATCCTGATACCTGAGCAGCCCTCCACTGTAGGCCTTTCAAGGCCTTTTCATTCTATCAAACAGGGAACAGATGCGTTCACTACTGTACCAAATGGATGTCTAGACTTTTCCTACTTCATACAAGACATTGTGCGAGGCCACGTGGAAGATAAAGATTTAACAGCCAACCAGGAAGGAGAAACTGCAAACAATTCACAATGTCTACAAGAGCCACAGAGCAAATAAAATGTCCAGGAGGACAACTTGTCTTGAGACCAACTAAAAAAGAATTCACCTGCAAAGTCCTAATAAAGAAGGTAACAAGGGGTGCCATAAATGGGGAATTAAGCCATCCTTTTCTGACTTTGAGAAGCATACAGACCCTTGAAGGAACAGCTTCCGACAGTCTGAGGTAGAGCATGAGATCTGTGTGTCTAACAAGCTCCCCTGTGATGTCGATGCCACAGTATGTCTGGTCCTCAAGAGTGTGGGTGACAAGAAGAGAGGAAAGGGGTGTCCAGATGCAGAAGAGAGTTATGGAACATCCCCAGGCAGGAAGAACATAGCGTGAGTTAGAAGGCAGTTTGTCTGAATGACATGAGTGTGGCTCGCTCCCTCACCGCCTTTAGTTCTGCACACAAACGTCCCCTCTTCTGGCCACCATTTGAAAACAGCTTCCTTCTGTACCTGCCAGGACTCACTACCCCCTTACCCTGCTTTACCCACTGCACTATCACTCCCAGAGATCCGGTGGGATCATTGAAGAAAACAGTTTAAAAGCGGAAGACACAGTAAGTGCAAAGCCCTTAGGCAGGAACAAGCTGCTGAAAGGCAGTAAAGGAGGACAAGGGTGTCCAAAAATGCCATTCAAGAGGACACCGAGCACAGAGCGCAGACCCTGGGAAGAGCTGGATTCGGCGTCCATCAGCTCTCACGGTCTGGCCACTTCTGAAGCTGAGTGGCTCACAGCAGTGAGCACCTGTGTCTCACTGCACATCTGTGGGTCAGCCAGGGAAGTCCCACTCCACCCCACTCCCCGGCTGTGCATCATTCTGGGATGGGTGCTACAGCAGCAGTAGCTCCTGGGGGGCGTTCCTGTCCTGGCAATGGCAGCGGCACAGGGGGGCAAACCCACCGGCACCGGGTCAGGTCCACCACCATCCTGGGCTAAAGCACATCAGGGGCGGGCACATCAAAGCCACGGCGAGGCTGTGGCAGGGCTTGGGTATTATACTGTTACTACACTGCAGGGGTGTTGAAACAGGGACAGTTATCCGTTCTTCCATGTGGTATGTGTGATGCCATAGCCGCTGTTTGGGGAGAGGAGGACACTGTGCAGAGGAGTGACAAGACTGAGGTACATTTCTGAAGTTCTCTCTGGCTGGTGCATGAATAGTAGACCCGTCCTGGGGGGCAGAGAGACGTTGCCAGAATTCATCCAGTGGTGACCATGGGCTCACAGGGGACATGCTTTGTGCCCAGCAGCTAGGAGGACACAAGAGAATTGGGAAACTTGGACCCCTGCCTGAAGCTGTGACCCACCCGACTGTATTAGCCGGAGGAAAGGGAAGGCATGTTGGGCACTTATCCTGATTCTACCAGCATAAGCACAGACCCTCTGCACAGGAGGCAGAAAAAGAAAGCAGGAGCCTCCGGC
Source organism: Saccopteryx leptura (assembly GCF_036850995.1). Taxonomy (NCBI): domain Eukaryota; kingdom Metazoa; phylum Chordata; class Mammalia; order Chiroptera; family Emballonuridae; genus Saccopteryx; species Saccopteryx leptura. The sequence continues at coordinate 219,674,545 of NC_089503.1, read as the reverse complement.
CCCTGGGCAAGAGTGAGGGCCACTGTGGACGTCACAAGAGTGGAAACGGCCACTTGGCCAGAGGGAATAGAAAACCCCAGACAGTACTGACTGTGTGTGCACTGTTCAGAAAGAAGGCTGAAAGGAAGAAGGAGACTCCATGCTCTGTTGTAGCTATAAAAATAAGGCAGCAAGATGGTGGTGAGTCAAAGAAGCTGGCTGGCTCCCACCCTCCTGAAAGAATTGAAAGGGCTTCCTATTTCATCCCATCCCACTGAAACACCATGCGTGGTGTCTCAGATCTCCCAGCGGAGATGGTAAAATGAAATGCTCTGAGAAAGCAGCCTTTGGGAAAGTGGGCCGTGCATAGAAGTAACCCACTGTAGCAGGGAAGCTTAGTCCATGGTGAAATGAACAAGCTGTCAGAGGGAGTCAGGCAGAAGCTGTAGGGAATGTGGGGAGGTTGGGTTCCGGACTGGGATGGTGGGCAGAGGTGGATGCTACCTTGAGCTCCTCTAGTTCTAGTGGCTCCTCTGGATCCCACAACAGATCCAACTAACCAGCTGTCAGAGAGGCACCCAATGGCATTTATCAGATGCCCTCTCTTTGCAGTACCGTGCAAGTTTACAGGAGGATAGCAGTGTAAAGCCCTCAAAGGAACCTGTATTATTCAAAATTTCACATTAACATACATATCACAAAATAAGCACACCTGATCAGAAAGGAAATAACAAGCCATTAAGTGGGTCAGATCGAGTCACATAACTTCTTTTAAATAGTTTTTCATCTTTAGGCTGCGGCGCTTGGACCAAATAACATTTTAAATAACATTCCTTTTATTTCTTAAACCCTATGATCTATTAAACACCACCTTGCAAGAAACCTCAAAGAATGTCAAAAACAAAACTGAGAAGCAGAGGGCACTGATGGAATGCACACACACACAAAAAAATGAATGAAAGAAAAAAGAAAGAAAGAAAAAGAGAAAGAAAGAAAAAAGAAAGAAAGAAAGAAATAGAAAAGAGATTGTATCAACTCTGTGCCTTGCCCTTTACCAGGGAAGATGTGTGCCCTTGAAATGAACAGATTGGAGCATCCAACAAAATTGTAGTAAATGCGCAGAATGTTCTAGTCTTTAATGGCAAAACAGATATCAATAAATCACCCAGACAGGATGCGATCACCTAAGAATTTTGAGTGAATTTATGGGCAGACTTGTGGAACTGTCGACCATGATGTGAGACCAGTTGTTGGCAACAGCTGCCATGTTAGCGAGACAATGGTCAGGTTGCCCCCGTCAGCCTTATTCTCAGATTCCAGAGGAAACACTGGAAAACCGCCTACCGGTTGTCTCTTCCATACTAACCAAGCTGGTGTAATCATTCAGTGCAGAACTGTGGAAAGCTCAAATCAGTACAACACATAGAGGCAAAGGCGGGGTAAGTTCTAGATGGAGGCCTGGTTATCAGAGTTTACATGGAGAAAGGGGAGTGAGTCGTTTTTTGGATATTAGAATTGCCTTTGACAAGTGTCCACACCAAAAACTTAGAGTGGGAGAATAAAGAATGATTGAGTCACCAGAGGATGAAGGGACTATTGGAAATGGATGGAGAAGCATATCCCAAAATAGGAAAACCAGCTAATAAAAAGGAGCCATTGCCCTGCAAAAAGTAAGCATCCTCAGAGATCAAGAGGAGCTGATCTTGGTGAGTAGGTTTTTAAAGAAATTAGCAGAATGAGGTACACAATGAAACTTCCATGGTTGTAGATGACCCCAAGACCTCCTGAGAAATGAAATAGTAAATCAATGGGATAGAGACTTTCGAAGGCAAAGCAAAAACTGCTGCAGGAATTTCTGTGTGGGCAAGTTCGTGTTAAGGCACCTTATAAACTAAAAGTTGTAGAATAATAGCCCAGGAACAATCCATAAAGCCAAGGGGAAATCTTGGGAGTTATTTGCTTTCCTAAGAACATTAAGTTTAATTCAAGACAACAACATCAAAGACAATAAAATTCCAGGCACTGCACAAATATGTATTGAGTGAATGAAATGCTGAGTCATCAGAAAGACACAAAATAAAACATGTCCAAACTTGAACAAACCTATTTGTAACAGGATGTTGAAATGGGACTCTTCCTACCTCTGTTTTAGCTGAAGCACTGAAACAGTACATCTTACATTCCAAAATAAGACTGTTACTCTTTAAAGGACTTATATAAAAGGAGCTGGCTGGCAATCTCAAAAAGATCCTAACTGAATGATTACACGAAATAATGATTACAGAGATGGAGAACAAACAGCTAAGTGGCTTTCAGATTAAGGATAGGAGAAGGGATTGTGCTTTAAAAGAGAGCATAAAAAAGCCTTGTGGGTTCTGTACAGGTATGCATTTGATGGTGATGGGAGTTACATGAAACCACACGTGATAAAATTGCAAACACACACACACAATTGAGTTCATGCATAACCGGTGACATCTGAGTAAGCTCTGTGGATTGTATCAATGTCTGTTTTCTGGGGGTGGGGGGTTGTTGTTGTTTTGTTTTGTTTTGTTTTTACTGAGACAGAGAGAGAGTCAGAGAGAGGGATAGACAGGGACGGAGAGATGAGAAGCATCAGTCATCAGTTTTTCATTGCACATTGCGACACCTTAGTTGTTCATTAATTGCTTTCTCAGATGTGCCTTGACCGTGGGCGTTTAGCAGACCGAGTAACCCCTTGCTCAAACTAGTGACCTTGGGTCCAAGCTGGTGAGCTTTTGCTCAAATCAGATGAGCCCGCACTCAAGCTGGCGACCTCGGGGTCTCGAACGTGAGTCCTCGACATCCCAATCCGACACTCTATCCACTGCGCCACCGCCTGGTCAGGCTGTTTTCTGGTTTTAATACTGCTTTATAGTTATGCAAAATGTTAATATTGAAGGTGATGGTTTCATGGGATCTCCCTGCACATTTCTTTCTGACTTTCTGTGAACCTATAATTATTTAAAAATAAATAGGCTTTAAAAAAAAAGGTGAGGGGGTGAAAACCAGTTTTCAACCATGAGCTGACTATCTGCCTCTAACCTCTATAAGAGCTTGGAGGAGTCAGTAAAGGAGAGAGTGGATGTTGGGAGAACACATTTAGAGAATATTCTTGGTGTGTTATGATTCCAATCCTTTCCTCAGAGGTGGGCTTGGAATGCCAGCTCCTCGTGTTAAATTAGTGAAGAGACTTCAATAGGAACATCCTGAGAGTAAGATCTGTGTGCCCTGCAGTTGTGGGACAAATTAAACTGTCTGACTCCCACCTAAGAGATTTCAAGAACAAGAGTTGGGCTGGCCAGTGGCTGACCCACTAGCCAAGGAGGGACTGCTGAGCAGGGTGCTCTGCTCTCATAATTGGTCAGTGCAAAAGATACATGACTGCTTCCCATGAGCCAAATGTGGAGCAGGCATTGCCTTACCCAGGAGGGCTGCCTGGAGAGATGAACAGACAGCAATAGATGAGCCAGAGATAATGCAAGATGCCAACAAATCAGGGAAGTATATAGTGATGAGCTGGAGAAGGGTGTATGACCTGTTAGTGAATGACAGAGGACAGGAGGTCTCCAATGATGGGAATGTCCCCCCCCCAAAAAAAAAATACTCCACACAATACAGATAAGAATAAGAACCAGCTTTAAACACATCCCAGACCCAGAGAGGGCAACACTGAACTCATGATAGTAGCAGGTAAGGAAAAATGTTTCTGACCAATGTTATCTCTTCTACCTCCTGTGGTCAGAAAATCACAGTTAATAAGATGGAGGAGGAGATGGAAAAGTACACCTTCCGGAATAAAGAATACATTCAGTTTTCTTGTTTGCTGCCAGCTCCCATCTGCAACAAGTTACAATCCGGGAAGGAAGAGAAAACTAAACGTTGAACCAAATTCCTAATATTATCTATTACATGCGACTGGACTTTTAAATTATTGGTTGGAGAATTTCACATTATCTGGGTGACTAGAAAACCTGACTTTTCATCCAGATGAAAGAGAAAACCTGAGTCTCCACAGCAGACTTAAGGGGACAGTGGGAGGCAAAGCATTGGTTCATGATTCTATGCCACGGTCTTGCTTGTTCAATGTAATGGTTACAGAGGGTGCATACTGATGGCTATTTTATCAAGAAAGATATTACAGATCTGGAAAACACCAATGAAAAAGAGCAAGGGCATAGTGTGGGGGGAGGATGTCTGGCACACAAGAAGATATTTTTAATAGATTATGATTTCAGTATGAAGGCAAAGGTTTTAATGGAAATTTTATTAATATCAATGAAATCATAAACAAAATGGATAAGGTGAATAAAAACATTGCCAGCCCTCAGAATACAATAATGAGAGGTCACCATCAAGGTAAGAGAAAGCAAAAGCAAGAACAAATATTCTTAGGAAATACATCGCCTCTCAAGAAATGCTATAGGTTGAAATACCCATAAGTGGATAATTTTCAACTTAAATTCACTTGAACTTGAAAACAATAAATATATATTCCATGTAGCACTTTTAAGAAGAAGGAAGAATCTGAAATCTTACCTTTTCCTTTTGTTGATTTTTAAAAATTTTGTTTAAAAAATTGAATTTAGTGGGGTGACATTGATCAATAAGAGTACCTAGGTTTCAGGTAAATATCTCTATAGCATTTGAACTGTTGATTATGTTGTGTGCCCATCATCCAAAGTCACATCATTTTCTGTCACCGTATGTTTGTCCCTTTTTACTCCCCTCCCCCCAATCTCCTCCTCCATATCCCCATCCCTTTGTTAACCACTTCACTTTTATCTATGTCCATGAGTTTCATTTTTATATCCCACATATGAGTGAAATCATATAGTTCTTAGCTTTTTATCATTTACTTATTTCACTTAGTATAATGTTCTCAAGGTTCATTCATGTTGTCATAAATGGCAATATGTCATCATTTTTTATGGTTGAGTAGTATTCCATTGTATATATTTACCACATCTTTTTATCCAATCCTATATTGAGAAACACTTTGGTTGTTTCCATGTCTTGCCCACCGTGAATAATTCTGTGGTGAACATGGGGGTGCATATGTCTTTGCATACTAATGTTTTTGAGTTTTTTTGGTAGATACCCAGTAGAGGAATTGCTGGGTCATATGGTAGTTCTATTCTTAGTTTTTTGAGGAACCACCATACTTTCTTGCATAATAGCTATATCAGTTTACATTCCCACAAACAGTGAATGAAAGTTTACTTTTCTCCACAGCCTCTCCAACACTTGTTATTACCTGTCTTATTGATAATAGCCAACTTAACAGGTGTGAGGTAGTATTTCATTGTAGTTTTGATTTGCATTTCTCTAATAGCTACTGCAGATGAGCATCTTTTCATATATCTGTTGGCCATTTGTATTTCTTCTTGGGAGAAGTGTCTGTTCAGGTGCTCTCCCTATTTTTTAATTGGATTGTTTGCTTGTTTGTTGCTGAACCTTGTAAGTTCTTCATATATTTTGGATATTAATCCCTTATCAGAGCTATTGTTTATAAATATCATCTCCCATGGGGATCGCTGCCTTTTATTTTGTTGTTGGAGTCTTCTGCTTTGCAGAAACTTTTTAGTTTGATATAGTCCCATTCATTTATTTTTGCCTTTACTTCTCTTGACTTTGGGGTCAAATTCATAAAATGTTCTCTATAGCCAAAGCCCATAAGTTTAGTATCTATGTTTTCTCTATGTAATTTATTGTTTCAGATCTTATATTTAGGTCTTTGATCCATTTTGAAATAATTTTTGTGCAGGGTGATAAGGTGTAGCCCAGTTTCATTCTTCTGCACATGGCTCTCCAATTTTCCCAGCACCATTTATTGAAGAGACTTTCTTTTCTTTATTGTGTGTTTTTGGCTCCTTTGTTGAAGATTATTTGTCCATATTTATATGTGGGTTTTTTTTCTGGGCTCTCAATTCTGTTCCATTGGTCTCTGTGTCTGTTTTTCTGCCAATACCATGCTGTTTTGATTATCGTGGCTCTGTAAGTATAATTTGAAGTCAAGTAGTGGAATACCTACACCTTCACTCTTTTTCCTCAGGATTGCTTTGGCTATTTGGGGTTTTTTATGTTTCCATACAAAGCTGGTAATTTTTTGTTCTATTTCTTTAAAAAATGACATTGGAATTTTGATGGGAATTGCATTAAATTTGTATATTGCTTTGGGTCATATGGCCATTTTAGCTATGTTGATTCTTCCAATCCATAAATATGAAATATTTTTTCATTTCACTATGTCTTTTTAAATTTCTTTCAATAATGTTTTGTAGTTTATACTATACAGGTCTTTACATACTTCGTTAAATTTATTCCTAGGTATTTTATTTTTTTGTTGTTGCAATTATAAAAGAAATAGTTGTTTTTAGTTCGCTTTCTGAAGTTTCATTATTGACATATAGGAAAGCAGTAGGCTTTTGTATATTGATTTTGTGTCCTGTAACTTTACTGTATTGGTTTATTGTTTCTTACAATTTTTCAGTTGAGTCATTGGGGTTTTTTATATACAGGATCATGTCATCTGCATAAAGTTATACCTTTACTTTTTCTTCCCCATTATGGATGCCTTTTATTTCTTTCTCTTGCCTGATTGCTCTGGCTAAAACTTCCAGAACTATGTTGAATAAAAGTAGAGAGAGTGGCCATCCTTGTCTTGTTCCTGATTTTAGAGAAAAAGCCTTCAGTTTTTTACCACTTAATATGATATTGGCTTATGGTTTGTCAGATATAGCCTTTATTATGTTGAGGTACTTTTTGTTTATACCCATTTACTGAGTATTTTAAACATAAATGTATGTTGTATCTTATCAAATGCCTTTTCTGCATCTATTGATAGGATCATATGATTTTTGTCCTTTGTTTTGTTGATGTAGTATAGTATGTTGATTAATTTACATATGTTGAATCATCCTTTTGTTCCTGGAAGAATCTCAATTGATTGTGATGTATTTTTTTTATTATTAATGTATTGTATTTGATTTGCTAGTATTTTGTTTAGGATTTTTTCATCTGTATTCATTATAGATATTGGTCTGTAGTTTTCTTTATTTGTGTTGTACTTACCAGGTTTTGGTATCAGAGTTATGTTGGCCTCATAAAATGTGTTAGGAAGTATTGCTTCTCTAATTTTTGGAAGACTTTGAGAAGAATAGGTACCAAATCTTCTTTGAATATTTGGTAGAATCCAATAGTGCAGCCATCTGGCCCTTGACTTTTATTTTTGGGGAAGGTTTTTGATAGTTGTTTCTATTTCCTCCCTGCTATGGGCCTATTTAGCTTTTTCACTTCCTCGTAATTCAGGCTAGAAAAATTGTATAGTTTTGTGAACTTATCCATTTCTTCTAGGTTGTTAAATTTGGTGACATATACTCTTTCATAGTATTCTAGTATGATCCTGGATATATCAATAATGTCTGTGGTAATTTATTCCCTTTCATTTTGGATTTCTCTTTTTTTCCTTAGTGAGTCTAGCCAGGGGTTTGTCAGTTTTACTGATCTTATCCAAGAAACCAGCTCTTTGTTGTATGTATTAATTTTTTCTATAGTTATTTTGTTCTCTATTTCACTTAGTTCTGCTCTAATTTTTACTATTTCTTGTTTTCTGCTGAATTGGGTTACCTTTGTTCTTCTTCTAGTTTTTTAAAATGTGATGTTAGATTGTTTATTTAATATCTTTCTTGTTTCTTGATATAAACTTCCCTCTTATTACTGCTTTCACTGTATCCCAGAAGTTTTTATGTGTTGTGTTGTCATTCTTGTTTGTCTGTATACATCTTTTGATGTCTGCTATTTTTTCTTCTTTGACCAAGTCATTTTTAGAAGTATGTTGTTTAATTTCCACATTTTTGTGGGATTCTTTACTTCTTCTTGCAGTTGCATTTTAATTTCAAAGACTTATTGTCAAAGAATATGCTTGGTGTAATTTCAATCTTCTTGAATTTGTTGAAGTTAGTTTTGTGGCCCAACATGTGGTCTATTCTTGAGAATGTTCCAATCACAGTGGGAAAAAAATGTATAATCTGATGTTCTGGAATGAAATATTCTGTAAATGTTTACAATGTCCATTTGGTCTAGTGTGTTGCTTAAGGCTCATGGGGTATTGAGATCTCCAAGTATGATTGTATTTTTGTCTGTTCTTATTTTTAAATAGTTAGTATATGTCTTATTTATTTTGATGCTCCCTGATTTGGTGCATATATATTAAGAAGTGTTATATCTTCTTGATATAGTGTCCCCTTTATTATTATGAAATGTCCATCTTTGTCTCTTGTTACCTTTGTTGTCTTGAAGTCAGCATTATCATAAATTCGTATGGCTACCCCTGCTTTTCTTTGGGTATTATTTGCTTGGAGAATTATTTTTCAATCTTTTACTTTTGTCCTCTTGCAGCTTAGATATGTCTCTTGAAGGCAGCATAAGGTTGTGTTTTGCTTTTGATCCAATCTGCTACTTTGTGCCTCTTTATTGGTGAGTTCAGTCCATTTACATTTAGAGTAATTATTGATGTTTGAGGATTTTCTATAACTGCTAGACATTTTGTTTTCTGGTAAATCTATATCTCCTTTGGTTCTTCTTTTTGTATTTTTGTCAGTTGTTTCTGTTTGGTGGTATTCCATACTTCTTTCCCTCGTTTCTTCTTTTTTTAAGCTATGTGTTTCAATATTGGTTTTGTTATGGTTGGTTGGTTACCATAAGGTTATTAAGTGAAAATTTTTCGTATTTGCAAGAGTCCTTTGTCTTATGAGTGCTTCTGTACTCCATCCTCCTTTGCTACTGCAGATCTTTATCCTCTCCCCTCTTATGTTAATGTTGTCACAGATTATTCTTGTTTTTATTTTAGCTCTGTTGGAGCTTTTACTTGTAGTTTTGTTCTTTGTGTCTGGTAAAATAGTCCCCTTGAGTATTTCTTGCAGTAGGAGTTTTCTGGTGATAATTTCTCTCAGCTTCTGTATGTCCAGTAAAATTTTTATTCCTCCATCATATTTGATGAATATAGTATTCTTGGCTAGTAATTCTTCTCTTTTAGTACTTTGAGTGTTTGGTTCCACTCTCTTCTGGCTTGTAGAGTTTCTGCGAGAAGTCTGATGAAGACCTAATGGGCCTTCCATTGGATGTTATATTCTTCTTTTCCCTAGCTGCCTTGATGATTCTTTCTTTGCCATTGATTATTAACAGTTTATTACAATGTGCCTTGGAGAAGGTTTGTTTGGATCAAGATAACTTGGTGTTCTGTTTGCTCCTTGCATTCAAGGATCTAACTCTTTCCATAGGCTTGGAAAGTTCTCATCAATTATTTGTTTGAGTAGGCTTTCCATTCCCTTCTCTTTCTTTTCTTCTTCTGATATATCCATTATTCTTATATTGCTCTTTCTCATGGAGTCAGACAATTCTTGTAGAGCTCTATCATGTTTTTAAATTCGTGTCTCTCTTCTACTTTCTATAGCATCTCTAGTTGCCTGTCTTCAATGTCACTGATTCACTCCTCTATTTGCTCTTTTCTATTAGATAAACCTATTAGCTTATTTTTCAATTTATATATTGAATTCTTCATCTCTGTTTGGTTCTTTTTTTAAAGTTTAAATCTAATTGGTGAAGTACTCATTTTGTTCATCCAATGAGTATTTTAAGAACTTCAATTTTGAATTCTCTATCATTTAACTTCAAGGTTTCTATGTGATTGGGATTGCTTTCTAGAGATTATTAATTTTTTTGTTGTACTACATCTCTTTCTTGTGTAGTCATGGTATTAATTTTCTTCTTCCTTGAAAGCATTTGAGAGTAATATTGTTAAGAAATTTAACAATTGAGATGACATCAGAGTAATGGCGGGGTAGGAAGCGATACCGATAAATCTCCCCCAAAACTCAACAAAATCTTCAACCAGAAACAGAAAAACCTATCCTTGGAGCCTCCAGATGTTTTGCAATACACCCGAAGGTATTGTCGAGTGAAAAATTGGCTAAATATATAACCAAACCCCGAAAGAAATAGAAAGTAAGAAATGCTCCGCCTTCCTCACTAACCTAAACAGGGCGGCTTTCTCTGGGATCCGTGAATATAGAAACTGAGGCGGGCAAAGGGGGTGAATAGATCCAGGCCGCGGCACAAATGGCCGAACCAGGCTGTGGCATGGAGATCCAAGCCGAGGAAAAACTGATCCTGTGGCAACCTGGGCAATACAAGCTAACACTCGCGCCAAACCCAAACAAAGAAAGACAAGCGGGGCAGCCATTTTACCCGATCTCCTGGTCGGCGCATGCAGATTTCTTCCTAAGCCCCAGGAGTGGGTGCCCGTGTTACCCCACAGAGAGGCAGAGTCAGAGGCCTTTCTGTGGGCTGAGGGCGGAATCTCTGGGCAGCCCCAGCGCCCTGGGAAGGCCGCACATGGGAGGGAGCGAGAATTCATTCCAACGGTGGAACTTTTCAGTGCTGGTAGGGGATTCACTCAGAGGGAAACGCGGCCGGCCTCATATCCTGGTCTGCGCACGCAGACAGTGAGCGAGAGATTTCTCTGAGTGCTTCGGCAGTGTGCACCCGTGTTATCGCACAGAGGGGCAGAGTCAGGGGCCTTTGTGTGGGCCAAAGCGGAATCTCGGGCCGCCCCAGCGCCTTGCAAAAGCTGCACACAGGGATGGAGCGAGAGCCAATTCCAATGCTGCAACTTTTCCATGCGGTTGGGGGTTTCACTCAGAGCGTGAGACTGCTGGCCGGATATCCTGGTCTGCGCATGCAGATAGTGAGCGAGAGTTTCCTCCAAGCGCCCCAGAAGTGGGCGCCCGCCTGTGTTACCGGACAGAGTGGCAGAGCCAGAGGTCTTTGAGTGGGTGGAAACCCCGCCTGATTATGCTAGCAACTCTGACTGACTGAGCCTTACCCAGAGCCCTGTGCTGAGTGGAAATAGAGTGGGGAGTTGCCAGCTCTTGGAGCCTCTTACTATCCAGGCAGAGGCAGCAGCAACCCCATAGTTGGATTATCAGGCTACTAATTGAGGAAGGAAAGACTAGGAGAAAGGCTCCAGGAACACGGACTCTCTCACTGTTGGAGCCTATAAATGCTAATGAGCCTCGACTGCCAGCGAGACTAAAGCACAATACATGACATCACCATAGAGACTTATCAACTTCAAACCTCTACCTGAGCGTGCCAAAGGGGCAGAACCCGGGGTACAGAGTCACCAACCAGGAAGAGGGAGAGAAAAGAAAAAGCAAGAAGATAACCTCTCAAAATCAAGAATAATCTTCAGACTTTATAACCTATCCCATTTTATTATATTTGTTCGTTTATTTCTCTTATCTTCATTCTTGATATTTTTTTTCCTCCCCCAATTTGGCCGATTAACTCTCTGCCGGTCTTACTCTCTCCTCTCCTTGAACTACACTACCCATAAGTGTTACATCTCCCATTATCTTTTCTCTCCTCTTCCTTTCTCTCTATGAGGGTTGCACTCCAAAACCCTTAACTCTCTCTCTCTCTCTCTATCTCTCTCCTCTTTTTTCCTTTCTCATCTTTTAGTGGTTCCCTCTTTTTATTCTCTCTCTCTCTTTCTTTTCTCCCTCTATATTAGTTTCTTCCTTTCTCCTTTACATCTCCTCTCATTCAAACCTCAATAACAAACAAATTATCTTATCTGGGACTCAAACTTATGTTTGTGGTATTTTGGGGGGTTTTTACTTCACCTTTTTAACTCACTAGCAGTGCTCCCATCCCTGGCTCTCCATTTTATCTAGTTCTTCTTCCACTAAATACAATAGTAATTTTTTAATATGTCGCCCCATTTTTCTGTTTTTCTCTTATTCCTCTCATCATAACTCTTAGTCAACCAACACTTAAAAGCAAATCATTTTATTCTTGACCCAAATTTTTTCCTTATTTGCTTTTTGTGGGTCCATAACCCCTTCTTTTTTTATTTTTTCTTTTCTTTTTTTTGCCCCTTTATTACTTTTCCCCAATTCAGGCCCTCCATTACAGGCATTGTTTGTTATAATTCACAGTTCACCACAAGATTTTCTCAAGAAACAGGGGAGAGGAGAGGAGAGGAAAAAAGGAGGGGGGGGAATAATTTCCTTTTTTTAAATTTTTATTTTACTTTATTTTTCTTTATTTCATTATTAATTTTTAAAAAAAAAAAACAACTCTTTTCGATTTTTTATTTTTTTAACTTTTTATTCTTTATTAAATCTCATTAATACTATCAACAAAACCACCCTCAGATGCCATTAAGGAAGAGAAAATCGAATATCATGGATACAAAAGAAAGAGAGGTAACACAGCTAGATGAGGAAAAATCTAGGGAGAAAAAATTTAATATATTGGAAACCTTGGAGCTAAATGACAGAGAATTCAAGATAGAAATCCTAAAAATCCTCCGAGATATACAAGAAAACACAGAAAGGCAATTTAGGGAGCTCAGAAAACAACTCAATGAACACAAAGAATATATGTCCAAGGAAATTGAAACTATAAAAACAAATCAAAAAGAGATGAAAAACTCAATTCACGAGCTGAAAAACGAAGTAACAAGCTTAGCTAATAGAACAGGTCAGATAGAAGAGAGGATTAGTGAAATAGAAGACAAGCAACTTGAGGCACAACAGAGAGAAGAAGAAAGAGACTCAAAAATTTAAAAAAATGAGATATCCCTAACAGAATTATCTGACTCCATCAAAAAGAATAACATAAGAATAATAGGTATATCAGAGGGAGAAGAGAGAGAAAATGGAATGGAGAACATACTCAAACAAATAATAGATGAGAACTTCCCAAGCCTGTGGAAAGAACTAAAGCCTCAAATTCAAGAAGCAAACAGAATTCCGAGTTTTCTTAACCCCAACAAACCTACTCCAAGGAATATCATAATGAAATTGACACAAACCAACAGCAAAGAAAAAATTCTCAAAGCAGCCAGGAAAAAGAAGAATACAACATATAAAGGAAGGCCCATTAGATTATCATCAGATTTCTCAACAGAAACTCTACAAGCTAGAAGAGAGTGGACCCCAATATTTAAAGTCCTGAAAGAGAGGAACTTTCAGTCACGAATACTATACCCATCAAAGCTATCCTTCAAATATGAAGGAGAAATAAAAACATTCACAGATACAGAAAAGATGAGGGAATTTATCATCAGAAAACCCCCACTCCAGGAATTACTAAACGGGGTTCTCCAATCAGATACAAAAAACAAAAAAAAAACAGAGCCACAAGTAAAAGCTCCAAGAAGAACACAATAAAACCAAATTTAAACTGTGACAACAACAAAAAGAAAGGGGGGGAGAAGATGGAGATTAACAGTAGCAAAGGACGATGGAGTGCAAAAGTACTCACAAAATAGTTCGCTACAATGAACAGAGTAGGAACCCTTTTCATTACTCAAAGGAAACCACCATTGAAAAAACCACCACAGAAGCACATGAGATAAAAAAGATAGCAACAGAGGAAAGATGTATGGAATACAACCAAATAAAAACAAAAGATAGTAAAACGAAAGAGAAGGATCAAACAAGACACAAAACTAACAGAAAGCAAGATATAAAATGGCAATAGGGAACTCACAAGTGTCAATAATTACACTAAATGTAAATGGATTAAACTCAGCAATAAAAAGGCACAGAGTAGCAGAATGGATTAAAAAAGAAAATCCAACTGTATGCTGCCTACAGGAAACTCATCTAAGTAACAAGGATAAAAACAAATTCAAAGTGAAAGGCTGGAAAACAATATCCAAGCAAATAACATCCAAAAAAAAGCAGGCATACCAATACTCATATCGGATAATGCTGACTACAAGACAGGAAAAGTACTCAGAGACAAAAATGGCCATTTCATAATGGCTAAGGGGACACTGAATCAAGAAGACATAACAATTCTTAATATATATGCACCAAACCAAGGAGCACCAAAATATATAAGACAGCTACTTATTGACCTTAAAACAAAAACTGACAAAAATACAATCATACTTGGAGACCTCAACACACCACTGACGACTCTAGATCGGTCATTCAAACAGAGAATCAACAAAGATGTAGTGGCCTTAAACAAAACACTAGAGCACCTGGATATGATAGACATCTACAGGACATTTCATCCCAAAGTGTCTGAATATACATTTTTCTCCAGTGTACATGGATCATTCTCAAGAATTGACCATATGTTGGGCCACAAAAACAACATCAGAAAATTCAGAAAAATTGAAGTTGTACCAAGCATATTTTCTGATCATAAAGCCTTGAAACTAGAATTCAACTGCAAAAAAGAGGAAAAAAATCCCACAAAAATGTGGAAACTAAACAACATACTTTTAAAAAATGAATGGGTCAAAGAAGAAATAAGTGCAGAGATCAAAAGATATATACAGACTAATGAAAATGACAATACGACATATCAGAATCTATGGGATGCAGCAAAAGCAGTGATAAGAGGGAAGTTCATATCACTTCAGGCATATATGAACAAACAAGAGAGAGCCCAAGTGAACCACTTAACTTCACACCTTAAGGAACTAGAAAAAGAAGAACAAAGACAACCCAAAACCAGCTGAAGAAAGGAGATAATAAAAATCAGAGCAGAAATAAATGAATTAGAGAACAGAAAAACTACAGAAATAATTAATAGAACAAGGAGCTGGTTCTTTGAAAAGATCAACAAAATTGACAAACCTTTGGCAAGACTTACCAAGGAAAAAAGAGAAAGAACTCATATAAACAAAATCCAAAATGAAAGAGGAGAAATCACCACGGACACCATAGATATACAAAGAATTATTGTAGAATACTATGAAAAACTATATGCTACTAAATTCAACAATCTAGAAGAAATGGATAAATTCCTAGAACAATACAACCTTCCTAGACTGAGTCAAGAAGAAGCAGAAAGCCTAAACAGACCTATTAGTAGAGAAGAAATAGAAAAAACCATTAAAAACCTCCCCAAAAATAAAAGTCCAGGCCCTGACGGCTATACCAGCGAATTTTATCAAATATTCAAAGAAGTCTTGGTTCCTATTCTACTCAAAGTCTTCAAAAAAATTGAAGAAGAAGCAATACTTGCAAACACATTTTATGAGGCCAACATAACCCTCATACCAAAACCAGGCAAGGATGGCACAAAAAAAGAAAACTACAGACCAATATCTCTAATGAATACAGATGCTAAAATACTAAACAAAATACTAGCAAATCGAATACAACAACATATTAAAAAAATAATACATCATGATCAAGTGGGATTCATCCCAGAATCTCAAGGATGGTTCAACATACGTAAAACGGTTAACGTAATACACCATATCAACAAAACAAAGAACAAAAACCACATGATCTTATCAATAGACGTAGAAAAGGCTTTCGATAAAATACAACACAATTTTATGTTTAAGACTCTCAACAAAATGGGTATAGAAGGAAAATATCTCAACATGATAAAGGCCATATATGATAAACCATCAGCTAACATCATATTAAATGGCACAAAACTGAAGGCTTTCCCCCTTAAATCAGGAACAAGACAGGGTTGTCCACTCTCTCCACTCTTATTTAATGTGGTACTAGAGGTTCTATCCAGAGCAATCAGACAAGACAAAGAAATAAAAGGCATCCATATCGGAAAAGAAGAAGTAAAGGTATCACTTTTTGCAGATAATATGATCCTATACATCGAAAATCCCAAAGAATCCACAAAAAGACTACTAGAAACAATAAGCCAATACGGTAAGGTCGCAGGATACAAAATTAACATACAGAAGTCAATAGCCTTTCTATATGCCAACAATGAAACAATTGAGAATGAACTCAAAAGATTAATCCCCTTCACGATTGGAACAAAAAAAAATAAAATACTTAGGAATAAACATAACAAAGAATGTAAAGGACTTATATAATGAAAACTATAAACCATTGTTAAGGGAAATAGAAAAAGATATAATGAGATGGAAGAATATACCTTGTTCTTGGCTAGGAAGAATAAATATAATCAAGATGGCTATATTACCCAAAGCAATATACAAATTTAATGCAATTCCCATCAAACTTCCAATGACATTTTTTAAAGAAATAGACAAAAAATCATCAGATTTATATGGAACTATAAAAAAACCCGAATAGCCAAAGCAATCCTAAAGAAAAAGAATGAAGCTGGGGGCATTACAATACCTGACTTCAACCTATATTATAGGGCCACGACAATCAAAACAGCATGGTACTGGCAGAAAAATAGACACTCAGACCAATGGAACAGAATAGAAAGTCCAGAAATAAAACCACATATATATAGTCAAATAATTTTTGATAAAGGGGCCAACAACACACAATGGAGAAAAGAAAGCCTCTTCAATAAATGGTGCTGGGAAAACTGGAAAGCCACATGCAAAAGAATGAAACTGGACTACAGTTTGTCCCCCTGTACAAAAATTAACTCAAAATGGATCAAAGATCTAAACATAAGACCTGAAACAATTAAGTACATAGAAGAAGACATAGGTACTCAACTCATGGACCTGGGTTTTAAAGAGCATTTTATGAATTTGACTCCACAGGCAAGAGAAGTGAAGGCAAAAATTAATGAATGGGACTACATCAGACTAAGAAGTTTTTGCTCAGCAAGAGAAACTGATAACAAAATAAACAGAAAGCCAACTAAATGGGAAATGATATTTTCAAACAACAGCTCAGATAAGGGCCTAATATCCAAAATATACAAAGAACTCATAAAACTCAACAACAAACAAACAAACAATCCAGTAAAAAAATGGGAAGAGGACATGAACAGACACTTCTCCCAGGAAGAAATACAAATGGCCAACAGATATATGAAAAGATGCTCATCTTCTTTAGCTATTAGAGAAATGCAAATCAAAACTGCAATGAGATACCACCTCACACCTGTTCGATTAGCTATTATTAGCAAGACAGGTAATAGCAATTGTTGGAAAGGCTGTGGAGAAAAAGGAACCCTCATACACTGTTGGTGGGAATGTAAAGTAGTACAACCATTATGGAAGAAAGTATGGTGGTTCCTCAAAAAACTGAAAATAGAACTACCTTATGACCCAGCAATCCCTCTACTGGGTATATACCCCAAAAACTCAGAAACATTGATACGTAAAGACACATGCAGCCCCATGTTTATTGCAGCATTGTTCACAGTGGCCAGGACATGGAAACAACCAAAAAGCCCGTCAATAGATGACTGGATAAAGAAGATGTGGCACATATACACTATGGAATACTACTCAGCCATAAGAAATGATGACATCGGATCATTTACAGCAAAATGGTGGGATCTTGATAACATGATACAAAGTGAAATAAGTAAATCAGAAAAAACCAGGAACTGCATTATTCCATACATAGGTGGGACATAAAAGTGAGACTAAGAGACATTGATAAGAGTGTGGTGGTTACGGGGGAGGTGGGAGAGGGAGAGGGAAAGGGGGAGGTGGAGGGGCACAAAGAAAACTAGATAGAAGGTGACAGAGGACAATCTGACTTTGGGTGATGGGTATGCAACATAATTGAATGACAAGATAACCTGGACTTGTTATCTTTGAATATATGTATCCTGATTTATTGATGTCACCCCATTAAAAAAATAAAATTATTATAAAAAAAAAGAAATTTAACAAAAAACAACTAAAAAATACAATGAACAATATAAAAATTTTAAATAATGAAAAGTAAGAAAGATCACAATAAACAAAAACCAAAAATCAAAAACAAACAAAACACCCACAAAAATATAAAAATTAAAGAAAATAAAATTCAAAAAAAAAGTTATCAGTTTTGAGAGGTTTTCGTTTTCTTCCCATAGGTGGTGCTGTATTACAAGTTTTAGCTTTGTGAATTTCCTGGACTGACCTCCCCTGAGACGTTGCTGTTGCAATGATGGAGCCAGGGCTGCAGTCATGATGATAGACAAGGCCTATTGTGAGGGCTTTACAGCTTTAACAATGGTGGTCTCAGGCCTCCAGGTGCTCCTACCCATATCTCAACAGACCAGGGGACCAGATACAGAGCACCTCTGTTCTTCAGGAAAGAGAGCAGCTCTGGAGAGCTCACTGTAGGGTAAGTCTCTGCCATTCTCCATACCCTGCAAGGGGAGGGAGGCGGGTTCTGGGAGGCTGAAGCCACTCTTTGGTTTCCTCTGTCTCTGTGCTGAGTGCAGGTTGCTCACAGTGGGAACACTGACTGTGACCCCTTATTCTTCCATTGTTTTGGCTTAGTATCTTCCCCTCTACCCCTCAATCTGTCTGCTTCTCCCCACAGAAGGAGACTTAGTCACTCTGGGCTTCTCCCCTCTCCAGAGCCCACAAGTGTGTCTTCTCTTATACACCCCTCTCTTGACCTTTAGTAAATTCCACAAGTGGATGTTTCAGGCATGCCTGCAAGCCCAGCTGATGTTCTCTCACTGCATTATAGCTTTTCAATTTGATGAAATTTCAAGGGGAAAGATCAAGGGTGTCTCTCATGCACCATTACTCTGACGTCATCCAAGAAGCTGAAATTATTTTAACAAAATGAAAGTCCTGAAATGCAAATAGAATATATTGATATTTAATGTATTGTAGTAACTCACTTTAATTTTTAAAAATATACCCATGTGACACTTTAAGGGAGCAGGAGATATCTGTTATTACAATTACACCAACAAGACTAATGGTAATAACTTGCGATGTCAATACCTATCATATTGATAAGAAAATGTGCTTTGTGAATAAATAAAACATCACTAATGGAATGATGCTTACATTGTTCCTCCAATTAATGTAACCCAGAGAATTTTTCATCTCAGCTGAACAGGCTATGCAAGGCTTTCAAAAGGTTTGAATCAGTGTTTGCCACCAGAGTGCTCATTGTATCGTCCTGCTCCGAGGCCTTGATGAGTGCTGTTCCCTCTGCCCAGAACACCGTTCCCACCACTGTCACATCAATCAGGTCTCTGTTCAAATATCACCTGCTAAGAGAGATCTTCATTTTCTTTGCTCTATTTAAAATTACCGCTCTTACTTATCACGCATTAAAATTATAATATTTTTTTTCCCTTATTTCTTGTGTATTTCCCTACTGAATGCAAGCTCCATGAAAGCAGCTAATGACTGTCTTTTCATTGCTGTATCACGGCCTAGAGCAGTGCTTGGCATATAATGGACTGTGCTAAGGCTGCCGTTTCCCAGCTGGCATCCATGCTCCCCTTCCTCCTTAGAAACTCAGTCCCTATGCTATCAGCTCCAGCAGTTGTGCCCAGCCATAATACTATAACTGCAACCTCTCTTGTCAATAGAAGTGATCGAAGAATTCTAAGCAGGAGACATGGGATGAAGTTTCTTGGAAAACACTGTGAAGGAGGCTTACTCTTTAAAGAAAGCATGCCCCTTTGCCCTTGGCTTGTCTTCCTTTCTACTGCTTGGAACATTGGTGTGATGGCTGGAGCTGCAATACCTATGACTGTGTCCATGAGGTAAGCTTACTTATAAAAACCACTCTAAGAAGGGCCTGCGTCTTTGGTCCAGGTCTAGATGGCCTGCCTCTGGATGTTTTTCTCATGAAAGACAAAACACACAAAAAGCCTCTACCTTGTTTAAGCTGCATGGTTGTGGTTGCTACTATTATTATTTTTTTTTTTAGCCAAACCTAATTCTGATAGAGAAGTGCTTAGTAAATATTTGTTGAATATACATGTGCTTTTTTTTAAGCTTTTAACTTTTAAAATGTTTTTTAAAACTATACCTTGCTACTTTCTCCACTCCAAACTTCTAATTAAGCAGCTCTGGAGTGAGAACTGGGGTCACTGTGGTCATCACACTAGTTTGCAAACTGCTAGGTGGATGACCTTTCCATAGAGTAGAACCTTCAGAGTTGTGGAATCCTAGCTCAGTCATTTACCTGTTAGTTTCTGTTTACCATCACTATATTGAGTCAACACTGTAAATAAATGTTTCATAAATATTTATTGCTATGATAGGAGTTCTAAAGCCAACTTGGATATTTCAGGGAAAGGCAATGCCTTTGTCCACATGACGATCCCTGAGACAATACTGGAAAAACCACATGGGCAACCAAATCAAGCATGACAGTTCTCACGCTTTACCACGTGGAGGAAAAGCAGGTGGGTCATCCAGAGAGAACAATCTGAATGCAAATAAATGCAAATTGCAGAGACCGTTGGATACAGTTAAATGGCATTGAGGAATTTGTGGACAGCAGGAACACTGAACCAGGGACTGAACAACCCAGGGCCTCCCCATATCTGTCTCCTGCTCTGGTTTCTGCTCCATTCTTCTCTTCCCCTCTACAGCCCCGCCTCTGCTGCCTTTCTAGCTCACAGGGCAGAAAAACATGCCACAGGGAAGTTTCTCAGGTCAAGGGCTACTGATCCCATCGCTGAGGAGGAAGCTCAGTCACCCTATTCCAAGTTCATAGGCTGCAGGAAATACAGTATGGGTGGGGTGGGTGAGTCCCACTATGGGGACACAGCTAGTCCTAACCTAACACTATAGAGAGAGACAGGAAGCATGCCCCACACTGGAGGAAAAACTGGACAGAAAAACAGCAAATACTCATCACGAGAACTGAAGTCACATGTTCTTTGGGTGATCAGAGTCTGATCCAGAACTGATCAAGAAGAGGTGTGGGAGATGACGTCAGAGTAATGGCGCGGTAGGAAGCAATACCGATAAATCTCCCCCAAAACTCAACAAGATCTTCAACCAGAAACAGAAAAACCTATCCTTGGAGCCTCCAGATGTTTCGCAATACACCCGAAGGTATGGTCGAGTGAAAAATTGGCTAAATATATAATCAAACCCTGAAGGAAATAGGGAGTAAGAAATGCTCCACCTTCCTCACTAACCTAAATAGGGCTGCTTTCACTGGGAACTGAGAATATAGAAACTAAGGCAGGCAAAGGGGGTGAATAGATCCAGGCCGCGGCACAAACGACCAAACCAGGCTGTGGCACGGAGATCCAAGCCGAGGAAAAACTGTGCCTGTGGCAATCCAGGCAATATAAGCTAACACTCGCACCAAACCCAGACAAAGAAAGACAAGTGGGGCAGCCATTTTCCCCGATTTCCTGGTCAGCGCGCGCAGATAGTGGGCGAGAGATTCCTTCGAAAGCTCGGGGAGTGGGCGCCTGTGTTATCCCACAGAGAGGCAGAGTCAGAGGCCTTTGTGTGGGCCGAAAGCAGAATCTCCGGGCCGCCCCAGCACCCTGAAAAAGCTGCGCATGGGGAGGGAGCCAATTCCAATGCTGGAACTTTTCCGTGCAGGCGGGGTTTCACTCAGAGGGTGAGCCTGCCGGCCTGATATCCTGGTCTGTGTGCGCAGATAGTGAGCGAGAGATTCCTCTGAATGCCTCAGCAGTGGGCGCCCGTGTTATTGCACAGAGGGGCAGAGTCAGAGGCCTTTGTGTGGGCCAAAAGTGGAATCTCCAGGCCACCCCAGCACCCTAAAAAAGCTGTGCAAGGGGAGGGAGCGAGAGCCAATTCCAATGCTGGAACTTTTCCGTGTGGGCGGGGGTTTCATTCAGAGTGTGAGACTGCCATCCTGATATCCTGGTCTGCGCACAGATAGTGAGCGAGAGTTTCCTCCAAGCGCCCTGGGAGTGGGCACCCGCCCGTGTTACCGGACAGAATGGCAGAGCCAGAGGTCTTTGAGTGGGCAGAAGCCCTGGCTGATTATGCTAGCAGCTCTGACTGACTGAGCCTTACCCAGAGCCCTGGGCTGAGTGGGAATATAGTGGGGAGTTGCCAGCTCTTTGAGCCTCTTACTATCCAGGCAGAGGCAGCAGCAACCCCATAGCTGGATTATCAGGCTACTAATTGAGGAAGGAAAGACTAGGAGAAAGGCTCCAGGAACACGGACTCTCTCACTGTTGGAGCCTATAAATGCTAATGAGCCTCGACTGCCAACGAGACTGAAGCACAATACATGACATCGCCATAGAGACTTATCAACTGCAAACCTCTACCTGAGCGTGCCAAAGGGGCAGAACCCGGGGTACAGAGTCACCAACCAGGAAGAGGAAGAGAAAAGAAAAAGCAAGAAGATAACCTCTCAAAATCAAGAATAATCCGCAGACTTTATAACCTCTCCCATTTTATTATATTTGTTCGTTTGTTTCTCTTATCTTCATTCTTGATTTTTTTTTCCTCCTCCAATTTGGTCGTTTAACTCTCTGCCGGTCTTACTCTCTCCTCTCCTTGAACTACACTACCCATAAGTGTTACATCTCCCATTATCTTTTCTTTCCTCTTCTTTTCTCTCTATGAGGGTTGCACTCCAAAACCCTTAACTCTCTCTCTCTCTCTCTCTCCTCTTTTTTCTTTTTTCTTCTTTAAGTGGTACCCTCTTTTTCTCTCTCTCTCACTTTATTTTCTCCCTCTATATTAGATTCTTCCTTTCTCCTTTACGTCTCCTCTCATTCAAACCTCAATAACGAACAAATTATCTTATCTGGGACTCAAACTTATGTATGTGGCATTTTGGGGGGTTTTTACTTCACCTTTTTAACTCACTAGCAGTGCTCCCATCCCTGACTCTCCATTTTATCTAGTTCTTGTTCCACTAAATACAATAGTAATTTTTTAATTTGTCCCCCCATTTTCCTGTTTCCTTCTTATTCCTCTCATCATAACTCTTAGTCAATCAACACCAAAAAGCAAATCATTTTATTCTTGACCCAAATTTTTTCCTTATTTGCTTTTTGTGGGTCCATACCCCCTTTTTTTGCCCCTTTATTACTTCTCCCCAATTCAGGCCCTCCATTACAGCATTGTTTGCTCTATTTATTACAATATAGTTCACAGTTCACCACAAGATTTTCTCAAGAAATAGGGGAGAGGAGAGGAGAGGAAAAAAGGAGGGGGGAAAATAATTTCCTTTTTTTAATTTTTATTTTATTTTTCTTTATTTAATTATTAATTTTTTAAAAAAACAACTCTTTGATTTTTTATTTTTTTAACTTTTTATTCTTTATTAAATCTCATTAATACTATCAACAAAATCACCCTCAGATGCCATTAAGGAAGAGAAAATCGAATATCATGGATACAAAAGAAAGAGAGGTAACACAGATAGATGAGGAAAAATTTATGGAGAAAAAATTTAATATATTGGAAAACTTGGAGCTAAATGACAGAGAATTCAAGGTAGAAATCCTAAAAGTACTCAGAGATATACAAGAAAACACAGAAAGGCAATTTAGGGAGCTCAGAAAACAACTCAATGAACACAAAGAATATATTTCCAAGGAAATTGAAACTATAAAAACAAATCAAACAGAGATGAAAAACTCAATTCACGAGCTGAAAAATGAGGTAAAAAGCTTAGCTAATAGAACAGGTCAGATAGAAGAGAGGATTGGTGAAATAGAAGACAAGCAACTTGAGGCACAACAGAGAGAAGAAGAAAGAGACTCAAAAATTTAAAAAAATGAGATATCCCTAACAGAATTATCTGACTCCATCAAAAAGAATAACATAAGAATAATAGGTATATCAGAGGGAGAAGAGAGAGAAAATGGAATGGAGAACATACTCAAACAAATAATAGATGAGAACTTCCCAAGCCTGTAGAAAAAACTAAAGCCTGAAACTCAAAAAGCAAACAGAATTCCGAGTTTTTTTAACCCCAACAAACCTACTCCAAGGCACATCATAATGAAATTGGCACAAACCAACGGCAAAGAAAAAATTCTCAAGGCAGCCAGGGAAAAGAAGAATACAACATATAAAGGAAGGCCCATTAGATTATCATCCAATTTCTCAACAGAAACTCTACAAGCTAGAAGAGAGTGGACCCCAATATTTAAAGTCCTGAAAGAGAGGAACTTTCAGTCACGAATCCTATACCCATCAAAGCTATCCTTCAAATATGAAGGAGAAATAAAAAACATTCAGAGATACAGAAAAGATGAGGGAATTTATCATCAGAAAACCCCCACTCCCGGAATTACTAAAGGGGGTTCTCCAATCAGATACAAAGAACAAAAAAAAAAGCCACAAGTAAAAGCTCCAAGAAGAACACAATAAAACCAAATTTAAACTGTGACAACAACAAAAAGAAAGGGGGGGGGAGAGGATGGAGATTAACAGTAGCAAAGGACAATGGAGTGCAAAAGTACTCACAAGATAGTGCACTACAATGAACAGGGTAGGAACCCTTTTCATTACTTAAAGGTAACAACCATTGAAAAAAACTACCACAGAAGCACATGATTTAAAAAAGATAGCAACAGAGGAAAGATGTATGGAATACAACCAAATAAAAATAAAAGATAGAAAAACGAAAGAGAAGGATCAAACAAGACACAAAACTAACAGAAAGCAATGTATACAATGGCAATAAGGAACTCACAAGTGTCAATAATTACACTAAATGTAAATGGATTAAACTCAGCAATAAAAAGGCACAGAGTAGCAGAATGGATTAAAAAAGAAAATTCAACTGTATGCTGCCTACAAGAAACTCATCTAAGTAACAAGAATAAAAACAAATTCAAAGTGAAAGACTGGAAAACAATACTCCAAGCAAATAACATCCAAAAAAAAGCAGGCATAGCAATACTCATATCGGATAATGCTGACTACAAGACAGCGAAAATACTCAGAGACAAAAATAGCCATTTCATAATGGCTAAGGGGACACTGAATCAAGAAGACATAACAATTCTTAATATATATGCACCAAACCAAGGAGCACCAAAATATATAAGACAGCTACTTATTGACCTTAAAACAAAAACTGACAAAAATACAATCATACTTGGAGACCTCAATACACCACTGATGACTCTAGATCGGTCATTCAAACAGAGAATCAACAAAGATGTAGTGGCCTTAAACAAAACACTAGAGCACCTGGATATGATAGACATCTACAGGACATTTCATCCCAAAGTGTCTGAATATACATTTTTCTCCAGTGTACATGGATCATTCTCAAGAATTGACCATATGTTGGGCCACAAAAACAACATCAGAAAATTCAGAAAAATTGAAGTTGTACCAAGCATATTTTCTGATCATAAAGCCTTGAAACTAGAATTCAACTGCAAAAAAGAGGGAAAAAATCCCACAAAAATGTGGAAACTAAACAACATACTTTTAAAAAATGAATGGGTCAAAGAAGAAATAAGTGCAGAGATCAAAAGATATATACAGACTAATGAAAATGACAATACGACATATCAGAATCTATGGGATGCAGCAAAAGCAGTGATAAGAGGGAAGTTCATATCACTTCAGGCATATATGAATAAACAAGAGAGAGCCCAAGTGAACCACTTAACTTCACACCTTAAGGAACTAGAAAAAGAAGAACAAAGACAACCCAAAACCAGCCGAAGAAAGGAGATAATAAAAATCAGAGCAGAAATAAATGAATTAGAGAACAGAAAAACTATAGAAAAATTAATAGAACAAAGAGCTGTTTCTTTGAAAAGATCAACAAAATTAACAAACCCTTGACAAGACTTACCAAGGAAAAAAGAGAAAAAACTCATATAAACAAAATCCAAAATGAAAGAGGAGAAATCACCACGGACACCGTAGATATACAAAGAATTATTGTAGAATACTATGAAAAACTTTATGCCACTAAATTCAACAACCTAGAAGAAATGGATAAAGTCCTAGAACAATACAAGCTTCCTAGACTGAGTCAAGGAGAAGCAGAAAGCCTAAACAGACCTATTAATAGAGAAGAAATAGAAAAAACCATTAAAAACCTCCCCAAAAATAAAAGTCCAGGCCCAGATGGCTATACTAGCAGATTTTATCAAACATTCAAAGAAGAGTTGGTTCCTATTCTACTCAAAGTCTTCCAAAAAATTGAAGAAGAAGCAATACTTTCAAACACATTTTATGAGGCCAACATAACCCTCATATCAAAACCAGGCAAGGATGGCACAAAAAAAGAAAACTACAGACCAATATCTCTAATGAATACAGATGTATAGGATCATACTAAACAAAATACTAGCAAATCGAATACAACAACATATTAAAAAAATAATACATCATGATCAAGTGAGATTCATCCCAGAATCTCAAGGATGGTTCAACATACGTAAAACGGTTAACGTAATACACCATATCAACAAAACAAAGAACAATAACCACATGATCTTATCAATAGACGTAGAAAAGGCTTTTGATAAAATACAACACAATTTTATGTTTAAGACTTTCAACAAAATGGGTATAGAAGGAAAATATCTCAACATGATAAAGGCCATATATGATAAACCGTCAGCTAACATCATATTAAATGGCACAAAACTGAAGGCTTTCCTCCTTAAATCAGGAACAAGACAGGGTTGTCCACTCTCTCCACTGTTATTTAATGTGGTACTAGAGGTTCTATCCAGAGCAATCAGACAAGACAAAGAAATAAAAGGCATCCATATCAGAAAAGAAGTAAAGGTATCACTTTTTGCAGATGATATGATCCTATACATCGAAAACCCCAAAGAATCCACAAAAAGACTACTAGAAACAATAAGCCAATACAGTAAGGTCTCAGGATATAAAATTAACATACAGAAGTCAATAGCCTTTCTATATGCCAACAATGAAACATTTGAGAACAAACTCAAAAGAATAATCCCCTTCACGATTGCAACAAAAAAATAAAATACTTAGGAATAAACATAACAAAGAATGTAAGGGACTTATATAATGAAAACTATAAACCATAGTTAAGGGAAATCAAAAAAGATATAATGAGATGGAAGAATATTCCTTGTTCTTGGTTAAGAAGAATAAATATAATCAAGATGGCTATATTACCCAAAGCAATATACAAATTTAATGCAATTCCCATCAAAATTCCAATGACATTTTTTAAAGAAATGGAGCAAAAAATCATCAGATTTATATGGAACTATAAAAAAACCCAAATAGCCAAAGCAATCCTAAAGAAAAAGAACAAAGCTGGGGGCATTACAATACCTGACTTCAACCTATGTTATAGGGCCACGACAATCAAAACAGCATGGTACTGGCAGAAAAATAGACACTCAGACCAATGGAACAGAATAGAAAACCCAGAAATAAAACCACATATATATAGTCAAATAATTTTTGATAAAGGGGCCAACAACACACAATGGAGAAAAGAAAGCCTCTTCAGTAAATGGTCCTGGGAAAACTGGAAAGCCACATGCAAAAGAATGAAACTGGACTACAGTTTGTCCCCCTGTACTAAAACTAACTCAAAATGGATCAAAGATCTAAACATAAGACCTGAAACAATTAAGTACATAGAAGAAGACATAGGCACTAAACTCATGGACCTGGGTTTTAAAGAGCATTTTATGAATTTGACTCCAAAGGCAAGAGAAGTGAAGGCAAAAATTAATGAATGGGACTACATCAGACTAAGAAATTTTTGCTCAGCAAGAGAAATTGATAACAAAATAAACAGAAAGCCAACTAAATGGGAAATGATATTTTCAAACAATAGCTCAGATAAGGGCCTAATATCCAAAATATACAAAGAACTCATAAAACTCAACAACAAACAAACAAACAATCCAGTAAAAAAATGGGAAGAGGTACATGAACAGACACGTCTCCCAGGAAGAAATACAAATGGCCAACAGATATATGAAAAGATGATCATCTTCTTTAGCTATTAGAGAAATGCAAATCAAAACTGCAATGAGATACCACCTCACACCTGTTCGATTAGCTATTATTAACAAGACAGATAATAGCAAATGTTGGAGAGGCTGTGGAGAAAAAGGAACCCTCATCCACTGTTGGTGGGAATGTAAAGTAGTACAACCATTATGGAAGAAAGTATAGTGGTTCCTCAAAAAACTGAAAATAAAACTACCTTATGACCCAGCAATCCCTCTACTGGGTATATACCCCAAAAACTCAGAAACATTGATACATAAAGACACATGCAGCCCCATGTTTATTGCAGCATTGTTCACAGTGGCCAGGACATGGAAACAACCAAAAAGCCCATCAATAGATGACTGGATAAAGAAGATGTGGCACATATACACTATGGAATACTACTCAGCCATAAGAAATGATGACATCGGATCATTTACAGCAAAATGGTGGGATCTTGATAACATTATACGAAGTGAAATAAGTAAATCAGAAAAAAACCAGGAACTACATTATTCCATACGTAGGTGGGACATAAAAATGAGACTAAGAGACATTGATAAGAGTGTGGTGGTTACGGGGGGAGGTGGGAGAGGGAGAGGGAAAGGGGGAGGTGGAGGGGCACAAAGAAAACTAGATAGAAGGTGACAGAGGACAATCTGACTTTGAGTGATGGGTATGCAACATAATTGATCGACAAGATAACCTGGAAATGTTATCTTTGAATATATGTATCCTGATTTATTGATGTTGCCCCATTAAAAAAATAAAATTATTAAAAAAATAAAATAAAATAAAGAAGAGGTGTGGGTGGTGAGATTGATTGTGTGAGAGGTTAACTCTTCAAATGGCTGGCCTCCTTACACTGGTGCAGTCAAATTGGGGGCTGATAACTGGATGTCGCTGAGTGACTGACCTGGCTACTGCATAGACAAATCAACTTGCAGTAGAGCAGAGGGCTTGCTGTCGTCAAAGGTTTAGTCTCATAAATATTCAGGGTGCAGTTTCCCTCAACGACTAACTGCTCATGTTGGGCTGAACGTAAGAAAAAAGAATGTCTCTGATCAGCTGCCTTTAACCTATTTTATCTTTGGAAATACAATGACTGTTTATAGATTTCTCATGCTCTTTCTGCAAGAGCTGCTTTTAGATCTTAGATCCTGTGCAGGCCCAGGCCCCTCCTCGACTGCAGCTCCCCCTGGGCGCATCTCCACCCACTGAGGGCCTCCCCAGCCTCTGAGCCCTGGTCGCCCCCTAGCCGTGGCCCCACTGGATGCCCGGGGTTAGAAAGAGCATGCCTGGCACTGGTCTCTGAGTGCTCACTCGGCGTGTTCTCCTAACTTGGCCCACACTTCCATGTGGGTTCTTCTGCGGAGGAAAGAGATGATTGCATATTGTCCCTGGGATATAAATAGACAAATGGCTTCCTTGCTCTTCCACTCACTGATTGGTTTATTAAATGTGCCCATCAGTGATATCCGATCTGTGTCACAACTCAGCATCTTGCAGGACGGTTCCTTAGTGCCCGAAGCTCTAATGCCTCTGTGAGGCCTAGAGTGCCTTCACCCTAAATGCTCAGGGCCAGAGAAAAGTAGCAGAAAAGCCACTCTGTAAAGGAGGCTAAGTCTCTTTCGATATAGATGGACTCCTTGAAGACTTTTTTTCCCCTGGTACCAATAGAAGCTTATGGGATTCTAAGTAGTCTAATTAAAATCAGGAGTAAGTCTCCTTATGACATCCACTGCAGGGGGAAATAGAATAACAAACACTTTTGAATAAAAGCCATTGACCCTGAGAGATGCTAGTGCCCCGGATGTAGGGAAAGGAAGAGGGAGGCCTGTCCGGCGTTATATTTATGGAGTGTCTGTTGATACCACAGACAGCACAGCAGAGGGGAGCACAGGTGGGCTCTGTGGGTGCAGGAACCTGGCCTTGTATTCTATCCTTAACCCTTGGGACCTGCAGTCCAGCAGAAATTTTCTTAATTTCTCTGGGTTTCTGTTTCCTCTTCTGCAAAAGGACTAGAGATCCCCCATGAAGGCCTGGCGCCAAGCCCAGCACAAAGTAGCATCTCAAATAAATGACATCTAGAGTCGCCATGAACGTACTTGAACTAGCACAATACATCAGTCTTTCAAAAGAGCCTCTGCATCTCTGTGTTTCTCAGTTTTCTCTTGGGTATTAATAATGTCTCATCAGTGGCTGTCGCACAGGGAACTTGTGCAGGCTTCGACAGCGGGCTTTCTCCAGCTGTGCAGGATCGTAAGACTGCAGAGTCTTGGGCCCCACACCCCAGACCTCAGGGGTGTGGAGCCCAGGACTCTGCATTTTTACAGGTATCACAACTGAGTCTCACATGTGAAAACGTGAGGATTTCTTCTCTATATGTGATGGGGTTGGTGGGTATTTTTTTTTTAAGGCAGAGACAGAGAGAGCGGCACAGGGTGCTTCTACCTGGTGAGGGGTGTCTTATAATAGCCAGGCGAAGTGCCCTTTGTCCCAGCTCCTGGCTGCTGGCAGGAGTGGTAACCATCCTCACCTTCCCAAGGAAAGAGCCTCTCTCATCTAAGAAGGTGCCCAGATAGCCAGGAGCCCACCCCAGCTCTGTACACTGTTGTGGTTTCTCCAAATTTTGGAAATTTTCTGAAATCAAAAATACTTTCTTTTTCTCAGCAATTTGCAAGGCTTATACCACATCAGCAAGTTTGAACAAGGCCAAGGACTGAGTGAAAGTGAGTCCATATCTAAATGATCAATTTAAAACTTCTTAGAAGTAGGTTACAAAGTACCAGCTGACGGTCCCTCACCAAGGGGCAGGATGCCTAGAGATCTTGTGACTTAAATTTGGATACTAGTCAGGAAACACATAGCTTTGGTATTTTGTGGAGTTCCTTTTCTTTCTGTCCTTTTCTTCTTTTTTTTTTTTCCTTCTACTCAAAGTACTTTCTGCATTGTGGTCTAAATATTAGGAAGAAAATGCTATCTGGATATACCTGACTTCTGTGCCTCTTCCTGACGTTGATCCTCGTTTGCTTCTGACTAATATGAGACAACCGCAGCTAATTGCCCTTGTCCAATTCATTCAACCATACTCAACACAGGCAGGTCTTTGTGACCTGACCTATCAAGAAGTAAGGGCCCTGTGCTTTGAAAAGGCAAGTCTATGTCAAATGGAAATGAAAGAATCAAAATATTTCCTTTTGCTGATATGTCTGTTGCTATTTGCCAAGGTGACCCTGTGAATGATTTAATGGCAGGTATAACATCGTGATAAAGGCCCAGGGTTCCTGGGACGTGGAACACATGAACAGTTCCCAAGTCAGTGCTTGCCAGGTATTATTCTACTGGCTCACAAAGTCTCTTGCGCAGTGAGTCCAGTACCGCTGCTCTTACTTGATCCTTCTTTGGTATCTTTGTTGCCTCTACAAAAGAAAAATGAATGTGGTTAGGTAGTAGGGGAGCCATGCCCACCTCTAGTGATGCACATGGTAACAATACTGCGTATTTAGACTCACGTGGTCTTGTGAGAAGAAGACAGATGCATTCATCCCAGTCATTTGTTTTCACATGTGTATGTACCCAATGACAAAAGAGACCAGGAGAGAAAGATGGATCACTCATTTAATATTCATTCATTCACCAAATACCCAATAAACACCCACTCTAAGTCAGGCTCTCTGCCAGGCATGGGATTCGAGTGGAGGAGTGAACAAGGCATAGCTTCTGCCCTCCAGGACCTCACAGGTGGATGGGGGACAGGCCAACGATCCCAATGAAGTATAGCAGAGAGCAATCAAGACGCAACAGGAGGGACACTCAGAAAGAGCAAACACCGCATGTTCCAGAACGTTCTTCTTTTCGTGGCCCAATAGTCTCCGACTCTATGGCTGTCCCATGTTTTCCTTCTGGCTTCTTTCTTCATCTTCAAAGTCAGCCATGTCACTTCTCTCTGACTCTGCTTCCGCTGTCGCCTCTTTTCCTGCCACCTCAGGCAGAAGTTTTCCCCTTCAGAGGATTCCTGTGATTAGGTTGGGAACACCCCGATAATCCAGGATCATCTCCTCAGATAAAGGTCCTTAACTTAATTACTTCTACAGAGCCATATTCTAGGGTATGTCCCAGTCTGTTCTGTAAGAGGTGATGGGGATTAGGGTGCAAACATGCTGGGGGAGGGACATTATTCTGCCTACCACAGACATGTAAACTAATAGTGATAATAATAATAATAATATCTGACATTTATTGAGAGATTACTATGTCCTTGGTACCCCTCTAAAAGTTCCACTTGAAGTAACTTGAGTGCCTATAGTCGTCCCATGAAGTAGGAGCTGTCCTCACTCTCGTCTGTAACTGAAGAGGGTGCTGAGGTACAAAGAGGTGAAATGACTTGTTTGGGGTCTTACAGGAAGTAGGCGAGCACGGGTCTGTACTCAGCAATCTAGCTCTGGAGCCTGTACAATTGAAAAGGGGTCATCCCACTTAATAAGACTGGGAGTTCCTACCCAAAAGGATAGAGTAGCTGTACATCGGGCTCCTGCCTTAGGTCCTAGCTGGTCCTCCCACCCCTCAGGAGTGGCTGTGAACTAGGAAGGAAGGAGGTTCTTTAAGAGGGAGTGGAATCCATGGCCATGCTGGGCCTGGGGCTCCACAAAGGACAGTCAGGAGCCCTTAAAATGTTGTGAATCTTGGCATGAGATTTGGTTGTCTTCATACCTCCTAGCCTGAGGAAATAATGTCAAAAGGTGTATTATTAAATATTGAAAATTATTTAATAAATTTCTCTTATTGATGAGTATAGTCATATCTTTAAATTTATAAAGCTCTGAAGACAATTTATTTGGTAAGTGTGTGACAAAACTAATTTGGGGGGGAAACATGACTTGAATTGACACAAGGCTATTTATCGTCTTTATCCCACTAGTAGTGAACATTATTTAATTGCAGAACTATTAGTGTTTGATTATCAGGTGTTTCCCCACTCTCTTCTGGGAATGTTATTAATGTATGGTTTGTACATCCTATTACCTAACTTTTATAACCTGAACTATCCGGCTTCCAAAACACATTTGGCCCAAAGGGTTGAAATACATGTTTGTGGACTTGTAGGAGATATACGTGTCAGAAACAGTATTTGTTTAGTCTATGATCAGTAGTCAGTGTACACACGAATCTACTGACACCTTGTATATTGCCTCATGTGCACATCGAGCTTACTGGCTTACTTCACAGTGTTACCTAGGATCTTCTGTCCTAATTTAAAATGTCTGAGCTCCTACTCCAGTAACTACCTCATATCCTAGAGGCTAGTCTGCCTCTGTTCAAAGTGAATACCATATGTCTCCAATATAGTTAAAGGAAATACTTGCATGTATATAATAAGGAGCCAGCAAAATACAACAACAGAGAAACATAGGCTGGTATATAACCCCCGCATGGAATGACATAAAAAAATTAATCACTGCCTATTGTTTATTACAGCATGCTTTAAAGAGAATAATTTTTTTAAAACATGTTTCCTGGCCTGGGAGGCTCTTAGAAACTCCAGTCCTGTGAGGCATGACATAGAGAAAGGTCACTGGCTGGGAGGACAGGAGCCCTGGATGCTGGCTCTGCCCGCCCTCTCATACTGGGTAACCACTCATGGGATGCTTTACCTCTCTGGGCCTGTTTCCTCATCTATGAAACGAGGTGGTTTTGACAAGCTCTGCAATGCCAGAGCCTAGGATCAGAAGGCGTGCCTTTTGATGGGGCGGATATATGCATGCAGGAACACAAATTCTAACAGCATGCCAGAAGCTCATTTTTTTTAAACCCAGGTTAACTGCCTGGAAAAATGAAATGCATGTTTTACATTGATAAAATTTAATATTGTGCCAATTAATAAAACATGCTCACTTATATGCATGTTATAACTCATAAATAACCAAAGGAACCAACAGTTTCTCAAATGTTCATCTGAAGTCAGTGAGTGGACTGCGCCGTCCTGGTTTCCCTGGACCAGTTGTTGACAGGTCAAGCCTAGTTCAGAGTTGACCCCAATGATGGACTCATTAATTCAGTCTTCACTGTGCCCTGGGCACTGCACAGGGGAGAGGAGGAAAAGAGGAAGTTGCGGGTTTTGCATTTATTGGCTCATGGTACTGGGTAGGTATATATCTGTTCACAGCATAATGGTCTCTGTTGCATCCCCAGGTTAGGCAATGGGGGAAGAAGTTGTTGATTGGCATGTCAGTTGATTGTCACTTGTTTTTTATGTATCACAAATAACTAAGGTGTAATACCAATGGCAGAAGGCAGGGGATTATTCTGGAAACAAGTTTTGTTTGGTTTCTGTTTACTTTTTCTCCAACAGAATACTGACTTTAAACTCATCATGTGCATCCAAAAAGCATTGTGTTATGATTGCTTTTACATAGAGCTGTGGACACTGTAAGGACCAAGAGAAGATCAGAAAATAAGCAAGGCACTAATGGAACAGGGAACTTAAGGGTTACAGGCAGGTCCTGCTCCTGTTCTGTTAGGAGTAACATGCCCAAGGTCGTTCAAGAAGCAGAGACAGATAGGGACTCTGGGAAGCTGAGAGAGAAGAAAAAAAAAGGAAAAAGAGACAAATGTTTGCATTCTATTGGTTAAAAGACCCTTATCAGAAGTTTAGGTTTGGAATTCGCCAATGAGCTAGACCCCAGCCCCTGTTGCTATGCTATGTGCAGCCCCCTTAGCAAATAGGTTACCGCCACATCTGCTTCTGTATTAGGCTTGCTTGCTTAGCTTATAAAAAGATTTAGCTGTGAGCGCTAGGTGCGATTCCCATCTGTAGCTCCTTGTGAGCACGGTGTCTCTGGACACCTCGGGAATTTGCCCCTGCACAGGTAAAACTGGCCAATAAAGTTACATCTATACTCCTGAAAGTCTCCGACGTTTGTTCTTGACCCGGTGGATGCTACATCTCTGGGGGCTTGTCCGGGATTTCCCTTGGTGGAGTTTTTTGGTCGGAAACCAGAGGGACAGCTCGAGTTGAGTAAGTACTCTTTGAGGATCTTCATTTGGTTTTGGTTTTGAGCTCTGGAGCATATAAACCTGAGGTAGTAGGTGGGACGCCGCTGGTAACCTACCCAGGGCTTTCAGAACGGGACGCCATTTTCTGAAAGGAATTGTTAACTCTAGGAGTTAACTCTAGAAGTGACCGGTCACATTAGGAATTTCTGCGCCGTGCTGCGCT
This sequence comes from Saccopteryx leptura, assembly GCF_036850995.1. Lineage (NCBI taxonomy): Eukaryota > Metazoa > Chordata > Mammalia > Chiroptera > Emballonuridae > Saccopteryx > Saccopteryx leptura. The sequence goes on along the minus strand of NC_089503.1, from coordinate 219,639,692 downwards.
GTGTTTTGTCTGTGTGTGAATGCCTGAATTGAGTGTGAAACAATCTTTTACTCTAGCCTTTTTTGTGCTTATTGGTTGGGGTATTTTGATAATTGTTTTGTTAATTCTTGAAGGTTTAGAAGCAGACAAAGCGGGATACAGAAGAATGGGACAACAAGAGTCTGTACCCAGTTCTCCACTTGAGTGCCTGCTAAACAACTTTTCTGATTTTCAGAAAAGAGCCCAGGGGTACGGAGGGCCACCTCCGGACCGAGAGACCCTCCGGACCTTGAGTCAGTTAGAATGGCCCGCCTTCGACGTAGGGTGGCCCACTGAGGGAACTTTTGATCTTCCTATTGTGTTTGCTGTCCGAGCTATTATCTACCAGGTGCCCCATCCAGACCAATATTTGTATATAGATGTGTGGGTTGATATTGCCACAGATAAGCCAGGGTATATCAGAAAGTACATAAAGAATGGCAAGAGAGGGAGAAGGGCAATATGTGTTACTGCAAGTAACCAGAGGGCAGGGAAAGGCAGTAGGGAGGAAAAGGAGAAGACCAATTCCCTGGTACAGTCCACTGTACCGTCATCTAGAATTTACCCTGTCTTGCCTGAACCACTGGAGGTTCCCTTAGACCCAGTAAATTTCCCTCCTCCCTATCGGCGGCAGGGAGGACCTGATTCCACGCAGCAGGACCTGCCTGTAACCCTTAAGTTCCCTGTTCCATTAGTGCCTTGCTTATTTTCTGATCTTCTCTTGGTCCTTACAGACATGGCTGAGGGGTTAGAGCGCTCACCAGCAAACCCAGGTGGTCTTGTACCTGGCAGCAAGCAGGGCCTTTCAGCAATCCAGGGGGTAGCTGGGCTCCAGTTTCCTGGCATTGTCTCTGCCCTGCCTAGAACAAACAGACATCAGCTGCTCTAGAACGAGTCAAGGCGAACACTAGCGCCCTCTGCATTTGCCGCACGGCCACAGCACAGGAGAATGGAGTCGTGGTTTCTGACCAACAGGCCTTCCTGTGAGTCTGGCCCGTTCAGAGGAGCAGATGGTGGGTGAGGCAGGCTGAGCTGAGCTGCAGAAGTGTGTGGCTTTCTGGGCTCTCTGAACCTTGTGATTGCTGGAAAACGGGGATGTGGATGTGCATTTGAGAGTACCTGCTGAGCAGAAAAGCCCCCGGGGCCAGGGCCCTAAGCCTGGAGCCCTGGCTGCTGGCTCACCAACTGCATCCCTCCTGTGCTCTGTCTTCCCAGGTAGACATACAGTATTGCTGACTTCTGATATCAGCCCTTTCTGCTAAAAGTCAGTTACTGGGAACTGTGCAGGAATTACCCATGCAGGTCAGGGTCTGAGTGGTTTGAGAGCTTGCTGTTGCTTCTTAGGAAACATATCTAGTATTCTCTCCTGAGGCCCCAGTTCGTTTCTGCCCCTTAGGGGCCCAGCCAAGGTCACACTCCAGGTCTGCTCTCTCAAAAGCTCCACTATGGAACCTGGGTAATTTTCTACCTGTTACTGTCACTCAAAATGTATAGCCTCCACCTCTTTCTCTTCCTCCTCCCTCATTTCAGGTCTCCTCTTCCCAGATAAGCTAATCTCTTTTTGCTCTCTTTTGTTCTAGCCCAAGCCTGAGGTATTTGATAGAGAGTTCATTCATTTACTGGAAGATATGGGTGACTTGAGTTCTTCCTCTGCAGAAGATTGATATTTTAATAAGAAACCCAGGGAGGAGGGCACTGCTTACCTCTAAGAACCAGACCACATACTGTGAGATTTCCACCTTGAAGATGGGACAAGAGAAACAATGTTTAAGTCGGAGCTGCTATATCTCAACTCAAACCACAGAGACAGCTCATAGTTCTCTTATGCATAAGATTGCAGCTGGTTTATTTGCAGCATGAGGCTTGAGGACTTGAGAGTTAAGTCTATGGCATTCCTGCTCTGAAGCTGAGCCCAAGGCTGTGCCATGACCCTGGACTGCAGTGGCCCGCCGTGGAGGGCTCAGAGGGCCCGTGTCCTGTGGGCCACATTTGCCTCCTCTCTTTTCCCTGACAGGCTGCCCTGATGCCCTTGTAGGTGAGAGCAGCAGCCTTTTGCCCTGCTCCGTGGCTCCTCCACGCCTGGTGCTTCCACTGGGCAGCAGTGGGGACAGAGGGGGACAGAGGCTGCTGTAAAGGATGACGCCTGGGAGAGACATGGCAGGGAAAAGAAAGGAAAAATAATGATGGTGATCTGCAAATATTATCTTTTCTGTTCCCTCACCCACCTGCCCCCATGTTGAACTAAGTGGATAAGAATGTGGCGAGAGGTCCTGGCTGATTGGCTCAGTGGTAGAGCATTGGCCCGGCGTGTGGAAGTTTCGGGTTTGATTCCCGGCCAGGGCACACAGGAGAAGCGCCCATCTGCTTCTCCACCCCTCCCCCTCTCCTTTCTCTCTGTCTCTCTCTTCCCCTCCCATGGCCAAGGCTTCACTGGAGCAAAGTTGGCCTGGGTGCTGAGGACGGCTCCGTGACCTCCACCTCAGGTGCTAGAATGGCTCCGGAGCGACGCCCCAGATGGGCAGAGCATCGCCCCTTGGTGGGCACGCCGGGTGGATCCTAGTCAGGCACATACGGGAGTCTGTCTGACTGTCCCAGCCCCCCTTCTCACTTCGGAAAAATACAAAAAAAATACAAAAAAAAAAAAAAGAATGTGGCCAGAACCCGAGATAAACCCAAAAGGGGGTTCCACTAAGCAGGCTTTAAAGAAGAATCTAATCTCTTGGTGTAATTACACACCACATTGAGAAGGGGGTAGTATGCTTTGCTCAGTAGCAGGCACTCTATTGGTGATTTGCTTTGACTAGAGACAGTGACATTTATTCTCGATGGAGGAAGGGGCAGCCAAGCCAAACTTCAGAGCTTCGGTCAGCTAACGCCTCCCAGATACCCACCATGTGCTCGGTGTGGGTAGGGCCAGTCTACATTTGCCTTATCCTCAAGATGTAGACTTCCTGTGTCTGCACGCTGGGCCCTGATCATCCTTCTTGTTAGAGAAACAGCAGGTCATATTTGTCACCCAGTGTCCCATGGGGCCTAGGGCTTCATAACAAGCCGAGGGAAGGGGCTGTCAAGGGCATGGAGGGCAGACTTCCTTGTGGAGTCGTTGAGTTTTTTTGCTGCAGGATTGTTTCCCCTCCAGCAGACATTCTCTTTGTTAAAGGGAGTTCTGTGTGCTGGGTTTATTGGCTATATCTAGAATCTATATTCTCCGAAGGCATTGTCACAGATGCTCACTCTTCCATTCTATCCTGGGAGGCAGAGTGATCTAAACAGACAAGAAATGGATGAACTTTAAAACCCAAAAGGGAATGGAGCAGGTCAGCACGGTATATTAGGGTTCTGAGCACACTCGTTCCCACAAAAGGATCAGCAAAGCAGCACAAAAAAGGATTTCTTAAATCAACTTCCCTCACCAGCCTGCAGAAACTCTAATTCAGTGAGGCTCTCTCTTAAATGGATTTAAAAAAAATTAATCATCTCCCTCTCTTTACACAACAGCCTGAGCTCATTTGTGATCTTGAATCATCTATTTGCATAATTATTTACTTTTATATTGTTTGTCTCTCTCCACTGAGGCATCAACTTCTTGAGTTTGGGGCCCCTGCCTGTTTTGTTCACAATGGCATACCCAGCCCTGACGCAGTGCCCGGAACATGCATATTTATTGAATGTATGAATGAATGAGTGAATGAATGAACGAACGAAATGACGCTTTTACAGAATTTTTATTAGAGGAGTAGTTGTGGGAACCCACACAAAAGAAATACATGTCGAAAAGGTGAAGGGATTAAGCAAAAAAAAAAAGAGAGAGAGAGAGAAAGAAAAGAAAGTCAGAAATATGCATCAGGGATAACTTCAAAGAGGAAGATATACTTAAGAAGGTTCAGATCTGAAGCAGTGAGAGACTGAAACAGCAGAGAAAGCCTATTGCAGGTTAAGGGATAAGTAAGGTCAGTTCCAATGTTAATAGTAACATGGAATACAATGTTATATAAAATACTATGTAATATTATACATATCACTTCAGAAGTTCAAGTCACATTCAAAAGAAGGCTAGACTACAAACCAAAATCTCCTGAAACCAGTCACTAGACAGGATCCCCCAGGGCACTCGGCGCCCTCCCTCCCTACTCCCCGTGCAGGAGGGGCTGAGGCAGCTTCCCTATTGCGATGGTAGGCTTCTTTTCACTTGCATATCCTCTAATGAAATTTTTGAAAACTAATGCATCCCCCCTCAGCACATTGCTAACCTTAAAATTATTTATCATATTTACTGTTGCAAATACACTATTACATCCTTCCTTTTCTTCTTTGAACTCTTTATTCTACTTTGTGCACAAAATTTTATCCTCATATAAACTTCTTGGCAATAAAACATCAATATATTCCAAATCTTGATAAATAATTATGGAACATAAAATTCAAATTTTATTAAAAATACATCTTTCAGTGAGATAGATGACACTTCTTTTTTCCATTTGTCGATGCTCCATACACGGACGTTACTTTTTTGCTACAATAAGATAGCTCCTGCAATGATCCTATTACTACTTACTCTTGTCCTAAAAGGTGATTGCTGAGATAGCTTACTCACATAAATGCATATAGATAGGCACGCATTTTATGCAAGTAGGTAAGTTTTAGATGTGCTACTCATCTCTCTGAACTCTTTCTGCTTCTTATATCCAAAGTAACAGAGTGATCTAGCACCACAAATTATTTTTAACATCTGAGAGCTAACAACTAATAAGATCCTCTTTCAATTTTATTAAAAGCAAAGAGTTGAAACCTGCCCAACTTGCACAAGGATTCATTACCCAGTCAGCCATCTACGTTCCTAAGTGCTGACAAGTAGATCAAAAAGTCTCTGCTAAGACTAAATGACTATCATTCATACATTTTACTCTTTTACTTAAGGCACCTTGTGTCACCTGATATCCATGTAAAGGGTTAGGAAAACCAGTTATACTTATTTCATTAGACCTGTTTCCAATATAATATTTTTTTTATAAAATGCTTTAATATTATCACACACTTTAACTATATTTTAATACAACTTGGAAGCTACACATTTAACTTGTTCACTAATGAAAAACGTCTGCCATGTTAACAGTCCTTGTTGTCAAACCAGCCAGCCATGTCAGGCTTACCTTTCTGCTATAACATATCTGACTTCATTTAATAACCTAAATAAACTTGCTAAGATGTGTCTCTATGACAACCACCCACTACAGATGGACAGGTAATACTCTCAGCCTTGCCACAAAATAAGACTCAGCTTTCATTTGTGCTTTATAAAAAGCCACAGAGATCTCCCTCAGCAGGGAATGTTTCTTTGGCAATATCTGCAGTATGGAAAAGATGGGGTCCTTTAAAAAAAGGTACTATATTTCCAATGTGTCCCTTTGTTTGATGCCACAGAGGTTTCTGCATCCTGGGCAATGCATCATAGTGTGACCTGGGATGGGTAAAAGATGAATGCTTTTCTAAAGTAAGAGAAGAAAGACTATGAGAGGGACTATGCAATAGAGAAGTATTCTTATCTTCAGGCCACCTCTACTCAGTTTTAGAAAGGGTACACGTGGAAGTTGAGGATTTGGCAGTGAATTCACTTAAATCTAGGTATCTGTGTGTATCTCTTGGAGAAAAATTAAAATCACATGTCATCCCCAAATCTCATTTTTTCCAATAATCTCAGTCTCCTATTCCATCAGGACTTTTAGAAGAGTTCCTAACAAGTGACAGTATTTGACAGGTCTTATTTTTCACTGTCTTGCTTTCTCATCCCTGCCCTTGAATAGAAATAGAAACATACAGAAGAAATATTTGAAAGTTAAACAGCAGGAAAAGAGAGAAAAGAATCCAAAATTTTCAATTACATCTGAGTGAGATGAGTGAAGAGTATATGAATAAGGTGGCTATTGTGATGTTAGTCTTTGCTTAGTATCTTTGGGTTATGGCTGATTTTAAACAGTATCTTCAGTTAAAATGCACATTTAAAGGCACTGATTAAGACCATGGGGGCCCTTGTTGCCCATAGAGTAACCCTAATAACACACATTCATTTCTTGGCTTTTCCTTCTTCCCTGTCTCAATTTCCCTGTTTGCCCACTCCTGCTTCCTAGAAGCACCCTCAAATACAATACCTGCTCCCAAGACTCTCAGATTATGTTTTTAGGGAAGCTCAAGCTATGGCACAGAATAACCAGATGTTATTTACAAGGAGGCCATTCTTGCCAATAGACATATAAAATGATGCTCAATGTCACTAATCACCAGAGAAATGCAAATAAAAACCATAATGAAATATCCCTTTGCACCTATCAGAATGGCTCTCATAAAAAAAATAAAATAAAATAAGTCAACAAACAACAACTGTTGGTGAGGATGTGGAGAAAAGAGAACCCTTGAGCCTTATTGGTGGGAATGCAAATTGGTGCAGCCACTATGGAAAACAGAATGGAGCAATTTTCCCAAAACTTAGAAACAGAACTGCCACATGACCTAGCAATCCCATTTCCAGGTATTTATTTGAAAAAATCCAAAACACGCATTTGAAAAGATACCAATATATGCACCGCTGTGCTCATTATAGCATTATTTACAATAGTCAAGATATAGAAGTAGCCTAATTATCCATTAATAGTTGATTAAAGAAGCTGTGGCTCACATATCCAATGGAATATTACTTGGCCATAAGAAGAATGAAATCTTACCATTTGGGACAACAGAGATGGACCTAGAGGGAATTAGGCTGAGTGAAACTGGTCCAAGATAAATACCATATAATTTCACATATACATGGAATCTAAAAGACAAAGTAAATGAACAAACAAAAGAGAAACAAACTCATAGATACAGAGAACAAACCATCAGAGTAAACAGGAAAATTGAAACAGAGAAGAAGGAAAGGACAAGGTGAAGAGATTAAGAAGTAAAAATTGGTAGTTATAAAATTGTCATGGGGTATAAAATACAGCCCAGGGCAGTGGTCAGCAAACTCATTAGTCAACAGAGCCAAATATCAACAGTACAACGATTGAAATTTCTTTTGAGAACCAAATTTTTTAAACTTAAACCATATAGGTAGGTACATTCCCTATCGAAGTAGTGCCTGCACATGGTATTTTGTGGAAGAGCCACACTCAAGGGGCCAAAGAGCCGCATGTGGCTTGTGAGCCGCAGTTTGCCAACCAGGGTCCTAGGGAATATAGTCAATAATATTGCAATTACTGTGCATAGTATTGGGGGAGTACTAGGCTTATTGGGGGAATCGCTTCAGAAGATATGTAAATGTGTAACCACTATGCTGTACACTTAAAATTCAAAATAATGACTGTTACTGTAATTGAAAATTTTTTTAAAGTTTTTTTTTTTAAAAATAGGCCATTTTCCATGGAAATAGATAAACAAAACAAAAACTAAATAGGATAGGTCATTCCAATAAGGCAGTAATTCTTGACTTGCAAGTGGGAAAATAGAAAGAATGAGGTAATATGTCCAAGGGAAAGTGTATAAGAGTCATCAAGGGGGATTTGACCTGACCAGGCAGTAGCGCAGTGGATAGAGCATCAAACTGGGATGCGGAGAACCAGGGTTTGAAACCCCAAGGTTGCCAGCTTGAGTGCAGGCTCACCAGGTTGAGCACAGGGTCACTGACTTAAGCGTGGGATCATAGACATGACTCCGTAGTCGCTGACCTGAGCCCAAAGGTCACTAGCATGAAGGCCAAGGTCGCTGGCTTGAGCCCAAGGTTACAGGCTTGAGCAAGGGGTCATTGGTTTGGCTGCAGCCCCCTAGGTCAAGGCACATATGAGAAAGGAATCAATGAACAACTAAGGAGCAGAGCAATAACAAAAAATTGATGTTTCTCATCTGTCTCCCTTCCTGTCTGTTTGTCCCTCTCTCTGTCTCTCTCACTAAAAAGGGGGAGGGGTTTGCAAATGATAGCCCTGAAATTCTGATTTGTCTTTATGGGGTATTGCATAATTCCCTCCCCTTGAAAGCATCACCAGGTGGCTCTTTGTCACCATTACTGATGAGGAAATGTGTTGTGTGGGGCAGGAAAAGAAGGTTGCTGCAGTGACATCTTTTGGGGGGGGGGTATTTTTCTATTTTTTTAATTAATTATTTATTTATTTTTATTTATTGATATTTAGGGGGGGGAGAGAGAGAGAGAGAGAGAAAGCGGAGGAGCAGGAAGCATCAACTCCCATATATGCCTTGACTGGGCAAGCCCAAGGTTTCGAACCGGCAACCTCAGCACTCCAGGTCGATGCTTTATCCCACTGCGCCACCACAGGTCAGGCCAGTGACATCTTTTTAAACAGAAAAATTTTAAGATACAATTTGGTACGTTACTCAATAGCCTTCACTATTTTTCACCAGAGCTTAATTTAATTTGGTCTTCCTGTCCTCATGCTTAGATTGTTGGAACTAAATGCAGACGAAGCCTAAGGTTTTCTTTCTAGTATTTGCATTTAACTTGGAAAGTCCTTGTCACTCCTCCCGGCCCCTTTTTTGTTCTCTAAGAATCAGAAGATAAACAGGTCATAGAACCACACCTCTATTCTGACAGCCTAAAACTTATCACCTGTCTCTCCATTTTGTTTTTTAAGAAACAGGAAAGATGCCATTTCCTAGCAACTTGCTTGTTAGAATTTTCCCACTAAGTGTAACTTGGAATTTGCAGATAATTCCTTTAGCAGCTCTCTGGGAACCTGCATATTCTACAGCTGCACCAGAGAACTCCACGTAGGGGGAAAAAGTTGCAGAGTATTCATATTTCTACTCAGAATAAAACATTTTTCAGCGCAAATGTAAAGAAGGTCTCTGGGCATTTACATTTAAACTGGCTTCACAGGAGCCATATATTTGAAAGCATTTTAGTTGAAAATTAGTGGTTGGAGGGGATTTCTTAAACCTGGCATGGATGGCCTGTCCTTTGCGGACATTTTCGGCTAGTCATAGCACTCTTTCTTACCAAATCTGCATGCGATTTCTACATTCTTTTCAACAATTAATTAAGGTACTTAAACTGGTGCAAGAAAATCAAGAAAGACAGACATACAATAGCTTTAAGGATACAATTATGAACAAAATAAAGCCCTTGCTCTCCCAGAGTTAGTTTCACAATAAACCAATCAACAAATATATATTTATTATTTGGAGCTGAGTTTGACAGTTGCCTTTCAAGTGCTTTTTTTTTCTTCTCTTCCAAATTAACAGAATATTGATTTTTATGTGGACATATGGCATCCCAGCTAAAAGACCGTATTTCCCAGTTTCCCTCATAAGTTCTGACCATTGATATATAACAGGGGTCGGGAACCTTTTTGGCTGAGAGAGCCATGAACGCCACATATTTTAAAATGTAATTCCATGAGAGCCATACAATATGTTTAACACTAAATACAAGTAAATGTGTATATTTTATGTAAGACCAACACTTTTAAAGTACAATAAATCTCTGAATTCTTTTTAATAATGTTGTTATGCTGTTGATAACCAATGATGAATAAAGTACTTCTTACCATTAACGCAACTCTGGTGCTGCATGGTTTTGTAGTCTGGTTGATACGTGGTGAGGTTAAGCTTCATGCAGGCGTTGAGACTTCCATCCATTAAACGTGATCATAGGTTGGTCTTAACGTTCTTTAGATGTGAGAAAGACTGCTCACATGCATACGTAGAGCCAAACATTGTCAGTACAGCAATACTCACAGGCTGCAGTGTGTGGTATGTGTCGGGAAACGCGTCCCAAGTTTTGACAATCAGCTGGTCCGCGGGTTGAAGTTTTTTCATTTCTCCCCACTTGTGTTTGCTCTCCAACTCTGCTTGTTGTCGTACAAGTCTTTCCAAATCTTTATTCAGTGACTTGAACTTATTCACCCACATGTCTGAGGCCTTCAGGTCAGCAGCGTGCAGCTCAAAATATCTGACGGAGACACCGGGGATGTAACTCAGGTCGGTGCTGTCCACTGCACACTTGTGTGGATGAGTGATAAATTTAAAAAGACAAGTGTGCTCACAAAATTCTCCAAAGCACTCTTTGAATGACTGCAGGAGATTAGATGTGAGGTCCGCTAGCTGCTGGAGATCAAGATGTTGAGCAGGGTCACTTGCTGTGCATGCATCTTTAAACTTTACCTGTTTTTCAAGTGTAGTAAATAACCTGTTTCAATGTCAGTGATGAAGAGTTCCAGCTTGTTTTCAAATGCAAACACTGCTTGTTGAAGGGATAAGACTGTATTTCCAACACCTTGCATTTTCACATTGAGCTGATTCAGATGTTCAGTCATGTCCACGAGATAGTAGAACTTCAGGAACCACTCAGTGTTTGCTAACTCAGGATGCTCAACATTTTTCATTTCAAGAAGAGTCTGGATTTCGCTCAGACAGGCTGTGAAATGGCTGAGCACCTTCCCTCTTGACAACCAACGCACATTGCTATGCAGAAGCAGACCAGGATAATTATTTCCAACTTCATCCAGCAGTGTTTTAAACTGGCGATCATTTAAGCTCGGGAAACAATAAAGTTGACCACCTGAATGACCAATGACATCACCTCACCAAGCTGCTCACCATACATCTGAGCACAAAGTTCCTCTTGATGTAGGATGCAGTGAAAACTTAGGATAGGTCTCTTTTCATGTTCAAGAAAAAGCACTACTAATCCTCTGTTTTTCCCCACCATGCATGAAGCACCATCAGTACACACCAAAATAAGTTTATCCATCAGTAGATTTTTTTTTCTTTAGCGAACTCAGTGAAAGACTTGAATAAATCCTCCCCTCTTGTTGTCTCTTTCATAGGCAAAACAGCAAGACTTTCCTCACATAGTGTGTCACTGACAGCATACCTTGCAATCACGCTGAACTGGGATAAATGGCTTATGTCTGTTGACTCATCCAAAGTGAGAGAAAAAATGGTGCTGCATTTATGTCCTTCACTTGTGTTGCCTCAATTTAATTTGCCATCATAATGGTACAATCATGAACAGTTCTTGCTGACAGAGGCATGTCTTTTATTCATTTGATTATCTTGTGTTTATCCAAAAAGTCATCAAAAAGTTCATTGGCAACATCAAGCATGAATGTTTTGGCATACTCCCCATCTGTGAATGGCTTTCTGTTTCTCACAATTGCTAAAGCACCAGCAAAGGTAGCCGAATTCCAGTCACCTTGCTGGGTCCAAACATGGAGTTGCTGCTGACTAGCTTGCACTCTGCACGGTAGCTCTTGACATGCTTTCTTCCTGCTGTCCTCTGCTAGATATTTCAATGCAAATGTAGTATGGCTTGTGTGGAAGTGCTGCCACTTTATATTTGACCATTTCCTCGATGCAATTTTATCATTGCACATTAGACACACTGCAGAACCTGCTCTCTCCACAAAGGCAAATTCCTCTGTCCATTCCTGCTGAAAAGTACGATACTCCTTATCTTTTTTTCTTTTAGCCATCTTCTTCATCAAAAGGGTTTCTGCAATTAGCTAGCTGACTACTTGATTAAAAGGAGGGAAGTTGAAAATCAAAAACCAGGGTTGGCGACAGCTTGTCGTCGGGTGAGTGGAGTGTTGCACTCGCCGGGTAAAACAAACACTGGAGACGTTTGGAGAGTTTCAGACAAAGTTTTATGGCCAAGAGAAAAAGAAAAAAACAAAAAACAAAAACAAACCTGTGCAGGGGTGAGCTCAGGTGCAGTCACCAGAGTCACACCGAGCGCCTACAGTCTAGGGGTTTTTATAGCGTAGCAAGCAAGTGGTTCATACAGAAGCGAATTTTGCGTTTTGCAATTGGCTAGGGAGGTCGTGCGCAGTTACAGGGGGGGTATTACTCAGTGGAGAATTTCAAACATAAACTTCTGATAAGGGTCTCTGACTCAATGCAGGATGTTGCTGAACTCTTTGTTCTCAGCGTCACAGGGACCTTGTACACTCTTGGCAGCCCCAGCATGTCAGTACTCCCTGAATCTAACATTAGTCATCCTGGGAGTCTGACGACTTCCCTATCTCAAGGACTCATCAGTTCCTAGTCATCCTGGGAATGAGCTGTACTTACTAGACTAGTTCCTTTGGAGTTATTTCCAAAGCCCATTAATGTATTTTATGGCCTTTATTCGAATGTCACATGGAGCAGCAGTTGTTGTCTGACTTGTATGCCCTGGCCAAACTCGGCTTTTCCCTTCAGAATTCCGTGCCCTGAACCTCAGCTTCCTCATTCATCCTGTCATGGGATAGACCTTCAGAAAGTAATTTAATTGCAGAAAACCAATCAAATGGTTTCCAAAAGAAGACTATCAAAATCTGAGGGTAATGAGAGCCTGACAGAAGATGCTACTACTGTCCCTCTCTCTGTCTGTCTGTCTGTTTCTCTTACTAAAAAAATCAATCATAACTGAAAAGATGGCAGTGGAGTAGGCAGATGCACAGACGCCCAGCTCTCACCACCAAACTGGAATACAAATCAATTTAAGAAAAATAAGCATGAAAAACCAACTCTGAACTACAAGAACAGCTCTAAAAAACCAAGGAGCAAAGAAGAAGCCACAACAAACCTGGTAGGGAGCGTCTGAATCTCCCCTGCTTACAGGAACGGAGGAGGAGGTGAGGCTGAGAACCCAGAGGGGATCTCACACAAGGGAAAAGAGCAGAAACTACTGCTCACAGCCACTTGCCTGGCGACCAGGGAGCGAGGTGTGTTGAAAAGACCAGCTTATCTCCCAAGCAGAAAGGAAAGAGAGAGGGACAGACTGTGAGGGGCTAAGGAATGAAGGAGAAGACCTAAAAAAGCTGACTCATCCATGCTGGAGGTGGCCATAGCTGGGGGAGGGACTGAACCTTTCACAAAACAGAGCTGAATTGCTTCTGGATCAGAGATCTCCAGACATCTATCCAGCTCCAATCAGCGCAACAAGACACAGCTGAAAACAAGAAGTGGGGAGGGGCAGTGACTCAGGTCTCCATGGAGATCTGAGATACACCTCCCCCTACTGAAGCTGAGAAAACACCCTGCCCCCAGAGAGGTTAATTGGCTAAAGAGGCCTTCAGAGTCTCAGGTTACACCCACTGCATTCCTGGATACAGTTTCAAGGAAGCCCCCTGCTGAGATCAGTAAAAAGACTATCACCTGTTAAGAAAACAAACAAATCAAGACTTCAAAGCTGCCCAAATCTGAAAGTGGATTACAGATAACAGCTGATACCAACCCAAGAAGACCTAGAAATAACACAACTGAAAACTGGAAGCAAACAACACCAAGCCTAGATTCAACCAACTCTACAAATAAAAAACCCAAAAACAGACAATGAGAAGACAAAGAAGTGCAATCCAAATGAAACCACAAGAGACACCTTCAGGAGATGAACTGAGTAATATGGAAATAATCAAACTTCCAGATGCGGAGTTCAAAATAATGATTATAAGGATGCTTAGGGATCTTAGAACAACAATGGATGGTCATTATGAACACCCAAATAAAGAAATAGCAAGTATAAAAAAGAATCAGTCGGAGATGACAAATACAATATCAGAAATAAAGACCACAATGGAAGGAATTAAAAACAGGATAGATAGAGCTGAGGATCAAATCAGTGAGTTGGAGGACAACTGGAATGAAGGCATGAAAGCAGAGAAGAAAAGAGACTCAAAAAGTCAGAGGAAACCCTTAGAGAGCTCTATGACAACATGAAGAGAAATAACATCCGCATCATAGGGGCTCCTGAAGAAGAAGAAAAAGAACAAGGGTTAGAGACTTTGTTCAATCATATCATAGCTGAAAACTTCCCTAAATTAATGCAAGAGAAACTCTCACAAGTCCAAGAAGAACAGAGGACTCCATTAAAGAGAAACCCAAAGAAACCTACACCAATACACATCATAATTAAAATACCAAAGCTAAACGATAAAGAGAAAATATTAAAAGCTGCAAGAGAAAAAAAAGTTATCACCTACAAAGGAGCCCCCATAAGGATGACATCTGACTTCTCAACAGAAACACTTGAGGCTAGAAGGGAATGGCAAGATATATTCAAAGTAATGCAGAACAAGAACCTACAATCAAGACTACTTTATCCAGCAAGGCTATCATTTAAAATCGAAGGAGAAATAAAAAGCTTCCCAGACAAAAAACAACTCAAGGAATTCATTACAACCAAACCAATGCTGCAGGAAATGTTAAGGGGCCTGTTGTAAACAGATCAAAGTGGGAAAAGAATATAGCAAAAAAGGAATACACCTTTAAAGAAGAAAATGGCAATAAACAACTACATATCAATAATAACCTTAAACGTAAATGGATTAAATGATCCAATCAAAAGACATAGGGTAGCTGCGTGGATAAGAAAACAGGAACCATACATGTGCTGTCTACAAGAGACACACCTTAGAACAAAAGATACACATAGATTGAAGGTAAAAGGATGGAAAAAAACATTTCATGCAAATGGAAATAAAAAAAAGCTGGGGTAGCAATACTTATATCAGACAAATTGGACTTTAAAACAAAGGATATAGTAAGAGATAAAGAAGGCCACTACATAATGATAAAGGGAGTAATCCAACAGGAAGATATAACTATTATAAATATCTATGCACCTAATATAGGAGCACCAAAATATATAAAGCAGACTTTGATGGATTTAAAGGGCGAGATCAACAGCAATACTATAATAGTAGGGGATTTCAATACCCCACTAACATCACTAGATAGATCCTCAAGAAAGAAAATTAACAAAGAAACAGCAGACTTATTGGAAACACTAGATCAACTCGATTTAATAGATATCTTCAGAACCTTTCAACCTAAATAAAGCAGCAGAATATACATTCTTTTCAAGTGCTCATGGTACATTCTCTAGGATAGACCACATGTTAGGGCACAAAAGTGCTCTCAACAAATTTAAGAAGACTGAAATCATATCAAGCACTTTCTCCGATCACAATGGCATGAAACTAGAAATGAACCACAACAGAAAAGCTCAAAAATTCTCAAACACATGGAAACTAAATAGCAGGTTGTTAAATAATGAATGGATTAAGAATGAGATCAAAGAAGAAATAAAAAAATTCCTAGAAACGAATGACAATGAGCATATGACAACTCAAAATTTGTGGGACACAGCAAAAGCAGTACTGACAGGGAAGTTCATAGCACTACAGGCACACTTTCAGAAGCTAGAAAAAGCTCAAATAAACAACTTAACCCTGCATCTAAAAGAATTAGAAAAAGAACAGCAAGTAAAGCCCAAATGTAGTAGAAGGAAGGAAATAATAAAGGTCAGAGCAGAAATAAATGACATAGAGGCAAAAGAAACAATACAGAGGATCAATGAAACTAGGAGCTGGTTCTTTGAAAAGGTAAACAAGATTGATGAACCTTTAACTAGACTCACCAAGAAAAAGAGAGAGAGGACTCAAATAAATAAAATTACAAATGAGAGAGGAGAAATAACAACTGACACAACAGAAATACAAAATATTGTAAGAAAATACTATGAAGAACTGTATGCCAAAAAACTAGACAACCTAGATGAAATGGACAAATTCCTTGAAACATACAATCTCCCAAAAATCAATCTGGAAGAATCAGAAAACCTAAACAGACCGATTACAACAAATAAGATCGAAACAGTTATCAAAAAACTCCCAACAAAGAAAACGGGGCCTGATGGCTTCACAACGGAATTCTACCAAATATTCAAAGAAGAACTAACTCCTATCCTTCTCAAACTATTTCAAAAAATTCAAGAGGAAGGAAGACTTCCAAGCTCCTTTTATGAGGTGAGCATAATTCTGATTCCAAAACCAGGTTAAGACAACACAAAGAAAGAAAATTATAGGCCAATATCTCTGATGAATATAGATGCTAAAATCCTCAATAAAATATTAGCAAACTGGATCCAACAATATATGGAAAAAATCATACACCATGATCAAGTGGGATTTATTCTGGGGAGGCAAGGATGGTACAATATTTGTAAATCAATCAATGTGATTCATCACATAAACAAATGGAAGGAGAAAAACCATATGATAATTTTAATAGATGCAGAAAAAGCATCTGATAAAATCCAGCACCCATTCATGATCAAAACTCTCAGCAAAGTGGGAATACAGGGAACATACCTCAACATCATAAAAGCCATCTATGACAAACCCACAGCCAATATCATACTCAATGGGCAAAAATTAAAAGCAATCCCCTTAAGATCAGCAACAAGGCAGGGGTGCCCCCTTTCACCACTCTTATTTAACATAGTCCTGGAAGTCCTAGCCACAGCAATCAGACAAGAAGAAGAAATAAAAGGCATTCAAGTTGGAAAAGAAGAAGTAAAACTATCATTATTTGCAGATGATATGATATTGTATATAGAAAACCCTAAAGTCTCAGTCAAAAAGCTACTGGACCTGATAAATGAATTCAGCAAAGTGGCAGGATATAAAATCAATACTCAGAAATCAGAGGCATTTTTATACACCAACAATGAACAGTCAGAAAGAGAAATTAAGGAAACAATCCCCTTCACAATTACAACCAAAAAAATAAAGTACCTAGGAGTAAACTTAGCCAAGGAGACTAAAGACTTGTACTCGGAAAATTACAAAGCATTGATAAAAGAAATCAAGGAAGATACAAACAAGTGGAAGCATATACCGTGCTCATGGTTAGGAAGAATAAACATCATTAAAATGTCTATTTTACCCAAAGCAATCTATAAATTCAATGTAATACCAATTAAAATACCAATGACATACTTCAAAGATATAGACCACATATTCCAAAAATTTATATGGAACCAAAAGAGAACACGAATAGCCTCAGAAATCTTAAAAAAGAAGAATAAAGTGGGAGGTATTACACTTCCTGATATCAAGTTATACTACAAGGCCATTGTACTCAAAACAGCCTGGTACTGGCATAAGAACAGGCATATAGATCAATGGAACAGAACAGAGAACCCAGAAATAAACCCACAGTTCTATGGACAACTGATATTTGACAAAAGAGGTAAGGAAATACAATGGAGTAAAGACAGCCTCTTTAACAAATGGTGTTGGGAAAATTGGACAGCTACCTGCAAAAAAATGAAACTAGATCACCAGCTTACACCACTCACAAAAATAAACTCAAAATGGATAAAAGACTTAAATGTAGGCCATGAAACCATAAGCATCTTAGAAGAAAACATAGGCAATAAGCTCTCCAACATCTCTCGCAGCAATGTATTTGCTGATTTATCTCTACTTGCAAGGGAAATAAAGGACCGGATAAATGAATGGGACTATATCAAACTAAAAAGCTTTTGCACAGCTAAAGACAACAAGAACAGAATAAAAAGACAAACTACACAATGGGAGAGCATATTTGACAATACGTCTGATAAGGGGTTAATAACCAAAATTTATAAAGAACTTGTAAATCTCAATACCAGGAAGACAAACAATCCAATCAAAAAATGGGCAAAAGAGCTGAATAGACACTTCTCCA
This sequence comes from Saccopteryx leptura, assembly GCF_036850995.1. NCBI lineage: Eukaryota > Metazoa > Chordata > Mammalia > Chiroptera > Emballonuridae > Saccopteryx > Saccopteryx leptura. The sequence continues at coordinate 219,622,187 of NC_089503.1, read as the reverse complement.
AAGAGGACATACAGATAGCCAATAGGCATATGAAAAAATGCTCAACATCACTAATCATTAGAGAAATGCAAATTAAAACCACAATGAGATATCACCTCACACCAGCCAGAATGGCGCTCATCAACAAAACAACACAGAATAAGTGCTGGCGAGGATGTGGAGAAAAGGGAACCCTCCTGCACTGCTGGTGGGATGCAGACTGGTGCAGCCACTGTGGAAAACAGTATGGAGATTCCTCAAAAAACTGAAAATTGAACTGCCTTTTGACCCAGCTATCCCACTTTTAGGAATATACCCCAAGGACACCATAGAACAGCTCCAAATGGAGAAATGCACCCCCATGTTTGTGGCAGCATTGTTCACAATAGCAAAGATCTGGAAACAGCCCAAGTGTCCGTCAGAGGACGAGTGGATTAAAAAGCTTTGGTACATATATACTATGGAATACTACTCAGCCATAAGAAATGATGACATCGGATCATTTACAATAACATGGATGGACCTTGATAACATTATACGGAGTAAAATAAGTAAATCAGAAAAAAACTAAGAACTATATGAATCCATACATAGAAGGGACATAAAAATGAGACTCAGAGACATAAACAAGAATGTGATGGCAACAGGGGTGGGGGTTGGGGGGAGGAGGGATCGGCGAAGAAGGAGGGAGGGGGTAGGGGAGGGGAGGGGCACAAGAAAACCAGATAGAAGATGACAGAAGACAATTTAACTTTGGGGGAGGGGTACACAGCACAATCAAATGTCAAAATAATCTAGAGATGTTTTCTTTCAACATATGTACCCTGATTTATCAATGTCACTGCATTAAATGTAATTTAAAAAAACAAATTAAAAAAAAAAAAAAGGAGGGAAGTTTACTTCCTGACCTCAAATGACCCGTGTACATTACGCATTATCCAATAAAAATTTGGTGTTGTCCCGGAGGACAGCTGTGATTGGCTCCAGCCACCCGCAACCATGAACATGAGTGGTAGGAAATGAATGGATTGTAATACATGAGAATGTTTTATATTTTTAACGTTATTACTTTTTTTTATTAAATATTTGTCTGCAAGCCAGATGCAGCCATCAAAAGAGCCACATCTGGCTTGCGAGCCATAGGTTCCCAACCCCTGATATATAAGCAGATATACTTTATAAAACTTCCAGGAAGTTTTCCTAAAAAAGAGTTGGCAAATCATTCTTCTTCTTTCCCTCCATCTTGCTACTGGGAAATTGGATGTAATGGCTAGAGACACAGCAGCCATTCTGACTCTAGGGGATTAGAGTCTAGCTTTCCCAAGCCAAAACTCTTCAGTTTTCAATAACCAGGGAGGTACCCTGCCAGGTCTGGACTCTCCACCTCTTGACTTGTTCTTCTTAAGAAAAAAAGAAAGTTCCACTTTATTCAAGTTACTACTTTCTAAGTTTCTCTCATTCATAACTTAGCCTATCCTAACTGATAATTTATTTATTTTTTTTTTGTGGCAGAGACAGAGAGAGTCAGAGAGAGGGACAGATAGGGACATACAGACAGGAAGGGAGAGAGATGAGAAACATCAATTCTCCGTTGCGGTTCCTTAGTTGTCCATTGATTGATTTCTGATATGTGCCTTGACCATTGGCCTTCAGCAGACCAAGTAACCCCTTGCTCAAGCCAGCAACCTTGGGTCCAAGCTGGTGAGCTTTGCTCAAACCCGATGAACCCACGCTCAAGCTGGTGAGCTCGGGGTCTCAAACCCGGGTCCTCCACACCCAGTTTGACATCTATCCACTGTGCCACCGCCTGGTCAGGTATAACTGATAATTTTTAAATGCCTATACACACACTCTATATTGAATTAGATACATAATGCGAAATCTCGGTCCAATGGTGGGTACAAAGTGGTCATAGAAGTGAGGCCGACAGAAACAATTATAGATTTAAAGTTTGACATTTGGCAGAAGTAAAAGTACATGTTTTCTTTTGTGGTTGTGGACTGTATTTATGGTTGGCATCATTTCTGAAAAGTTGCAGTGTTTGCCCAGAATAAATTAATGAATGGTTAAACTGCTATATTAAATTGAGGGATTGTTTTCTATTTTAAAACAGTTTGCAGAGTTGTAAATTTCCCATGCGCATTGGGTATTCCAAGGGAGCGTGGTTCAACTGCATTCCCATCCCCTTTGTCTTCTTTCATCAAAGCATCAGCACCACTGAAACACCAGTGCTGCAATCCTAGCTCTTGTCTTTTAAAGCACCAAAGCTGTGCTTATTTGCATATTAGTTGGCATAAATTTAAATATTAATTTTGATAGGCATTGCCTCTAAATCGAGAAAATAAATATAGCCTGCTACTATTTTACAGATAACCAGTATTTAGCATACAATATGCCTGAAAACTTTAAACCTTCTCTATTTAATTACACTCAAATTATTCTTATACATGTACTCACACAAATTTACTCACACAATGTCAAATTATAGGTTCTCAGCGTCACAGTGAATTTCTTCCTTTAGCTGGATGTAAAAGTTTCCATTTTGGAAGAACCGATGATGCAGGTTTCAGGAATGTATCGGTCAGGACCGCCCTTAATTACAAATGACAGAAAGCCAACCTAACACTGCTTTAAGCATTGCTGTGGATTTATTGGCTTGCTCAACTCAGAAGCCTGAGTTTGGGTGCAGTGGGGCTGAGTGTTGAAGTGATTTCTCTCCACCTTTCTGCTCTGCCAGCCTCCTCTGACTTCATTCTCAAACAGACTCCCTTCACATGTGGCAGCAAGATACCCCCAATATTTGCCCGTCCCATGCAAATATTGTCCTTGCCCCTCTATGCTCAGAAAACTAAAGGCCCTCTCCACACAGCCACTCTCGGTCAGGTGCCCAGCCTATTAGTCCACAGCTTTGCCAGAATTACACGCAGTTAGGAAGGAAAGTTCTCAAGAGAAAACAATGGGGATAGACCAAAGAGGGAAAAAAATGTAAGCTCATGAAGGCAAGATGATTTTTTGGAGATGGCTTTTTTGGAGATGAGATCAAACTTTCTATTGGGCTAAAAAAGCTGTGTCCCTTCTTAGCGAGTCCTGGCTACGACTGTGGCATAGCCACTAGGAAGCTGGTGGCAGGTACTGGCACTTCACAAACAATAGCGTGTGTGCACATCACCTGGTGTTTTGTTAAAATACAGATTCTGATTCAGTGGGTCCAGGGTAAGGCCCGGGCCCAGGTCATGCCGATGCTCCTGGTCCACCAACCCTATTTGGAGTAGTAAAAAGGGGAGACCCTCAGCTGCTACAGAAAGTCTGTTGGACCCCAAGAGCACAACTCCCTGTTTCCCTTCCTTCTCAGTTGTTTCGCCATCTCCGCTTTGACACAGCGTCCGGTCCCGTGGGCAAGGCCATCTTTACTGCTGCCATCCAGGGGCTGACAAGGTTAAGGTTCCTGCCTTTTTTAGTCTCTGAGAACAGTTTTACTGGCTTCTGCTTTGGGTGTCAAACAGTCCCTGGTGGGCTAGCATCCTTCTCTGTGACTGGCACCTGTCGAAGCAGTGGCACTGGGCTGAGCAATTAGGCCTTGTCACTGTCTCTCTGCCTCTCAGGGTGCATTCTCCTAAATTATACAGAGGTTAGGAAAACTGCTCCACTAATAGCACTACTTTCTGGACATGCCAAATTACTTGTTTGCATAATTTACAACAAATTCATAAGTCTTACTCAGCACCTGGGTGTTCTTGCTCATTTAGCATGCAGGTGTATAAAAGATGTATGAGGCCTTCTCTGGGATGCTCTCCAGACATAATACTCATCAGCTGCATCCTGAACAAACAATTTCATCTGGGCTTTTGAACAGGGACATGAGAATGAAAACACCAAGTGGATCCAGGCGTTATTTATCTGAACGCTACATTTCCATGCATCCCTCCCTGCCCTCTTCCAGACATAACCTTGATTTCCCTCCTGCCCCCTCAACATAGCCCCCATCCAACACACCATGTGCCATCTCCATGAAGGAGTGAGGGGCGGGGCAGAGGGAAAACCTAGCAGGACTCATCTTTAATAAATGAATTCTGTGGAAATGAACTTCATGGATGGTTTTAAGAAGGGGGAAGAATTCCTGACGGGAATGCGTTGAAGCAGAGAGACGCCATCCCACCCAGGGGACCTGGGACATGCCAAGAGTTTAATGGCTAATTGTATGAAGTGTAAATGTTGCCTGGGGAAGCCATTACCCTCCCCCCACCTCTCCCCTCTCTGAGTCACCACAAGGAAGAAAGAACGCACAAAGTGTATGGAACACTGGCTCAGCACCCCTCCCCTGTCCTCCAGCTCAGAGCTACTCTGACAAATGTCTCTTCCAAACTCAAAGCTTAGTACGCATTACCCAAAAAGAAGAAAATGTCAGTATAGTCAAGTGTTTGATTGCAGGCACTTGCTTAAGGTACAGGGCTCAATTTTCTGTACGGAAAATAAGCCATTCTTGGGAATCAAATATTCCTATCACATTTTGTAGAAATCTGATGGGAAATTATGTCTGGGAAAATTTCCACAACTTAAGGTATGCAAATGCACTATTTGATTGTAATGCCAACCTATGATCTGTGCTACTACCCTGCCTCTTATAAAATGAGAGGCTATAAACACTGGCACATATATTAAAAATCAATCCACCAAAGTAAAATTAGTCCTCAGCAAATGCTTATTTTTCTAGAATTTTATTTCTCAGGTGAATTGGTATAATTTGTAGTGGTACATATATTGCCAGCCTATAATAAATATATAAGGCTATCAAAACCTGATAGAAAAATGCATCAGATAATACACTGTGAACTAGGGATCAATTCTATACTTGTCTCGGGGGAGGTATCTAGTAACCTAATAGAATGTTTCCAATTCTAATTTCTCTGGTTCTGTGAAATCAATTTTTCTATAAACTATAGCCAGTACATGAATATGTTACAAAAAATAACCGTATTGGCATAATAGGCATGTCAAGTTATGGTATAATGGAATTCTGTTGTCCTTTTATTGAAACTAATAGACTAGCATTAAAAGGAATAAAATACTGAAAATGATAAGTTTATGGCTTTCACTTTTTTTTTCTAGCCTTTTAAATTTGATGGTATAGCATACTGGCTCTCAGTCTCCTTTTACGGGTATTTGAATTTGACCCTGTTAAAAATGACAGGAAGATGGCTAAGAAGAAGCACTCTCCCTCTATCTTACCCTCAACAGTGTAGTGGAGAAATAGCCATGCTGTGGCATCTTCATCTGCAAGGTTCATATGTCAGCTGCCGTTGCTGGGAAGGTTCAATGAGGGAGAAGAGTTACGAGGATAAGGCTCCTGCTTTGTAATGTTGACAAATTAGCTGATCTCAGCTCTTTGTTTCAAAAATGTTTCTACCCACAGAGAGTCGGATGAAATTGAAGTTGGTCATGCCAACCCAGGATGACCTTGAATGAAATAGATCTCTCTGTTTACCAGGCATAAAGATTACAATGAGACTCATCCATCAGGAGGCCAGTGCTATCATAGATTTATCTTACTAATTTGAACTTCACAGGCATTGAAAGCTAAAGCTTTGTTGCTAATTCTTATTGTTTTTGTTGTTATTTAATGGGATTTGGAAGCCTCTCCTAAAACAGATGAAATTTCCTTGTTGATACTTATCACAAGCATGCCCAATAATTAATTTTGTGGTTGTCTATTTAATGTTTGACTCCCCTGTAAGCTGTAAGAGCCATGAGGACAGGAACTGTAATCATCCTCCTAACCTTACAGCCCCAGTTGCTACCATAGGTTGTCAGTAAGTAGAGTCCTGTTAGCTAAGTGTATGTTTTCACCTATTTTCCTATAATAATTATTAAAAACTATGATCACTCTATCATTAGGAATGTGTTAGATAGATGAATGGGCGAGCTAACACTGGACCATATATTAGAATTGGCATGGCGTTTGGAGTCAAGAGGAATTGGTTGGAGTCCTAAATCTGCTCTCAACCAGTTATGTGACTTGGACAAGTGACTTGAGCTCTCTGAGGCTAAGCATTTTCACTGTGAAATGAGAAAAATACAGATCAGATATGATACCTATAACATTATAACTTCTCAGGAAATATTTCTTTTCTTCTTCATTTAAGTCAGCACTATCCAATACTCCATTCTGCACTGATGGAAATGTTTGGTATCACACTGATTGACATGGCAACCACCAGTCACATGTGGCTGTTGAACACTTGAAATAAGACTAGTACACCTGAGACATTGACTTTTTAAAATTTCATATAATTTTAATTAACTAAAGTCTAAATAGCCACATTGTGCTAGTGGCTACTATATTGGACAGCATAACCTATACCCTGAAGATCCAAATAGGGGAATTACATGAATAGCAAGTTTTATCAGAGCTCCCAGTAACTGTTCTGGGGTCTTCATTCAGCCTGTAGGATTAATGAGTGCCTTCCATTTGCTTTAGTGAATCACATATTTTAGGGCTTATTAATTTGCCATTGTTTTAGATAACTGTCCACATTTGGATGTTTGTTGACTTCTTTAGAACCCAGGACAGTTCTCACAATTACAACACACATTTGACATGAAATGACTTTGCCTCCATTTCATCTGTGAGAGACAGAATGCCCCCTACCCCCAAGAACATTCACCATGCTAGGAGAGTCATAATTTTACAACACTCCTTTGACTTCCATCAATACTGTGAAGCCACCAAATGTGTTTTACCTACAAAATAAGTAACTTGTAGTCGCCAGGGCTTCTTTCTAACTTTGGTAAGCAATATTGTAAGCCATTTTGAAGGTCAGTCTTTTTAAATTGAGGATTTAAATTTAAATTGGGGGTAGGGAAATAGGTTTTATTCGGCTAAGATTTCAGACTGTTGCATTAGTTCTTGAGCAATGGCATATTGTTCACGTGAGAGAGGAGAAAAATAGGGTGATACATTTTCACTGGATAATAGGAAAATTAAATGGTAGAACGACTTTTGACACTTTACCTGGAAAGGAGAAATCATTTTAAAAACTTGGATGACTGTTCTCTGTCTCTGCCACTAAACGGGTAGTCATGACTCAGTCACTCAAGACACAATAGGAGATTGCAATTGTGAGCTGATTTTTAAAGCATCATGTATGCATATTAAGACCAGAGCTCATGATCACTAGAGAAATCAAATGTGTACTGGTTACAAAATACTCAGTATCGAAACTTCAAAAAGCCAAGAGGATATCAAGTGTGCACTTTTAAGTTGTTTGAATTAATAGTAAAACCAGGTCTCCCTGAAGCTAAAACAACTTCCTTTTTCACTGTAGCAGTGAGAGAAAGGACCCTTCCTACCTAACTGTGCAGCCTCACAGGCACCTGCTCCAACATAGCAGCTTTAGAGCAACTACCCTTTCTGCCCTTTTTGGTTAACTTATGAGATTGTTTCTATTGTTGTTTTCCTTTATGGATGCCTAGCACTGACCATTCAGAATGTGCCTACATGTGGAATTTGTTTTGAATCAGTCACCACCTCGTTCACCAGAAAAACAGCTCTGTTCCAAATCAGAACAAACTATCAATATAAAGCATTGGCTTTTTGTAGGAAAATCCAACTTTTTAACTGGCTTTCCTCAGAAGCCACGGAGCCCTGTGGCTGGATTCCTGCCGATGAAAAGCCAAGGCAGAGAACATTACCGGGTAGCTCAGTGCACACCAACAACAGTTAATCATCACTGCAGTGGTGAGCGGCTCTGAGGTTATACACAGTTACATGATTAACTCTCTGCTCATCAATTCCACTTTTTTATTATTATTATTATTATTATTGGAAATGTTGCTGCAAATGTGGCATAAATTTCCTGGGCACCGCACTCAGTTCCACCTTATTATGCTGCAGAGCTTTCCGAGATACAAGATACTGTGGTTAATCCTAATTTAATTCTGGAAGAAGTCACTGCTCTCTGGCTCGCTACAAGCCGAGTTCCATTTCTGATGTTATCCACCGTTCCGAGACGGGCTAGAAATGCCTGCGTGAACTGCGGTACCAAAGAAGAACCCTGAGCCTGTAATAAAAGTGCAGAATCTGAAGAATTTCCTGGCACTGGCTCTGTGCTGGCAACAAAAGCAGCTGCATTCTGCAGCACAATTTACATGTAGCCATAGGCACCGATGCACCCCCGGAATCTCTTACTAAGAGCATCACTCCCACTTTCCAGTGTCTCACAATTCCCAGAACCACAGCATGGGCCTTTCAGGAGAGAACTCAGGGTTCTGAGAAGTCCCTCTCTATTAAAGTAAATAAATAAGTTGATGCCTTTTTAATCTGAGCAGATGCATGGAATTTTCCTATGGGGAATTCTCACAAGGATGTTTTGACTTGAATGTTTTTCTGCAAGAGGAAAGGAAGAGAGAGGCTGGTGTCTTCCTGGATCAAAAGCACAGGTTTCTCATTAACTTGTGATGAACACATATGTATCAAATCCACATCCACCTAAAGAGGTGGAAATTACCCTCCTGGTTTATTGGACCAGGCAGGGACTATCAGTCTCATCAGTTCTTAACGGAGCCTCAACAACTCCGTAATTGAAGAAATTCTTCCAGGACCACAGATATTATTTAGCCTTGCTACTACCTGGGATCCACACCAGGAAAATTATGTGCAGACACAAATCAGATACTCTCCAGGGACTTATTTGCTGGATATTGCTTGGCGAGAAATCTCACAGCATCAAAATTATGCTTGGAGGAAAAAAAAAGGAAGACTCAAAGGGAACCTTGCTGCTTTTGGCAGGAACAAAGCAATATAAAAAACCCAGCCTGTGATGAACTAGTTTCCTCCTCGCTGCTGTCTCCTGTCGGAGGCATCTTCTTTCAGTGTGTTGGCTGGCCTTCATGTGAAGGCTTGTCAGGCCAACACAGCTACAGTCTCTGCTTCTGGAGAACTTGAAAATATACCAATAGCTAACAAACAAAAGCTCTTTACACAGGCACCAAAAATCTTCATATCGGTATGTATCTGTGGGTGTGTGTGGGCATGTGCGCACGTGCACACAGGAGAGCGATGAGTGCCTCTCATAGCCGTATTCAGTGAAAATGACATGCACGTTGATGCATCTTCAATTAAAGCTGCTAATTTGCCCATGACTTCAGAAAAACTTTAAAAAAACTGTCTGGTTGCTCATCTAGAAAAATAAAAACTCAAGAAGGGGTGAAAAGGAGAACTTGCTATACCAGATTTCAAAACTTATTATGACACTGCAATAAATATAACTATGGTGCCATGACTAGAATAAATAGCTAGACCAATGGAGCGTAATCATGGACAAAGAAGAAGCTATCTACGGTTTCTGCCTCTACATCTATAACTATATCTGTATCTGCTAGATAATAGATGGATAGATAGATACATACATACATATATACATACATACAGTATGTATGTGCATAGAGAATTTGTGCATCTGATGTAGGTTCTGATAATGTTAGCATTGCATAATAGAGTAAAAAGAATATGAATTTCAGAATCAGGCAAATTCAAACCTGGATTTGAATTCCAGTTCTACTACTTCCTAGCTCTGTGCTCTTGCCCAAGTTAATTCTCTAACTTAATATTAATTGCCTAAATCTATAATGGAAATGAGGAAATATATCTTGAAAGGTGTGAGGATTTGAGAATCACATGATAACTTACATGTATCAACTAACACTTTTAGATACAAACAACAGAGACATATTCTGGCTAATCTGAGGAGAAGGGGAATTTATTCAAGGCTATGTGTTGCCTAAAAACATTTCTGAGGAGGTTGGAGAACTAGACTTGGGTAAAGGAAGGCTGGGCAGCAGCCCGGACCACAGGGCACCAAAGATCCTGTGAAGACTTCCAGCCCTTGGCTGCCACAGTTAGCACTGTTATATTTGCTCCTGGAAAGCAGGAATTGTTGACATCACAGATCGGAAAGGCCTTGCTTAGCCTACCCTCTTTGGAGCAATAGATCCAGTTGTGAAATCCGAGTGAAGTGTTATAGTTAAAGCAAGCTCTCCTTCCCAGCAAAAGTCATATGATAGAGAACTCACCAAAGGAAAGAATTTCAGATTCTGGGTCACCTAGAAGATGTGCAAGTCCATTACAAAAGATATCAAAGCCCCTGACAGGTAACAGGCACTCAGTCGATGGTGACTATGCACGTTTTCACAAACCAGTGGAAGAAAGGAACAATCCGTTATTTAACAAATAGTGCTGAGACCATTGGTTATTTGAAAGGGAAAAAATAAATCTACGATTTGCCAAAATAAATTCCAACCAGATCAAAGATTAAAAAAGAAATCAATCTATAATGTATTATATGCCCCACTGTGCCCATCAGTGCAGCCTCCTGGTCCACCCCATGAGGAGGTGAGTCTAAGCACAGTGGGTTTTACAATGGCATTTCCTCCAGTTCCGGAAAGACGGGAGAGGCTTACCTCCCTGCTTCACAGAACCACACCCACATGCCCTACCCTTAATGTTGCATTTGACCTCCAACTAGAAACCCTTCTCTTTTATTTCCTGAAAATAAAACATTAAATTAGCTTTTCATGTGCTTACCTTCTACATGTCTCTCGTAGGGTCATTCAGCCTGCATCCCAGATAACATGTCCAAGAGTGATTGAATGACTTAGATACTGTTTCCACTAAATTGTCAGTTCCAGGTAGGCAAGGGCCCTGTTTTCCACATCTTTGTGTCCCACTCTGCTTGGCTTGATGCTTTGAACATAGGAGGCTATCAATCCATCATCAAAGGAGAAACCTGAATTGCTGGTTAGCTGTTTTGAAATGTCTGGAAATGGCTTCAGCTTTGAGCACAATATCAGATAAAGTAAATCCCTCTGTTCCTCAATTTCCTTTCCTTTACAAGAAACAAGTACACTTACATCGCCTACTCCCCCCAGAACTTCACATAACATGAAATATTGATCACCGTGGACGTGATGAAACAATTCATAGGTGACAGGTGAACAGCTTTCTGGGGTACTACTCTTTTTCCGCTCTCGTCTGTGATCCTTCCTGCTCTCAGTTCCCATCTGCCGCTATGATACCCAGTTCCGACAGGCTCGTCAAAGATGAGGGAGGCAGGTCAGAAACTTTCCTTTCTAGCTGTATTTCTTGTTGGTTACAATCTTCTTCTCTTCATTTACTGCTTTACACGGTTGTTAGTCTAGATATGGTGATCTGAAACACTAATTTCCTCATGATTGAGGTGACTCTTGCTTTTTCCTTTGGCTTTCTAAGATATTCAGATATTATTTATTAGAGGATACACTTTGAGACTCTTGGCTGCAAATAAGTATAAATATATATATTACTAATGTTGCAAAAAAGGGGGGGGTGGAGGAGAACTCTATTTCTTATGTATACAATATTTTCATCTTTAAATGTTAAGTGCAACAACATTGTTAACCGTGATAAATTTCTAAGTAGCATATGACTAAGGATTTGCTGTCTCTGAAAAAAATTCTATTTGGCTCCAGACTTGAAAGAGGCCATTTTCTAGCCTGTTTGATTCATCTCTGAGAATAAAAAGAGCCCAAAGTCGGTTCCCTTTAATACAAACTCTTTTTCATATTTTATTTGCTAATGTACCACTAATTTCTAAATTAAGAACATTCTTACAAAAAAAAAAAGTTAGGAAAACTCCAAATCGTTAATAAGTCTGGTTTTGATTGAAATTTTAAGTAATTGCTGATAATTGGTTCGGCTTGGCTTTTGGATTTCAAATAAGATGAAAGAATCTGTTTTCTTTTTGATTCTGAATTACAGTAGATTGGCCCAGTCAAAAGATTCCAGATGAAACACTTGGGAAATTCCTTAATATGTGCTGACCATCTACTCCCATCACTGACTTTTAAATGATCAAAGTATTGAACTATAATGTGTGATTAAGTCAGGGGTCAGCAAACTTTTCTGTAAAGCTCCAGATAGCCAATATTTTAAAGTGTGTGGACAGTTAGGGCTGGGCTGGAAGTCGCCAGGGTGGGACCTCCACTGCTGTGCTGGCCAGGACCCCTCCCCTCAGGGCCTTGATAGAGGCCAGAAGAGATTGGGAAAGCATGGTGGGCTCTTAGGGGCCTTGACTTGCAACATTGTCACAGACTTCCCCAGCAGGCCACCCGGCAGAGCAAGCTACCTGCCCTAGGCCAAAGTCAAGTAGCAGGAAGGATTCCCCTCCCTCGGAAGAGCTGCCTAGTCTCACAGCAAGGATGTGAATAAAGAATAACGCAAATTGAGATTCAGTTCAATACTTGCTGAGCACGATCGTGTACCAGGCATTCTTTGTGGTGCCAGGGATCGATCACAGGACAAGTCTATGGTCCCTGCAGTGGGAGTTTGTTCTAGTGGGAGATGGAAGAGATTTGATAGTCAGTGCTACCCTGTTCTTGTTCACGGTGTTTTGTTTCATGGGGAGATAAGGCCGTTGGCATGATTGCTCCTAGGAGGCAGGAATCATCTGGCCCTGGCCAGCTTTATGCCCCCCCCCCCCAGTACCCGGTGCTGCGCTTTGGGCAAGGTAAATGCAGGAGGGAGGGATGGGGGAAGGAGGGAGAGAGGGCAGGATTCTCTATCCCTCTTTTCTGGGAATCCCTGACTCTCCATCAGTGCATCTACAGATTGGAGGGAATGAAATGTCAGAAATGCAGATCTCTGGATTAGCAGACGACCCAAAGCTGGGACGCAGAACAAATGACAAGTGACAGTAAAACTGGGTTTAGGAGAATCTGAACCATTTGGGCGAGAGAGCCCACAGATGGCACATGCTGCTCAGGGTAGAAAAGTGGGTCACTGCTCCCAGACCAATTACTGCACAGCCCGGGAGACCTGCACAGCCGCGGAGCCTCTATGCCGCAGGTGGGCGGGGAGCAGCGTGGGTGGATTTGTGGGGATGCCTGAGCTCAGGAAGCACCCAACTGCTCACAGCCGGGCCCCTGGCCTCGGCAGGAGGGCAGAAACAAGTTCAAGAGGGAGTGCTGTGCTCAGTGAGTTTCTTGATTTTGGTCCTTGCCTTGGTAGACTGGGGATGGGAAACCTGGTGAGACTGCCCAGGGCGCCTGAGAGCTGGAGCCTGCGCGAGGCCATGATGCTCTGCACAGGCGGCTGGAGCTCGGCCTTCCAGCCCAGCGCCGCCTCCGAGAAAGGCCCCCTGGCCTTCGTTTCTTCATCTGCGACAGGGGCATTCCGGCCCTCGCCCTACTTACATCACAGGATGTTAGCGAGCTTGGAAGAAATAGCAAGTGTAAAAATAAACCAAAATAAGGCCAACCCAGGGAAGATGAGTAGGATTTGGTCCCATCTTGAGCCAACCAATGACGCTCTGCGTTTGGGGCACAGGATGGGACGCAAAGGGGCCAAAGACCATTTCAGAACCATGCAAGAGACTGTTTTCCAAGTGGAAGACAGGCTTCACATAGGAAAATAACTGTAAGCAGTGATTTTTCAAAGCTTAAAGTTTCAAAGGCCTGACTCCCTTAATAAGCATGGGAAATAAGTAAGTTTTGAAGGCAACTGAAACAGAGTGTGAATGAGCCCAAAGTATACTGACATTTCTTTCAAATGAAAAGGAACAGAGGGATTAGGAAAAATAGCCCGGTGGGGGTTGAGCAAAGAGGCCAAAGATCAATGCTAAAAAAAATTTTTAAAAATGTTCTTTTTCTCAAATGGTTGGTGATCTCAGGCATGGGTTAGCACAGCCAGGCGTGTCCCCAGCCCAATCTTCTCTTTTCCTTTCTAACCTACCAGTGTCATTTGCTTAGGCACCTGTGGCTGGAAGCACCTTGCGAGCTCTCCTCAGATTGTGCCCCAGCTCTCCAAGAGCCATCGCTGTTCCTACTTGTATCTCCCGTGTGCCTCATCCTCTCCCTGACCTGTGGGACACTCAGATGAGGAGGGATGGGGTGTCATAGTGATGTGGAAACAACTTTATTTACATCCACTGGGCTGAAGGCAACAGCCAGACAATTTATGGAATCCATGACAGTTTAGAATTAGGTAGTAAAACTGGATAAATCATCTCCCTTTATAAACAAATTCTCCCCAACTACCACCCAGATCATAACATATGAGGAACATTACTCTTCACCTAGATGGACCTGCCCTTCCCCTGAAAAAATGAAGTGCCCGGATACCTCCGAGAATTATGCAAATGTAGGCAGTAGTTACACATCTGGGTGATACAACAAGGACCAGAAGGTGTCTCCAGGCATGAGTTACAAGGCCTCTAGAAGCAATGACTCTTTTATAGGGTTTGAGATTATGGTGATTTTCTGTAAAACCTGCCTGAATCACACAGTAGGCCAAGAGCAATTAACATTAATTAAACAATCCCCATAAAACGTTGCTGTGCTGACACATTGATAACCTCTGAATGCACTTAGCCTGCTAACATCCTTGAGGGGGATCCTTTCGCTGCAGCCAGGGGTGCTGGGCAGGCTCCGACTGCTCGGCGTAGCTGCACACAGGTACCCCCACTCAGCCCCAGCACGGCCGGGAGGACCGCCACTCCTCACACTGAACCACCTGCAGGTCTGGTCTAAGTGAGATTTTGACTCAGCGGGTCTGAGGTGAAAGCCTGCATTGCTAACAAGCTCCCGGTGATGCCCAGGCTGTGCATCCCCAGGCCGCACTTGGAGAAGCGATGTTGTACAGGAGCCCTGGAAGGTACGGTTTGAGTTCGGGACCATGAGAGCCATTCAAACCACCCAGTGTATTCCTAATGTGCTGGCCTTCCTACCCTGCTTTTTTTCCCCACACCTCGGGGAACTACAAGTGATAAGAAGTAAGCAAGCAGTATATTATGCAGACAGTGAAGTTAACCTCAAAGTCATCACCGATTCTGGAAGCTTAAGCTATTGAAAGGAGCAGAAATAAAAACCAGCCCCTGAGAAAGATGAGTCCAGGAATAGCTCCACGCTCAGGTCCTCTGCACTTTGCACCTGCCTGGCAGAGGAATCCCCTAGTGAAGGCCATGGCCCATCGTTATGAGGGACTTCGTGGTGTAGCTTTCTCAGAAATGGAAGGGTCAGGAATCAAAATGTGAACCTCTCAGTGGAGCCGAGAATGTCTGTCTCTGTCTCTAGGCAAAGCCTCATTCCTCTGTCTTTACACCATGGGGTACAGGGAGGAACTGGATTTAAAGTCTGACAAGTGGCCAGTAAGGGGAGCCGGTGGGGGGTGACTGACTGTATAGGGCAATGTGTGGGGCAGATAGAGTCTGAGTAGTGGATACAGCAGGAAATGGGCATAGGTCAAACATTTTTATAAAGTATCATGAGAGACCTGGAATGCTGAGGTCACCAGTTTAAAACCCTGGGCTTAGCCTGACCAAGTGGTGGCACAGTGGCTAGAGCATTGGACTGGGACGCAGAGGAACCCAGGTTCAAAACCCCGAGGTCGCCAGCTTGAGCGCGGGCTCATCTGGTTTGAGCAAAGCTCACCAGCTTGAGCCCAAGGTCGCTGGCTTGAGCAAAGGGTTACTTGGTCTGCTGAAGACCCATGGTCAAGGCACATGTGAGAAAGCAACTAATGGACAACTAAGGTGCTGCAACGAAAAATGGATGCTTCTCACTCTCTCCCTTCCTGTCTGTCCCTATCTGTCCCTCTCTCTGTCTCTCTCTCTGTCTCTGTCACATAAAACAAACAAACAAAAAACCTGGGCTTGCCTGGTCATGGCACATTTGGGAGTTGATAGTTCCTGCTCCTCCCCACTTCTCTCTCTCTCTCTCTCTCTCTCTCTCTCTCTCAAGTGAATAGATAAAGTCTTAAAAATATATTTTAAAAAATAGCATGAGAAGCTTTGACAGGTGAACCGGCTTTGGAATGGTGACAGCCATGAGGCATAGACCCAAGTAGGGTGGCTAGCAGGAGGGAAGAGCACTCAGTCAGGACTAGAACAGAGAAGTTAGAGAAAATAGTACAGGGAACAGGTGGCAGAATTGGGAAGCTCTCCCGGATCTTCTCAGGGAGCAAATGTGACGTGAGTAGCAGCCCTATAAAAGTGTGGGCCAGTTGGTCATCAAATTACATCATGATGTCACAACGATGTGGCTGCAGAAAGCATCATAACCGTGTGTCGCCAGGGGACAGTTTCCATTTCAATTCAGTGATGATATTGAAATTAGACGTGGGCCATGAGGCCACAGAAAGGCACCTGTGTACTCTTACAGTAACCTCGTAGCAATTTCCTTATACAAAATAAATTCAAGTATAAAAATAAATTGGGGAAGGAAAAGAGAAGCAGTCACATCGAAGGGGAGGATCTTAGTGTAGGAAGTCACAAGGAAAGAGGCCTCCTTTACACAGAGAATCCTCGGGGTTCCTCACAGACTGGAGTCATCTGACCAAGAAATTTGCCCTTGAGTCTGTGGCCTTTCCTTTTTCTTCTTCCTGACACTCTTCATCTGTAACATTTTCAGTGCAACTCAAGCCAAGTCAGCTATTTATAGAGCAAGAACAAATTTTACCACAGGGTGTGGTGTTTAATTTGAAGAGACGTCAAGGTGTGAGGGGCAGATGGCTCAGCAGGCAGTGCCTCCCAGTGACCTTGATGGGGCAGCCGCGCCCACTGACACATTGGAAATTTGCAGACCCAGAAATGTGCTCTGATGAATAAATCCTGTATTGATCTAACTCTGGGGGGGGGTCGGATAAATTGATAAGTCAGGTGCCTGCTCACTAATTTCTAATGGATCTATCCATGGCTACGGAAATGAGGCCAGTTCAGAGGGTTCTTTCTTGGAAGTTTTTGAGTTCAAGAGACTCAATTATATCTCACGAGATCACTTGCATTTGAAAGATCTCAAACTTTAAACCTAAGCAAAAGAGGAAGGGAGGGAGGGAGGGAGGGAGGGAGGGAGGGAGGGAGGGAGGGAGGGAGGGAGGGAGGGAGGGAGGGAGGGAGAACAGACAGCAATTTTCAAAACACTCCTCAAACAATACTGAAAGACCACTTCTTGTTTGCCCCCTCTACCTTTCCATAAATTACATTTATTAATGCAGACCATTCTCCTAAAACCTCTTTTCTGTGACTGATTACTGTATTGGTTTCCTAGGGCTGCCATAATAGGACACAAACTGAGTGTCTTAAAAACTAAAATGTATTGTCTCCCAATTTGGGGGGGCCAGAAGTCAGAAACTGAGGTGTCAGCAGGACCACACTTCCTCCGAAACCTGCCGGGGCACTCTTCCTGGCCTCTCCCTGGCCTCTGTCTGCTGGTTTCTGGCAATCTCAGGAGCTCCTTAGCTCGCAGCTGCTCAGCTCGCAGCTGCTCCACGCCTCCAGTCTCTGCCTCTGTTTTCACAGGGCGCTTTCCCCGTGCGTCTGGCTCTGGGCCCCTTCTCTTTAAGGACCCCAGCGGTATTGGGTTAGGAGCCTAGGAGCCCACCCTGCTCCACTACACCTCATCTTTCCTAATTACATCTGCAATAACCCTAATACTAAAAAAGGTCACAAGATCACATTCTAATGTGTTGGAGGTTAAGACTTCAACATATCTTGCTGGGGGGACATAATTCAACCCTTAAGTGTTAGGCTGAAGCCTGGTCCAACCAGCAGTAAGCGTCAGTTCAGTACCTGCTATAAGCTACCATGCAGATAGGGGCTGAGGGAGCCCCAGGCAAGCCCTCGGGGGTCCCCTCTACAACAGTAGGATACATACACATGAGTGATATATGGGGCTTCCCCCAACCCCTGCTTGCAGGACAAAGTTTTAAATATATTGATGCCCAGGTTCTACATCTGACTATTGAAATCAGAACCCCTGGGATGGAGCCCAGCAATATTAACGTATTTTAATAGTTCTCTAGCCCCAGATGTAATGGTAACTTTTATGTGTCAACCTGACCAGCCCATAGGATGCCCAAATATTTAGTCTAACATTATTCTGGGTCTTTCTGTGAGGGTAGGTTCATCTAGTCTTGCTGAAGTCTTGAAGAGAACAATATAAGAGAGAATTTCTTCTGCCTGACTGCCTTCATGCTGGGACATCGGATTCTTTTCCCCTGTCTTGAAACTTAACCTAACACATCGGCTTTTTCTGGGTCTCCACCCTGCTGGCCTTCTGATTGCAACTATGCAGTTGCCTATCCTGGGTCTCCAGCTTGCCGACTCACCTGGCACCTCTTGGGACTTGTCAGCCACCTTAATCGTGTGAGTCAATTCTTGACTGTATATATTTAAATATATATATTATCTTGTATATATTTTTGTTCTGCTTCTCCAGGGAACCCTGCAGTACACCAGCTGATTCTCGTATGCACCAAGTGTTAAGAACCAGTGACCTAGAAATCCCAGACAGGGAAATGATTAATTCCGCCTGGGAAGAAGACTTCACAGAAGCCATCAGTTTTGAAGTAGGCCAGAAAGAGTGAGCGCTGTTTTCTCTGCCGAGCAGTAGGGGTGGGGGTGGGGGGGCAGAGGAAAGAGTATTATTAGCAGGGAGGCAAAGAAGAGAGGCTGGTAAGAAGTACGGGTAAGTGAAGATGCCGCTGAATGTAAGGGCTAGGCCCCGTTCTGACCTACTGCACATGCTCAGTATTACAGGGACCTGCTGAAAAACTTCACAGGCTCATCCTCCCAGAGGCCATCCCCTCACCAACCTTTTGTTGTGTGCCCTAAATTTTAAGTAGTAACACCTTTGGCTTTAAGCTGCAAAGTCCCTGTTAAAATGCAAATAAATAAGCTAGAATGGCTAACACATTAAACCATTAGCAGCATTAACAACTTAGCTCAGATGAGTTTATCACATAGCTAGAGCCACGGACCAGAGCATGTGATATTATGCAATTGTGCAGAGGCCCAGGTCAGTGCAAGATGTGTATGTGTGTGTGTGTGTGGTGGGGGGGGGGGGGTTTGCAAAGAGATGTCCTGGATGATCTAAGGAAAGAGGACAGCTCTGGTGGCAAAAGGGACAACATAGGGTGTTTTGAGGACCCAAAGGTTTCAAGGGCAGTGAGTGTTCAGTGGGGTTCAGGCAATTGATTGGGTTTGTTGGACTGAAACCTAGAGTCCCGTTCCCTGCTGGTCTCTTAACAGCACTGGTTCAGAACAGAGCACACACTGCAGCTTCTGTTCCCTGCCTGCAAAGAACTTCCGGCAAACAAGTTACTCCAGGTGGCCGCGGCCCTTCCCTCTTCCTCCGCCGGTGTATCGCCCCTACCGGAGGTGGCCCTGCGCGGACCTCGTCACATCCATTAACAAGGCACTGGCTGTATCAATGGCAGCCCTGAGGAGGTTCCCCTGTGTGGAAGTAAGGCGCTAAATGTAAGAGCCTCTTAACTGGCACATTGTTATCAGTATTATTATAGCTTTCTCTTCATCCCTGTCACTGGATTATGGTAATTTTTAGTAGTCATGGATTTTAATCAGAGCTGAAGTCTCTTGAGTTACTGACAGCTCAGGAGAACTGTAACTGCTCTACGACTGACTTCACATTGTCACAAAATCATAACACAAGCAGGAAGCTGGAGGCTCCCACAAGCCTACTCCCACCCATGAAACACAAAGCAACTTTCTAAACAGCAGGCTCCTTTCCCAGGCTTCCCATGAAGGGGGGGGGGGGTGCGCAGAGGGCACCGACTTGCCCCTCCCTCCTCCTTCCTCCAAAGTTCAAAGCAAGAAACACTGATCCTGGCAAAAGAGGTACTAAAAGCAGAGATTGCAATTTAGCTAATGGTGTCTGCAGGAAGCTAGAAATCATCCCTCTGACACACGGTGGGACTCGCACAGCCTCAGCCCTTGGTTGAGTTCTCCTGCCCTCCTGGTCCCTCCCCGTGGACGGGGCCTGAGGGTGCTCATTTGGACAACTGTGACAGGCCTGGGCAAGTGGGGTATGTTCGCTACCCCCTCCGGAGGCTGTAAGACGGAGGCGGTCGTTACCGCTGGCCTGGCCTCCCTGTCGTCCGTGTGAGGGAAGCTCCCTCCTGACCACATGGAACCCAGCTGCAAGGCATCTGGCGTTGGGCTGTGTGTTGTTAGGCAGACATCACTAAATCATTTTTCTGTCACCACGGAGAAGCCGTAAGGCAACAGTATCAGCCTCAGACCAACCTCAGCCATTTCTCCATCTTGCCTGCAGGGTCCCTCTATTCCTCCATTGGCAAGTCTGTTTACTTTCTAGCACAGTCATCCTTAGGGACCCCATGACCAGCAGAGGCCCCTCTGGAACCTTAGGTCTGTCCTTTGCCTCATCGAAACCTTCATTTGCCTGAGGTGCTGTTCTCAAGTGACTATCACACAGAGATGTCCTCAATATATCGAGCAGGATAGACTAGGTTATGCTGTTGTAATAATAATAGAGATAGTGATAATGATACCTCAGATCTCAGTGGCTAAAACAAGGATTTCTGACCCATGTTACAGACTCATCACAGGTTGCTAAGGGCCTCTGTTCCTCTGAGTCATTCAGTGACCCAGGCCGCCATCAGTGACTCAAGCCAACATCTCAGAAGCTGCAGTCATCATCCCCAAGGGAAAGAAGGTTCTAGTCTTTTCCCTGGCCATTAAATGCACTGGCTCAGAAATTACAAATATTACTTCTACTCTCTAGCCATTGGCCGTGATTAGTCACATTGTCCCATCCAACCAAAAAGAGGCCAGGAAGTGCAATCCTCTGTGCATCAAAACAATAGAATTATTTGGTGGATTACATCAATGAGTAACACACCAATTAATTAATTTACAATAAGAAGACAAATAGAGATTCACAGAGTAATGAGTTACCCCTCCCAATGGTATTCAGCAGGACAATGAAGCTGACTGTGGTCAGCTCTCGAGAGCCAGGCAGGGATGAGCAGATAACAGGAACGAGGAAAACCTCTCCCCAGGCCGGACCCCGTGTTTGCTTTATTTGCTCATGGTTCTCCAAGTGGCTTGCCAGGGTGAATTCAAAATTACATAAATATGTGCTGAAGATGAAAAGGATGTGGTGAGAATGTTTACCAAGGGAGAGGTAAACAATTGAAATTGGGGAGGGGGAGTGGGGGGCAGGAGAGAACTGGGAGCCAGGACAGGAACCTGAAAGGGACTGTGGATGATGAAAATGAAGCTGGACAGGGATGCTTTCTGCTGCCAGCTGCTAACTTTCTGGAGGAAGGGAAACAAAAAAGCCAGTGGGAAAATTATTGCATCAGCCTAACATGAAGCAGTGACGGCTCAGAGCCGAGTCTGAAGGAAAGAGACGTCTGAGAGGCTGGCAGAGGCGTAACTGACACCCGAGATGATGGTGGGGGCAGGCGGGAACCTCTGCGGTTCTTGGGTCCAGGAGCCCCGCTGTGCGGGAGCAGGAGCCCCTTGCAATGGTAACAAGAAGCTGAGTCCCAGAAAACAGAGGGCAGCAGAATAATGTTCTCAGGCCCTCGCAGATGCTATGTATGTGCTCAGGGCAAAAACCAGCATCGGAGGAAACAATATGACGAATGATGTAGTGTTCAGAACTCATGGTCAGAGCGTAAGCAGGAGGGAGGAGGATTCTTTTTTTTCTGAAGCTGGAAATGGGGAGGCAGTCAGACAGACTCCCGCATGCGCCCGACCGGTATCCACCCGGCATGCCCACCAGGGGGCAATGCTCTGCCCCTCCGGGGTGTCGCTCTATTGCGACCAGAGCCACTCTAGCGCCTGAGGCAGAGGCCATGGAGCCATCCTCAGCGCCCAGGCCAACTTTGCTCCAATGGAGCCTCAGCTGTGGGAGGGGAAGAGAGAGACAGAGAGGAAGGAGAGGGGGAGTGGTGGAGAAGCAGATGGGCGCTTCGCCTGTGTGCCTGGCCGGGAATCGAATCCGGGACTCCTGCACGCCAGGCCGATGCTCTACCACTGAGCCAACCAGCCAGGGCCAGGGGGGGATTCTTAAGGACCTCTGTGGCGCCTTGGCAGTGGTTCCAGTGAAATGGGCCTGTGGGGTAACACATCCAGCCTGTCTCAAGTTCTGCTGGCTATCACCAAGGGTAGACTACATCTGCCCCCTCCCTGGCCACCTACCTCCAACCTCTCGGCTCTCTCGCAGTCGTCTCCCAGCTGCTCCTCCCTCAGCCCTCGCCTACTGATAATCTATACGCTCACAAAAGTGAGGGGATATTTCAAAGTGAATGAATATGAAGCGAAAAAAAAAGCATTTGATTTTTCTTATTAAACAAAAACATCAGAAAAGCAAACAAGTCAAAGAAAGTTTGATTATGCAAATGAGATGCAAAAGCAACGTTTATTTCATTGGTGAAAATGCACTATACAAAAAGTGGAAAGTACTGGAGTATTGCAAGTTCCCTGGTCCCCTAATTTTTGTGAGCAGTATGTGTTATGCAGCAGCCAGGATGGTCCTCTTGAAAAGCAATCATTTCTCTGCTCACAACTCTCCAAGGACATCCCCTCCTAATCAGAGACTCTCGAGGCCCTCCCTTGGCTGAGAAAGCCTTGTGGGATCCAACCCTCTGAAGCTTCTGGGACCTCCTTCCCCATCGCTCGCCTCCTCAGCCAACTAGCTCGGTCACGCCAGCATCGCTGCTCCCTCCGCCAAGCCTCCTGTCTCAGGGTCTTTGCACTGCCTGCCCTCCCTGCCCTGGAGGGCTCTCCCCCAGAGACCTGCATCAGGCCTCACTACCAGGCCTCCCTCAGCTCTCTGCTCAGATACAGCAACATCATGAGCTCTTTTTCCTCTGAACTATTTTAAAAAGCAACCCCTGCCCCCAGCTCTGAGGCCCCACCCCCTTCAACTACCTTCCCTTAACCGATTTTGTGTGAAGTGGATTGTCACCTGTAACACATCTTACTTTCTATCGGTTTAGTTTTAAGAGAGCAGGAGGGTTTCGGCCTGACTAGTTCACTGCTGTAACCCCAACCTCTAGAACAAGCCCTGCCATTTAGTATAAATTCGATAAATATGTGTTAACTGAATAAACTACAATTTACTCCAGCCTAACCACCACACGGACCCAGTGTCATAGAGATAGTCGAGGGATGAGGCATTCCTTTTTCTTGAAATGCCCTGTGAAGTTTCAGGGCCTCCTCTTCCTTGTACCTGATATTAGCTGCCATGGATACAGGTTTCTTTAAGGGGTCAAGGATGTGATAGATGTTTTACATTAGCTTTTATGTCCTCCACAAAATTAACCACAAACAAACCTTGAACACAGCAGAGCTATAATTCTGCCTTGCAACTCTGATCTGATACTCATGCAAGAGCTTGCCTCTTGAGGCTAAAAACTGTTTCCAAAACCCACAATGGAATTACACCTCAGTAATTTATTTAGTGTTAATAGTAGTTCTGTATGTGTTTACAGATAGAGCCCCCAAAATCACCCAGCCAGCAAAACCAAAGCAAAGAAGAAAAGATACTCGGTGGTTTTCAGTTTGACATTACAATCATTATGTAGGATACACTAGTTTGCCACACTGCACCTCTTCTAGGCTAAATGAGAAATATGCTGAACAGCAAAGTAAACATAATAAGATGGCTTTTTAAAACATGTAACTGTTACTTTGCTCTGTCTTATGGGATGTTATTCTTTAAAACAATATCAATTCACAAAGAAAAGTCAAGAGAATCATTATGCGTTTTTTTAGCCAGTGGGACCCATATGTGTAAACAAGATCAGAGAGAGTATTGGATAGATAGTAAGTATCTCTGAAAGCATTCTAAAGTTATTGTCCCAGCCCAGCTATTTCACCTACCCAACCAAAACCAATCCTCTAAGTCTTTATTGTTTATGACCAAATTTCTAAGGAAACAAACCTCACAAAAAATAAACAAGTATACAGATGGGCTTCGAGATATCTGGCATCAAATCTACCTTTTATATTTCTTTATTTTAAACTCATTTAAGGTCATCAAAAGTGGTTTGTGAAAAAGAAACACGGGGAGAAACTGACATTTTCCCTGCACCAGACACGACCAGGATAAAGATAAGACAGAGACGCTTTTTGTAGCCAATGAGCTACAACTTCATTGGAGAAGGAACACTGAGGACCTAGCAGGTTCTCTTGGTGTTGATTCTATTCACAGGACACCTGGCTGCCACGTATAGCCCATTGCATATATAGGCTGTAAAACAACCTCCCGATGATGTGTATAAGATCTTACAAGTGTTTTTCTTGTTCCATTCAGACATGACCTTTCAAATATATAAAACCGTACACAAGAAAACTGTCCACAAGACTTCTAGAAAAAGTCAGTAAATTCAATTCACAACTAGTATTTTTTGAGCACCTATGGTGTGTGACACACCATTCTAGGCACCGAGGATTCAGCTGTGAACAGAACAGATTTAAAACCCCTGCCTTCAATGAAGCTTCTATTCTTGTGGTGTGTGGGGGGGGGGGGCAGGGGGAGATTCATTCGCCACTTTAAGTATGTTTGCTCCTTTTCCAACTAGGTGCAGGGCAGTGTTATTCACATCACTCGCCCACCAAAAACTTGCTGGCATTAATGACGTTTTGAAGGATAGTTCAGAAATGTGGATTCTTTTGGAAGACTAAGAACCATGTTAGAATTAAAGGATTTGGGGGTCAATTGACAGCGTTGTGTCTGTCTCTGATGCTTAGAATGTTCATGTTGGGCGGGGGATCACTATGTCTCTCTCATCTAGTCACCCATCCTCTCACTGACCGATCATGCAGGAGCTGTGATCAATAGAGCCATGGGGTACACCTCCCAGTCTAGTTGGGGAAGTTTATGAAGAAGCCACCTCCTCCTTTCTCCTTTGGTTCTCTCTCAAGTCTTTTTCCTCCCTCTCTGCCTCTTCCAAGTCTCCCTCTGCCCTCAGGACACCAAGCATTAAAAAGAAGCTGACTCACCATCCAGACGACAGTGAACTCCGTGGAGACTGCTCTTGTTTTTTTCTGTTTCCTTGTCTGCTGTCTAATGTCTGTTTATGTCCAGCTTTCCTCTCCAGGGTGGTGTGGTCCTGTCTCTGACTTTCCTCTCTTTCTTCTCTTTGACCTTCCATGGGGTCTTTAACTGAGTGTTCATGGGTCTTCTCTCCCCAAGCAGAAGGGGGAGTAGATTGTTCCTTTTTCAACAGCTTTGTACCATCTTTCAGGTTGCCTGGACCTTTTAGTAAATGTGCTCTCCCAGTACCAGAGCCTACAGAGGTCATTATTGTTTTGGTTCCTGATGCCTTTGAAAATGCTAAGGTTTTGTAGTAGAGATCATGTGAGCTTAGGACCCTGAGTTGTACTGTCTACTTAGTTTGTAAGCCATGTCTTTTAAGCATATGCTGTGGCAGGTGGTAGGTGACACCATGTTGTGTTTAGTTGGATGAGATCCTTGCTCAAGTTTGCCTGTCCTACCTGCATATTCTAGAGGCCAGAACTTCTATTACCAGTGCTAAGAAACCCATCAAAACCAAGAAGACTTTTTTTTAATGGTACATAACAATAATGGGTCTGTGCTAATAAAAACGTAGAGCTTCTCCACCCAGAGTGGGAAAAAACCAAGCTGAACCCGGGATCAGGAATTTTCCAGGGAGGCTGTCGCTGTGATCTGTGATGCACTATCAAGATGAAACTGGAACCAAGTGTACTTTATTCAGGACATCTGTGAGATAAAAAATATATATACATAATGCTCCTTTTCTCTCTTGTGACATTGTTCACGAAGATGTGATTTGGCTGTTAAAACTACTCTTGCTATATCTCGAGGCTAAGGCTGACAATTCAGATAAAAGCCTCTTTCTTTCTCTCTTCGGTTTGTTATCTGAACCCCAGCTAGTTGTCATGGCCATTCCGTATTCTGGGCACTGAGAGAGGACGAAGCACTGACTGACCTGCTGCAGCTTCTCATCTGACTCCATGCTTCCGACCGCCATTTCATTTCTCAGAATTCTAGGAAGATTTTTTTCAATGACCACAAAACCAGAATCGGACAATGATGTTTAATTTTTAATCATTTCATTGCATGCATATTATAGAAAATGTAGAATATAAATATTATTATAAAAAAATAGGATTCCACCATTTTAGATGAACATTATGAATATTTCAGTACATTTCCTTCTGATTTTTTTCTCTTTGTGTGTGTATATATGTGTTTTGTTGGTTTGTTTTTGCTTAAAAATTGGGGGAAGGTCTGAATGAATAATTTTGCAAACTCCTCTTGAACGATTCACGACACACATTTTCCAAACAACCTTTAATTCTCAAAAGTTGTGGGCATGCCATTTTTCACCATCATCATTAATTTGCAGAGAACACCATCCCAGATGAATGTCTCTCTGAATTGTCATAGATCACGTTACAACGTTCATCAGAAGAAACACTGCGAGCGAGCTCTCCCTCTGTGGAGATGTGATGTTGCCAACACAGACTCTTTCCTAAAATATTAAACTGCCAGCCCATCAGACTCTAGCTCAAGCAAGCACTGTGTTCTTGCTTGCTCAACTTCAGGTTCCCTCAGAACCTCAAGTCTGCCTGGCATGGGGGGCCATCTTGCCTGCAAAGGGTCCCCCCAAGATGTTCTTTTTACTGCTCCTTCTCCCCCAAGGGTGCTTCTAGCTTTCTAAAGAATAAGTCATTCTTAAATGAAATCCAAAGGGACCAGTTTCTATAAGAAGGCAACTTTCAGATAAATATATTTGTTCCCTTTTTTTTGTATTTTTCTGAAGTGAGAAGCAGGCAGGGGGTGGGGCAGACAGACTCCCATTTGGCATGCCCACCACGGGGCGATGCTCGGCCCCTCTGGGGCGTTGCTCCACTGCAATCGGAGCCATTCTAGCACCTGAGGCGGAAGCCATGGAGCCATCCTCAGCGCCCAGGTCAACTTTGCTCCAATGGAGGCTTGGCTGTGGGAGAAGAAGAGAGAGATAGAGAGAAAGGAGAGGGGGAAGGGTGGAGAAGCAGATGGGTGCTTCTCTTGTGTGCCCTGGCTGGGAATCGAACCTGGGCCGATGCTCTACCACTGAGCCAACCAGCCAGGGCTATATTTGTCCATTTTGACCAGAGACACTAGGTTATTGCATTAGTATTGAATATCTGTTAAAGGCTCTCGGTGCCAAGGGGAAGAAAGATGCACCGTTTAAATCTGAGAAAAGGAACACTATAAAGTCACTCATTGGGATCTGGAGTTGGGTGACAGCTCTTTGGCCAGCTGCAATATTTAGTATTCATTGGTTTGTGGCATTATCTTGTAACTGTGGCACACTCCTATTGAAGGACCCTCAGGGAAAACAGCAGTGGTCTGAGGAGGAGCCGCGTGGCTTCCTTGAAAGAAATTTCACTTTTGGCACAAAAAATAGTGTGTAGTGCACTCACTTGTCTTTTGTCCTCTGAGCTGACCTTGCATCAAATTCAGGCCAACCCGAGTTTGGCCAAGATTTCCATGTGGGAAGTGGGTGGCTAGGATGAGCCAGGGGCTGCCAGGTCAGCTGCAGGTGCCTGACACCAGTGTTCATGTTGGAACTTACTGAAGAGTGTTGCTTATTTCTTTTCTTTATTCTACAGTCAGTGTAGATATTCAACAGTGTTTAAAAAAAAATTGTTTTTTGAGAGGCTGATGCCGAGGAAACGAAGACACAACCATCGTTTCTTGAGAGCTAGAGATCACAGCATACTGGAAAGCAGTCTGACCTCTCATCCACATCAGTAGGAGATGAGAATCTTGTATTAAATTCCTATGAAACTCCCCTTTCCCAGATTGTGAAAGATAAGAAAAAGGGAGGGATACTCAAACTGGATGGGAAAATTCAGAAAAGCATCCTGCTAAGACATGGCTCAGTGCTTGCTGGTGAATGAAGCTGCATGTGTTTTTAAGACTATACAAGTCTCCTTATCTATGAGGCAGTCACAAGCCTGCAATGGTTTATTCCACCTCTGACCTCTATTCCTTTCATCATTAAGTTTTTTATGAGTAACTACTGCCATTCATTAGGCAAATTCCCAGCATCTAAGCATTAAGAGTCCATTTTTAAATTAGGACAGGCAACCTGAAGTCAACTCATTGATTGTATAGATAAAAACCCACAGCACCAGTGATGATCTCTTAGCCAATTGATTATATACTTTGTTAGGCTGGTTTTCACACTAAAGTAAATGGAAGATCCACATAAAACTGTCGATATAAGTCAGAGGAGAAAAAATCTAGAAAGCATAGCTTTCAATTATAAAAATATTAGGTTCTAGACCTGGCACAAAAATGAGAGAAAAATAAAACAAACTTTCTTTATTACGAAACAGGTGAGGGTCAAAGGCACTTTCATTCAAAAGGATATTCTATAAACATGGAAATCAGCGTGTTGTCCTCAAGAAATGTGAGAGCTAGGAAGAAACTTATAGATGTTGACATTTCCACTGGGTAACAACTGCTGACCACCCGAGGAAATACAACGGCGAACACATAAAAGGAGAAACAGGAACTCAGGAAGAGAAAGACTCATCTCCAGAGAGAAACCTGAGCAGTTGTTGGAAACTGAGGAAGGGGGAGGTGACCGGGAAGCTTGAGCGTAGAAGGAAATCTTCGGCTGACCGCACCCATCGGATGGCGTGAGGCTCAAAGAAGCCGAGAGCAGGACGGTACACAAAACGGACAAGCTCTCGAGGCAGAAGTCCCAAGTCATGCATGGAATCCGGGGTGTGGAAAGGACAATTCACTGAAGGGAAAAGCTCGAGACATTCGTGTGATGTCCCCGCCATCACTTTGAGCAGAAAGCAGATTTGACACTAGGGATTGGAACAGTCATTTTCATCTCATAAAGCCTACATCCCAGGAAAACTGAGTTCCATACATTGAGACTTGTGTTGCATTAAGCTTTATTGCTGACTCTCCAGAGTATTTAGTGCTGTGATTTATTTGAACCATACAGAGGTACAGGACGAGCTTGCAAGATAAAAGTGAGTCAAAAGTTTGAAAATTAATTGAATAAATCAATTTGACTAGTACTCAAACAACACTGATTTTTCAGGAAAATAAAAATAAACTGCATGTCGATCAATAAAGTTAGAATTAAATGCAGTCGATTGTCAATTTTCAGTGCTAATAGAGGAAAGGCAGAGAAATAAGAAGCAAGATCCACAGAGGACTCTGAAATCTCATTTCCATTTCAATCTTTTTATTACACTAATTCAAGTTTTTAAAAGCCTCTCTATTTCCTTTCTAGTCATAATAAACATTTATTAAGGGCCTCCTGAATGCCAGGGCCCCAACGGGGCATCCAGGAGAAAGAGACCAAGGCTGAGGGGCTGACTGGAGCCCCAATAATACCAGTTGGTTTAGTTTCTGTTTATCACCTCAGCAAAATGCACAGTATAAATTGGAATTAATAAAAAGAAAAAATATGCCCTTAGTAAATATGAACATTCTTGTCACAATTCTTCTCTAAAATAGAGTTTTCCACTAGCTCTCGTTCTTAATCCTGATCTATGTATGAACAAGGAGATAGCAGCTGGAGAAAATGGAGAAAGGACAGAAATGAGGCCAAAAGCAAAAGGGCAGTACATAGAAAATTAAGACACAAATAGAAAAGCTGAGCACAATTTATTCAAGAACAATCCTGAAGTGAAGCCCAATTTTTCCTGCTAGATGAAAAGCCATAAAAAACGAATCTACAAATGTGGATGTCATGATAGACAAGCCCAAGACTTAATGTAGAGAGGACGTAGGAATGAGAGAGAAGGGATGTCCACTCCCACAAATATTCAAGGTAGTGGAGAGCTCCATAAGCAGAAGCGTCTGACCCACACTCATTACAGAAGTGACCTGTCAGGGAGTCCACCACACAAGGTCATGGCAGATCATTGCCATTCACAAGGAGCTCCTTCTACAAACCATGATCTCATGTACTCATCCCACAGATGTTCAAGGTGCACCTACAGGGCCCATCCACCTCAATGGTGTACAACAAACGTTTTTCAGATGGTAAATAAAAGAAGAAAATAATAAATGATCGAGCCGGTGCTTCAGCAAGTACACACATCCTCTAGCACCGCAGCCCTCTGCCAGGAGCTCCTTGTCCTTGGCTTGTGAGAGCATCTTCTCGCCTACCCATTACTAAGGACTTGTAAATCCCGGTTGCCGTAACTTCAGACTCTCACGGGCCACGCCAACCAAGTGAAACCAGGTGAGTCTGGTCTATTAATTTTGAGGAATCTGAAGTTAGGCTGAAGAATTTCAAGAAAGAAGATTAATGATCTTATCCTTCATTCTATGTCTCAAGGACAGAATGAAAATGTGAGCATTATACTGCCAGATAAAACAGACACAGCAGATATCTTCATTGGGTAGTTCTAGTGTCTCATAAAGAGAAGTGCCCCTAAGTTGAGCACTCGCACTCAGCACCACACCTTCCTGCTGTATAAGATATGCACCATGCGTGAAGTGATGGCGGCATCGGTGCTCAGTCGGGCATTGTGACGCTGGGTGGGATGGCGCCGCAGGTCTTGACAGAGCTGTCCCAGCTGTACAATGATATAGCACAGGCTCATGCTAAATTCTAATATGTGATGCAAAGGGCTGAGAAAAGAGAATGGGGAGTACCACAGCCTTAAAAATATTCAAACACAGGCCAACACGAACACCTGTAAAAGAAGGAGCATGGACCCAACTTAACAACAGAAATCCAAAAGTTATTCTTCCAAAATTCACTGCCTAATCAATGCTGTCCCAGAAGCCAGGGCTTAAGTAATAATATGAAACTCTTACATACTAATGTGTGTGTGTGTGTGTGTGTGTGTGTGTATATATATATATATATACACACATACATACACATGCACATATATAATATATAATTAAATATATATAAATTAATATTTATATGCAATATAAATATATATATATATATTTAAAGCTCCCCAGGTGATTCTAATGAGCAGCCAAACCATAGTATCACAAAAGCTTCTAGTTCTTTCTATTCCCTCCTCTGGAGTCTGTCATGAAAATCACAGGTTCTTAAAACATAAAACTAGATAAGGGTATCTGAGATTATCAGAAGATTTGCCCGAGAATAAATGCTTAGGCACATGCTTTTGATCTGAAATAAATGGGGGGAATTTCAGAGTAAAATTAAGTGGTTGACTAGTTAAGGCAACGGTGAAATGTGTCCCATGCCTTAATAAGGAAGACAATGTGATCTCTTTGGGGCCCTTCCCCTAAGTTTTTTTTTCCCTGTAGGGGAGGAAGAAACCGGTTCCTTTATCCACTTCACTTTTATTGGCTGAGCCCTGCAAATTAGACCGACACCACCAGGTTAAGTCTATTAACACACGCATCGCACATGCACACAGGAGCTGCTCAACAGTAAGTAACTCAAACTGGTGGTTAGGACTGGCCTTATTTAATGTTTCAACAAAAGAACAATAAATTTTATAGAGCGGCGACAAGACAAAACAGGGGCTTTGGAATTTTGGGGGTGGCAAATGGTGAGGAGCTAAACACACAGGGGACACTGACAGGAGGTAAGGGTTATTCCGCAAGGTTTGTCGTGTAGGTTCCTCTGGTGCTGTCATCTCTGGGTTGGTAACAGGGCCTTCCTAGTAGGGAGGGGGAGGGCAGAAAGTTTTTCTTATGTCTGCTTATTAAATTGCACTCAGCTCAAAATAATCTTTATGCCATAGTGGCATGTTTGGGGGCAGCAGACCCTGAACTCTCACACCCCTTCAAGACTGCTTGATGAGTTGGAAAGCCCTCTGTGAACTCCCCACCACGATCTGCTAGCTCTTCACACTTGTCACTGAGTGACTTGTAATTACTTAGTATATTAGAAGTTATATTTCAAAAATGATTTAATTAGCTTTCCCCATTTCCTTTTGTGCTAGCTGGCCCAAGGTGACTGTCTGCCATGGGGAAGATTAGAATTGGTTGTAAGATGAACAAAAAAAAAGAAAAGAAAAGAAAAGAAAAGGATGAGGGTTGGTTTGGTATCCACTTCTGACATACAACATAGGATTATGTAGCAAAACGATCATCTTACTAGCCAGACCTTTGTATTGAGAATTCTCCAAAGTCCTCCATCTCTTTAGGAGGGGTCTAGTCACAGAGCTTGTCTGCTGTGCTGAGAAGCTATCCCTTTCCCCTTAAAGACAGGCAGCTGGTGAGGCTTGTTGCTCAATGTGAGAGGACTGTGATGCAGGAAACATTAAAGAACAAATCCAAAAAAAACAAGAGGCCAGCAGGAATAGGGGAGTGGAGAGAAAGAAGAGAGTTGGTAGACCAGCTTGCAACCGGAGAAGGGTAGATAAATGAAGACTGAGAGTAATCCAGGGGCACAGGCGGGCTCTTGCTCCCCGCTTCTGGTTAGTGTTCTGGAAGAGGCCACCTGACTTAGCACCTAGCTCCTGAAAACGGGCCCTGAAATGTCACGGGCTCTGAGCATTAGCTTTTCTGAGCCACTCTCAGGTCCTATTTAATGAAATTCTGAGTTCAGCACAGGGAGACTTGACATTTTGGTTAGCCCGTGTAGCCTTTCTGCAGACACATGTACCATTTCTGTCGTGTTTACTGAAATATTGAATATATATTGAATAGTGATTGCACCCACTCCAGTCACTATTCTGAAGGATAATAAATTCTAGACACTGAAGTGGGAGTTGGGGGTACTTTTCTATCAAGTAGCAACATTTGCCAAATTCCCAACCCAGTAATTATAAATACACGTAAGTTTGCTTATTCATTAATCAGTTATTATTTATTGAGCACTGCAACGTACCAGGTGCTGGGACAGAACTGTCTTCAAGAAGGTCACAAGGCAGCAGGAAAAGGTGACAACATACATAAAGATTATAACACTGTTGTAGATCCAAAGAGGGCCACATGCTAAACCTGACACGCTCAGGAGAGGACTGCATGGGAGCTTTAATAAGCCTTACCACTACCACTCAAACCCTCCTACATGTGTGTCCCTGAAATTCCTTTCCTGCAAGACCAGGGAAGAACTTGTTTCCAAACTGGTCTTCCCCCAGGAACAGACGGGGATTGGATTTATGCTGCCACCTCCAAGAGAGCCCAAGGATTGCCGGCAACCACTAGCACTTAGGGGACAGATATAGCACTGATCCCCTCAGAACAACCAATGGGGACCCACCCCACTGACACCTTGATTTGGGACATCTAGCCTCTAGAACTGCACAGAATAAATTCCTGTTGTTTCATATCAACTGTTTGTGGTGACTTACTGCAGCACCCCCAGGAAGCCAGCTAAAGTCCTGCACAAGGAGACCTTCAACAGGGCATTCTCACAGTATGGGCATTGGGGTGGAGAGTGGCGGGCTCTGTCCGTCAGTAAGGCAGAAGTGGTCAGGGACAGCAGCTGCATAGACATTGCTAGCTCAGCCAGACCAATGTGGGAGACCGAGAATAGACACTTCTCCACACTCAGACACTGTTCAGTGGCTCCAAAAGGAAACCAAGCCTAGGGTGGACCAAGATGGAACTCAGTCTTAAAGGGTAGGGCAAGAAGCTTCCCAACTGTGTAGATAAGGAAACGAACACTCCATGGCAAAGCTTGGAACAGGAGCTAGAACAACAATGCTCCAAGTATGTCTGAGTTGCTTTAGGCCCTAAGTAAAGAATCCCTAGGAAATGAGGCATCAGGGAGCAATGAAAATTCATAATCTGTAGATGCACTACTGCTGGCCACTGATGCTCTGTGGGGAAAAGAAAAAAGGAAATGAAATGTTGCTCAATCTGTTCTTCAATGAGATACTATCATCTTTATTATTACTTCCACCAAGTTGACACTTTATCTACCAAGCTGGTATATCAAGAAAGGCTTTCTTAATTGAAATAGATTCCTATCTTCTTCTTCCAGATTCTGAAAATATATGGATACCCCAGAGGAGGTGTATTTGGAATTCCAAGGGGTTTTCTAGGTATAAAAATCCACTCTGCCATCTTTTAAAACAAATGAGTTTGGTTGCACAAATACATTTATGCCAAGCCATTTCTAAAAGAAATGCATTTAAGCTCCATAGATCAAACTTGAGTTTTTATTCCAATATTAGATGTTATTGTAAATCACAGAGAGAGAGCCGAGGGGAGGGAAGAAAGGCTTGAACTATTGTTTCACACTGCAGGAAATGTTATTTTGTTCTAATTCCAGTTTAATTGAAATATTAATGAAGGTAAATATATTTACCAGGCAGGAAAATGTGTTAAGATATAGGTAGGAGGAAACACATACATTTTTTTCTCAATCCAACTGTTGAGTGAGATCTTTGGCAAGTCAGGCAGAAAAAATATATTAATGTTCTGTTTTTCAGAGACTGGTCATCCAGGTCTGCCTTCTCTCCCTGCTATTGACTGATCAAAGTCAGGGCAGGAAGCTGGTGAGGCTGGAGCTTCCCAGGTCCTTTTAAATCATCCTTGATTCTGGTATATTTGCATTTTAAGTTTTACCTCTATTAAAGGGTATATATGTCTTTCAGAAAGAGCTATTTTATGTGTCATGATGTAAACTCTCAGCACCCACTAAGCCACATGCTCCTGTTTTATGATTAAGGCTAGTGCTACAAATCCAGGAATAAGTGTCATAAAAAGAAAGAAGCAAAACAGAAAATTTACATGCAATTAAGGACACGAAGTCCAAATGGCTGGTTTTGATTAACATGTACCCTTTTCCTAATGCTAATTCATTTGTTCATGTATTGGATTTCAAAACTGCACCCTATGCCCTCCAGCCTCAGCAAACAAAGGCATAATTTAGAATACCATGACACAAACGTGCTATTTATTACTGTGTAAAAGAGCCATTATTACAGTGACTTATTTTTTTCTTCTTCAGGAAACCAGCTCTTTTCAAGTTATTTACCATGCTGTCAATTATTACCGTCATTAATAATGATAATGATAATCACTGAGAAGTAGCAATATGTTGAGGGATAAATGGAGCACAAAGCTAGGCATGGACCCAACCTAGTGAAACAATGGTGATTCTGTTCCACTTAGGAACTCACCAAGTGAGGATGGCAGATACCAGGAATGTCTTCGCCCA
Source organism: Saccopteryx leptura (assembly GCF_036850995.1). NCBI lineage: Eukaryota > Metazoa > Chordata > Mammalia > Chiroptera > Emballonuridae > Saccopteryx > Saccopteryx leptura. The sequence goes on along the minus strand of NC_089503.1, from coordinate 219,587,281 downwards.
TTATGACCCCCCCCCCCATCTTTTTCGTTTCACAGCTCCCCTGTTGCAATTCCCTGGGCATATAGAGTTTGTGAATTCACCGTTACCCATTTATGCATGACCTGGCACATGTGCGCCTCCAACCCTTGCCATTCTTCAGGCTGGCAGTGATCACCAGACTCCCCCCAGCTGAGCGGGGCTGGATGTTCCACTGGAAGTGCATAGGGAAGTACAGACACCCTGTCTGACGATGAATAGCTAAGCTGTGAAACCAAAAAACTGGGCACCCCCTAGAAATTAGCCTGTCAAACATGATTGCACTGTATGAGATGAAGCATCGTGTGTTCGTCTGTCTCTCTCTCTGTCTGTCTGTCTATTTGTATGCATGTGCTTCCTTTGGCTTCATAAATGCACATGTAAGTATATAAGAAGAGTAAATAATAACCAAAATTCTTGGTAGGCCTCTTGCTTGGATTAATGTGTCCTGATAACATTCTGACTGTAAATCTAAGTGAAACATTAAGGGCAAGAGTAGAAATTGTATAATAGCTCTTTTCTAAGAAGTAATCTCTTTGGAATAATTTACTCTCACTATTTTCATGGATGCCTAGAATGAATATGTAATTTATTTTTCTCATATTATAGAATTTGACTTAATATAAACTTAAAGGTACACCCATCCCCACAAATGTCAATGCTTTTCATGTTAAGATACTGAAGCTTAATTTTAACCAGGAGCAATATGGGTGTGGAAGAAACACAACAGCCCGTCTTATTTTTCCTCGGCTCAGCCATCTGTGGAACAGGGACCAGAAAGGAAACCAGGCAATGCTGGGGAGGGAAGCACTGGTGGAATGGTCCCTGCTTGGTGGCATTTCTATTTCATGGCCCCATTTCCTATTTATCCCATTTCTTGGCCACCTACGGACTAATCACAGAGGGTCAGACAGAAGTGTATTCCCATGTGCACATGTACACACACCTAAAACACGAGCTTTTCTCAAAGCTACATGTAGAGATTGTTAATGAGAAGGAGGTGAAAACACATCCTCTTGGCCCTGATTTCTACCCAGTCTTTCAGTTCTCAATACCTTTCTTTTCATAGGTCATGGGTAGAGACACTGAAACTCTACACATATATACAAACATTATAGACGGATACAGAATGCATGTACACATGGCTAAAGATTAACTTCTGCCCCTGGAAAAACACACATTATTCTGAGACCCAAGTACAGGCTTGGCTTTTGTATAATTATCTCAGCAGGAGTTATCTGTGTGCATCAAAGGGTGAAATTTGGTCTAGGCTAATTAAGTTTGTTTTCCTTTTATCATTTAGGCCTGTAGAGTAGTATTTCCAAAATACATTTATCATGTTTTTAAGACTTTTCCTTACATACACTTAGAAGTTAAAAGTGGCGTGGGCAAGAACATAGTTGTGAATGGCCGGCCACTTTTGCTTCACTGGGAGTTACAGACCAATATCGGGTTGTTTGTGACAGAGATGTTTTCCTTCAATTTTTAGAAGAGGGAGAAGGTAGAAGAAATATTGAGCTTTTCATTTAAATGACCTGAGATTTGTGCCTTTACACTTCCAATTATAGAGCACAGATTTGCTGCTGAACCTTCCGTAAGCCTCTCAGTTAAAAGCTTGTGCAGTTCCGTGGCATGTCACCTCCAGCCTGATTAGCAAATTGCAGGCCAAGCTAAAACACTTAGGCAGCGCTGCTGCTTGTCTCATTTTAGAGGACTAGATCATTACAGTTTAGTAATTTAGATAAATCTTTTCAGACTAGACTTCTTCCCTTCGTAGAAATCTGTTGTACAGAGAAGGCACTTGGGGCCACATGATATACATTTTCCTTGTAAGAAAATGTACACCCCCCCAAAAAATAAACCCTGCATTGATTGAATTTATGAGGGTGTATTGCATTCACTCGCTGCAATTACCTTATTCATTTACGCCTTATGGGTTGTCTGCCCCTCTGAAATGTAAGCTCCATGAGTGATCACAGACCTCTCAGTCTTGAGAACTGCTATCTCTCCTTATCATCGCTCAGAGCTCAGCAAATATTTGTTGAATGGATAATTCACTCATTCATCTATTCCTCAAATATTACAGATGAGAGAAATAAGTCCCCTGCCTTTAAGAAGGTCATAGTCTTTTAGAGGAGACACAAATACTAAAACCACTACAAGGCAAGATATGAGACTAGGGGAGAGCAGCAAACACTAGATACTATCATTAAAATTATAAAGTACATATTATCTTTATGTATCATAAATGTCCTATGATACATATGCAGACATATTCACCATGTTACCCCCTCACTACCACCATAAACACACATACACACGCTGATTAATTATTCATTTAACAAATATTCATTGATCACATGGGCAATGCTGCCATCCTTGTATTTGGAACCACATCAGAGGATGAAGCTAGCAGTCCCAGGGCAGAGAGAGCTGCGAGTCAAAGGCAAACCGTAGTAGGCAGGACTGGTGAGTGGCTTAAGAGGTCTCTACAGTCAATCTAGTGATCAGCTAGGGTAGGCAACTAGTATTAAATGAAGTATTTGAAGTCAGAAAGGTAAAGTTCAGTAAGTTCTGCAAGTTTTCCGGCTTTTTTCATTAAATGAAAAGGCCATGATGTTTGATCCTATTCAAGAATGCTCATGAAGTCAGGCAGGAGATAATTCATCCTCCTTCTCCTTGTTATTTCCCAATTCAGGGCTTCTATAGAATCAGGACTTGGCCCAGAGCCCTGATATGAAATATCTTCAAATGTTTTCACTGTAGCTACCCCTGGCTTAAGGACATATGGGACCAGGGACACAGGGCTGGAGGCCATTTAGATAATGAGCCACCTGGTGCCAGGACAAGTCATCTCTATTTACTATGTGCAAATTTATTAGCACAAAAACTAAATTACATCTGTGACTTTGGACTCTGAATGATGACTCAATGCATGGTTGAAATAGTTGCTTTGTTGTTTAGTAGCTAATAACAATAACAATAGCTAATATTTATTGAGTGGTGATTGTGCGCCAGGGTTTCATTGTAGACGTTTTCCATTGACTAACCTATTTATTATTTATAAACACCCTGCATGGTGGCTACTGTTACTATCCCATTACAGATGAGGAAACAGGCCCCAAGAGGCTGAGGAATTTGCTCCAAATCATACATGGCAGGGTGTGAGGACCCAGGCAGCCTGGCTTTAGAGGCAGCAAACCCCTACCCACTGGTAACTGCTCTCATTTACTGAATGCCAGCTATGTACCAGGGGCTTTATGTTTATTTTCCTCTGTGTAAGTCTATGTCTTACAGCACAACTGCAAGGTGAGCATTATTTTCCTCATTTTTCAGGCAGAGACACTTATGAATGGCCCAATAAGTTCTGAAATCAGGGTTTGAACCCTGTCTGTCTGTCTTGTCTCAAAGTCCTCTGATCCACCCACTGCCTGGGCCCTTTCTCTGTGACCTTCCTTTCCACTGAACTGGAATAGTATCTCACCTCATTCTTGCTCTTTCTATTCTGGTTTTATTTCATTTTTTCCTGGTCAAATATAGCAAGAAATTCTACTTGAGTGTTTCTTAGGGCATTCTGTGTTCCTTTCACATTAACATAATACTGTATATCTTTCCAATAATGTTCCTTTGCATGCCCTTATTTGGTCACCACAACAACCATGGACTATAAAAGGTGAATATTATTGTACTTTATTTCTGAAGTGAATAAATCTTATAAGAGAGTAAATAACACACCCAAGGGGCTTGCACCTGGTCCTGCACTGCTTTCATTTACTCACCTGTTTCTACTTTGTGCAAACATCCTGAAGCTAAGTTGGAGAGGTAGGAGAATCAGACCAAAAAAAAAAAAAAAAAGAAGAAGAAATCTGGTTCTTATCTTAGACCATATGGATTTCTACAATAGTTTCCCTATTTGCAATTAAAATAACTTTAAAAAATATCAGAGGATTCTAGTTAAATTCAGAGAGCTGGACACAAATATTCTCCATTACTTTTTCTTGAAATTGTATAGAAAAGACAGAAAATGCATAAACCCACAGTAATAAAGATATTGAAAGAGAAGATCAATCTAGGAGGCCCCCTGATTGATAGTAGAACATCTGAATAGTAGAACCCCTGGGAAGAGAGAACAGACAGAAGTTATAAAAAGAATTCAAAAATTTTATCCAGAACTAAAAGATATAAAATTTCAGATTGAGATAACCAATGAATGTCCTGTTCAACAGATGAAAAAAGACCCAAATAAAGAGTCATTGTTATAAAATTTCAGAACACTAAAAACAAAGAAAAATCCAAAAGTATCCAAAGGGAAAGAAAAATGTGATATAAAAGGACTGAGAATCTTAATGGCATAATATTTCTCCATAGTAACATTAAAAACTAAAATGGAGCAATGCCTATAAAAAAAATCTAGGGAAAAGGGAAAAAACAAAACCTCTGGGATAAATTTTTTCAAATCTAGAATTTTAAGCCCATCCAAATTATCAATCAAGTCTGACCTGTGGTGGTGCAGTGGATAAAGCATCAATCTGGAACTCTGAGGTCACTGGTTTGAAACCCTGCGCTTGCCTGGTCAAGTCACATAAGGGAGTTTGATGCTTCCTGCTCCTCCCTCCCTTCTCTCTCTCCTCTCTAAAATGAATAAAGTCTTTTAAAAAAAACAAATTATCGATCAAGTATGCAGTTAGAACAAAGATGCTGTCAGATATGCATCTCAAAAATATTGATTGCCAATGTGTCCTTTTCAAGAAGCAATTAGAGAATGTGGCTTACTGACACAAGGAATCAACCTAGAAAGAAGACATAGGATGGAAACAAGAAAATTGGAGACCTAACATATTCACTAAGTGAAGGGAATACCCATGATGATGATAAGATTATTCAGGAAAACAGTTGTGTTTCAGGACCAGGGAGCAACCAACCCAGATTAGAACAACAGGAAACAGGGCTCCAGAAGCATGTCTCCAAAATAAAGATAAAAATGACAATGACAGACATATACATGTTTGACTGTAGTTAGATACAATTTATACTTAAAAAGTTTAGAATTAAATTAGGGATTCACACAACTGGGCAAAGGAAAAAAACAATTCAGTTAGAATTTAAAATTTTTTTTAAATGCTATGTAACTATGATATATTACACGGTGCCACTTTGAATTATATTAATATGGTGACAACAATATACACATTGAGTGCTGCATGAATAAAATTATGGCATACTTACACTGGAAGAATGGGTGAGGGGAAGTGGGAATGGTACAGATAAAAGATAAATTTCTCATTTTTACAGTAAAATAAATAAGTAGTATTTAAAACAAGAAAATCCTTAGCAGCACAATGTTTTATTTTTTCTGAATATGAAGGTAAATTCTAGAAGTAACAAATAGAAGAGTGAAGAATAGTTGCTTCCAGGGAGTGGAAATCAGGATGAAGAGAATGATGGTTCAAAGAACATAGTCCTTCTTAGACATTACGACAGAAATGGTATTGCCTACCATTTCCCCCTTTTTTCTTGGTAATTGGAAACCAATTCAGGAGAGCACATGCCCAGAGCAGTAAGCCATGCTTCTCAGTCCCTCTTGCAGCTTGATGTGGCACTATGACTTCACTCTGGACAGTGGAGGGTAAGCAGAAGGTTTGGGAATGACAGGCCTTTTGTGCTTTTCTTTTCTCTTTCTAGCACCTGGAATGCAAATGTAAGTGGCTAAAGCTTATCATGACTAAGGATAGAGAAGTAGAGAGCTATAAGAAGCCTATATTTCTGATAACATCAGAAACTTACCAAACAAGCCCTAGACTATGTAGCCCTAAACAGCTTTTACTACAAGAACAAAAGCCTTGTATATTTAGTACACTGTTATTTTGGGTTTCTGTTGAATGCAGCTGAATTTTTATTCTAACTAATACATACATCTTGAGTATCTATATGGCTTATTAAACTATGTATGCATGACTTGGATAACAAATTTGAAAAAAAGGAAGGTCAGAAAAGAAAAAAATTGCCATGCATGTTCACTTGATAAATGATGCCCTTCCTTCAAAGACCTATTGCTAAAGGCATGTCTGAGATAAGTAGCCTGGATGAACCCATGGCAGAGAAGATATTGCAGAAATAAGATTAGTGATTTGAAAATATAATAATAGAAACTACCCAAACAACAATACACAGAGAAAACAAAATTTGAAAATAGAAGATACGCTCAGTAAGTTTTGGAGTATTGTTAAGAAGCTAAATATCTATGAAATTGAAGTCCCGAAGAGGGGCAGAGGAAGGAAGTGGACAGAAAAAAAAACTTAAAGAAATAATGGCTGAAAATGCTCCATAGATGGTGAAACTTATTAATCGAAATCCATAGGAATCTAAAGAAATCTCAAGCACAAGACACATCAAGTAAAAGTGCTCAAAGCCAATGATAAAGAGAAATACTAAAATCAGAGAAAGAAAAAAAGACATGTTAGTTACAGAAGAAAATAAGGATAATAGCAGATTTCTTATCAGAAAGAATGGAGTCAAAAGACACTGGAACAACATCTGTAAAGTAAAGGAGGTAATCCAAACTGTTAAACCTAGAATTCTACACTCAGAAAAAAAGTAATTAATAAAGCCAAAATTTTTTAAAAATTTACATATCAATGTTCAATAATTTATCAGAGACATACTAGGACAAAAGAGATGTTAAAGGAAACCATTCAGGGAGAAGGAAGATGATAACAGATGGGAATATGTATCTATACTTCCTCTTTAACATTGGGAACAAAGCAAGAATGTACATTTTCATGACTTTTACTCAAACCTATCATAAAGTTCTAGATGGTGAATAACTCAAGAAAAAAAATGCACCTGAATTTATAAGGAAAAACTAAAACTGACTTTATTTGCATGTAACATGATAGTCAATGTAGAAAATCTGATAAAATCTACAAATAATAAGCTAATAAGAGATTTTTAGTAAGGTTGTAGAATGTATGGTAATATGCCAATAAAACAAACCAGTGGTACAGTATTTTTATATAGTAGTGACAATCAAAAATTAAAATTTGAAAACAATATTTACAATAACATCAAAAATCTAATGTACTTAGGCATAAATCTGACAAAATTGTGACAGATATGTATACTGAGAACTAGCATTGCTGAGAGAAATTAAAGAACTAAGTAAGACTCAATATTGTTAAGATATCAGCTTTCCCCAAACTAATCTATACAGTCAATGAAATCTCAATCAAAATCCCAGCAATGGCTTTTATAGAAACTGACAAACTGATTCTAACATTTATATGGAATTGTAAAGGACCTAGAATAGCCAAACAACTTGAAAAAGAAGAACAAAGTTCTATACCTAACATTAACCAATTTTAAGGTTTATTGTAAAGCTATAATAACCAACACAGTGTTTTACTGGAGCAAAGATAGACACAGAAATGAACAGAACAACATGGGGAGTCCAGAAATAGATCCACATACATGGACAACTGAGTTTGGGTTTTTTACAGCATTGCAATGGCAACACAGTAAAGAAAAGATGTCTTTTCCATAAATGGTGCCGGAACAATTGAATACCCACTTTTAAAAAAAGAACTTTGATTCATACCTTGAACTATACTAAGAAATTAACTCAGAATATATCATAAACCTAAATGTAAAACCTAAAACTATAAACTATCCAGAGGAAAACAAATGAGAAAAAAAGTTGTGACTGGATTCGTATTTATCATTTTGAAGTTCCTCTGCTATAACGCAAAAATCCTTTTGCACACACAGGGTGACAGTTGGTTTTCATGACATCATCCGGAAAGGGGAGGGGAGGATGTGAACCACTCACATAGCAATAATAACTCTGCCTCTGATCCAGAAACCTCATGTTTGCTCCCAGAAATAGAAGATGAGAGGCAGCGTTCTATCTCATCTCAGGTAACTCCATGACTTTCATGGCCTTAACCCTTATTTACGTTTTTACCATACCCAAATTTATATTTTTAGATTTTTTGATTTTCAGACTGGAATTTTCCATAGCCCTGCAATGCATCCCCTTAAATGTCTCACTGACATCTCAAACTCATGTCCAAAGCTGCACTTGATATCCTGTCCCACACATCAGCTTACTTTCCTATGACAGCATCGTCTCCGCTTAGACACCAAGGTCAGAAACCCGGCAATCACCAAACATGTGTGACAGTGCAGGAGAGGCAAGATTCACATATAATTTCATGTCTGTAGCCAGAATGACTGAGAGAGTAGTTTATTATTAACCAGGGAAAAAGAAGAGGAAAAAAAATGTTCAGGAAAGGAAAATTACATCCGGGAGGGAAGATGCTGAGATTGTGGTCATGTTGAGTTCAAGGTGCTGGCAGGGCATCCAGGTGGAGATTTCTAACAGTCAGTTGGAAATGACACTGAACATGACAGATTGCTGATCTCGGTTACAGAAATGAAAGCTCAAGAGCTTTTCTGAAAAGTTTAAGCTGTGGTTTGACAGGAATCATACTGTTTCTCAGAGTGAAAACACTCAGAAGCGTTCAGCTGTGGAGGAAAGACCACAGAGAGGAAGAGAAAGAAGAACGTGGTGGAGGAGTGGCATTTGGAGCATGCTTCTCTGGCCAGTTAAAATAGAAATTTATGTGCTAGGTTCTTTACTAAAGAGTTCTTGGATATATGACTACTTTCTCCTGCTCTGCCTGACAAAACCTTTTTCCTCTTTCTCCTGTGCCCTCTCTTTCCCTATTTTTTCTAGTCTGGGAGTGACTGCATGGGGGAAGGGAGTGTGCAGAAGGGGGTGGGGGCTGGCTGTCGGTTTGTCACTCCTCTGCATCAGGAAGGCAGACCGTAAGGGACAGGTTAGCAGGGAAAGTCTTAAGGCTCTGGCGACCCTCTTTGATTTGTGCTGGGCAGCTGACAGCCCGCCTGGGAGAGGCGGGAAGGATGTATGTGCTGCATGTCTGGAATGTATTCCTCCTTTGGCTCTGTAAGGTGTGATGCTGCATAATGTCCATGAAGAAGTCATTTTGATCCTGTGACTATCTTGGCAAGAGTTCCAGGAAGACATATGGACCTAATCTTCGGGACCATCATACAGACCCTTCCCTTAAGGATTGTCTTTGCAGGCTTTCTTCCACTTCTGAGTCATATGGCTCTCACCTTGGCTTTAATCTGTTTTTACTTAGGAGATAAAAAGCTAAATTTTATTCAATTTGTGGAACTAAAAATATTAATGTAAGAGCCATCATTATGCCACATATCAACTTCTCACCTTGAAGGCAGTGCACAGAGCAGGGTTCTGGATATAAACCCAGAAAGGATTAGGGAAAAAGAGGTCTGAGCAGAACTTGGTACACACTGTGAAAATAGGATTTTTCACCATCCTGGGATCCAGTATCTTCATCTATAAATTTACAAAGAGGTGACATAAGCAAGTCTTCCTAGGAATGATAACTTGCGGCCCTGGCTGGTTGGCTCAGTAGTAGAGTGTTGGCCTGGCATGTGGAAGTCCTGAGTTTGGTTCCCAGTCAGGGCACACAGAAGCAACTCTCCCTCTCTCTCTCTCTCTCTCTCTCTCTCTCTCTCTCTCTTCCTCTCCTGCAGCCATGGCTCTGATAGTTTGAGCAAGTTGGCCCTGGGCACTGAGGATGGCTCCATGACCTTGCCTCAGGTGCTGAAATAGCTTGGTGGCTGAGCAACAGAGTAGTGGCTCCAGATGGGTAGAGCATTGCCCTGTAAGGGGCTTACTGGGTTGGTCCTGGTCAGGGCACATGTGAGAGTCTGTCTCTCCATCTCTCCTCCTCTCACTTAATAAAAATAAATAAATAAATAAATAAATAAATAAATAAATAAATAAATAAATAAGGAATGGTGACTTGTTTAAATCTCATTCTGTAACAAATTGTTCTTTGAAATAGCACAATAAATCTAGAACCTGTCCCCTAAGTTTCTGTCTGTGTGTTTGGGAAGTAACCTCTTGTTCAATTTAAACTTCATCTATGGCCTTCATTTAATCTTGATCCTTGTTTCTTTCCTTGAAGAGTCTGACTATTGTGATGATGACCAAAAAAAAATTTTTTTCTCAGAAATTCCAAAGTCCGACCCCAGTCCAAGGAAATTGACTGTGCTTTGCCCCTAAGGTTACCCTTAAACTAGCTCCCAGAACAATGCCAGTTAATAGGTCTGCCAGAAACCAATCTTGATTCACTTACCAGTGTTTTCTGAATCTTCTCGGAGAAAATTCTTTGGAGTTGTACTACTGGGAAAAGGACAAAGAAGCAAAAACTGTGGAGACAGAGGTTTCCTGGTGTGTGAGGTCTTCTTAGCTTAGAGCTAAATGATTTTTCCTCTACAGAAACTTCAGAATCACCTTGCTTAAAAGATTGCTTGGCTGATTGCCAGCCTTAAAGGGACAGGCCTTTAAAACCTCAGTGGTCGCTACACTATCAAGGTCTAATAAATGACTGTTCTTTGAACCCTGACTAAGAGAAATAAGTAATTACACACTCTTCTTGTCCCTACACATTATGGTTATAGATGAAGTCAGTCTTACAGACTCTGATTATATTACTCAGAGAATTCTAGATCTTGAAAATTCTCAAGAGGTCACCTGATCTGGCCTCTTCAGCCTCAAGGCTAGTGGCTACTAACTTGGCGGGGTGCAAGAACACCAGCAGGCTGTCAGGACCTTAGATGACATTTGGGACATAAGCAAAATTCCCTGCACACGTCTGAGATACAATGGAGGGATTGTTGGGTGCCTCAGGGGGCTTTCTTCACGTGGCTGGAAACAAGGTTGCTGACAGGTCCTAGTTGTACCCAGTTGGATGAACTTCCTTTCTTAGTTTTGGTACAAATAAATAAACCAGGAAAGGGTTCTGACTGATCTTTCATGAGTCTAATATTCCGTCCCCCCTGGACCAATAAACCATGGCTGTGTGTGTGTGTGTGTGTGTGTGTGTGTGTGTGTGTGTGTAGAGCAGGCCCAGCTTCATGGGCATACAAACTGTTGCTGTTGCACGGGGACCAATACTTCGAAGGATGGTATGTTTGACTTAATGCTCTGCCGTTGCCATCTAGAAATTCTTTAAAATGTTTTGAACAAGGATTCTGCATTTTAACTTTGTATTGGATCTCCTAAGTGATAGAGCCAGCCCTGCTATGGAGTCCTAGCTCAGCTTGGCAGTCATGTGGATGGGGCTGGTAGGGAAGGGTAAATAATTCCCAGAAGCAGTGCGTAGATGGTGACCAGTATGGCTAGCATAATGCTCAGAATAAAAGGGACATGAAACATGAAAGATATGGTTCTTATCCTCAACAATCTCAATCTAGTAGGACGGGTTCTCTTTTCAAAAGTTTGTCTCCATAATGCACTCATATCCAAATGCATATAATATTTGGATTTGGGAACATCCAACTACTCTAGGAAAGTTGAAGCTCCTCAAGAAATTAAAAATAGAATTACCATATGATCCAGCCATCCCACTCCTTGGTATATATCTGACAAAAAAAATACATATATATATATATATATATCATTATCTTGAAAATATCCATACCATCATGTTCATTGATTGCAGCATTGTTCAAATGGCCAAGGTATGGAAACAACCTAAGTGTCCACTGATGAATTAATGGCTAAAGAAAATGTGGTATATACAAAAAAAATGGAATATAATTCAGTCTTAAAAAGAAGAAAATCCTGTTATCTGCAACAACATGGATGAACTTTGAAGGCATTATGCTAAGTGAAATAAGCCATTTAGAGAAGAACAAACAACTGCATGGTACTGCTTATATGTGGAATCTAAATTTTTTTTAAAAAGTCAAACTTATAAAAACAGAGAGTAAACTAGTGATTGCCAGGGTTGGGTATAGGGGAAGTAGGGAGAGGAGGAAATCTTACCTTTTCCACGGCATAGATGGACCTGGAGATTACTATGCTAAGTGAAATAAGCCAGTCAGAGAAAGACAAATATCATATGCTCTCACTTATATGCGGGATCTTATGAACACAATAAACTGCTAAACAAAATGGAAACAGAGGCATGGACACATGGAACAGATGGATAGCTGTCAGTGGGGGGGCAAGAAGACTGGATGAAAGAAGGTGAAGGGATTAGCCAGAAAAACTTATATATATATAAAACATAAATACAGACAGGGTGGTGATAATCAGAGAGAAAGGGAGGAGGGAAATGGGGATGGAAAGAGACTTTGCTTGGGACCGAGGGTGCATGATATAGTATGTAGATGGTGTTATCTTGAGTTGTACACTTGAAATCTGTATAATTTGGCAAACCACATCATCCCAATAAATGGAAGGAAGGGAAGGGAAGGGAAGGGAGGGGAGGGAAGGGAGGGAGGGAGGGAGGAAAGAAGGAAGGAGGAAGGAAGGAAGGAAGGAAGAAGGAAAGAATGAGGGAGGGAGGGAGGGAGGGAGGGAGGGAGGGAGGGAGGAACGTACAAACTTTCAGTTACAAAATTAATAAATCTGAGTATCTAATGTAGAACATGATGACCATAGTTGATAACACTGTATTGTATAATTGAAATTTACTAAGAGAATAGAACTTAAATGTTTTTCCCACCCTCCTCAAAAGAAAGTAAATATGTGAGGTAATGAGTCTGTTAATTAACTTGATGGTGTGATTCTTTTCCAATCATCACATTGTACCCTTTAAGTGCCTTATACTTTTATTTGTTAACTATACCTCCATAAAACTGAAAATGTTTCCTAAAAAGGTAAAGAAAATATAGGAAGAATGTCCACCTTTGATTTTAACATCACAGAGATTAGTTTTTGTAAAATTATTAGCTAATCTATGAATACAGATAGCATTAAAAGTCTCTTGAACAAGAGTGAAACCATTCTAGCAACAGTGACTTAACTATTACATACTGTTAAAAGTATTCTTTCTACAATTATGCATAAAGAAAAGGAGAAAGTAAGCCCTAGAATGGTGTCTGTAGCCTAGTAAGGACAAGTGAATGGATGGAGAATATATAGAAGGAAGCTGAGCAAAGAAGAAAAGAATGGCATGAACAGGAAGGAGGGAGGTAAATTGGCAATGCTCAGTTCTTCAAGATAGTCAGGTTCTGCAGGAAGACGGTGGATGGAAACCATAAAAATAAAGGGTAAGCTATATCTAGAGCAATAAATTTTATGAAATGTTAATTGAGTTTACTCTCAGAACTCTTCTTTTTATTATTACGTTTAACACCAAACACTAAGAAATTAATCAGGAAATTCCATCTGGCCAACAAGTTTAATTTATGAAATTCCTTTTGCTTTGGAAGATTAAAAGCAATCCTCTGAGTAAAGTGAGCATTCCAAGAGAGCCCCAAACGGTCCTGAACAAAGAGTCTAGAGTGCCATTTCCTTGTATACTGTAACATCTTTGAGTCGCTTGCTATCTATAAATAAACTTACTTTTATAGAAATGGCTCTTAAAAAGCAGCAGCATGCTAGAATTCAATCCAGAAGGCTAATTTAAAAATGTTTTAATTTTTAAAAATTAATTATAGGCTTCAGATAACCTAGGAATTAGTTATAACTTGGCTTACTATAAGTTTTATGTTGCTTAACAACTCTTTAAAATAATTCTTTACATTGGGCCTTATTTTAAATGCAATTCAAGGTTAATTGAAGATTTTGTTGATAATGGATGCCCTGTTCTGTACTGGGGAAAATGAAATCACTAATATTCTGAAGTCAGCAATAAACGTTTCCCTTTAAAAATACACACTTGGTCTTCTTAGATCTTTGTGGTTTCCCTCGGCGTAATATGAGAAGTTATTTGATACCAAAATGAATGTTTGAAATGAAAACCCTCCACTTAAACACATACAACAAAGAAAAGCAAGGGAAATTTGGGGGCAATGTTTATCTTGGCAGAAAGGTATGTTTAACAGTAAATCTATGAAAAATAACATGATGAAATAATGAGAACTTGAGGCCTAGATATACTTGTTCAATTGAACTTATTCGTTGTTTTTACATTGGGATAACAGAGAAGAGTGTTAGATGTAGGTGAGGCTTATGTGAAAACAGATGCCTGGGAAACATGATAGCTTTTACTTTATGTCATGAGGCGCAGATAGTTCGATGTAGAAGTTGTAGCACTTGGCTGTTTTAGACCTCAGAAAGTAAATACGGCCCTTTCTAGGGTATGTGGTTTAAAAATACAGGAAGCAAAGTGATCATTTCTGCCTCTGTCTTAATCAACAAAGATTAAATGCTAGGTCTTATCTGATTTTTGCTCTAGAAAAATAATCTTTGGGTGGTTTTCTCCTAAGAATTCCTTCGAAGAGGAGCAGACTTTAGCACTAGACAGAACTAGAGGCTGAACAGGACCTCAGCACGTGCCTCTTATAACAGAAACTAATTGACTTTCCGTAATCTGGCCTGTCTTACCACATTATATTTTAGATAGAGTAAAAATGACCACTTCCAAGCTTGCTGTTTCTTGACAACTGAAAATAATGGCTTTTTTTTTTTGAAAGAAGAAAGAGTAAACACGGTATTTGATTCAGTGGTGCCATAGAAATCCAGCAAAAAACACATAGTTATATTTTTCAACTCCATGGATGGCAGCTGTTAATTTACACAGTGAGAGCACAGTTCATAGCATCCATTATACAACAGAACCAATGCAAAGGGATATTACCACTTTGAAATAAGTAACACCTTAGATCTCTGTTGGGTAAAGAGAACACAAGGGCATAAGATAAGTCTAGTTGACATTTCTGGAAAGAGATAATAAACAATGTAGACCAACAGCAAAATATTCTCGGTCTTCCTTGGGGAAGTAAGCTACTATTCCAGTAAACAGAATTTCTAGAAGGGAGGGTGTGAGGTTGTTACATAGCAGCTAATGTCCTCTTGTCATAGATCCCAAGAGAAGGCCCCAGGCATCTAAAATAGTTGCTGGTCTAGAGAACTAAGCAAGATAAGTATTTTCTTTCCTAAACTCAAGATTCTTCATTTTGACATCTGCTAGGGACACTAAACTCTGAAAGATTGTGAAATGTCAAACTGATCCTCATAAATTGTGAGAACATTCCACGAGACGATGTGAGTTTCAGTGGGGCAAATAGAAAGCATTGCATTTATTTAATAAATCTATATAAAAGTTTAAAATTCATGGGCTCTGAATCACTGCAAAATGTTTCCCAGAGATGCTGTACCAGTGTCCTATGGCAACCAAAATAAAGATAACAGCTTTAGAGAATGAACACAGATAGAATATTTGGCTAGATGGGCCCTTATTTGCTAGAGTAGCATTTTATATAATCCTACTTTCTTGTGCCTTTTGAAAAACATGGTGTCTAATCCCCTTAACATCATTTTTCTTCATTTTTACTACATGTGAGAGGAGTGTAATGCCTTTTAGTAGCAAAGCTGGTCTAAGTGTGAAATCAACATCAACTTGAAATTCCACTGTTGGGTGAAGTTATCGAATCTTATTGAATTAGAATCTCAAGTCAGACTCCAAGGAGACATGAATAATGTCTGTGCTGGTCTCTCCTCCCAGAGTAGTATTCATGAGTCACTGCGAACTTTTTTCTGTCTCTCTCTCTCTCTCTACATTTATCTCAGTAGCTGTGTTGTTTGATTGCTAATGCTTCGTGTTTGAATTGAGCTGCTTGATTTTAATTCATTCTGGCACCCCTTCATGGAGCACTAAATTTCCTCTCAATGGCCATCCGTGCAATGGCAGTGAGCCCTGAAGTTTCTGCCACCAATGGGGTTTTAAGCCTTTATTGCTTTGTGCAGCTCATCCACTCTTGGTTCAAGGGCAGACTAGATACTGAGATCCCAGTCAGATACTCACAGGTAATGACACCAATTACCTGGCAGGATGTGTAAGATAAGCCTTTCTCTTCTCTTTTGTACCACCCTGGTGGATCCTGATACATTCTTCTTTCATTTATCAAGTGGAAGTTCATTCACTGAGGGAATGGCATCATCAAAGCTCCTGTGTCTTGGTGGCGTGGTTCTTTAGTGTCAGATGTTTGCTTCTCAGCATCTTCAGATTTGAAATCAACAGAACCATCTAACATACAAAAACAGCATTGGTTTCACAATCTAAAAGCTCTCAATCATTATATGTGTAGTATTCTGAAACAAGATACTGCTCAGAAGTGTGTGTGTATGTGTGTGTGTGCATGTGTGTGCATGCTTTTTCACTTTCAAGGCCAAACACCCAATTCCCAAAAAGTCAGAGCTTCTCCGTGCATAGCAGGAATCTGACCACAAGCTAAATATAGCTTACAGGGACCCAGAGCTTAACATGTTCTACCACTCATTTCTTTTGACTGAGGAGTATCTTCTTTCAAGTAAGTGGTGAGTCATGGGGATATCTAGAAGTGAAGCTTCTTTCTTACACATAATTCTTGTTTGCTTCCAGCACTAGTCAGATTTCTAGAAAAAGAAAAAGCCTGGGAAAACATCAAACTATCCCTTGAGAGCAGACTGGAGAGGCAGGAGGACAGGGAGAGATGGTAGTTTACGGGGCCGGGCGAAGCTAACAGCAGCAGTGCGCTGGCCTCACCCTCCCCAGACAGCACTTCCTCTCTGTGAAGACATTGGACAGGGTGTGCTAATCCCTGCCTTGGAAGGGAGGGAAAAGTTATCAATTTCTTTGCCTCAAAGCAATCTTCTAGGGAAAGCAATTGTTCCCTCCACATCAGTATTTTATCAGCATCAAGACTTAATGGTAAAATAAAAGGAAATGAATCCTGTTCTCTCGACTGCCCAGCACACACATATTCCCGGGCTTTCTTCTTCCCACAATGACACTTAACTAGATCTTAAAATGTGGTTTGTCTAAGAAGGAACTTTATGTTTTTGAAATGGTTTTTCAAAAACAGGACTTCCTCTAGCGCCCTTGTTCTTCCTACGTGAAAATTTTTGCTGTCAGTTTTTCTTGTATGTACATCATCGTAAGTTGTTGTTTTTTTTCACCCCTTTTTGTTTTTTATTTTTTTAGAGAATTGATACTAACCCAGCTACCCTCATTCCCTTCCTACATGGCATAAAATGTCAAGAAAGTAGGCTGGGTGCTATAGCCATAGAACAGATAGAAATGAACAATCCCCCAGAGGGACCAAACTCACGACTGTGTTAAGAAATGCTAAGATAAGTATTCCCACTCAGCTCTGTTAGACTGCAAGGGGCATTTTGTTTATTAGTCTGCTCCACACATTTCTAAAATACTGTCTTTGTTTCCACAGGACAAAACTATCAAAGAATAGGCTAATACAATTTTAAGATTCAAAATTATATACAAATAAATTTTTTAGATACTCTGTCATGATACATTATTAAAATAAATAATAGAAATTATCTTTTAATTTTACTTGAAATTTTAATGTTTCCATTAAAATTGTTTACTTCGTTAAAAAAAGGGAACTTAGAACCAACCACTTGTACCATCACCTCACATTGTACTGAGGTTACTGAAGATGTTATAAATCCTAGAATACTATGTTTTCATATTATGCCCCCATTCCCAAACCAGTGAAAAGATGAAAAGGAGAGCGATTACAATTAATCACAACTTAGATTAGGAGGAAAGGATGTGTGTGTGATCAGAAATCAATGTGTTCATATAGATACCTGGGGATTTTAAGTCAACACAGAAGCAAGCCAGTGCATTCCAACTCTGACATTCAAAGACTCTCTGAAGAATACTAAACAAAACCACGTACGGCAGTTGAGACATGCTTCCTAACTACAGCTGTTCATAAATACAACTTGAAATTTAGCTCTGGTTTGCATCGCCTTTAAAAAACTTGTTCTAAATTTATTTGTACTGTGTCAATTATATGAATCAAATGAGAGCTGAGAAACTTGCCATAAGAAAATGTTTTTGCTGGAAACCCTGTCCTGCTACCTTCTGAACTACCCGAACATGAAAATCTCTGTGTCTTCCACATGACAGCCATCTTTTCGGTGGAACCAAAATAGCTCTCTCAGGTAGAAAGCTGTCAGTAAGAGTTCTGACAGATACCAGATTTGGCATGCGGGAGGAAGGTGAGAAACAGTCCCATGGTAGGAGGTTCAGTGACAGCACCTGACTAGCTAAGGAGTAAGATTGGAGGGGCGCTTAGAAAACAATGCTCTGCTAGACACTAGATCAAGCACAAGGAAACCAATGGGCATTGCTGGAAATGACAAATAACCCCGGGGGAGAAGGGAGCCGTTAACTTTTGTGGGATTTTGAAAGAACTGTAGTACCCATTGGAACTGGAAGGTTTCTATTCGTGAAAGGAATCAAATGCACTCACATGCATAGGCGTTTCTCTCCCTCTAGTGGTGGGGTGGGAGTTTTTGAAGTGATATGATTATCACTGCATCATACTGCTTCATAAACAAAGATGAGTTTCCATTATAGCACATTTTGCCCATAAAATTAGATTTTCATTAGGTGTGCTGCTGTCTCTTATGGGGGTTTTCATAACCATCCCTAATTTTTCTTGTTAGGAAATGCATTGCCTAAGTGTGCTGATTACCAGTGGTAAGGTAGCAAGATGCTCCCTTTCCTTTAGGCTATAGGATGCCCATACTCACTCCTGAGTTCAGGATTCCCCTCTCCTCTGCAGTCCTAGTACAGGTTGAACTCACCTGCCTCCAAGACTGGCCCGGAATAACCAGAGGAGCTAAATAAGAAAGAGAAAGGTGGGAAATAAGGGAACTCAGAGGAGAGAAACTATGAAAGGATCTAAAGAATGATCTGAGCACGATAGGGCAATAATTAGAGATAAATTTTGGAACAAATATCCACCTCTACTTTGCAGTCTCTGTCATTTCTCTCCTTTTCACTTTTGGTCATGTGAAAATACGTCTGGTGTAGCAATTTGAATCAATGATGGTGAAAAAGTAAAATGGATAGAAAAAGTAAACAATGACAACTTTAAGGAGAGTAACTAAAATTGGCTCCATGAAGGAAATAAATTGCATAATATCACAACCATCTAGGAGTATTAATGGGAAAAGACTGTAGGTTATAGCTGTCTAATCAATAGATTACTTATTTATCGATAACTGAAAACCTATTGGTGTTAAGTCTGCAGGCTACAGAGCTTTTTCCTCTGCTCTATACTCAGGCATCAAAGATGCCTACTTGACTTCTCCTCTTGTATGTCTCCAAGGCAACCAAATTTATATTTTCCGGCAAACCCTTTTCTTTTCTAGTTTCTTTATCTCAGTGAATGACTCCATCACTCATCCAGTTGTACAAGTCAGAAATCTAGGAGTTACATGACCCCACCTAGTCTTCCACTATCACGCTCACTCCATCACCCAATCCTTCTATCTTACATTGTAAAGCTGTCTCATATAGGTCAGTTTATCTTTGCCTCCACCACCACACTATTTCATCATTGCCCTCCTGAACAAAGGGCATCCACTCATCCTTTATCACATGCTTTCTCCACATTGCACAACTTCATTCAACAAATATTTGTGAAGAGCCTACTCTGTACTCTGATAATATTGTTTTGAATAAAACAAATTCTCCATAAACATCAGATGGTCACAAACACTATGTGGAGGATTAAAATAGGGTGACATAATAGAGAATGGCTGAATGGATATTCTAAATTGTCTGTGCAAATGCAAGAACTGAGTGTGAGTTTCAACAAGGGATATGAGTTTACAAGCAGAAAAATAAAGAAACTCCGCTGGGATGATGGTATCTGCTATCAAGCTTTCCTCGCTTACAAGAAAAGTGTTTCAAATACTGGCCAGGAACAAAAAGGAGAATCTAGATATACCTCAGAGACTTTGCAGGTTCAGTTCCAGACCACCATAATAAAGGTAGTAGAGGCATACCTCAGAATTACTGTGGTTTTGGGTTCCAGACCTCTATAATAAAATGGAGTGACCCCATGAGCCATACTCTTGTTGCTCTCCGAGGGTCTTGCCTTCCGTTTATTTAAAAAAAAAAAAAAAGGCAACAACTTTGAAGTGGAATGGAGCAAAGTGCAAGTTAAAATGCACTAGAGGGATCAACCTCCATCTGTCTCCAAGCACCTACACTTGAATACAGCACTTCACACCTGCAGGGAAGTCCCTACTTTTTGTTAAATTTTCTGTATGTCTCCTCTCCCAAGTATGCAAGCTCCATTAGCATGCTCTTACTGCTGCATCCCCAGGACCTAAGAACTGGCACATAGTAGGTACCCAAATAAGTATTTGTTCCACAAATTGGCGTGTGAAGTGGAACAGTAGAAAATAACTGAGTAGGTGTGGGAGTTCAGGAAGTCTCTGGGAGATGTCAAGATCATTGACTTCAGCTCCAAAGGTTAAGTGGAGTATAAAACCCCGGCCAGGTTTCTCAGCTTTGGACCTCTTTCACCACTTATCTCACTCAAACCCATACACACGCCCCCATCCACAAACCCCTCCAACTCCCCGCTAGGAGGAGTCACCCCTTACGACCCGGAAACCCTCCCACTGTCTCCTCTATTTCTCCTTCCCTCCCTTCCCGCCCGGGTTCCGGCTGCCTTCGATTCGCAGTGCTCGCCGGGAATAGTAGTTTTCCGGTCGGAGCCTAGAGAATTTTACACAGTTCCAGAACTACGCTTCCCAGAGAACCTCGCGGCAGAGAGGCTGTGTCACTTGAGCAGGACGTCGATGTGCAATGGCGGTACCCGTGCTGCGCTGGTGCGGTCCTGGAAGGCATTGGGCTGTAGCCTGCTTGAACCACGGTTCCTACCACGGAAGAGGGACTCAGACGGGGTCCAGGTCCAGCAGGAAAAGGGGACAGAGCTCATTGGCTCAGCAGTCCCTCGTCACGGCACAGAAGCCGAGAAAAGGGTATACGACATGTATTTCTTAGCGTACTGTCCACTTCAGTGTGAGGTGCACCTGCTAGACGTGCGATGATGGCCACTACAGCCCGGCCGTCAGTGTGGATGTTTTGTTGTGCGGAGGGCGTTGGGCTGTAACTTGCAGCCCTGAAAGCTCAAAACGTGCCCTCCAGTAGTAGCCCCGCCTCCACACATAAACCGCTCTTCTCAAATAGATATATTGGGGAAATTCGCAAAGGTAAAGTTTCGCAGGGTGTTGTCTTGAATCGAAAGTTACCCAGACAGAAGAATGGACGCAGTCGCCCTACTAATAAAAGGACCAGCAGTGGGGTCTGTGACACTAGAAGCGTGGTCTTATTTAGCTGACATTTAGCGCTGCTATGGGCCAGCAGTGTTCTAAAGGTAGAAGGGAGCCTTTACTTACAAGCTCTGGAGAGTGGTGGCTTAATGTCATGAGTCAGAAAACACTGCCTGTCAGTGGAGGCCTTTGATTTTGAACAGGTATGGCTAGATCAAAGAAGATGCAGCCAATTCAAGAAATTTTCCTTCTTGGCTGTGTAGAGTGCTTTGCTTACTTTGCTAGATACCCTGTTTGTACTCCACTACTTAAGACTTAGTTTCTTTTTAAGTGAGTAATTTAAATAAGGCACATGTCTCATATTGCGTTAATCCTTTGAGATAGTTAGGTTAGCATTACTTTTGCTTTTCAATTGGAGGAACGGGGGTGGGGAGATACATGGAAGCATTCAGTGTCTACATTTTTCATAAGTTAGATCATCTCATTGTGAATGGAAAGTTTTTTTCTCTCATGTAATGAAACTGCAAAAATACTTTGAATTATATTGTAGTGAAATGCAGAGTTTCCAACAGAGCCTTTGTTTAATTCCTCTCAACTACAGGCTGTGCTAACAATCTGTAAAAAGAAAAAATTAATCTGTGGCAATACTACAGCCACAGAACTTCATATATTGAAATGATTGAAACAAAATCCAATACATGTAAACAAAAATCTAGATAATACAGAAAATTTCCTGGGAGAAGAGCAGGATAGGAACAGACAAAATATGAAGAGAGTATGTGTAAACAGGCCTTCTGCAAATTGTCCAAGATTATTGGGTTTCAGAGGGACACTTATAAGAACTTAGACCCAACAGAGGTGAGGACAGATAAGAGGGATTACAGCATTTCACTGCTTCTTAGCTTTGATAGCAGTTAGGTATAAACAAACAAACAAAGGAACCTGAAAGTAGATCTCTGGAACAGAAAGTGACTTGGGGGACCAAAAAAATCATTGCTAAGGATCTGATGGTTTAATGTTTTCCTTTGCACAAAATACCCAGGAGAGTATCATTTAGTAGTAATCAGTGTCACTGATTATTTTACTTGCAAGCCATTGTTATAAAATGAATTCGAGACATAACTGAGAATTTCCCTTCCTTTTTTAATAATGAGATGTGCAACACATTATTCCTGTAGTAGTAGAATCCTGACATTTGTTAACACTAAAAAATGTTCGCAAGATCAGCTTTCTTCATTTGCTGGGTGATTAATTGATAAAGGGCAGTTAATTTAGAAAAGGCTGCTTTTCACTGAAGTCAGCCAAGCAGTCGCCACCAGATACCCATTTCTAAATTGTTCTAAGATGTCACTTTGTTCCTTTGTCTCTCACCTAACTGTCTGTACAGTGAATTCTATGCCACATTGTAAATTAATTTTATTTTGTTGGTCCTGTAGGTATTCATTATGATTTTTAAAAATGTAATCGCTAATACACAGGGACACATTTTTTTTAATGTAAGGAAATAAAAGTTTAATAAGTTAAAAATACAAATAGGAAATTAACATTTGTGGTTTAGTCATAGAAATTGATGTATGGTGACATATCTATTTCTTAACCGTTATATCTTTCTCTTCAGTGAACATGACTGGGCAGCTGTGGTAGGTCTGGAAATTCATGCCCAGATTTCCTCCAACTCCAAACTCTTCTCTGGATCGCAGGTCCTCTTTGCAGCGCCTCCAAATTCTTTGGTGTCTTTTTTTGATGCATCTCTGCCTGGAACTTTGCCGGTAACGTTTTTATTTAATCCTCTTTACATTAGAAGATGTTTATGTTTTATTGAACATGGATAATGATTTCTTTGTTTTACTCTCTTGGCACAGCTCTTAGGAAATACGTACATGTTTAGGGAATTTTGGATGAAGTAGGATGGACTAAATGTTTTCTAGAGACTCATCTCTACAATTCTGTTTTTAAGTCTAAATATCATCTATTTATTCACACACTTATTCACTCATTTCACACAAAGAATGCACAAGGTAAAAGAATACTTTAAGAAGTAAAAGCTTTCATAAATGTCTTCAGAGTTTCAAGAGAAGGTAACTGCGTCCTTGAAATAAGAACATGATGCTACTTTTAAAAAATGAACAGTCAGTAAAGATGATCTCTTAGAAATTAAAATTATGATACCCCACTGCCTCAAATTCAAAGAGTTAGAAAATGAGTCAAAGGAAGTCTTCCAGAGTAAAACATACACACACAAAGAATTGGAAAATAGGGGGGAAAAGAAAATGAGAAGATCCATCCAGAATGTCCAACATTTGATTAACAGGAGTTTCAGAAAAGAGAAAATAGGCAAGAGGAAGCGGTCAAACAGATAACACAGATTAGTTTCCCCGAACTGAAGGACACACGTCTCCAATCAGAAACAACCCAGAGCAAGGAGTAAAAATAGCCTCCCAGGCAAGCGCGTCATCTGAAGTGTAGGAATGCCTGCGATAATGAGCAGATACTAGAGTAGACCTTACGGAGAAGAAGTGAAAGGTCACATTCAAGGGACAAGGAATCAGGATGGAGTCATGGAGAGGTTCTGACTGCCGGCTCTGCAGCTGCAGGACCTGATGGGAGGGGAGGATGGATGACTCCAGGACAGCAAGTAGCTAATGTGTGTGTATACAAGAGCTTTTACATATAAACAGGAGTCTTTGAGAATATTAAGCAATAGGTAATAAAAAGTGAAGCAAATGAAAGACCTGTTAACTCTAGGAAAAACTAAATGTTCATAAATGAAAATGTAGTCATAGTATACTTAAAAGCTCAGCAGAGAAACATATTTGCTTAATAGAAGCAGCACCAACTACTGATTTAATAAAAACTGACATAACTAGGATATTGGGAAATAAAAGAACTAAATTGTTATCTTCCATAACCAGAAGTCATGCTCTAAATCAATAAAGAAAAAAGTAACGTAAGGATAAGCTTTAGAAACATTTAGGCTACGGATGAGGGGAGCCCTCAGATTCTTCTTTTTAGATCCTAAGTTAGTCAGTTAGATTTTGTTTGGGTTTTTTGGCTATTATTTCTGTTTTGCTTTTTATTTATTTATTTTTTAAATAAGGCAATGAGTGAAAGATTTAGAACTCTCAAGAGTCAAAAGTTTCTTCAAGAAAGTTTAAAAAATTTTTATATATATGATATTAATAATCAGTCATTACCTCTACTGGTTCCTCGGCCTTCTGCTGGTAAATTTTCTTTTTCTTCCCTGAATTCAGTGACAGGCTTACCCATCCACCACCTGTAACCTAGCCTGCTCTTAGGAGGAATTAGCTCACCCACATTCTGGGTGGTTCACACTCAAGCTCATGCATGTGGTGAGCTTCCCTTTTCCCCTGGGGTGAAGTGACCAACCTAGATACCAACCTGACTTTTAGACTTCAGTGTCAGCTTATCATGGGGTTGCACTTGGGGGCAACTTATTTTGTTCTTAAATAGAAATAAGGTAAAATAGTGAGCATGGGTAAATTCTTGTGAGACAGAGTAAGACATAAAAAGCATTGCAAAATATCTCACCTTGTAACTTACTGAATGATCACTTGGGGATGAAATGGGCCAAGAATTGTGGTTCATGTTTTAAAAACAAGAACACTGTGTTATTGGGACAGTTTGTCAAGTCTTTCTTTTTCCCAGATTGTGGAAGGATTGTTACAATCAAATGGCCATGAGCCTTGTCAAGCAGATGATGGATTTTCCAAAGGTCCCCTGGAACAGCATGTTATTTAAAAATAGGAAGACAGATAACTTACAAGACAGCTCAAAAATCTGAAGGTGCTCGCTGCCAGGGAACAGGACAGGCAGGGAAGGGTGGTAGTAATGGCTGCTTTTCATTATAAATATTTCAAAGCCCTGGCCAGTGGCTCAGTGGATAAAGCATTGTCCCGCTCTGCCAAGGTCACGAGTTCAATCCCTGGTCAGGGCACATACAAGAGGCAGCCAGTGAGTGCACAGCTAAATGGAACAACTAGGTGGAACAGCAAGTTGATGCTTCTCTCTCTCTCTTTTTCTGAGATTGATGAAAAAAAAAATTTTTAATTATTTCAAGGTACACGTCTGTAATATTTTGTTCAACAAAGAATAAAATCAGGTTCCTGAGAAAGCAGGGATTGTCTCCCACTGTAACCCAGAGAAAACGTCCCCCTCCACCCACAGAAAAGGCCGCTTTTAGGTTGGGTTGTGGCAGATTGAGGCAGCTCCCCTTCGCTAGCACTCTGTTTCTCACAGCTCACTCTCCCGTCTGGCGCTCCTTCCGGCCTGTGCTAGTATCTCTTGCTTCTGGGTCTGTGGATGGTGCCCTCGTTTCGTTCTTCTGTGCCTGCGATCCTTTGTTTCCCCCGAGCTCTTGAGTGATAGCCCAGAATTCTAAGTTGACAGTTATTTCCCCTCAGCACTCTGAAGACATGACGCCATTGTCCTCAGGCATCTCTTACGGCTGATGAGAAGTCCACATTCTTTGTAGGTAATCTGTTTTTGCTCTGTGATAGTTTCACCCAGGATGTGTCCAGGTGTGGATTTGCTTTTATTTGTTCTGCTCAGTTCTCAGTGTGATCTTTCCGTATGAAGACTCTGTTCTGGACTGTGGAGGTGTCTCTGTGGGATGAATTCCTGGTGGACTCTGCTAGGGCCCACTCAGGTTTATTGAATAAACAGGTTCTATGTTAATTTATTTATCCCCAAACTGCTACACAGCTTGGATAGTGCCAGCATTCAAGCCCCCAAGCCAGGTACAGGGGCAGGGACTCTGATTTCTCAAGAATCTCTTTGACCCATGGCTTGAGGTGGGTGGCCTCCTCCATATCAGCTCCTCCGGTTGGTGGCCAATTTTCTGACTGTACCAGGATTTCATGGCTTCCATCTGCCTACCCCAATGGGCTCACAGCCTCAACATCTTCTCCCGAGGTGCTATAAATTGCCAACATCTGGTGTCTCTTCAACCTGGCTAACAATAATGATAGTAATAAAATTTTAGTTAATATTTACTGAGTGCTTGTTAGGTGCCAGGCACTGTTCAGGTGCTTTCTTTATATGTGTTTACTTACTTTAACTTCGTAACAGCTCTGCGAGACAGTTTCTATCATGAGCCCAATTAGAATGTAAGTGGAGAAGCCGGGTCCAATCCAGTGCAGGCATACCTTGTTTAGTTGTGTCACTTAACTAAGTGTCACAGGTGTTCCGTGTTTTGATTTTACAAACTAAAGGCACGATCCTCCCCCCAACCAAAAGATGATTAGTTGCTTTGCTGCGTTGGTGAGACCAAGCTTACAGAGTCTCCAAGGGAATCTGTGGTCGAGCTTCCTAGCTCACACCCTTAACCCCTGGGCAGGTCCTGCCTCTTGCAGTTCCCCCTGGGTGATAGATGGCTTCGAACTCTACAACTGTGTGAGTCTCAAGAGATTTCCTTTTTTTGCTTGTGGTCTGGCTGTGTGTGTTTATTTGTAAATTTATATGCATATATAAATGTCTGTTTATAGATATAAAACTCATTTTTATCCCCCACCTCCACCCCCCCATTCTGATTTGTGACACGTCGTCTGAATGTTTCTTAGGACCACAGACATTTTGTCTTCCTATTTTACCTTTACTTTTAGAATTATATGGAATCCCATCGTAAATCATCAGACTGAAAGGTCATTCAGCCCATTTCCCTGTGTACCAGCAGCATTACAGCTAAACTAAGGACAGCATTCTCTGTTCCTACAGCAGGATTCAGCCTCACTCATTATTTTGTCCTAGCTTAAAAAAACAAAAAACTCTTACTCTGATACACAGTCTTCTTTAATTTATTTAATAATTAGTTGTCTACAGAACTATAGATAGGATCCTAGGCTATTTGCTTAGTTAGTTATTTCCTATTTGTCAATGTCTTTTTAATTTCTCTGCTTGCAATACTTGATATATGGATGTGAAATAGAAAGAAAATGTATTTGTTTGATAAAATGTCATGGGATTTACAAGTCTGTTTGTTTCATTATTTGCCAACGTTTCCAGTAATGGTGCAATTTTAGGAAGGCATGCCACTGGTTTGCAATGTATGCGTGTACAGATCTGCTTGCTCTCACACACCCATTCACTCCTCGTTATTTGAAATGCTTGCCCCTCGTGGTGCCGGCCTCTGTGCAGGAGAAAGCAAAGAGAACGTTGTAGCCTCTGCCCATGATGCCCACTGCTAGGTGGCTCATCTGTGGCCAGTAGGTCATTTCTGACCATTTCAGGCTGTGCCACAATCAGATTAATTAGAAACTAGTGGACTCTCCCTTTGTTTTGCTTGTCTGGAAGCTCTTATCTGCATGTAACATGGAACCCCCTACTCATTGCAAAGGCTGCTTATTTCCAGAACTGGGGAAAGGACTCTAAAAGCTGTTGTCCACACACGTGTGCAAGACTATTCTCCTCTTGTTTCAGGATTGGCCTGTCTTATAAAGCATTCAGGCCTCACCATATCATAGGTGTTTGGATTTGGCCCTGGCAGCTGTGGAATGAAAACTGAATTGTTGTTTATCTCATCTTATAAAACGTTCTTTTATTCACAAGAGTATGCAGCAGTATTAGCAAGAATAAGGGGAGTAGAGAAGGGGGTGGAGAATATGATGTGTATAACTGATGTGCCTGCCCCCTGGGAACTAACAAACTGCAGATAACTGAGCTTCACATGGGAGACTTTTCCTGAACACATCTGCAGACTGCACCATAAGGGACCTCGTCCCTTAAAGAAATGATAATGTGAAAGCTTTCATGAAGTACTTTGAGATTAATTTATTTTTTGAATTTTTTGACAGATTTATTTAAAGCTAGGTAAATCTGCAACATTCTAGCTCTCTGAGCAGAGCAGATATTGGTAATAACTTTTGTTTTGAAGGACCTAATAGATTTAGAAATACTTGAGTGGTTTTAGAGAACATCAGGCTGAAACGCTTTCCTGACCCTTAATTCTAAACATTATTATAAAAGTTGTTTTTAACTGAAAGCTTCTAAGCAGAATAGAAACTCAAGAAAACGGCATTAGGGAAAAGTGTTTAAATGCATACATTTATAGTCAGATCTATAGCTTACCTCTTTGTCTGTTCACACTTAGATGATGTTTCATTATTTGACTAAGAAGTCAGAATGTAACAATTTTCTATTAAAATTGTTTTCCATTCAATGATTTGCTTTACTGTAATCTGTAGAACTTGTAATTACATTGTGTTCTTAGACTTTGGTCTTGACAGTTACTCGGGGAGGCACTTCTATGTTTCTCTCCTTTATTTATTTGTAGAGTGGGGTGTTGCAGGGGTGAGGGGTTTGGTGCTGTGGCCCTCACCTCTTTCAAAGAGGCGTGTCTGGGAGCTCATACACACACATGTGGGAAGGTTCCTTTTCAGCTCTTAAACTCTCCGAGGGTCCAAATTTGCCTTAAGATGTCATTACCTGGATGTTTCCCATGAACTCAGATGACTCATTATGGTGATGGGCTTGCACATTCAGTGGGCAGCATGACCTCCCCTCCCCTCATGTGGGAAGCATTTGACTCCTTCCCTGCCACAGATCTTTTTCCAGCTTTCAGTGAATGCTTGAAAGCCTCCCTCTTCACAGCCACCTCCACTTCCCCCATGTAAGGCCAGGGTCCACCACCATTGTGGCCATGCACATGTAGGTTCATGTTGTATTCGGGCAGATGGTAAAGAAACAGTGGAGCCAAAAACTGCTGGCCCATTTCTTTATTAAGTCTCTCATCGGCCGAGGAGTAAACACGCAGGGAAAACACTTCCCTCTTCAGTCAGGGCTCCGAACCCCTGATGCATTCTCTGGTTCCTCCTGGAATCAAAGGCCCTCACAAGCCTCAGTAGGGCTCCCAAAGCCCCTCAGCTCTGGTTCCCCTTCTGCACACCTTCTCTCTCTGCCAACATGGATGGCTTCTCCTTCAGCACTCTGCATTCTCTCTCCTGTCCCTGCAAAACTACCTGGGTCCTCCAAGACCCCTCCTCCAGCAAACATAGCAAAACAACGGTCCTTCCCAAGCGGGAAGGTGATTTGCAGTATCACAGAGCACATATACCTGGTGCTGCCCAGTGCCATATTCTAACAATAAAAGTGAGCAACCTCAAAAATACAAATTTACCAACTCATTTGTCCAACACCCTACCTCTCTGCCGGTCTTACATGCAGTATTCCCTACATGACATCTACCTGTATAATACAGTGCTTCTACATTGCATCAATAGATACTTGTTTTATACAGTCGATTGACCATCCTTTCATGTATCTTGTTATAGTAATTTCTGTGTTTGGTTATAAGGTACTAAAAAGCAGTTCATGGATCTTTCTTGGGCCACTTGACATGTTTATAACACCCTTGATATTTCTTCATATCATTACACATGTGCACATGCATGGGGGGTCCATCTGAAAGAATTTTCCAGTTGTCTAAACACTTTCAATATTTTTTAACCTTTTTACAGTAATCATTCTTAAATTCATTTTGTACTTAACTGCTTTTAAATGGGGTATATTGAAGATAAGCTAACCTTTTCTTGATCACTCAAGGTTATCAGCATCATCAGTTACTGCTTAGTGTTGTAATGTAATGGGGCTTCAGGAGTGACAGAGGTGTGGAAAGCTATTTGATCCTACAGTCAATGGCTAAGGTAGCCATTCTTTTTATGTTTCATCACCTGTCACCTTCTTTTCAAAGCTACTGTCAGTATAGTTAGTTCTAGGAATCCCTTCTTGCTCATTTTTCACTGGTCAATTATTATTTCCGATTTTCCCTAGCCCAGAAAGTTGGTTGACAACATTTGTTAATGTAAATGAGAACAAGGCTCTGAGTAGAGACCCGTCCTACAAAATAAAGTACACAGATGGTATGAAAACTGGCTTGCCTCTTGAACTTAGAAACCATATCTGAGTACAGTGGGAAGAGACCCTGGAAATCATTTAGTCCTCTTCAATTAGAGAGGAGAGGACAGCTGTTGTAATGTGCCCACAGTCACACATTATGCATTGTCCCAGTCAGATCAGAATTTGGGTTTCCCACTCCCGATGTCACGCTTAGCTTCCAGTCTTGTGTTCCGCCACAGTCGGAGTTGCTGGAAGTCTGGTATATGTAGGTGCTATTATTTTGAAAGTATGTATATGTGTCTGTATATATCTCAAAACATTAATCCTGTTAAATGTATGTGAAATACAGGGACAGGGAAAAGTTTAATACAAATAAACAATACAATAGTTGGCAAATACTACAAGAATGACCTCTGTGTTTTGCATCCTCTCAACTGCAATCCTTTTGCCCCTCCCACTATATGTTTATAGATCTACATCCACATGCTTATATAAACACAGAGGCATTGACAATTCAGTGTTGGTACTGATTGTGCTCTTTATGACAATATCTACTAGGTGAGAGACCTAAATAAATCTTGGGAGAGAGGAAAGTGGTGATTCAGAAGAAGAAATGGGCAAAAGGAGATCTAACCTAATCAGCGACTAATTCAGTGCACCACCACTGGGCTTCCCCAGACCCACCATTCAGAGAGCAGCCCTGCCTGTGGGCAGCTCTCAGCTGTACAAATCACCTGGAACATAGTGGTCATGATGGCAAATTCTTTTAGGATTTTTTTCTCTGTGGTTCATTCTGAGAGACTCTCTCTATACTTTCTTCCAGTTCACTAATTCTCTCTGTTAAGTCTACTCTGCTCTTTAGCCACTGAGTTTGTTTACTGAGAGTAGTTTTCATTTATAGAGATCTTGTTCTTTTAAACCCCTCCTGCCTTTTTGAAAATATCTTGTTCCTTTTCCCTGTATTTAGTTATTATTTCCTTAATAATTTTAAATCTATTTTATGGTCTGTGTTTAATAATTCTGTTACCTGAAGTTCTTGGGCTATCTTCTTTTTTGTGTGTCTGCTGATTCTGGCAGAATGGTACGTGATCTTGTGTATTTTGTAATGTTGAGTGATGAAGTCATGTTTGATGGGGATTTATTAGTGGAAATTTTGTGGCTGGATTGAAAGCGAATCTCAGCAAAGAGCTTACACATTGGCTTTGCCAGATGTTCCAGGTCAAAGCCAAGGCCATTTTTCATGTTTCTCTCTTAGCTTCAGGGTTCCTGGACCATAGTACATTTGAACCTCAGACCTTCCTCAGAGCAAATTTATGACAGTCAATTCTTAGAGCAGACATTTTTGCTTTGTTTTAACCTAAAGGTTGGGCTGACACTTGACTAAGATTGAAACCTTACAGAAGGAAACAAGGAATGTGACCGTGTAGTTGTGAATGGAGGTGCCTCAGAATGGGTCAGGAAAGGCATCTTAACACCTCTCTGACTTCCTCTCTTCTGCCCCCAACATCTCCTTCCTTCTGACTGCAGTTCTTCTACATTTCTGAGCAAGAAACCTTCAGTGTTGTGTTTAGAAAGGGCTTTTCTCACATTTTCGTGTCTTCTCATGCAGGTTTGTTTTTCTCTCAAAATATGTGCTTGAGGAGAGATGAAGCACAACAGCGAGCCATTGTCGGAGGAGACAGTGCTGTATTTAGAGCTCTTTTTAAAAAAAAAAAAATGACTTTAGAGAGAAGGAGAGAGAAAGAAACATCAATCTGCTTTCCCACTTATTCCTGCATTCATTGGTTGACTCCTGTATGTGCCCTGGCCACGGGTTTGAGCCTGCAACCTTGGTGTGTCTGGACAACACTCTAACCAACTAAGCTACCTGGCCAGGGCCTATACTTAGAACTCTTTAAAAATAAATGTGGTACACTACTCCCAAAAGTCTGTAATTAATGCTAGAAAGTGAGCTGGGAATGTATAGAAAGTAAAATATAAACACATTACCAAAGGCATCTAGGAGGACAAAAGCTTAGGGGTCTTTTGTTAATATAAGTATGTAGTAGTTATAAAAAAAAATTACCTAACAGCGTTCTCTGCCACTGGTTTTGTCTCTGGCATTTCGGCAGCTCATACAGGCGTTGTTCGGGTGATTCATGCCAGAAGCCTGTAATAAACATGCAGCCTGAGATCGTGCAGCGGGGTACCATTCGTTTTCCTTCCACGGACAGTTTCAGGACTTAAAAACCGCGGCAGACTCGTAAAGGCTCGTCCCTCCCAGGAAGCGCGTGCCCAGTCGTGGCAGCGGGCCGTTTGGGTTTCTCCTGCTCCGTGGTGTCAGTGGAGATGCTGTGGGAGTTCCTGGATTTATCAATGCTAGGAAGGAGTTCCCAGAAGATACTGTGCAATTTAGGGAGTCAGTAAAAATGATACTCCCTTCCTCTCTGCAGTCAGAACCAGTTGAGAAATCAGACAGATGGAGATGAACTATCAGCGTTATTACTGATGATAGCTCAATTAAAAAATGCAGCTTGATATATAGAAAATGACTTCTAGCACTTTCTACCTGAGTTGAACTCAGCTACCCAAAAAACTGTAAGCCTTCCACTTGGAGAAGTCGTATCTGTGGTTAGAGTGGACCAGGCTATACCATCTCTGGTGGGCACACTGATCAGAAAGCGCTCCTGGAGGCTGTGTTCTGACGATTTACACCAGAGGTTGTACTAAAAATGCTCAGCCTGCAGGGACCGATCCTTTTCCCAAAGTCACTAGTCAGAAAAGTCACTCCTCTTGACAGAACAATATGGAGTCAAGAGCAAAATCCAGCCATATGGAGACATGGAGGGGAGGCGGGAGAAAGGAGGATGCCCCGTTGTGCCCTCGAATCATGGACCAGTTTTATTGTGTCTGCATTGGGTCTGTGATTGGAGGCAGGGTAATCTCTGAGTGGGTTCTGTGGGATTCTTTCTCTGTGCCAGTGTGAACTCGTCCCCTGAGGCTGTTGCTGTAGGCCTTTCTTACTTGGTCGTTTTTATATGTAAGTTCAGTTTCACATGTAGTATGGGGGGGCGTTGGCTATTCTCTTCACTGCAGCATCTTGGGGACTTTTTTTTCTTAGCTCTTTTTTAAAATCTTGGCAAAGTTAGGAAGTCATTTTGCCATTGGCATCCCAGAAATGACAAGCGTAGGCTTGGTGCTGTTGGCATAGTTAGAGCAGGCAGGCTGGGCCCTCTGAACGTTCTGTTACTCATGGCAGAGTGCTTGCTAGCGAGCCCTCGTGTTTCCCAGCCTCCACCACGGTTTTCGTCTTTGTGATAAGGCCTGGAGTTGGGGCAGGTAGCATAAGTGAGAATCAAAAAACATTAGTGTTCCCAGGAGCCTTTAAAGGATTGTATTCTGAATTTTGATGCATGAATGTCCTTTCACAAGAATAAAAGCTAGAAGCATAATCAATCAGGGGTCTTCCTCATGCTCAGCGGCTTTCCTAGGTGATGCAGACAGGCAAGTGATACGTGATTATCATTAGGTCTTGGATTTTTGGTGATGTTTGCCAGCTCCTAGGCCACTCCCGTGAGCAAGGTCAGGGCTTTTAACCTGAGGTGATAGGAGAAGAAACGAGGGCCTTATTGACTTCCCCTAGAACACAGGGAGGTCAGGGCCTGATTAAAGAAGAAGGGGGTATTGCCTCTTTCCTGTTGTTAGCATCAAGCACCAGACGGCATTCCTTTCCGTAATGTGTGCTAATTGTTCATTTGTGACAAAGCACAACAGGGAATTTTTCCTTCATAGCTTGTAAACGATCAAGATGCCTGTAGTCATGCATAACCTTTGTTTACTTATCACAGCCAGCAAGCTATGTTACTGTTTTCTTGCTTATTCTCACCCATGGTTATATCTATGCAAAGAAGTTAAATGTATGTATAGGAAAGCACTTCATAAACTTCAAGCAGCAGGTAAATGTTATTTACCATTATTATGATAGTCATATTCTTCACTTTGCATCAGTAAAAGATAAAGATAATACCATTTTATAGTGGCCAATAGGGTTGGACAGGGAGTGTTACTTGTGTAACACTCACCTGAAATAACTTCAAATGGCACATATCACATCATGAGTGACAATGATAAGAAGTTCTCAGTCATCAAAGTCTTTCAGAGAAGAACGAATGGAAAGATTACCTGTAGGTTTACAGGGTGAGGGAACAGAAAGCAAGATACATAGACAACCTTGGTGGCAGATGAAAGTATTTTCAAGTTGAAAAGATATATTTGGAGAAAATTATTTCTCCACCAAGTAAAAGAACAAATGTTCCTTTCAAATTCTTGATTTTATCTATATGTTGGTTATATGCAGAATATATACATGACAGTACAGAATTCCTTAACAGATTCTTTGCATGTTTCTAAGAGGGCTGTACCATGTAGTTCAACACCTGCACAGGGGCCTTAGTGTGTCTCATGACTTAATGATGGCATGGGGAGTTCTAGATAGATGTAGTGTATACAGTGTTCTCTGAACTGATCTTCAGCGACAGGGAGTGAAAGCTTTGATCTGCATGTGGTGTACGAGCTAGCTTCAATTTACATGGCTCCAGCCTCCTGTGGGCTCTTACCGCCTTAAGGTTTGTAACATCTCACATCCTTTCAGGTGGAGAATTATCTACTGCTTTCTCCTTCCCCTATACTTTTTATTTTTTTAAAAAATCAAACTTAAAGTTAAGAATAGTACAGTGAACATTCATCCTGTGCCCAGAATAATTTTTCCCTTTGGATGAGACATTTGAGAGTAAGTTGCATACTCTTGGCACATTGTCCCTAAATATTTCAGCATCTTCTAAGAACAAAACTTGTCTTCTATGGCCACTGTATAATGATCACACTCGAGAAAGTGAACACAAATGCAGTGCTGTTATCTAAGGCCCAGGTCACGTTCAGGTTTGCACCGCTGTCTCACTAGGAGCTTTTATTTTCGTCTCCCCAACCCAGGGTCCAGTCTAAGACCATACTTGTATTTAATTGTCATGTCTCTTTAGTCTCAGTTTTTTCTTTTCCTTTCCTTTCTCTTTTTGTCCCCCTCCCTCTCTCCTTTTCTTTCTTTTCATGATGTTGACTTTTTTAAGTCCAGTAGTATTTTATCTTATCTACTCTTGAAGAAAACATACTTGAGGAGCTAGGGGGGCTTTGCCCGTGACCGTTTGGCTTGGTTTTTTTCTTTGTCCTTTAACCTCCATGATTCCATAGATTGCCATGAACTTCTTATGAGATATATTCCTGTTAGATGTGTAAATTTCATGATAGGGTTTTCTTCCCAAAAATCTGTGATCTGATAGATTTTCAGAGGCTTTCCTCAGGACATTTAGGACATTCCTGGGGCTAATGAACTAGCAGGAGCACTTTTGACAGAATGGCATGTGTCTCTAGGAAATTGCTTCTGACATTCACAGGCCTTGTTCCACCAAATTCACTCTCCATCCCAATAGTGAGTACCTAGCTGGCATTTCTTTATTTTTTTCCACTTAATAATTTTATTATTTTTTTAATGGGGTGACATCAGTAAATCAGGATACATATATTCAAAGATAACATGTCCAGGTTATCTTGTCGTTCAATTATGTTGCATACCCATCACCCAAAGTCAGATTGTCCTCTCTCACCTTCTATCTAGTTTTCTTTGTGCCCTTCCCCTCCCCCTTTCCCTTTCCCTTTCCCCCCTCCCCCCATAACCACCACACTCTTATCAATGTCTCTTAGTCTCACTTTTATGTCCCACCTATGTATGGAATAATGCAGTTCCTGTTTTTTTCTGATTTACTTATTTCACTTTGTATAATGTTATCAAGATCCCACCATTTTGCTGTAAATGATCTGATGTCATCATTTCTTATGGCTGAGTAGTATTCCATAGTGTATATGTGCCACATCTTCTTTATCCAGTCATCTATTGATGAGCTTTTTGGTTGTTTCCATGTCCTGGTCACTGTGAACAATGCTGCAATGAACATGGGGCTGCATGTGTCTTTACGTATCAATGTTTCTGAGTTTTTGGGGTATATACCCAGTAGAGGGATTGCTGGATCATAAGGTAGTTCTAGCTGGCATTTCTTAGAGTTCCTTTAGACCAGCGGTTCTCAATCTGTAGGTCGCGACCCCGGCGGGGGTCGAACAACCAAAACACAGGGGTCGCCTAAAGCCATCGGAATTTAGACCAAGCCAAGGGCTTTGTTTCTCAAAGTCACATCTTTCAACTTAATACTGGTCTTCTATATTAAGATAAAAGTAGATCTCATTTAGGATCATTAGAGCTTTTCACTCATGAAATTAATGTTTCTTATCACTATCGCTGATTACTCTCGAGGTTTCTGCAATATGAAATAGTGTGTCATTCCCTCAAATCTAGGAGTAGAGCCTGATGAGTGGATTTTAGGGTAGGTTAGAAAACACTTGGCAGTTTAAGTATGGGGGCAGGCTAAAATGAATGGATGTGTATGGGTGAGCCTTTTTAATATTAGTATATTTTTCTTAAAAGCTATAAGCAAGAGAAAGACAAATATTCAGAGTTAAAGGAGGGGGAATTTTTCTCTGTTAAAGATCCTGGCCTCATCCCAAAGTTTTATTCAAAAGGTATGCAAAAGGACAATGATTTTTCTAAAAACTTGATTCCCATGTGTACTTCATGCCTCCATCCATCTCTTCTCCACAAGCGATCTCTTTGAATGTCAAAAGTAGCTGCTGTCTTATAAGACAGGAAGTCATAGATGTGTGGTGGACAACAGGGAGATGGGATGAAAATTGGTGCAATTTATTAGTTTCTGTCAACTTGTTAGAAGTATTTTATTTTTTGCTTGAGAATGGGACCTTTTCTCAGCCCCAGGCAAGCATACAGTGTTATCCAGGAGCGTTTTGCTTCCCTATAGAACAGAACATGCAGTAATATAAACTTCCTGAGACATTAAGAAATATGATCTCTGTTTCACTGAGATAACACACTAATTATCACAAAAGGTGTTGGTTATCATTTAGTGGAGAAATATTGTGTTGACATAATACATCATTTCAGCACCTGTTGTGCCTTACTCTGGGTTGTAAATCTGGACGGATGGGCCTGTGGAGCTGTTCAGACCTTTCCACGTTAGCTTCCCTCGCCTCCTAGAGAAGCTAGCTAGTGAGAGCTTCAGTTGAGATGGGCAGTTTGCATTTAATAACACTTTCATTCTGAAACTAGTATTCACTAAATGTGTACCATCTGTTGAGTAATTTTTTTTTAATTTACAGAACAATCCTGAGAAACAAATGCTTTTTACCTAACAGATAAGGAAACTGAGACCGAGAGAGGTTAGGTAATTTGTGCTAGGTCACACAGCTAATAAGTAGTAGAGATGAGATTTCGACTCAGGTCTTTCTGACTCAGTTTTGCCCCAGTTTGTCAGTTATTAGAGGTCCTCTTGGAGATCGAGTTAATCGCCAATGAGTAATACCAAATTGGTAACTGTTGGGAATGTTGTGGGAAAAGGGAGTAGAGACCAGTTACCTTCACACCCAGTCTTGTTTCTTTTACCGGCTACCAACAACTCTCAGACTCCCCTATCTAACTTGGCTAACTGGACAAGTATGAGGCTCCTAGTACTAAAAAGTACTAGGCTTCAAGGATACAGAAGTAAATAGGACTCTGTCACTGGCTTTAATAAATCTGCACGGGGGACATGAACCTGCCAGCATCTCCAATCTCCATCTTGAGTTCATCTTCCATACTAGGATAACCTGCTAAGAATGCGAATCTGACAGCATTCTGTTGCCTGAAATCACTCAACACTATAGGAGTTGGGCCGTTGGCCTCCAACCCAAGAGGGAAGCCCAAACACAGGAGGAACACAGGAGGCTGGGGCATGTGAGAACTCTTTACCCAGGACAGAGGCAGGCCTAAAGCTGCCAAGGCCTAGGGCCTTTCCTTTCTCCTGCAATCCAGAGGTGAATGTCAAATCTTGGTATTTTGTGGTCCACGGAAAAGCAGAGAGGTCACTCCAGTGCCCACCAGGTAGGTGGAGGCAGGAGGAGAAGGGAATTTGAAATGAGAAGAAGGGGCCTCTGACACTTTGGACCAAGAACGTGTCCTTGCCCTTGATCCTCACCGGCCTGGGGAGTGGAATTGGTGCAGGAGGGCTGGGCGTGGAGAGGAGCATTGGAGCCCAAGGGCGCTGACGTTCCTCTTGCTCTTTTTCTGTGAAATGGATATTTATTTTTTTTCCATTGTGAAAAAGGCAGGTAAGCAAAAGAGAAAAGTAGCATTTCCTCCTTTTCCCTAGGCAATGCCCATGTGTAGGCATAAAGAACATACATATTTATGTGGGTGCATCTATATAAATATTTAATATCTGCATACAACTGGTAACTTTTGATGGTAAAATTCCACTTTAAAAAAATTACCGTAACTGACCATTTTTAGCAAGCTTGATTATCATAGCTCAAAAGTGTTTGTATTTGTTTTGGTTGATGATGAAAGAGCTCAGTGGTGAGAAGGGAAGGGGGGTGAGGAGACGGGGAACATTTTCTATTCCACAGTGAGAATGGATCTGTGTGGCAGCTCTTGCTCTGAATATGAATCACAGGGAGTTCATGTTTTGAGACAGATTTTTGGTTAGCAGTAAGATAGAGACCTGTTGTACTGCCTTATTTTTACGTGATAAATCTTAGTAACTATCTCTTCATAAATTAAAGCATTTACCATGCTATATCTCAGTCATCAGATTTGTTATAGCTGGCTTTCAGTTCACAGAATAATTGCCTTTTGTAAAGCATCACCTTTCAGTCTTTGCTTGAATGCTCCAGAGGGATTGCTAACTGGGTTTCGGTGACCAGTCTAGCCTTGACACATTGCCTCTGCTTTGCAAGGAGGTTCTGATACCAGTTAGACAGATTCTGGGGATCACAGTGTTGTAAACTCACCAGTTCAGGGTAAAGTAGGAAGGGGAGAGAAATGGTGTGAATTACAGACTATTTTGAAAGACATACAGTTTTATTCCTTTGTGGTACATCACAAAATATTTCCTGCTATAGGTCCCAGAGACTGACTTTAGTGAACAGATTTATTTGTAATTAGTAGAAGTTGACATAAATGTGCTGAAATCCTAGGG
The DNA here is from genome assembly GCF_036850995.1 of Saccopteryx leptura. Taxonomy (NCBI): domain Eukaryota; kingdom Metazoa; phylum Chordata; class Mammalia; order Chiroptera; family Emballonuridae; genus Saccopteryx; species Saccopteryx leptura. Next base: position 219,548,209 of record NC_089503.1, on the reverse strand, counting down.
AATCTTTTATTGACTTAAAATACGCAGCCTTCTTCATTCTGTTCACTTGCTTAGCAAATCCTTTCCTGATAGTTAATGTAGACTTAGAGTTCAGTCCAACCCAAATTGTTATCACAAATGCTCCTTATAAATTAGTAGCACTTATTATTCTTGGCTCCCAGTCTGTGAGAAAGGAGTCTACATAATGTTTAGTTTTATATTGATTGGACAGATTTGAGAGTGGCAATGTTTATTAATTAACTATTTGTCAGAAGAAAAGTACAGCAGTGGATATAAACATGTATGTATTTGCTGCATGGTCATGGTCCACATGTCCTCACATGCATACTTCACCATTCCCTTGCTCCTTTGAGTAATGGGGGGCTGCTCCCCAAAGGCTATAGTGCCTAGCGCCCCAGCCACCTGGCTTCTGACTGGTGAGGCCAACTGTGGGCTCTGATGAAAGACTGGTGAGGGTGGGGAAGAAGCCTCAGGGTATTTCTCCTTCCCTCTCCTCCTCCGACAGCATCTCTGGTAGCGGAGGGTACTAGGAGACAGGTGCGCACATGTCCAGCATCCTCTGCGTGCCTCCTGCCCCGGGGGTGGTACCTCTGCTCCCTCTGGCCCTGCCCTGCGGTAGGAGTGGCTTCCTGCAGTGGACCCACGCCTAAGTTGACTCCCTGTGCCCTCTGCTGTCTCAGCTCTTCCGTCACCTGTGTGACGTCTAGGCATTAAATGTGTTATAGATTTTACATACTAAGAGTGGTTTCTTTTTCCTGACACATATATTTTATAGAACAATTTTACTTTTATTTCATAGCTTATGGGTGTTGATAAAGGGAATGTTAAATTATTCATTGCCTCCTAGATTAATGTTTGCTTGGGATTGCCCATAGATAATGGAGAAAAGAAGAAGAGAACAGAGGGATTCACTGCCGTCAGGGAGCTCAGTCAGCGGAGTGCACGGGGGCCGAGAGGGGCCAGCCTGGGGTAGTGGAGGGACATCCAGGAGTCGTGCTGGGGACTGTGATCTGGATGGAGAGCGTGAGGAAGAAGGGCACTTCCAGCAGAAGCAACAGTTTGTACAAAAGCGTGTCACATGTGTGGTTGCATGGGACTCTGCTGGGTTGGGGCAGTGGAGGAGGAAGAAGCTAGAAGGGTAGTCAGGGGCTAAATCCCCACAGGCAGTGAAGATGCCACCAAGCACGTGGACGTTACCCTTTGGGCGCTGAGTAGCGCAGAAGGAGGATCTCAGGCAGGGGAGTTGCCCGAACAGATTTATCTTTTAGAAAGGTCCCTCTTAAGTGAGTGCGGAGAAGTCAGAGGCCTCAGAGTGGAGGCAGAGAAGCCTGGCCTGGTCGTTGTGGCAGAAGGTGTGGTTGGAGGGGTGAAGTTTGAATGGAGGTCTGAATAAATGAGGGGGTTTGGGAAGAGGGAAATAAGATACACTAAGAAAGTAGATGTGTAGAACTTGGTGATGGGGGGTGTGTATTGGGAGTTGTCATTAAATGATCCATTGTCCTTAGAGATCAAGATGTGTTTGTTTGGTTAGGCTAAATAAATCTTAAAACTAGAAGACTTTCTTAAATTGGGGTTACAAAGTGTGCTAGGAGGTCTTTTGCATTTTTCTGGGCTGTTTTTGCTGCCTTGTGCTCCAGGCAAATTTTCGGTCCCAAACACCTATGGTTGCAGCACTGCTTGTGTTTTACAAACAAGCCAAACAAGTGACTCTTCTTGAAAACCATTCGCCATTCCCCTCTCAGCCCATGTCCTTTTCCTGGCTGTGTATGCCCTGTTGCTCTCTGCTAGTCATGACTTTTATTGACTATCCCATATCCTGCCCTTAATTATCATACCTTCCTTATCTTCCAGTTAAAAGAATTAGTCTAATTACTTATTTGATAAATCATTTCATGGGTGCTTGTGTCTAGGGGTTTCAGTAAAATATCCCTTACCAAAGGAGAAAGCCTGTAGGTCCACTCAATATTAACCCTCCATGTGCCAGAGTCCATAGAGTGAGCTACAAAGTCAAAAGAACAGCTTTGCCCTCGAGGGTCTCACCATCTGAAAACAAACCTGTAGAGATAGAAACTGGCAAGAAGAAAATGTTAGAAACAATATGCACCTTAAATTTTCTGCAGTGGAGTTTGCTTTGAGTTGCTGCTCTGGAGTTATAACCAGGTGGTATGGGTCTTGATAGCTAACACCATCAATCTATTCTTTGAAGATCTAGGGTGGAGCGTAGCAGTGGAGAGCCTGGGTTCTGGGGGTCTGACTTCCTGGCTCTGCCTCTTGTTATAAGTGTCACCTTGGCCAAATGACTTAATCTTTGTGATTCCCAACATTAGCTATAAGATGAGGATCATAGTAGTGTCTGCCTCAGAATTGCTTCGAGGATTAAATAGTAAATGTATGTGATGTGCATAACACACCTGCTGACACAAGGCAGTGCATAATAAATACTTGTTCCCAAAGCTGAAGCGAAGTGTCCTCAGGCAGGGTTGAGAAAGGTGCTGAGTGAGTGCCAATGGTCACTACTTTCCTCCCACCTGGAAGCTGTGTGGTTAACCCTGGAATCCTTTGTGGTCACATTATGTTACTTGCAAAGAAAATTCTGGACCATGCTTTCTTCAGGACAAGTTAGTCTTTCGAGTTTTCACGTCACCTCTTTAATCACATCATATACATGATTGGTTGTCGCTTTGGGGCACTTCCAGAAACAAGTTTGAAGCAAGCAGGTGGCAGGTAATAACCTTAGAGGAGATTCAGGCATCGCTGCCTCTCTGAAACCTTCCCTTGATATCCATCACCTCCCTTCTCACTGGAGCTTAACACATATTAATTGAACACCACTATTTTTTAGTTCTGTATTAGGCTCCAGGGAGACAGGGATGAACAGACAGTTCCCATCCTCATGAAACTTAGTGTAATGGAAATATATGTAAACAATTCCGTACACTGGGGTGCACACACAGATGGAAGCGCATAGAAGGTCAGAGTGGTGCCTGGGAAGAACGGTAAGGAGAGTTGCACAGATTTGGCGACATCTCAGGAGATTTTGAGCGGAATAAGAATAGGGGAGTCAGCAGGTCAGCATGGTTTGTACAGGAAAACTGGATCATGTGTGTGGGGGGGTGATTGGAGATGAAATTGAAGATGCAGGCTCATTGAAGAGCTGGATCATGGATGAGCCTGGCCTTTACCACGTGGGCATTGGGGGCTGTTGAGTGACTTTAGACAACAGAATGCTGAAGATTCGCATTCTTAGCAGGTTATCCTAGTATGGAAGATGAACTCAAGATGGATGTTGGAGATGCTGGCAGGTTCGTGTCCCCCGTGTAGATTTATTAAAGCCAGTGATAGAGTCCTATTTACTTCTGTATCCTCGAAGTCTAGTACTTTTTAGACATTTAAGAGATCTTTTAGAATAAAGACAGCCCAAGTTAATTTCCCAATTCTGCATCCTTTCATCAGAACATGCTGACCTAGACCTCCATCTGTCATAAGCAGCTTGACTAAGATCATAATAAATTCTTGTTTCTTGGCATTCTTTTAACTGGCACTCTGTTTACTAGCCCCTCTGTGCAACTGTAGTGTGGTGATTGATGCTTATAATTCTGACCCTAAAGTACTTCAAGCCTTCTAAATCATCAAAAACAAATTAAAGTATATTCAGTACCGCTATAATGTTTTGTGTGTTTTACTGCATTCTTATTATTTGGAAATTCATGGTTTATCATGTTCCTGTGTACTTATTTGTACATAAGCACAGTGAGCGTCTGTGATCGCCCACAAATGTGCTCTCCTCGTAGTGCCTGCCCGGCACAGCAAGTTGAATATCAGTGCATGCTTAGAAATAAGCGAGCAAAACAGACCTGGGGCTTCTTCTTTCCTAGGAGGAAGCAGTGGTTAGGAAACTAGAGGGAATGATAACGCAAGAACTAGTGTGTACCAGCGAGTCGGGCAGTTTACAAGTGAGCCCACACGGGGGCCCAGCACAGGAAAAGAGGGGCCTGAGGCAGGGGTACGGGCTTCACAGTCTTGTGTGCCTTGACCCGAATCAGGAGGCCTGAGCTTGGCCGCAGGCTCCATCAGCCATATTTGTATTAAAGTAACAACTCTTCAGTAAAATGCCAAACAGCAAGTGAAAACATCAATAATTAGAGCATCCTGTTCCCCACGCCCACACATCTTTTCATGAAAATCATTATTACTGCAGAGCTGACAATCTGACTCGGCCTAGAATGAAGACCTCCTAATAGATGCTGGCTCCATTTTGGAACCTGGCTTCAAAAGAAAAAAAAAAAAAGGAGTGTGATGTTACCAGGAGGAAGATCGGCTATTTGGATTACCTTTGGGGGGCTGTGTATTGCAGAAGTAGAAATGTCTCTTACATCTTGTACAGATTTGTTTTTCAAATCTGGGTTTGAGCAACAGGTTCAGCCAGTGTTGGGGTGCCTCCCTCACTGTCTCAGCCTGGAGAGCCGGTCCCCCAAGATGCAGAGATCCTGTTTGTCACCCTCTGGGCAAGGCATGGGTGCACTTTAGAGCTACCTTTACCATTTGCCAGCTCTGTGATTAGTATCTCTGGATCTTTGTCTTTTTCTGAAATATTGCAATAATATAAATTCCTTCTTGACCAAATTGCTGTGAGGCTGGATGCGAAAATGCTTAACTAAGAAGCCATGTATACAATAATAGTGTACTAAATATACTAAAGCACATGATAAATATTCTAATAAAAATAGAAACATTTCATCAGTAAGCACAGTGTCCTTTAAAATTTCCCCACAGTACAATGGGGAAAGTGAACTATTTATTGAATTCCTACTGGAGACTAGGTGTTCTGGCTGTTTGTCTACCCACCCCACGAGGTAATGTTAAATCCCTGTTTCAGAGATAGGAGACTGAGCTTCTAGTCACACAGATGCACAGTCACATAGCACAGCTGGGCTCCAGACCTGACTCCAGAGCTTGATGCTCTTTCTCCTTATGTCTGTCTCATTGCAACCCTCCCTCCTCCAAAGTTTTTTGTTGTTTTTGTTTTTTTTTTTTTAGCAAGAGAGACAGAGCCAGAGAGAGAGGGATAAACAGATAGGAAGGGAGAGAGATGAGAAGCATCAATTCTTCATTGTGGCTCCTTAGTTGTTCATTGACTGCTTTCTCATATGTGCCTTGACCGGGGGGCTACAGCAGACCAAGTGACCCCTTGCTCCAGCCAGCGACCTTGGGCTCAAGCCAGAGACCATGAGGTCATGTCTATGATCCTGCCCTCAAGCTTATGAACCCGTGCTCACGCCGGTGACTTCAGGGTTTCAAACCTGGGTCCTCTGCCTCCCAGGCCAAATGCTCTATGCACTGAGCCACTGCCTGGCCAGGCTCTCTTCCAAAGCTCTTAAAAGCTGTTCATATCCTTTTGTGCTGGTAAGTTTGCTAGCCATTTCTTGGCTATCACAGCCGGTGGTGCTGGTGCTGGTGGTCCAGAAGGCACTGAGCTCCCAGAGCCCCTGGAGGGACCGGCAACTCAGGGAGGGTCCGGGCGCAGGGCACACTCAGACTCCGCCTGTGGAGAGCTGGCCAGGCCTGCCCTGATGGCAGGGGGGCAGGTGTGCCACATTTCCTAGCCCTTGAGGAAACAGCTTTGGCCCTTGAGTTTCCAGAAGTTTGTTCTTTCTCTGTCACAGTGTTTTCTAGCCTCACCGAGGTGGCTTGGTGAGCTGCCTCTCGGTTCCTCCTCCCAGGAATCAGTGCCTCATGAGTTCTGACCACCCCTCATTCTGCTTGTGGAGGGAGTGAGACTAAACCTATTCCATGTAGTAACCACTCTCCTGAGCTTTTCCGGGGACCCCCCACCTTTAGCTTTGATGCCAGGTATTGGGGGAAATGATGTCTGAGGTGGCTTAATCACCCCGTGGTACCCACGACCGTATGTATTTTCTGTTATATATAAAGTTTTCCCGGTTTCCAACCAGTCGAGTTGGCTATGAACTGGGGCTGCCCTCACAAAGAGCCAGAGAGCAGGCCTGTGGAAGGGCTGGGTTGCATGTCCGGAGTGGATGGCAGTGGATGGGACGCACTCATTCAGACTAGATCTGAGAGGAGCTGTGTCATGTTTCCGTAGGTTCTCAACAGGAGGTGTGTGGAGGCGGCCGTGATGACAGGCCTGGCGCTGAACTGCCACATAAACAAGAAGTCCTTGTTTGACAGGAAGCACTACTTCTATGCAGACCTCCCCGTAAGTATGCTTTGTGATCCGCCCTCCCTGAGGTCTCGGAGCTGGGGGACTCGAGGCCGGGGGCAGGGCTGTGCCTCTCATGTTTTCCGCCTGAGCTCTGTCTGTCTCAGCGGGAAGTGCTGCTGGCCCTGATGAAGGCAGGTGCCCCCCGATGTTTACTGGATTGGAAGCAGTTGTCCTGATTGCTGACTCCTTGCTTAGCCTCATGCTTCTGGTGGCTCGCTCCTAATTGAACTGGGAGTGGAAGAAGCCAGTGTTCCCAAACTCAGCCCAGCCGTGGTGTTTGGCGCTAATTGCCTGTTAGGACAAAAGCTAACTCTGAGGCTGATGCAATGGCAAATGTGTCCTGCAGCTCCGTAGACATAGTGAGAGCTTCCTTCTTTTAAGTTGAAGTTCCCAATAATAGGACTGTCACCCCTAGAGGCATTTCTGTCATCTCACAAGGAGCGAGTAAGTGGACGATAGTAAGCAGAGACATGAACTGAAGTTAGACCAACAGTAGTAATTGACTGAGCAGTAAACCCAACATTAACCTGCCTTATCCTTAAAATTAGTATTTTTCTTTCAGAGAAGCCAGTGTGAACTGGAGCCAGTTTTTTAAATAAAACTGAACAGAACCAAAGCGAATGTTGAATGGGTTTCCCCAAATAAGGTTTCACTGGATCGGAGCCTCTGCTTCTACATGCGGCCCTCCTTCGGATTTAGAAAACAGTAGTGGTGGTATTGCTTCCCGTTCTCCTTCAAGTGGAGACTGGGGTGAGCGCTTGCTAGGGGCTGAGAGCAGGAGGCACTTGACATGAAAAGTCCAACCACAGCCTGGATTCCCCACTCCTGCTTTTCCCTCTGGCTGCCAGCTGTTTAGCGAATTCTTTTCCATAGTATGGAAAGGATGAACCACATTTTTTGCATCTTTTAGGTGTGATGACCAGTTTGGTTAAGGCAGGAAATTTAATAATAGGTGACTAGAATGAGCTGTTGTGATTAAACATGGCTTTCTGTTCCTTCTGGCCCAGGTACCTTAGATAGTCCACAGTTAGTGTTGTCAAATATCACATGGAGCATACTTACACTAAAAAAGTACTCATTATTTATCCAAATAAACAATTTATTCAAATTATTCAAATTTGAATTTAACTGAGCATCCTGTATTTTCCTTGGTGGCCTTTCTCAGAGTTTAATTTTTATAAATGGAGACTTCCTGCTTTCACGCAGAGAGTGAGTTGGCCTAAAGCAGTGGTTCTGAAAGTGTAGTTTCCTGGGCCCCTCACATCAGCATCTCCCGGGAACCTGTTAGAAATGTAACTTCTCAGATGCTGCCCAGACCTGCAGAATCAGAAACTCTGCCCGGTGGTTCAGAAGCAGCTCCTAGCGGCCTGGAGCACAGACTCTCGAACCAGAGCATCCAGAGTCCTGACGTTGATGCTTCCTGGCTTGGTGACTGGCCAAGGCCCCTGATCTCTCTGCACCCTGCACCTCCTCCTGGGATTGCTGTGAGGATTAAGAGGTGTGCAGTACTGAGAACACAGTGTTAGGGACCCCCGTGAGCCTGCAGCCTCTTCGGTTGTTATTCTCGGTGCTCCTTTCTTAGTATTGACCTGCTGTCTCTAGCATGTGTTGATGCGTGTGTGCATTTGAAGTCATTCTTCCTCTCCACTTGGAAGGAGATGAGGGAGTCCTTGCAACATCCGTCAGTAGTTTAGTTCTGCGTGCTTGCCATTAGCTGAGTGCGAGTGTCCTGGCATTTTCTGGCCAGAGGAACAAGGAAAGTTGGGTCAGGGAGGGCAGCTGGCACAGTTGGTTAGCTTAAAGAGCAGGAACGAAACAAGCTTCTACGGACTAGCATCTGCTGTCAGCCGTGCTGAGGGTAGAGAGCAGACTGCTTAGCCAGCACTTCCCAATAAGGTGGGTCTGTCAGGAGCCCAGTAATGAGATGCAGGTTTAGGCTAATGAGCTAAGTGGAAACAATACATTATTTTCTTAGAGGCTGCTGACAGTGAGATTATTGTTATTCCCCAGAATGGTACTTCAGTAGGGAAGATAGGATTTGTGTTTATTGCATAATTATTTTGGAGGGGGACATCCAGAGAAGGGAAAGGGGAAAGCCAGGAGAGTCTAGGCTAAATTATAGCTACAAGGCACAAACTAATTTTTCTTCTCCTCCTTTTCCTTTTTAGTTTTGTTTTGTTATGTTGTGTTTTTAAGTAAGCCTATAGTTTTGTGACATCAAAAGGAATAGTAAACCAGACCCAGCTTTTCTCTATGTGCCAGTGACTGTACCCGTGTCTGTGGCAGGCAGGCTACCAGATCACCCAGCAGAGGCTCCCGATCGCGGTGAACGGCAGCCTGGCCTACAGTCTCTGTGTGGGGAAGCAGCAGACGCAGGTGATCAGCAAGACGGTGAGGGTCAAGCAGATCCAGCTGGAGCAAGACAGCGGCAAGAGCCTCCACGATGACCGGCGGTCAGAGACGCTCATCGACCTGAACAGAGCAGGTGGGCTTAGGGGTTTCCCGTCCCTTTTCCTCTCAACCTCCCTCCCCCCGTAATGTCCCCAAAGCAGTGGAGGGCACAGGCCCAGGAGCCTAGCAGATGGAGACCAGGATGTCAGCCCTGGTCCTGGCATAGCTGGTCAGAGAGCTGGGATTACTGCTGGGCTGGCTAACAACTCACACTTAAAATCAGACAGAGTAGCCACCGAGTCACAGACTCAGCAGCTAGGTGTCTTAAGCAGACTTTAAAAGAAATAAACCAAAGTTAAAAATCAAAGTGAGGAGGAGGAGAGAAGCAACTCGGCGTCCTTCAGTACTGCAGAGGTTTCCAAAGACGTCAGCCTGACCTGTCTGCTGACCGGCTTGGAGAGCTCCTCCAGTCAGGCTGATCTGCCTCTCATTCTTTCATCCGTCCCGTAGGAGTCGGCCTTCTGGAAGTGGTCCTGGAGCCCGACCTGTCCTGTGGAGAAGAGGCCGCGACAGCCATCAGGGAGCTGCAGCTGATACTTCAAGCCCTGGGGACCAGCCAAGCCAACATGGCAGGTAGAAGCCACATGAGCGGTGTCCCCTCCTTTACCTTCTCCCTTTCTGCTTCCCAGGTCTCCTTGCACTTAAGTTTCATCCTCTGCATCATCTACATTGAAGCGGTTTACAATTTATGTCTTTTTTTTCTTTTTGCCTTCCTGATTTTTTTTCCTTAGGATTTTCCTTGGATTCTTTTCCCAACCCTTAACCAAAGTAAACACACTAACAGCAACAGCAGTGCAGAGGCACTGAGCCCAAGAATTTGCATTTAGGGGACAGAGGAGAAGACATTTCCTCTGGCGTCATGCATCACAGTGTTGTGAGGGTTGACAGTTGTGTCTTTCTCAGAGAGAAGATACTGTTTGTCCAGAGTACAAACACAGTTTGTGTCACTGGGTGGGTGGCACTTCTTGTCAGTTGATGCTTTTTTGGGTCTCTTTCTTGTCCCTCTTTTATAGAATTTTCATCCACATTACAGCTGAAGCCAAATTATGTAAACTGTAAGCCAAGGTTATGGTTTCATAAAACGTCATCTTTGAGATAAACTCTTAAGCTCAGTATAAATATAGGAGGAAATTAAAATTTAAAAAAAAACCCACATGTACCCTTGGAACCAAACAAACTACATTTTAAGTATTTGCACATTGGGTGTAAAGATTACACGTGTTGGCCCAGCTCAGTCTGTGGCTTGCTCTGAGTGCTGCTTTGCTGGCCTGGAGGTCCCTGGAAGCTAGTCTCTTCCATGGTTTTCTCCCTATTTTCTGATCCCCAGGGCTTTTTAAAAAGTTCTGCCACGCACAAAGCATTCCCTGACAATGTAGAAAGGATACAGATTCTGCATGTACAGAATCCGTTCATCTACCGCTCGCTACAGTGGTGTATGAGCAGTCTCCAGAGAAACAGACCAATAGCATGTGTGTCTGTTATACATGCACATTTATATAGAATGAGGTTTGTTATAAGGAATTGGCACATGTGATTATGGGGGCTGAATACCAGATCTGCGATCAGGAAGCCGTGAGAGAGCTCTTGCAAGAGAACAAAGTTCCAGAAGAGCTGATAGTATAGTTCCGGTTCAGGTTCAAAGGCCTGGGAACCAGGAGAGCCCATGGTGCAAGTTCCAGTCTGAGCCCAAGTCCAAAGGCAGGAAAAGACCTATATCCCAGCTCAAATACAGAAGTAGTGAATCCCCCTTCAAATGTGCCTTTTGTTCTGTGTAGGCCTTTCATGGATTGAATGACTCCCAGCCATGGTGGGGAAGGCAGTCTGCATTAGTCTATGGATTCAAATTTAATCTCTTCCAGAGACACCCTCACAGACACCCAGAATAATACTTAACCAAAATCTGTGCACCCCGTGGCCCAGTCAAATTGACACACAAAATCAGCCATCACCAGTGATCACAGTGGGTACCAGTAAATGCCATTGATGACTATCCATCTCCCTGCCAATTTGTAATGCTATTTACCAACCTTTTTATGTCATGTAATGTATTTTATGCTACAAAAGGACTTCTGAATCTGTAATGCTACATTTGCCACATGGGAAATCTTACAAGCAACAAATTGTTACATCAGAGGCCTGGTACAAGTTAATCTGAAGACAGAACTAGCCAATTTGCTGTCTCCTTTAAGCTAAAGACTAGAAAAACGCTAGCCACATGAGTGAGTAGCGTAAAGGTTAGCTGCCTACAAGTTTGCTTTAGAGAAATGAGGCTCTGTTTTAGCGTAGAAAAACTCCATTTTAGATTTATGGCTCATGCTGCTTTTTTATCCACAGAACATAAATGAAATATGGGCAGGCTGAATGGTTATCTGTTTATACACTAAGTGCTGATTCTCTATTGCTTAAAAAAAAAGTTTTTATTATTCCATTCTTCTTCAAAATAACTGTGATTTCTACTAAACCCTGTGGAATAATAAACTGGCCACCTGTTAGCTGAGAAATGACCCCATCTGGGTCCTTGCCAGGAGATAAACCATAACGGCAAGAATGCATCAGTTCAGTGACAGCTGAGCGGGTTCATTAAATGGTGTTTGTTGTGACACTTTCTGTTGCTTTTAAATACAAACCCACAGCTTTGCCTGCGGAGTGGCTGTGCTGGTTCCAGAGTGCCGCGGGGAGGGTAGGTCTGCCTAGCGTGTGCGGGCGTCCAGCTCATCGTGCTGTCAGCGTTTCCTCAGCCCCGACCCCTTGGCTCCCACCACCATGGGGCCACCGCAGCCTGGGAACTGAGGGCCACTCCAGGGAGGACCAGTGGAGCCCCAGGGTGCTTTGGGAACGACTCTTAAATTCCGCTGGGCTGTGATTCATTGAGTTCCTGATAGTCTGACTGATGAGTGTAGACTAGACCAGCTCAGCCCGGGTTCCGAGTCATCTTCTTCTCAGTGGACATCTGCCACTGTTTCAGATCCTCGAGGTGGTCTGTTGAGTTGAATATGTACCTGTGAAGACGTAAATGTTTTGATGGTAATAAATATTCAGTTTAATCATTTAGCATGTGCTCATTTTGATTCTCTAAACATTTTTTAAATTTTTATCTCGTTTAAACTTGACGACATTCCTGAGAGAGAGGTGTTATTGTGCCTGTTGTACAGGTGAGGAAACTGAAGTTAAGGAGGTTTCATTATTTGCCCATAGCTCACAAGAAGCAGCTGAGCTAGGATTTGAGCCCTGCTGTGTGACTGCAAAGACCTTATTTTAAGCACTGCCCCACACTAACTCCTGGTGGCAGCCACGGTGGTGTCCTAACTGCCATAGGTGACAACTCAGAAAGACAGCGCAGAGCGTGGGTGCCATGGGGCTAATGGCGCCAAGGGCCCAGGGGTGGGTTCTAGTCCTGTCCTACCACTTCTGGCTGTAGGAATCTGGGCAAAGGGTTTGATTTCTCTGAGCCTCACTTTCCACACTTACAAAATGAATCCCCAAATAATTGTGTATGGAAAGGAAGAAACCAAAGAGGAAAGAATCACCCAAGTCTTTAGCTAGAGTGGAGGCAGCTAGATGGTGTCCCTGACACAGGATGGTCCACTGAGACTGGGCGGTTGGGAGAAGATGCTCTTGTGGGAGAAAATCAGGACTGTGTTAAGTTTAAAGGCCTGCAGGGTGTCTAAGTGGCTTTGTCATTAAAACTAGATGGTAGGGAATGAATGAGATAATGTGTATAAAGCTTATTTCAGCTCCTGAAAAATAGCCCATGCTCTCTAACTTAGGTATTTTTAACAATAGTGAGTAGTATTGCTTTTGCCAAATCATCACTCATTTTAGGTGAATACGCTTTGCGAAATATGTTTGATAAAATTTGGTCACTTTTTCTCTTTGTCAAACCTTGTTAGGTTCTGCAGAGTATTCACTGATCAGAATGAGATCTCTTAACAGGCATCTCACTAAATCCTCGGGCCCCTGCTGTTTATGGAAACAGCTTTCTGTCCTGATGTTATATTTCCGATGTGTGAATGTGCTTTAGAAAAAAATCCGTAACTGCACCATATCACTGTGCTCAGTGGTGTAGTTCTGTAGCTTTGCTGTTACAGATCTCTACTTCTAGGAGGTAGAAATTGAGTTTGATAACATTCCCGTGACGAGCGAACGAGGGCCCTCCCTCAGTGCTGCAGAATGCCGCCAGTAACCCTGACGGTAAGGCTGCTGCGCACTTGAGGCAATTTAACTTAATCTGTTTAAAAGGTATTTTGTCTTCGCTGGATAGAATGTCTTTTGTTAATGTTTGTTACTGTGTTTGGATCCAGGCGGAGGAACTCTCTCTCAGCACTGCAGGGAACTAAATGATTCCTCTCCGACGTGTGTATGGTGTGGCCTTCTCCAGGAGAGGCTACAATTCATGCTTTTATTCCATTTCCAAATTAGAGTTCTAAATTATGGAAGATGGTTTCGTTCTTAAAAGCAAGTGAGGTCCCATTCAGGGTTCCTGGAGTTCCAGCGAAGTTGTCTCTCGGGTATGGAGATTTGGTTGAGTGGAGCTCAGCTTACCTTGGAAGTTTTCCTTTGAGCTGAATGGTCCTTTCAGATGATTCAAGCTGCAGATTAGTCCTACGCAGACAGAACTTTAGAATTTACCAGGAACCCACTGTGAGACAGCCACCAGCCTGCTTACTCATTGCTCAGGAAAATACCAGAGCTCTGGCTTGTTCAGCAAGGTATTCTTTATTGAACAGTCACCATGTGCCAGGCCCAGCTTTGGGTTCTGCACACAGCAGTGAAAGGGAGATTGTTCCTGCCGTATTCACGCTGCTCAGTTTATATTCACGAGGGAGGAAAATTCATTGACAAACAAAACAAATACAGTGACAAGTGCATTAAGGACATAAATAGGGCGCTGTGATAAAGAATAACGTTGGAAGGTGAGGGCCTCTCAGAGGAGGTGGCGTTTATTTGAGAGCTGAAGAACAGCTGCAGACCCGCCCAGGCTAGAGCTGGGGGTTGAGCATTCCAGGGAGAAGCTAAGGCAGAGTCCCTGCGTGAGAACAACGCTTAGGGTATGCTCAGAGTTAGCACAGGGAAAGCGGAGGGAGCAGGAGCATGGGGCGTCAAGTAGGACTGGAAAGGTGGGCCAGGGCAGATGACCGGTAATGGCAAAAGTGGGCTTTATCCCAAGTGCAGTGCGAAGCCACTGAAGGGCTTGTAAGCACGGAATGACTCAGTCTGGGTAATGACTTAGAAAAACGAGTCTGGCTGCCTTGTAGAAAGTGGATTTCAGAAGGGTAAGAGGAAGCAAGGAGACCAGTTAAGAAGCTTTTGTAATAGATGAGGCTTTTGTGGGCAGGGCTGGCATCAGTGAAGATGGAAAGATCAAGATGGGTAGATTCAAAATGGTTTTTCAAAATAACAGGATTTGTTAACAGGCTGGTATGGAAGACGGGCAGGAAGCAATCAAAGATGCCTTTAAGGAAGGCTGAGGAACTAGGTGGTGGTGCTATTTATTGAGATTGCAAAGGTGAGGATAGAAATGGCTTGGTGGGGTAGGGGGCAAATCAGAATTTAGTTTTAGAAATTGAATTACCCATGAGACCTCCAAGTGGAGGTGTCAAGCAGACACTGGAGGTCAGTGTGGAGGTTGGAGTAGAGGTCTGGGCTGATAGATGAGTTTGGGAGTCAGCAGCAGTAGATGGTATTTAGTCTATACACCCCCACAGTGAGAGTGTATGTAGAGACAACAGTCCTGAGTTAGGATGGGAAAGAAAGCACCAGCGAATGAAATGGAAATGGAGCGTTCTGGGGAGGTGGAAGGGAAACGAGAGCATCAAGTCATGGGAGCTGAGAGGAGGATGTTTCAGGAAGGAAGGATTAGTTGGTATATCACATGCTGCTGAAGTATCCCGTAGGTGACGATGGAATGTGTCTTTTGTCCATTGGATTTGGCAGTGGGAGGTTGTCGGTAACTTTGACAAGGCATTTCTCGAACTGAAGTGGGTTTAGAAGTACGTGGAAGGTGACATCATGGAGATAGTATGTGCACCAAACAAAACTTGTTTGCTGGGATTTGCTGAAGAGGGAAGTGGAGAAATGATAGATGAACGATGGAGAGAGAATGGGATCCAAGGGGTTCGTTTTCTGTGTTTTTCATGAGAAATACTATTGCATATGTATATATCAGAAGTTGTGCTTAGGACGGGAGAGGAATGACCGGTGTTGACACATGAGATGGCTGAGTGAGTGATGTTCTTGGGAAGGCAAGACAGGTGGGGATTTAAAATCCGGGCCCATTTTGCATAGGCCTGCCATTCTGGTCGTCAAGATAAGATTGATTCAGAATAGACTGTAGATATGTGCTAAATTCTGTGGTACTGCTTGTGTATATTCTTTTTATTTGTTTTTCTTCAGAGACAGAGAGAGGGGAGGGGATAGATAGGGACAGACAGACAGGAACGGAGTGAGATGAGAAGCATCAATCATCAGTTTTTTGTTGTGACACCTTAGTTGTTCATTGATTGCTTTCTCATATGTGCCTTGACCGTGGGGCTACAGCAGACCGAGTAACTCCTTGCTCTAGCCAGCGACCTTGGGTCCAAGCTGGTGAGCTTTGCTCAAACCAGATGAGCATGCGCTCAAGCTGGCGACCTCGAGATCTCGAACCTGGGTCCTCCGCCTCCCAGTGTGACGTTCTATCCACTGCACCACTACCTGGTCAGGCTGCTTATGTATATTCTAATAATTCAGAGAGCCAGCAGTGGAGGCCAGCTTATTGATAAGCGTTTTTAGGAGGAGAAGGTGATCACACTTAAGTGGGACCCTGAAGAATGAGCAGAGGTTAAAGAAGAGACAGGAGCGCTGACGGAGAGATCACGTGGGAGCCAGCAGAGTAGATAGGGGCGCGTATGGAGATGGCTCCACTGGTTGGCGGAGAGCTTTCTCATGGAATGCGTAGAAACATGGGTCATGCCAACCAGGTCCAGATGAGGGCTCTTAAATACTACGCAGAGGACAGGAGATGATCCACTAGGAGCTGGCCTTGTTCTTGAGCAAGCAGGAATGCTGAGAACGACATTGCGGCAGGGTGGAAGTCAGAGCCGCATTGTGGGTGACTGGACAAGGAGGGGTTGCTGTGGTAAAAGTCAAGAATCTCTGGTCTGGGCTTGAAGTTCTGAGTAGTCGGGCGAGGGTGGCAGCAGTGTCTGTGGAGAGGAAGTGAAAGTATGAGCGATAGTTGGAGGGAAGAGCTGATAAGATCTAGTTGTCTGTTTGGATACAATGGACAAAGTAAACAGAAGCAGAAGATGACTTCAGGGTTCCAAGACTGAGAGTCTGTTGATGTCAGGAATAGCTGGAACTGTTTGAGATTCAAGTAAGCGCAAATTGTCCAAATGGGGCTATAGGGTCTGTAAAAGTGTTGAGATGTCGGCTAGAGACGTGATTTCCTAGCTGAAAGGCCCCTTCTCCCTGACTGTCGGCCGCGTGGGGCTGCATTCACAGAGGGTGAGCCCTTCCCTTTCCCGTGGGGCTGAGTGGGGAGCCGGGCAAGCAGCAGCCGGCACTGTCTCGAGCCTGGAGCCGGCCCCTCAGCTCAGCAGCGGGGGAACGGCAGGGACCAGTGCCCAGGCTCCTTTCTTGGCATGGGATTTATTTTTACCATTTTATTATTTTAATATGCATTTGCTGTGGAATATAAGAAGATGAATTTCTATATTCAGACTATCAGACTTACTTTGGTTATTTTTCAGTTTAAATACCTGCCTAGGAAAATACAAATCCAGCATTTTGTCTTCTTATCCTGTCCTAATTTAAATACTGTAAATGAAATTGGAAAACAGAGAATCTGAGCCTTACTTTGTATGGTATAAAAGCTGAGTGTTTCTTCACCTCCCTATTTGTCTTGGGATTGTGCCTCCCTGTCCTCCATAAGAGCCCCTGAGTCCTCTCCACGTACCACCTGCTCCCTTAGGGGGTGTTGTTCTGAACCTGAAGGGACCTTCAGGGTCAGAAAGGGTCCTCCCAGGCCAGTGGCGCTCCCTCCGAGTCCCACCACAGCCTTGCTCCTTCACCAGGGCTCTGTGGGCTGCAGCAGGTACTCACAGCAATCAGGAAGTTCTCGGGGCCATGTTTGTGGAAGGCAGGGGTCATTACCGAACGGAGAGGAGGAAAGATGCTCAAGTTAATGGCTCTTGCCCTTGAGCTGTCAATTCTCAAGGACTCTCTTATAGATCTTCCGGAATCACTGTGGGAAACTGTGTAGGGTTATCAGATAGTTATTTCTGCAGCCTTCCCGATAGCCCAGTGCTAACACTTTGAAAACAAAACAAAACAAAACTTGAGAAGAAAGCTGCTGAGTAAATCTCCATTTTAACAGTGTTCTTTTTCCTGTTTGGCACCAAAGAAATGAGATTTCCCCAGCTGGTTTATCCAGAATTTCTCCTCTTTTCTGCATGTGCACAAATGCACACAAATGCAGGTGCATGCACACACACTTCAGATGCTTCAGGACCAGAATTCTCTTAATTGGACAAAAAGTACCAGCCATGTACTTGAGCACCAACCATGCCCTCTCTACAGTGCAGTTGCTGTGACTGAACAGCAAGTAGAGTTAGATGTTGCTGCCTGGACATTCTTGCCTTTAAAAGATCATGGTGCCTCAGAGAATTTCTGAAGAATTCTCTTTCTCCTCTCCTTTCAGAGGGCCAGTTGAGGGTGGACGCCAATATATCTGTGCATCACCCTGGAGAGCCTTTGGGCGTTCGCACTGAAGTGAAGAATCTCAACAGTGCCCGGTTCTTGGCCAGAGCAATAGGTGAGTGTCAGCCATTACTCCTGATGTTCTTCTGTGTCAGTTATCTAGCGCTAACAAGCCACCCCAGACCTAGTGACTTGAACATTAACCATTTAGGTGTTTGCAGTTCTGTGGGGTAGGTGGTTTTTCTGCTGGTACTCAGCTCATTCATGTGGCTGTGGAAACTGGCCACTCAGCAGAAACAAAGGGTCTGAGATGACCTCACTTACATGGAGCCTCGGAGCTGGGTATCTGCTGGGCTTCCCTACCCATGTGGTATTTCTTCATTTGCTTGCTAAGCCTGCACATTCTCGTGTGGCATTACGGGATTCCAGGATAAGAACTATATAGGCAACAATCCCAGACCCGGAGTCACTCAGCCTAGATAGTGGTCCCAGCCCTTCTGCCAAGTTCTGTCATCACGACTAGGTCATTTAATCTCTTTGAACCCTAGTTTTATCAAAAAGAGAGGGAGTGTGAGTTTCCTAAAAGATCCTTTGAAGCACCATTATTATATGATGTCAACAAGAAGAAAATATGGTGTACAATAGCCCCCCCCCTTATCCACAGGGGATATAATGTACAGTAGGTAACCCCCTGTACCCACAAGGGATATAGTGTACAGTAAGTAGTGCCCCTTACCCACAGGAGGTATGGTGTACAGTAGTGCCCCATCCACAGGGGATATAGTCCAAGACTTTCCCATGGATCCTTGCAACTGTGGATAAAGCCAAACTCTATGTGGGTACTATATCTGTTTCTGTACATACCTGTGATCAAATTTAATTTATAGCCCTGGTCAGTTGGCTCAGTGGTAGAGCATTGGCCTGGCGTGCAGGAGTCCTGGGTTCGATTCCCGGCCAGGGCACACAGGAGAAGTGCCCATCTGCTTCTCCACCCCTCCCCCTCTCCTTTCTCTCTGTCTCTCTCTTCCCCTCCCGCAGCCAAGGTTCCACTGGAGCAAAGTTTGCCCAGGAGCTGAGGATGGCTCTGTGGCCTCTGCCTCAGGCGCTAGAATGGCTCTGATTGCAACAGCCCCAGATGGGCAGAGCATCACGCCCTGGTGGGCATGCCGGGTGGATCCCGGTCGGGTGCATGCGGGAGTCTGTCTGACTGCCTCTCGTTTCCAGCTTCGGAAAAATATTAAAAAAAAAAAATTTAATTTATAAATTAGGCGCAGTAAGAGATTAACAATAACTAATCATGAAATAGAACAATCATAACAATATACTGTGATAAAAGTTATGTAGATGTGGTGTCTGTCTCTCTTAGAATGTCTCATAGTATTGTACTCAACCCTGACTCGTGATGAATTGAGGTAGTACAACACCAAGGTGTGGAGAGGAAGGGAGGTGAATGGCGTAAGCTCTGAGATGTAGTGTTAGGCTATTGTTGACTTTCTGAAAATACTGTCAGAAGGGGGATCATCTGCTCTGGGTGATCTTGGATCACTGAGCCATGTTACCATCGGTGGTTCAATGTCAAGAGCACACATTGTCTGTGGCTGGGGAAATTTAATCTTTTCAGACTGTGGTTGAATACACATATCTGAAGCCACACAGAGTGAAACTGGATAAGGAGATAGAATTATTGTAAATGACTCTGTTGACTATTATTTTTGAGTTAAAGATTTAAAAAGGTTTTTAAATATTGCTTGGCTAGAGGAAAGGAATCAAAAACGTGATACTAAATTACTGTATTTTTTCTTAGACTATGAAATTCAGAGGCAAATCAATGAACTTGAGAATGGAGGTGAAATTGTGAATGAAACTCGCTCCTTTGATTACAAGCTGGGGTGAGTCTGCATCGACAGGTGTTTGGGTACAGCTGGGTGGGGCCCCATCGGGCTCGCCACAGACCAGACAAGTTCCTCTGCAGAAGGTGCTCAGCTTCTCCAAACTTCAGTTTCCTCCTAAAAACCGGAGGACACTGTACCCTAAAGCATTCTAATGTAGCCTGTAGGGCTGGGTCAGGGGTTAAGCCAAACCAGACTTGTTGCCAAGTGCTCAGCCTTTGGTCCCAGCCTTCCCCAGCTTCCTGATCACCTGCTTTGCAGCAAGAATTTTTCTTTCCTTAAATTCAGTCATACAGATGCTCTAAAATTTAAGCTGTAGGTAGAAGGAAGTTTAGAGCTGGCTGTAGAGGTGCCTTTTTGTTTGTTTGTTTAGATAACGTTGACTTTAATTTTCTAACTCAGAAATTTTGAAGATTTTATACTTTTAGCAGAAGACTAAACAAAGCTCAAAATCCTAGACTTAGAGCTGGTGAAAAGCTGGAAGCACTAAAGCAACTTTTTTTTAATCAGCTTTCTAAACAGTTTTCTTTTTTTAAAAATATTTTTACTGTAGTCATGAAGTGTCTCCCAAGGAAGGCTGAAGCACTCGAATTTGCCTGTGTCTGCCCCTTATTGGCGGGGACTGCCCCCTCTGCACGGGTGGCAGCCCGCACAGCACGCAGTGCCTGTTTAACGTCTCCTTTCACTGTCCTAGGTGCACCGTGCCGATGAGAGACAAAGAGGGAAAACAAGACTACAGGTGACTGCTCCTCCTGTCGCACATTCTGTATTTGGGTTAGGGGCACATGTCACACCCACTTGCAGATCAACCTGATGATCCTGGATAGTTTCTAGGGTCACTTTTTGCCATTGTTGTTGAATGATGGAAATCTCGATTTCCTGTTAGTGTATCGTGAGGGAAAGAATATATTCTTTAATCAGGTAGCCTTGTAGCGTCTTGTTAGAAGGGATTCAGCTGTTGGAAGACGCTTGCCCCTCACCTCTGGGTGAGCGTCGTTATCACTGAGCTGAGAGGATGGCGCCTAGCCTGTCCTCATCCCTGCTGTCAGCAACGAACTCAGGAAGGCACTGAGGTTCCGTGAGAAGAAATGAAAAAAAGATGTATATGTTCCTGGCAGTTCCCTTCGAATCGCAGGTGATAGTATTTAATCAATAAATTAAGTAAGTTGGACTTAATATGAGATTCAGAAGTAAATCCAATAATAAGGATGGCCTTAAAATTGGACCTCCCATTTTTCCCCATCGAGTCTAGCAGATTGCTATGGTTGGAGTTTTGCACATTGAGGTTGTTGAGTTCCGCCCACCTTTGCTTTGTGACATGCAGGGGGATGTGAGTGTGGCCCCTGTGGTCCGTGAGGAGCACGTGTGGCATCGTGATGCGGGAGAGAATAAACCCTTTTTAGCGTGAACACCCCGAGGACTCCTCATAGTGTCAGTCCAAGTCGAGACAGTTTTAGTGACTGTGACCTTGTAGCTTCAGAATGTTCTTCCCAAGCACTGCTGACCTCCAGTGTTGCCCCTGCTCTTTCTGCTGCTTCCTTACTGAGTCTGGAGCAGACAGCTTACCCAGCAGCGTCAGCTCAGTCCCTCAGGTTAGTGTATGGGTTCCCTCTTACCTTCGCGAGTCAGGCTGGGGGGGGGGGGGGGGCGTGCCCTTCTCACCTGTTACCTCATCAGCCGCTCTTACGTAAGCCCTTTAGAGTGTGAGCAGAGAGAAGAGGGCGGGCGCTGGAATGAAACAGGGAAGGACATCTTTGTTTCGTAGGGTTACATGCAGTGGTACAGCTTTCACATTTAAAAAAATGACTTTTTTCAAGCAATTAGGTTTATAGCGGAATTGAATGGGAATTACAGAGTTCCTCTATGTTCCTTGGTATGTACCAGATACCATGTCCTTTCCCTCCCCCACAGTTTCCCCTAATAACATCCTGCTGCCGTGTGTAGCTGGCACATCTATTACAATTGAGGAACCAAAATTGATACCTTATTAACTAAAACATCGTTTACATTAGAGCTCGCTCTTTATGTTGGACACTCTGTGGGTTTTGACAAATGTATAGTGACATATATCCACCCGTGTCCTGCAGAATAGTTTCACTGCCCTAAAAAGCCCTATCTGTACTTACCCCTCTTGCGTCTATATTTTGTTTAGGCAAAATCCATTAATTTCTCCTACTTCTCAAGAAAATGTTTTCTTATTCTTTGACTTCTTATTTATTACACAAATACTGTTTAAATTAGTGGAAATTTATTTATGTATTTACTCTTAAGATTTTATTGATTTTTAGAGAGAAGGGGGTGTGGAGTGAGAAGTATTAACTCATAGTTGCTTCACTTTAGTTGTTCATCAATTGTTTGTCATATGTGCCTTCACCAGGCAAACCCGGGGATTCAAACCAGCAACCTCAGCCATCCAGGCCGACACTTTATCCACTGCACCACCACAGGTCAGGCAAAAATAGTGGAAATTTTAAAATGGGGGGAAGTCCTCTTTCTCCCTAATAAGTAAGTTGTTTTCATTTGGTCATATGTCTTCATGAATATATACTTGACCCACAATTACATGTCACAGCGTGGCATGAACCCTGTGTTGTGTCTTTTGCTCATCACTAAGCATGGAGAGCAGCAGGGCTGGTGTTTTAGCTGCACTTTTGCACGTGTGCAAAGACTAGTTCCTAGGAGATAAGGGGCCAGTGTTGATATTGTAAGATATCAGAGAACATTTGCAAGTAACATGGGCTCTATACATAGACACTTTCCTATTGATGATAGGGTTTTTTTCTTACTAAAACCCAATACCTCAGAGTCAGGCCCTGTCTCCTTTCTGCCTAGGTTTATTCCTGAGCCCAACCTGCCCCCCCTGCTGCTCTATGACTCAGCGTCTCTGCCTGCTGGCGCAGACCCGCAGCAAGTGATCAATATCGACCAGATCCGGGAGCAGCTCCCCGAGCTCCCCAGTGTGACCCGGAAGAAGCTCGTCCAGGAATATGGGATGCTGCTGGAGCACAGCATCACCTTACTGGTAGGTATCGGTCAGAGGCTCCGACAAACCCGGCTCAGTGGCCAGGGAAGCGCCGTGCGGTGGGCTGAGCAGAGCCAGCAGACTGCCCGGGTATATGCTATGTGTTTCTGAGCAGAACAGGGCGTGGTGACCTTCGCTTGCTCCCCTTAGTGGTAAGTGTGCCTGATAAAACCAGAAACAGGACCTCGTGGCTTATCTCTTCCGTGTCAACACGAGCAGCCAGTCATGGCCACCGTGGAGGCTGTCAGAGAGCACCGCATGTTATGGATGACTGTCTTCCCCTCATCCAGAGGACAGAAGAAAATCCACATGATAGGGTTTCTAGCATAGTTGAACCCTGGCCTGGTCTGCAGGAAGTTGGGTTCTCCAAAGCCAGCCAGTTGTTTTACCAATTGTAGAAGGAAACATTTATTCCACATGAAATGCCGAAAACTCTCACAAGAATTATTGGTGCTTTGAAGCTTGAGGATGTGTCAAAGGAGACGTTAGAGAATCAGACACCATTGAGATCTGCGTAGGGATTTTCCCGGCCTTTTCGAAGCTGCTTGGGGCTTTGCAGTCTTTTTTGTCATGGCAACATTAAAGTGACACAGCACCCGTGAGTGTACCGTTTTGTCACATTTGTCTACTTGTCTGTTGGGGGGGAAGTGGAACAGTTTGCTGCTGCATCTTTTAGCGACTAGGTGTTTGCTACATTCGTCTTTTGGAGCAGCAGAATCTATGGAAACTGGATTTATGCATTTTAATTGACCAATAATAAATATCTGGGGACGTTACCATACACGTATTTCTATGTAAATGTATACAGTTAAATAACAGCAACCCCACTGTTTCTGGTACAAGGTATGCAGTTGAATGTTTTTTTGAATAAATGATTTTTCTATTATCTATATCACATAAATCAGTTAGTGTGACAATTATCCAGTGTCTCACGCCAACAGTCCTTTTTTGCTACAAGTCATGATTAGGCACGATCCCTTATTTTTTTGTACTTTGGGCAATGTTGATCACTGTCTCGTGTAGGCTGCTGGTGCCTACTTCTGTGCACTTACATCGCTGTATGTTAATCATCCACCGGTGTGTCTTGCTCAGCGCCTTGAAGGCAAGGACAGCTGTGTCCTCTCTCTCTCTGTGACTCAGCACAGACGAGTACAGCAGCAGAGCTTACGGCCCGTCTCTGACCTTGTGAACCCGTCAATCTGCATCTCAGACAGGACACCTTTCACCTGCATGTTTCCTGGGCTGATTTAACAAAACTGAGTTTTAGTCGTAATGCATCTTTCCCATCATCATGATCCCTTGAATTTCAACCCACTCGAAATAAGTTTCAGAATGAAAACTAAATGTTAAATTCAGGTCTGGCATCTTCTGGCATGTTTACCAAATTCCAGAGGGGTGGGAGGACTAGGACCCAGGCTGCTCAGCCTGCAGGCGCTAGTCACCTCTCTGCTCGGCATTCGGTGCACAGAGGCCCCTTCGCAGGCAGTGAGTGATGGACCCAGGCCTCTTGGCTTTTTTGTTTTTTTTGCCCAAGACTGATTTCCAAGAAGAATCCACTAAGTAGACTATTAAAATCTGTTGTGCATCCACTTTCTTCATGTGGGAAGTGAAAGGGCCTCCCTGATCTCCTCTGAGACGTGGCTGCTTCTCTGTGAGGACTATCCAAAGGGCCGACGCACAGATCTAATGAACATCCTCCAATTTAGAGCGCCCAGGAGTGTGCATTAGATAAGTAGGGGCAGCGGTGTGCTTGCGGCCTCGGCTCCAGCCCCGTGCCTCTGCCTGCTGACTAAGTGAAGCGTTAAGCACAGACCCGCTCCTGTCCACATGCCTTCCTGACCAACAATAACTTCAGAAGTTAACTCTAGTCTTCAGTTTATCTTGTCATTTACTGTGTGGTAAGCACTGAATCATTTATTGTGATCTTCGCTATATATGGAACTCTAATATTCTGTCCCAGCATCCACCATGACATCTGGCACATAGTAGGTACACAGCGAACATTTGTTCAGTGAGTGGAGGACGAATGAGCCAATACGAGGGATACTAGAAAAACACTCATGCAAGTCCCAGGAAAAATAGAGTTCCTGACAAAAGCATCCCTGTTTCCAAAGGTCACACACGTAAACCCCTTTTGACAACCAGCAAGTCATGGGGCAACGCCCGTGTTACTGAACTCTGGCTGAGAAGACCGAGATGGCCGACTCAGCCATGCCGTGTACCAGGACCAGATGCAAATCACGACTCTATGCCTCGTTTTCTGAATTGGTTTCATTAAGGCATTGGATCAGATCTGTACCGTTTCTCTCGTAAGGCCTCCTGGTATTCCCTCCAACAGAACCTGTCTCACTGTTATCTTCCTCCGGCCACCTAAAAAGTATCTTGCTCCTCCAGGGCCTTCACCCTCATTAGCTAACCTTGCTTTCCGATCTTATCTCAAATAGCCTTGATTTCTGACCTCATGGGTAAGGACTAAAGGACAGAAATGTGGAAGCTGAGATAGATTCAGGTATTAGAAAACGGGAGAATTCGAATAGCACAGCAAGCCCTTCTCTGAGTCAGTACATCCAAGAGTAATTATTAGGATGATCGAGATTATATGCATGTGCATTTTTCTTAGCAAACTATCCCAGGGTGATGTTCTTTGGAGAATCTCTTCCGAAACTCTGCATTTCCTGACTCAGCGAATACAAGCCAATTGCAGCCATTTGCCTGAGCAGTGCATAAAGAAGGCCGTTCATTACAGCTGGCTTTGCAGTTTACAGCGGCCCACCTGTTAATCAGTCCTACAGCAGGCCTCCTAGGTGCACGTGGTTCCACCTATTTTACAAGCGAGGAAATGGCCCCTCTATGGTTGAGCGTAAGGGGTTAAGTCACTTTCCCAGGCCTGTGGGGGAGTCAGGGTCGCCCTCGGCTGAGCTCAGGGCCCAGGCTCTTCGTGTGTGAGCCCAGTGCCTGCCTGCACGTACAGGGTGCTACAATGCCAATGAGGGATCGAGGGATGGTGGCTCGGGTTCTTGTTTTGGTTCACTTAATAGAGAAAATAGAATTTTCACTCTTGTTCACACTAACGCTTTATCAGTCCCACTGACGCTTTCTGAATGAAGCACAGTCACCAAACAGCAGTTCTCTCGAAACTTCCACGCACTCCTCTTGGTTGTGACTGCCTTACAAACAAACAGAAAGTGCCGTTCGCTAAATTTAGTGAAAATCAGTCACTCCAAGGAAAAGCAAAAATTATGTCTATTTTCTAAGTAGAAGAAAACTTAAGTCAGGAAAGAAATGTGAGCTCTCTTCTGCAGCTTTGTTTCTTATGCTTTCTTCCTTCAGGATGCGCCTCAGGTACTCCCTGAATCATGGAGATGGGTCTGCACGGAGGGCCAAGCGTGTGGGGCTGTGGGTGTCGTGGGGTCATTTTGCATCATGTCATGCAGCTCGTCGCATGTAAGGAAGGGACAGGAGCTCACAGGGGGGCTGGCGGTGTGTGAAGTCACTAGGCAAAGGCCTGCAGTCTCCACAGTATGGGAGTTTTCAGAGGAGGGATGGGACAGCATCCCCATTTAGTCTGTTTTAAGAGCCTGCTGTCCTCACTGTGTGCCCTTTGCTGTTGTCGAATATAGGCTTTTATCTTTTCCCACGATGCTTTTAACTCTACAGCATAGTTGTATAGAGCAGTGAGTTAATTTTTTTAATTGAATTTATTGGGGTGGCATTGGTTAATAACATACAGGTTTCACGTGTACAGTTCTGTGACACCTCACCTGTACACTGCACTGTGTGTTCACCGCCCCAGACACAGACACCTAGATTCCAGGTCTGATGCTGACACTTAGGAGCTGGGAGGGCTCTGCAGGTGCAGCTGGAGCTGTGCCCTCCCAGCTGAAAGGAGAAGGAATGCTTTGCTTACCCTGGAGATGACAGACATAGCAGAATCCTCAGTGAATCTTAAAAAAAAAGAGTCTGAATAGAACCAAGCAGACTCCCAAGAAAAAGCCGCCAGAGAGAGTGAGCGCTGCAGGCACAGGACAGCCCGGCGAGGCCGAGTGTGAAGACAAGTCCCGCGTGGCCCAGTGAGGCTGCCGGAGAAGGGGCGGCGACGTGTCTGTCTTTGTGCGCAGCCCCAAGAAGTGTAGTAGTCTCAAACAGCTTCGTTTTCCCTGTGGATTATTCCCATTTAAAATCATAATCTTTTGTTTGTGACATAGTTAAGATGTCTCCAAGAGGCAAAAAAAAAAAAAGATATCATGACTCTAGTTGATTGTTAAATGGATTGTTTTCTAAGTTTTGCTTTGAGTCTCTAGTTAGCTTGAAATGGCCTGGTTTTCTTTCTGGATGAACTGCCTGTGAAATAATTTCCCTTGGTAAATATTTGTATATCCTATAGGCCATACTACTTGAATCTAATAGTTTGAGAAAGCATCTGAAACCATATTGACTGGTTTTAGACTGCCCAAAGTAACCAGGGAGCAAAGTACTTACCCTCCAACTACTGCTGAAGGAAAATCCATTCGGTCAACATCGCCACCTCCCATATTTCAGCTCCATGCAATTTTTGAAATCGATTTTATTCTTCATTTTATAGCATCGCATCCAGGGCTTGCCAGCTTTGGATGCTTTCACAGTTGGTCTGCCCTCTGGAGAAAGAACCAATATTTTGTCCAGCTGACTAAAAAGATGTCTTCTAACTTGACTCCTATACAACCAACCGTTCTTTCAAATGTGAGTGAAAGAGCTTTCAGAGATGAGGATCCTCTGGGCTCAGAGCCGTGTGACCCCTCGGGGACCTGCGCACTGGGGCAGGGTGCAGGAAGGAGTGAAGGTCCCTAGTGCCCACCCTTGGGGCCACCAGCTGCTCTATGCCTCATGTCCTGAAGCCTGATTTCCTGCTTGCAGAACGGTTTCCTTTGGGGTACAGTTGACAGAAGGCTACTATTGAGTGACACAGGCCACTTCTGTGTTGGGCCATTGGATAACAGTGTTTTTAAGGACATTGGAATGTAATTACAATCAAAATTGATTTCTTGACAACACACTCTTTGTGTTCCATTCTTGTAGATATTGTTGTCTAATTATGCCTTTCTGCTGTCACTTTTTACCACCTGAATTACATGGATTTTGACAATTTGAGGGCAGGTCTTACCAGTGGCGTAGGGAACATAACTGGCACCCGGGGCTCGACACTTTATTGGCACCCCCTCCCCCCCAACTACGCTTCTACTATGCTTTTCTTGTTTGTCTTGGAGACCATTTGGCACCCCTCTGCGAGTGGCGCCCAGGGCATGATAGACCCCCTTGCTCCCCCCAATACGCTACTGGGTCTTACTTCCAAGTTAGTGTCCTTCAGCGTGTATGTGTGTGTGTGTGTGTCTCAGAGTTAATGCAGCTCAGAGAATGTCAGCTCACTTCACGTTACTCTCAGCCAGCTGTAGGAGAGACACTTCCCGAAGGGAACGGGCCTCTGTGTTGAACTCAGGTGTGCGTGCTTCCCAGCTTTGCCAGGAGTAGAGCACAGGAGGAATTGTTGAGATCAGAGTTCTGCTCAGATTCTACGGGCTCTCAGACCCTGCTGGGAACATAAACCACGGGTGGCAATTATGGAGACCAAAATGGGACTAGAGAACTTTCTAGTTGTATATTCTTTGAGACATACCAGCAAGCATACCCTGGGTGTTTCTGGGTCAGTTTCAGAACTTCTGCAGATCCCTGTGTTCTTGAGAGTGGCAGTGACGGTTCGGGGTTCTGGCTTCCTCCTCACATACTCAGGAGGAGTGTGGTCTCCTTTGCGGCCTCACGCCACCAATGGACTCCCTTTTGTTCTTTCCCCACTGAAGGCTCCTCTGCACAAGTCCTTCTTTCAAGTTCACTTGCTGCCAGGGTCTGCGGTCACTGCTGGTTTCCATGAAAAACAGGGCAGGTTCCTTCTCAGCATAGATCCCGATCTCCTCCCCACTGTCCATTCCAGCCCTCAATCCAGCCCTGACTTCTGCCTCCACCCCGGAAACGCTGCTTCCTCTCAGACCCCCTTACCTAACTTCCATTTCCATCCCAGCACTAACGTCTTGTGGTGATGGCCAGATTCACGGGGTAATGAGGGAACAACAGAGCCCCCACTGATAGGCACATACGGGGCCTTCTCACAGTGTCTCCAGAAGTGCTCAGTGGCTGCTCACCCCAACACCCCAGCCATAGTGCGGATGGATGCAATTTGTGTTTGTACCTCCACAAAATGATACCTTGTAAGATGTGAGTACCTTACCAGGGAGGCCGCTGTGTTTGGTCCACAGATGTGGGGTTTCCTATACAGTCAGCAGTGCCCACCACAGCCATGATCTCCCTGGGTAGGTATGAGCCCACACATGAGTTTCTGTATTAGAGGAGCTAGAATGCAGTAACATATAGGACGCTTAATCTTAGAACTATAGGAGCAGTAATGCAATTTATTTTGTAACATCAGAAGCTATTTCAGAATCGGCCGTTGTCTTGGTTTAGACATGCTCACTGTCCCTTCTCTCAGCAGAGGGTGTGGAGGGATGCCGAGGAGAGGCTGGCACAGCTCTGGCCATCGTGGGGAGGCACCATTGTCTTCCTTCGTGATCTGGGAACGGGCATGTGTCATGTCACAGCAGAGAGGGCC
Organism: Saccopteryx leptura; assembly: GCF_036850995.1. Lineage (NCBI taxonomy): Eukaryota > Metazoa > Chordata > Mammalia > Chiroptera > Emballonuridae > Saccopteryx > Saccopteryx leptura. Next base: position 219,519,314 of record NC_089503.1, on the reverse strand, counting down.
ATGTGGCCCAGTGTACACTGGCAAAGGTGGAATGTGAACTTAACATTTTCTCCTAATTTCTAAGGGCCTTTGCAACATTTTTAATAATTTGTTAACCTTTGAACAGCTGGCAGGCAGCAAATAAAATAATGGACATGGTGGGGAAGTGCGTCCTTTTGAAGAGCAAGTTGCTTTACAGTGTGCCTGGCACTGGGGCTTGGTCTCTGTCCCCAGGAGGCACGGACGTGCCATTTCCTTCGTCAGAGGAGGGGAACGTGGAGGTTAGGAGAGTAGACCACAGAGGTGGGAGTCTCAGCTCCACCACGTTAGTGCTCTGTGGCCTCTAGCAAGTTAGTGCCTCAGTGTCCTCATTTGTAAAAGAGAATTCTGCCCCCTGACGCCCAGGGTGGTTGTTGGAATTAAATGAGTTTTAATACAGAGGAAGTGCTTGTAACAGTGCCTGACACTTATTATTGCTGTGAACATTTATTATTAATGTCATTGACAGCAGCAGCTGAGTGCAGCTCCCCACAGGGCTGGCTCTTGGTCTCTTGTCTCCCAGGTATTCTAGAAGTACTCTTCGAGAGCCTTCTAACTAGTCCAGACTGCTAATCTAGGGCCGCTTTGCTGCTGGTCCCCCCTGTCACATAACCAGCTGTTGCTCAACTGGTGCTTTGTGGCCTTTCTTCTCTGAAGCTACCCCTGGGCAGCTGTCTCTATCTGGTTTCATTCAACTTCTAAATATAGTCAGCTGAGTCCTGCCCTGTCGTCAGGGTCCCTGGGTGTGGCAGTAGAGAAATCAGCCTTCATCCTCTTCCAACTGGATAGTCTTCCAACATTTTATCATCTTTGAAGGGAGACTGCAAAAGACAACTCTGGGCACTTTGCTTCCAGGGCCGGATGCAGGGGAAAACCGGGTTCCTTCCCAGAGCGGCAGTGCAGGCGAGGTGGCTGACCCCGGGCTGTGCCTCACCAGCACTGGCCGCTGACGTCCACAAGCGGAGGAGCGTTCCTGTTAGTCTCAGAGGCTGACCCGGCATTGGTTTTGGCTGTAATTGAGTGGGAAATTTGATTAAAATGTGAAAAGGATGCTTCCCAGTCATAGAGCTGTAAAGACTGCCTGGTATTATCCCAAAGACAGGACCACTTGTCCCTGCTGCGCTCGCTGTTTCTGGCAGGATCGTCAGCCAGGCGACTTGCCCCCCTGTCACTGCACTTTCAGCTCTGCCTCACGCAGGGGAGATTAGTGCTGAGTCGAAGGCTTGCTTGCCGTTAAGGGTCTGCTGATGCAGTGGCTGATGCAGTGGCTTTTCTCCCTTGCTCTTAGTAAGGGAATTACTGGCCTATTGCTTTTTTTGTTGTTGTTGTTGTTTCTGAAGTTAGAAGCAGGGAGGCAGTCAGATAGACTCCCACATGCGCCCCACCGGGATCCACCCAGCATGCCCACCAGGGGGCGATGCTCGGCCCATTAAGAGCATTGCTCCGCTGCAACCTGCACCATTCTAGCACCTGAGGCGGAGGCCATGGAGCTGTCCTCAGCATTTGGGCCAACTTTGCTCCAATGGAGCCTTGGCAGCGGGAGGGGAAGAGAGAGACAGAGAGGAAGGAGAGGGGGAGGGGCGGAGAAGCAGACGGGCGCTTCTCCTGTGTGCCCTGGCCGGAATTGAACCCAGGATTTCCACACGCTGGGCCAACACTCTACCACTGAGCCAACCTGCCAGGGTCTGGCCCACTTTTTTTCTAAGAAAACCAGAAGGTTGCACTGCCACATTCCCTGGGGACTTCTGAGATTTGTGCCTAGCTATTAGTATCTGCCTGTCCCCCGGGGAAATGAGGAAGACATCACCTAGAATGTTTTGTAGTTTTTCCGTGAAAAGTGGGCTTCTGACCTAAAGAACTAAAGCAGGCACCCATGTGTGACTTCCTGCTGATCTCATTCTCTGGGCAGCGGCCGCTCAGCTTCCCTCAGCCCCCGTCGAGCTCACCCGATCACGAGCACAGTTTCCTGTCCCCTTCGGAGTGTGTGCTAAAGCCACAGGCTCCCCAGAGGGATACAGTCCCAGCTCGCAGGGCTGCCTCACAGCACTGACACAAAAAGACAGACTTGCCATGTTATCCATCCAATAAAAAAACCCCAAGGGGAGAGGAATAGATATTCATCACATCCCAGCAGCTCAGCTAAGCCTGCAAGTTCAAATGCAGTATTTCTAGATGGATTTAGAAAACTTTTCCTTGGCAGAGTTCTCCTGACGGCTCTTTTCACCAGCAGCTAGCCTGTGTGGGAAAGAACAAAGGGAGTTCTACCCATCTGATGGGGCTGGGTAGCGAGCGCTCTCTGCCTCCCCAGTGGTCTGTGTAGCTTTGTGGGGGTTTGAATACTTTTCCATAAGTTAACAGAACTTCCTATTCCTGCTGCCTGCCTCTGCCTTTATCTATAGCCAAGCATTGGCTGCTGAGGTGGCCTCTGCCCTGCTTTAGTGTGAGCAGAATAACAGCATTGGCTTGGAAGGAGATTCAGGAGATGATTATGGGATTATTCAGGTGGCCTGTCAGTGGAGAATTTATCTGTTACAAAGGGCACATGGATTTTTTATTATGGAATGTCCACCTTGGCACCTGTTTGCCTGTGTAGTTATTATAGCGCCTGCAAGAGCTCAGTTTTCAGAGCACTTGTGTTACTACACCTCGCTGCTTCCTCCTGTCTTCCTTTCCCAGAAAGTCCTTCTGTTTAATGAAGGTTCTCTGAAAGGGGGCAAGGGCGGGAGCTTTACCCGAAGTATAAAGTTGAAAAGGAATATTTTGAGGGAAGAGTGGTTTGATTTGAATTCAGCATGTTGGGGAAATGTACTACTGAAAATGCGTCCCCTGTCACTTTTTGTGTTTTGTTTTTTCTGTCACCTCTCGGGATGACGTGAAGATGAGTACAGTTCCAGTCTACTTTTGGTTTTATAGAGGTAGAATATTCTGTTTGTTCCTTCCTAGTTTGCTTTTCTTGCATTGTTATTCTAGCAATCACCAGGACTTCCAGCAGAGGACAGGACTGGGAAGAGATGGGAATGCATGCTGGGGGCCAAGGGTGACAGGGCACACGGAGCTGACACTGGGAGGGCAGGCGAGTGTGGGGAAGGTCAGGTGAGTGTGGGGGAGGTCAGGTGAGTGGGGGAGGTCAGGTGAGTGGGGGAGGGCAAGTGAGTGTGGGAGAGGGCTGGTGAGTGTGGGGGAGGTCAGGTGAGTGTGGGGGAGGGCAGGTGAGTGTGGGGGAGGTCAGGTGAGTGTGGGGGAGGGCTGGTGAGTGTGGGGGAGGGTAAGTGAGTGTGGGGGAGGGCAAGTGAGTGTGGGAGAGGGCTGGTGAGTGTGGGAGAGGGCAGGTGAGTGTGGGGGAGGTCAGGTGAGTGTGGGGGAGGGCTGGTGAGTGTGGGGGAGGGTGAGTGTGGGAGAGGGCTGGTGAGTGTGGGGGAGGTCAGGTGAGTGTGGGGGAGGTCAGGTGAGTGTGGGGGAGGTCAGGTGAGTGTGGGGGAGGTCAGGTGAGTGTGGGGGAGGGCTGGTGAGTGTGGGGGAGGGCTGGTGAGTGTGGGAGAGGGCTGGTGAGTGTGGGGGAGGTCAGGTGAGTGTGGGGGAGGGCTGGTGAGTGTGGGGGAGGGTAAGTGAGTGTGGGGGAGGGCAAGTGAGTGTGGGAGAGGGCTGGTGAGTGTGGGAGAGGGCTGGTGAGTGTGGGGGAGGTCAGGTGAGTGTGGGGGAGGGCTGGTGAGTGTGGGGGAGGGCAGGTGAGTGTGGGAGAGGGTGAGTGTGGGGGAGGGCTGGTGAGTGTGGGGGAGGTCAGGTGAGTGTGGGGGAGGTCAGGTGAGTGTGGGAGAGGGCTGGTGAGTGTGGGGGAGGGCTGGTGAGTGTGGGGGAGGTCAGGTGAGTGTGGGGGAGGGCTGGTGAGTGTGGGGGAGGTCAGGTGAGTGTGGGGGAGGGCTGGTGAGTGTGGGAGAGGGCTGGTGAGTGTGGGGGAGGGCTGGTGAGTGTGGGGGAGGTCAGGTGAGTGTGGGGGAGGGCTGGTGAGTGTGGGGGAGGTCAGGTGAGTGTGGGGGAGGGCTGGTGAGTGTGGGGGAGGTCAGGTGAGTGTGGGGGAGGTCAGGTGAGTGTGGGGGAGGGCTGGTGAGTGTGGGGGAGGGCTGGTGAGTGTGGGGGAGGTCAGGTGAGTGTGGGGGAGGGTAAGTGAGTGTGGGGGAGGTCAGGTGAGTGTGGGGGAGGGTAAGTGAGTGTGGGGGAAGGCTGGTGAGTGTGGGGGAGGTCAGGTGAGTGTGGGGGAGGGCTGGTGAGTGTGGGGGAGGTCAGGTGAGTGTGGGGGAGGGCTGGTGAGTGTGGGGGAGGGTGAGTGTGGGAGAGGGCTGGTGAGTGTGGGGGAGGGCTGGTGAGTGTGGGGGAGGGCTGGTGAGTGTGGGAGAGGGCTGGTGAGTGTGGGGGAGGTCAGGTGAGTGTGGGGGAGGTCAGGTGAGTGTGGGAGGGCAAGTGAGTGTGGGAGAGGGCTGGTGAGTGTGGGGGAGGTCAGGTGAGTGTGGGGGAGGTCAGGTGAGTGTGGGGGAGGTCAGGTGAGTGTGGGGGAGGGCAGGTGAGTGTGGGGGAGGTCAGGTGAGTGTGGGGGAGGGCAGGTGAGTGTGGGGGAGGGTAAGTGAATGTGGGAGAGGGCTGGTGAGTGTGGGGGAGGTCAGGTGAGTGTGGGGGAGGTCAGGTGAGTGTGGGGGAGGGCAGGTGAGTGTGGGAGGGCAGGTGAGTGTGGGAGAGGGCTGGTGAGTGTGGGGGAGGTCAGGTGAGTGTGGGGGAGGGCAGGTGAGTGTGGGGGAGGGCAGGTGAGTGTGGGGGAGGGCAGGTGAGTGTGGGGGAGGTCAGGTGAGTGTGGGGGAGGGCAGGTGAGTGTGGGGGAGGTCAGGTGAGTGTGGGAGGGCAAGTGAGTGTGGGAGAGGGCTGGTGAGTGTGGGGGAGGTCAGGTGAGTGTGGGGGAGGGCAGGTGAGTGTGGGGGAGGGCTGGTGAGTGTGGGGGAGGGTAAGTGAATGTGGGAGAGGGCAAGTGAGTGTGGGGGAGGTCAGGTGAGTGTGGGGGAGGGCAGGTGAGTGTGGGGGAGGGCAGGTGAGTGTGGGGGAGGTCAGGTGTGTGTGGGGGAGGTCAGGTGAGTGTGGGGGAGGGCAGGTGAGTGTGGGGGAGGTCAGGTGAGTGTGGGAGGGCAAGTGAGTGTGGGAGAGGGCTGGTGAGTGTGGGGGAGGTCAGGTGAGTGTGGGGGAGGGCAGGTGAGTGTGGGGGAGGTCAGGTGAGTGTGGGGGAGGGCAGGTGAGTGTGGGGGAGGGTAAGTGAGTGTGGGAGAGGGCTGGTGAGTGTGGGGGAGGTCAGGTGAGTGTGGGGGAGGTCAGGTGAATGTGGGGGAGGGCAGTGTGGGGAAGGGCTGGCCAGTGTGAGGGAGGGCTGGCGAGTGGGGGAGAAGGCTGGTGAGTATGGGGGAGGGCAGTGTGGGGGAGGGCAGGCAAGTGTGTGGGGGGGGAGAGCAGATGTCAGCCTCCTCTGGTCTGTAGAGTCGGGGCTCTGAAACCTGGTCATCCCTTTGAGAAGAGGCTGTACAAACACAGGTGACAGTAGGAGAACACTTGCTGTTTACCAGAAGTGACCAGAATTTTCTGGTGCGCTCTCATGTTGAGGCGAGAACAAGTCGGTGTCTCAGAAGAGGCAGAGGGTGGCAGTTTGATTTGCCTTCAGAATGCTGATCTTTCACTTTTTTTATTTTTTATTTTTGGAAGTTTTACACAATTTTTTTTCTTTATAGAATGAAGTTGGCCTGCTGGAGTTCTTCCAAAATGTGATAAAAGAAACTAGGGCAGAGCCCAAAAAAGTGACAAGTTGGGTCCTCAACATTTTTCTCGGCTTTTTAAAGCAGCAGAACCTCGCCGTCAGTGAGAGGTGAGTGGGGCCCGGGGGTTCCCTCCTCCTCTATGACCAGCTCTGGGTCCAGGAGCTGGTGACATAGGGTAGAACCAGGGATTTGCTCTCCTCGCTCCCCCTCGGGCTCTCCTGGCAAGGCACAAGCACCCCCTGTGGATTCCCAGTTCTAAAGCTGTCCTCCATCACATCTGAGAAGTCGACCATTTGTTCAGACCCCTGACTGTCAACACTGTGCGGCGCGGTACAAGGCAGCTTCTGAAGGAGCCGAGGTTAAGTCAGCCTGTTGAGTGAACTCAGACCGCCTGCTACTGACCCAAACAATTCATACACACTATGGTTTCAGAATCCCAAGGGTACCCAATTCGAAATAAAAGTATACAATTGACCCTTGAACAACACAGGTTTGAACTGTGCTTAGTCCAGTAATATGCAGGTTTTTTCAATAAATACTGTAAATGTATTTTTCTTATGATTCTCAACATTTTTTTAGCTTAGTTTATTATAAGAATACGTATAATATACAAAACGTGTGTTAATCAACTGTACGTTATTGGTAAGGCTTCCACTCAACAGTAGGCTGTTCAGTTTGGGGGAAGTTAAACGTGCTGAGCGAGTGAGACTGTGTGTGCAGTCAGTGCCCACTCCCGGCACTGTTCAAGGGTCGACTGCACTTGGCTGTTCCTGCAGGTCTCTTCCCACTCCGTTCAAAGACCCATTAGCTGGGCTGGTATGCCAGTCGCCCCTGGGAACAGACATTAATGAACAACCTCAGCCACTAGGGCGAACCTTTCCAAAACCTAGAACAGCAGTACTGCAAAGCTAGCAATAGTCTCATGATGACACCTGGCAAGGAACACTCTAGAACAGTGATTTTCAACCACCAGTCCCGGACCGACCACCAGAAGTTTTGTGCTGGTCTGCAAAAAGTTAACCACCCTGATGTTGAATGAAGAGCATCAACCCAATGATCTCAGTCGAATTTGCTTATGCCCAGGGTGATTTCTGGGGACTTACTGGTCCCCGAAATAATTCTCCGATTTTCACCGGTCCCAAAGTGTAAAAAGGTAGAAAAATGCTGCTCTAGAGATCAAGTTGGCAGAAACTGATTTTGCAAATCAGCATCCATCTTTAAAGACCTCTCAGAAAACTGGTGTTTAAAGGGTCCAACCATAAACGTTCTTGTTTGATTTGGCTTTTTAATTACTTCAAGTATATTGCTTTGGAAGCGGTATGTTATTGTTTTTATAATCTCATTCTCAGTTACTAATTTGCTGCTGAAGATTTATTTTATTTTCCAGATGGGTGGGGTCTTTCGGGGTGAGTGATCTTGGTCACCGTCTTACTTGGTTAGCCCCGGTATATCTGGAGTTGGTATATGCAGTCTACCAAGCTATCCCTGTTGGGGGAAAGAGTTTCATGACACAAACATTACTGACCTCTTAGGTGTCAAGCATTGTGGGTATAAAAAGGTGATTAAGAAATCCCAAATTCTGGTAGGTCAGTGGACGTATTTGATAGTGTAAATGTATGACCTAACTAATGAATTAAGGTCATTAGATGAAAGGCAGATTATTTTTTGTGATGTTTTATTTTCGTCCTTCTCTGTCCCAACACCCCTTCTGTCATCTCATGCAGGAGCAGGGACCCCCTTTTCTGACATGCTCTGGAAATCCAGTGCAGCCTTGGTGCTGATTGTGGTCCCACACAGCCTGCTCTCGAGCTGGCCACTGGGTTTTCTAGATTGCCGGACCTCTCAGAAACCTGCATTTTAAAACAGCTGTATTCTCTATTATTTGTCAGTAAGGGTGGAAGGCTGGGGAAGGGGTATCCGTTTATTTCCCAGCCCTCCACCCCTCTTCCTGTTCAGATTCAATCAGGGTGCAGCACAGATGCTCCAGATACCCACTTAATAACACCAGGCACTCTCCAAACCTCATTTCCACTTGGAATTACCTTTATCCAGATGCACTCTGGGATAAACAAGCACTTTAAGGATGGTGTCTGCCTCAGTGTGGTAGCTGTTTTCAGTGAACCACCCCGATGAGGTTCACTGTGCTTGACTCAGACTACAGTAAGTCATACCTGGTTAACTTGCCCTGGAGTAGTTTGAAATTCATAGAAATTGGCAGAGGCTAAATGGTAGTTTCCTTTTTATTGTCTTAAGAGCTTACAGAGAAATTAATAGTGAATGATGGCAGCCGAGACTTAAACAGAAGGTGTTTTCAAGTGGCCTTGAGCATTTCAGAAGCTCTCATTTACACAGACACACTAATGGGCTATTTATAAGTTGTTCCTGTCTCTTTAAAACTAGTCCCCTAATGACCTCAGATAGACAGTGTTTCATTAGCCTAGCGGCTGTATATGTTTGGAAGTAGCAAAACCATATAATTTAAAAGAAATAATCTTTTCACTAATCTAGGTGGTCATCGCAGCTGCCCCACCTCTCTCTCACACACACACACACACACACACACACACACACACACACACACACACTCCTATCCCTGGATGTGAATTAATGACACTTTGTTTGCTCCTTGGCCTTTTATATCACAGAATCTTGGTAAATAAGTCATGTCCTGGAAGTATAGCTAATGAATTCTGGGACCTTCTGTGTCCAGAAAGCTGTTGAAGAGAACAGTCTATGGAGATGCCCATGAGGATGGCTGAAGATGTAGTGGGTAGTCATTGTGTTTTTAAAGAAAAACTCTCACCATTAAAAAGAATTTATATTTGCACAGAAACACTCAAAAAAGTGGCTTTGTCAGCTGTTTTGTGTGAATTGATTTTTAGGTTGATCTTTCCGTTGAAAATATTTAATTACTGGGTTTTTTTTCTTTCCTCGTCATGGTTCATGAGTTTACAGCCACCTCCCTCCTCTGACTAATTAAACTGAGCAGTTGTCTGTTGCTACAGCCTCTGCCAAACAGCTGTTATTGTTGCGTGGTAAAACAAAGCTAAAACAACACCAGGCACAAAAACGTGTTATATCATAACATACAAAATACACAGGTAACAGCCCGGCTGGCCTGTTGTCTGCCTTCCTGGGTGGGGGTTAATGTCTTACACCTATAAAGTCAGAGTTCCAGTGCTGACTATAAACGGAAATGCCGACAATGTGATGTGTACATTTCTTTTCTCTCCTTTTGGGGGTGGCTAGTCCTGTCACACCTTCTGCACTGGCCGAACTTCTCAACCTCCTGGACAGCAAAGCCATTTCTTCAGCAGCAGCTAAGCAGGTATGTCCACTCTTCCCAAAGCTTCTGACTGCTCTGCTATCACAGTAAAGGTTTTCCATGAAGCTTAAAATGCCATCCCTGAGTTTCCTAATTGAAATGTTCAAAGCCTGAAAGTGCTATTTTTGTACTGAAAGGTAGAAATGTTTTATTTAGCGAGCGAAATAAAGCCAGTGGGAGTTAGGCAGGTGGCTTGCTTCTCACCTTTGCTAACCAAAGGCAATAGTTACTGTTGGGCTTGGCCGGCCTATTTCCCAGACAGCTGTATGTAGAAGTCTGGGACCTGAAGGCCCTGGTGGCTTCCGACTGTGAACTTGGCCGTGCTCTGGAGGAGGCGGGGCAGCCTCCTGCACCAGCCACGCTGGCGCTCCCTCTGCAGCCTCGGCCGCTTCCTAGCCTGGTACCTGGGCTCATTTGTCTGGTTGTGTGGTCGCCCCTGAAAGTCAGTCTTTCAGCAAGAAGGGTGAGGTCAAATGGGCTTAGAGAAAATGTTCCGCATGTGCCCCATGTGTGAAAACTGAAAAATCGCATCAGCTCTGCCTCCGCTGACTGAGGCGGGTGCAAGATTCCTGGAATTCTGAACACTCAGCCACGTAAGCACCCAGCAAGGTAAAGAGCACCAAGGCAGCCACCTGATCTCAACTTCAGATGTCTGCAGCTGTCAATGCGTCAGCCACAAACTTAATGTTATTTTAATGGTCCCTATTGCATTTAATATTTATACACATCGACAGTCATGGCAGATTACAAAGTGAGGCTTTGGAAAGTGGCTGCTTCTGGCTAATGAGGAGGCGCCAGGAGCATCACCTGCACTGGTGCTGTCGAGCTGGAGGCGGGAGCCGCCGAGGGCTGTTCCCCGCCACCGAGGGCTGTTCCCCGTCACCGAGGGCTGTTCCCCATCACCGAGGGCTGTTCCCCGTCACCGAGGGCTGTTCCCCATCACCGAGGGCTGTTCCCCACCACCGAGGGCTGTTCCCCACCACCGAGGGCTGTTCCCCGTCACCGAGGGCTGTTCCCCACCACCGAGGGCTGTTCCCCGTCACCGAGGGCTGTTCCCCACCACCGAGGGCTGTTCCCCGTCACCGAGGGCTGTTCCCCGCCACCGAGGGCTGTTCCCCGCCACCGAGGGCTGTTCCCCGCCACCGAGGGCTGTTCCCCGCCACCGAGGGCTGTTCCCCGCCACCGAGGGCTGTTCCCCATCACCGAGGGCTGTTCCCCGCCACCGAGGGCTGTTCCCCATCACCGAGGGCTGTTCCCCGTCACCGAGGGCTGTTCCCCATCACCGAGGGCTGTTCCCCGCCACCGAGGGCTGTTCCCCATCACCGAGGGCTGTTCCCCGCCACCGAGGGCTGTTCCCCATCACTGAGGGCTGTTCCTTGCCACCGAGGGCTGTTCCCCATCACCGAGGGTTGTTCCCCATCACCGAGGGCTGTTCCCCGCCACCGAGGGCTGTTCCCCATCACCGAGGGCTGTTCCCCGCCACCGAGGGCTGTTCCCCGCCACCGAGGGCTGTTCCCCATCACCGAGGGCTGTTCCTCGCCACCAAGGGCTGTTCCCCATCACCGAGGGCTGTTCCCCGCCACCGAGGGCTGTTCCCCATCACCGAGGGCTGTTCCTCGCCACCGAGGGCTGTTCCCCATCACCGAGGGCTGTTCCCCGCCACCGAGGGCTGTTCCCCATCACCGAGGGCTGTTCCTCGCCACCGAGGGCTGTTCCCCATCACCGAGGGCTGTTCCCCATCACCGAGGGTTGTTCCCCGCCACCAAGGGAGGCTGTCAGCTCAGCGCGGCGCTCGCACAGTTAAGAAAGCAGTCTGGTGGCCTGGATGGCAGAGGAATACAAATGTTTAGGAAATGCTCAGCAGTAGCAGAAAGATTAGATGGCCTAAGGGCATAAAAAATATATATATGTATGTACATAAAAGAGCAGATGAATTGTAGCATTTAAAATGAGAAGGGGAAAATGTCTTCCCTTGTACTCATCTTGCCCCACCAAAAAAAGAAAGGAAAAACCCCAAGGTAGTGAAATGGACACTGCTGGAAGGGGCTGACAGCCGGGCTCGGGTAGAGATTCTAGACAGACTTCCAGCACATGTAAAGGGGCCGGGACGACTCCTGGCTTCCCGAGGGGGCACAGTGACAGGAGTCGGGCGGGAAAGGTGTGGACCATGTGCTGCACAAGGAAGTCTCCCTATTTACTGTCGCCGTGGTGGTGCTGCCTCTTTATATTTCTTCCTTGTTTTCTGAATTGCTGGTGGAAAAAAAATGGTATTTGTTTTTTTATAAAGAATCCATCCTTCTGCGGGCTTACATGCATGGAAAGATGCCTGGAATGGTATTCATCCAATATTAATGGTGGTTATTTCAAGGGGTAGAATATGCAAAGCTTTATAGTTTTCAGTATTACTTAAAGTTTTTGATTATACTTACAGCTTTGTAGCAGTTTGCACTCAGGGAGTGCAGTGCCTCTGGCTTTGTTCTTTTTTCTTAGGATTGCTTTGGCTGTTAGAGTCTTTTGTGGTACCATACAAATTTTAGGATGTTTTGTTCTATGTCTGTGAAAAATGCCATTGGGATTTTGATAGTAACTGCACTGAATCTGTAGATTCCTTTAGGTAATAAGGACATGTTAACAATGTTAATTCTTCCAGTTCATGAAAATGGAATATCTTTTCATTTCTTTGTTTTCTTCAGTTTTTTTCCAAAATTGTCCTATAGTTTTCAGTGTGTGTGTGTGTGTGTGTGTGTGTGTATAATCTTTCACCTCCTTTGTTTATTCCTAGGTATTTTATTCTTTTTGTTGCAACTGTAAAGGAATTGTTTTCTTCTTTACTCTGACAGTTTGTTGTTAGTATATAGAAACACAAGTTTTGCATATTGATTTTGTATCCTGCAACTGGACTGTTTATTATTTCTAATGGTTTTTTGGTGGAGTCTAAGGGTTTTTTACATATGAAATCATGTCATCCACAAATAGTGATAGTTTTATTTCTTCTTTCCCAGGCTGGATGGCTTTTTTCCCCTTGCCTAATTGCTCTGGCTAGGACTTGACTACCGTGTGAATAGAATTGGCAAGAGTGAGCATTATTATCCTGTCCCTGAGTCTAGAGGAAAAACTGTTATTCACCTTTGGGTGTGGTGTTAGCTCTAGGTTTGTCATGTGGCCTTTATTGTGTTGAGGTACTTTCATTCTAAACCCATTTTGAGAGTTAAATGGGTGTTATATCTTGTCAAATGCTTTTAATGCATCTATTGAGATTATCACAGGATATATATCCTTCACTCTGTTACTTCCGCTTGTCTCCTATGTGGCCTTCCTGAAAAAAAATCAAAAACCTTTGTAGACAGTGTTATAAGTCATGCATACAAATGATTTTGTCTTTTCCTCCCTTTTAGTGCTTCAGTTCTTTGCACATTTCACATGACCCTGCTTCTCTTAAAGGTTTGGATTAATGTTTGTTCCTTTCTAGAAAGATGGCCTTTCCCAGTAGTGCTGCCTCTGTCGAGAAGGGATGTTCCTCACTGTAACTGTCACAGCCCCCTGCCTGCTGTTGTCCTTTGAACAGGCCTTTCTTCCACACTCTGACCCTGGAAGTCCCCAGGTTGGGCGAGGGGCCTGCCTGCTTTCCTTCCATCCTTCCTCCCGGATACTTTAAAAATATGATAGTGTTAGCTCGAGAAACACTGGGGTAGTAGGCTATGTGAACGCGGCTCCCGGGCACTGAGGGTGAGCTCCTGTCCTCTGTCTCAGAGCCGGCTCAGTGATGTGATGGCGGTTCCCAGCTTGCACTGCCCGCACTCTCGGCGGGCATGTGTTAGCACAGGTGACCAGCACTGCACTGGGACTTTCTTGCTCTGTCTGTGTGTCTTGGGTGGGCAGCAGCGGGCCTGGGAGCCGCATGCGGCCAGAAACAGTTGTACTTAGATAGCACTTCCCAGGGTGATGACTAAACAGAGACCAAAGCTGAGCATTTGTGCTGCAGCATGAGGCTGGCAACCACAGAGTCTTGTAAGGTGGCCAGGGAAGGGCGCCCTGCGGGCTCTGACCTGGAGGCTGGGGCCCCTTCGGTGGCTCCAGGCGGGCCTGGTAGTGGCCCCAGGCCTGCCAGGGTGCCTGCTGTAAGGCCATGTTTGCTGAGCTTCCTGTCCCCTTCCCCGTAAAGGGCCACTGCGCAGACTCCTGATAAGTGAGCCCTTGCAGGTGACTTGCGCTGAGCCAGAGACCTGGAGTCTCCTGAGATCTCCACTCTCTCTTTTGAATGTTGGACATTTTCAACTCGCAGCTTTTTTAGGAAACAGTAGAGATGCACAGAATAAACATTGGTCAAGGTCTAAATGCCTACCAGGAGGGAGTAATTTAATCACGATAAATTACATGATGGATATTCATTTTTTATTACTATAAGAAAGCACTTCTCTAATAAGTGAAGCAAAAGCAGGTCACACATTGTATTACATTATGAGCACAACTGTTACAAAACACGAAAAAGAAGGGAAAAACTTCAAAATACTAACATTGGTTATCTTGAGGGAATGGGAGTACAGATGGTTTCTTTTTATCTTGTCTATATTTTCTTATTTTCTACAATGATCACGTATTAATAACATTAATAACATTTAAACATTAATAACATTTAAATTAGAAACGTTTTCAAGTTTTAAGTCTTAATGTAAGAAAAATGTACCCGCGCCCTGAGAAGCACGCGCATCACAGAGCATTCTGCCGTCCCATCCCTGTGCTGCTGGGACCCCGGGAAGTGTGAGGAGGGCAGAGAAAGGTCCTGCCCGTTTTTGAGCCCCTCCCTCTCTCTCCATGCCCTTACTCATTGTGAAACTGAATATTTGAAAAGTTGAATTGGAGGATGCATGTTCTGTATTCTCCTAAGAGGAGGGACAGGTTTTCCCGAAGCAGCCAAGGCTGCTGGGTGGCAGCCAGAGGAGAGCCCTGCAGGGAGAGGATGGGGACCTGCCAGCGGCGCCTCTCGGCCCACTCACCGGGGTCTTCTGACAGCTAAGCCAAGGCACACCGCCTGGCTGAGCCGTGAGGAATGTTTGTAGTTTGTTTCTGTCCAGGCTGAGGAAAACTCGGAGCTCTGCTGAGACGCTGAGCACTTTCCCCGTCATGTGCTTTGCTAGATGTGGTCATTTGTTTTTTCAGTTACAGTTCACTTTCAATATATTAGTTTCAGGTGTACAATGGTGAGCAGACATTTATCTATCTTGCAAAGTGATTGCCCCAGTAAGTCTAGTACTCATCTGACACCACACAAAGTTATTACAATAGTATTGACTGTATTCCCTATGTAAAGTATAGCTGTACATCCCTGTAACTGTTTTTATAACTGCCAATTGGTACTTCTTAATACCATCGTCTTTTCACCCAGCTCCCTACTCCCAATCTGACAGCCATCAGTTTGTGAGTTCATTTGTTTTGTATTTAGATTCCACATAAATGAAACCATATGGGCCCTGGCCGGTTGGCTCAGCAGTAGAGCGTCGGCCTGGCATGCGGAGGACCCGGGTTTGATTCCCGGCCAGGGCACATAGGAGAAGCGCCCATCTGCTTCTCCACCCCCCCCCCTTTCCTCTCTGTCTCTCTCTTTCCCTCCCGCAGCCAAGGCTCCATTGGAGCAAAGATGGCCCGGGCGCTGGGGATGGCTCCTTGGCCTCTGCCCCAGGCGCTAGAGTGGCTCTGGTCGCGGCAGAGCGACGCCCCAGAGGGGCAGAGCATCGCCCCCTGGTGGGCATGCCAGGTGGATCCCGGTCGGGCACATGCGGGAGTCTGTCTGACTGTCTCTCCCAGTTTTCAGCTTCAGAAAAATACAAAAAAAAAAAGAAACCATATGGTTTTGCCTTTGACTCATTTCACTTAGCAGAATACCCTCTAGGTATTCATGTTGTCACAAATGACAAGATTGCCTTCATTTTTGTGGCCACGTCATAGTCCGGTTCATGTACGTACCACATCTTCTTTAGCCAGTCATCTACTGGTCGGCACTTAGGCTGCCTCGCGCCCTGGCCTATGTAAACACGCTGCAGTCAGCGTAGGGGCGCACACATCCTGTTATGGACTTCTCTAGATCATCACCCAGAAGTGGAACCACTGGGTCACAGGGCAGTTCCATTTCCAGTATTCTGAGAAGCTTCCACAGTGGCTGCACCAGTTTACAATCACACCGCAGTGTAGGGGGGTTTCCCTCCTCCCTTCTCCAGCCACGTCCTGGGCAGCAGTTGCTGATTTACTGGTGATAGTCATTCCAACAGGTGCAAGGTGATCTCATTGTGGCTCTTACTTGCATTTCCCTGATGACTCCTGACACTGAGCATTTCCTTCATGTGTGTGTTGCCACCTGCTTGTCCACCTGAATGCTCAGTCGGGTCATTCTTCAACTGGGTTGTTTGGTTTGGGGTGCTGAGTGGTACGAGTTCCTCGTCTGTCTTGTATGTTAACTCCTCACTGGGTCTATCACTGGTGAATGTCTTTTCTCATTCAGTAGGTTGTCCCCTTGTTCTGCTGATGGTTTCCTTCTGCACAAAACTTTAGTTTGATGTAGTCCCATTTGTTTATTTCTTTTCTTTTGTTTCCCTTGCCTGAGAATTGACTATTTCCCTTGAGGAACTCCATGGTCTTAGGTCCTGCACCCAAGTCCCCTGTCCATTCCGAGTTCGTTCCTGTATACAAAGCAAGAGAGGGGTTCAGCCTCTCTCCCCTGCATGTATTTATCTGTCCTGCATTCTCAACATCGTGCACACAAGAGACAGCCTTCACCCCACTGTGCACC
The DNA here is from genome assembly GCF_036850995.1 of Saccopteryx leptura. Classification (NCBI taxonomy): domain Eukaryota; kingdom Metazoa; phylum Chordata; class Mammalia; order Chiroptera; family Emballonuridae; genus Saccopteryx; species Saccopteryx leptura. Next base: position 219,503,407 of record NC_089503.1, on the reverse strand, counting down.
TCTGCCTCCCTATCATAGGTCAGCTGACCATAGAGATGCGGGCTTACCTCTGGGCTTTCTACTCTGCCCCATTGATCCATACCCCAGTCCCCACGCAGACTCCCCACCTCTGCCCCCACGCCGGCTCCCCACCTCTGCCCCCACGCCGGGCTCCCCACCTCTGCCCCCACGCCGGCTCCCCACCTCTGTCCCCACGCCGGCTCCCCACCTCCGCCCCCACGCCGGCTCCCCACCTCCGTCCCCACGCCGGCTCCCCACCTCTGTCCCCACGGGGGGCTCCCCACCTCCGTCCCCACGCCGGCTCCCCACCTCCGCCCCCACGCCGGCTCCCCACCTCCGCCCTCACGGGGGGCTCCCCACCTCCGCCCCCACGCCGGCTCCCCATCTCCGTCCCCACGGGGGGCTCCCCACCTCCGCCCTCACGCCGGCTCCCCACCTCCGTCCCCACGCCGGCTCCCCACCTCCGTCCCCACGGGGGGCTCCCCACCTCCGCCCCCACGCCGGCTCCCCACCTCCGTCCCCACGGGGGGCTCCCCACCTCCGTCCCCACGCCGGCTCCCCACCTCTGTCCCCACGGGGGGCTCCCCACCTCCGCCCCCACGCCGGCTCCCCACCTCCGCCCTCACAGGGGGCTCCCCACCTCCGCCCCCACGCCGGCTCCCCACCTCCGCCCCCACGCCGGCTCCCCACCTCCGCCCTCACGGGGGGCTCCCCACCTCTGTCCCCATGGCTCCCCACCTCTGCCCCCACGCCGGCTCCCCACCTCTGCCCTCACGGGGGGCTCCCCACCTCTGCCCCCACGCCGGCTCCCCACCTCTGCCCTCACGCCGGCTCCCCACCTCTGTCCCCATGGCTCCCCACCTCTGCCCCTACGCCGGCTCCCCACCTCCGCCCTCACGCCGGCTCCCCACCTCCGCCCCCACGCCGGCTCACCACCTCCGCCCTCACGGGGGGCTCCCCACCTCCGCCCTCACGGGGGGCTCCCCACCTCCGCCCCCACGCCGGCTCCCCACCTCTGCCCTCACGCCGGCTCCCCACCTCTGTCCCCATGGCTCCCCACCTCTGCCCTCACGCCGGCTCCCCACCTCTGTCCCCATGGCTCCCCACCTCTGCCCCCACGCCGGCTCCCCACCTCTGCCCCCACGCCGGCTCCCCACCTCTGCCCCCACGCCGGCTCCCCACCTCTGCCCCCACGCCGGCTCCACATTGCCCGGACCACCATAGCCCAGTAGTACAGCCTAAAGACAGGTAGTGTGATCCCTCCAATTTTGTTCTTTCTCAAAATTGCTTTGGTTATTTGGGGACTGTTGTGCAGGAGTTGACCCTGTGGAGTGGAAGTTGCTTAGCAGGGTCTGGTACAGCCACATTTGTCCTTCATATGTCACTTGTGGACCTGGCTGGGTGGTGTTCTGGTGTTGTCTGAAGCCGGCCACGAGGTGTGTTGGTTCTGGAGCCACCTCAGGCACGGGGTACAGGCCAAGGTCAGCAACTGCTTCTGCCAGGCTTGGGGCTACAGAGTAATCTGTGGTTAGTTGCCACTTGTACTGGGGCTTGAGACCCTTTGGTGGATGCCACAGTGTGAGCTGACGCTAGCCATCACTTGTGTTGGGCTGTGGCTGCTTAGTTGAGGCTACATTCCAAGCCACGGCTTATACTGGGCTTGGGGCCACCTAATGAAGTTAAAATACAAGTTGAGATTGGTTGTCATTTGTGCCAGGCTTGGGGCCACTGGGCAAGAGGGAGAGAGCACGCCAAGGCTGGCTGCTGCCTGTCTGGGGTTTGTGGACCTCTGAGAGATTTCAGGAGAGCCCACAGCACGAGCTGAGGAAGGCTGCTGTGGGGAGGAGCCGCTGGAAGTGGCTCAGGCCGGGCAACCGTGTTGAGTGCGGAGGGGTCTCAAGGGCTCACCCAGGCCGGGCGAGCAGCCAGGCTGACGGTTGATGGAGAGCTAAGGTTTGGCGCCTGCCTCTGTTAGGCTGTCTGGATGGGAGAGCCTCAGGAAAGGAGCAGTGGCTTCTGCCAGCACTCTGTCTCTGAAGGGAGCTGGGCCACCCCTGTCCCTCTGCTCTGAAGCCAGTCAGTTCAGTTCCTGTGTGTTTCTGGTGCCTTTTGAGCTGCTGCCACTGTGCTGGAGCCCAGAGCGATGAGTCTGTGAGGGCGTGCGGCCATGCTCGGGCCCCTCAAGAGGGGCGCCTCCGTCCCCCCCGCCCCGCCTGTCCGTGCAGTCCCTGCTGGGTTTTCACAGCCACGTGGTGTGGGGATGTCTCTTCCCGGCACTGATGCCCTGGGCTGGACCCCTCACTCTTCAGGGGCCCTCCACAGCCGAGACAACCTTCCCAATTCTTGTCTCCACCCCTTCTACCGTGCTCAAGTGGTGGCTTCTTTTCAGGAATGCCGTCCAGCTTGTCTCCAGGTGGTTCTCAGTGGTGGGTGTTCTGTAACTCTGTTGTTATTTTGGTGTGGTCATGGGAAGAGGCGAGCTCGGCTTTCCCCCCTCTGCCACCTTGACCAGACATCCTCTGTGCTAATCACTGAGCAGCTGTTTCTCTCCGGGAGCTGGAGGAATGGCCTGGGGGTGTTCTCACTCTGTGCTGACTGCAGGCTGGCACAGGGAGGAGCCACGGGACACTAACGGATTCCGGCCCCTTCCGGCTTTCACTAGAACCATAAGAGGAATGAGCCAAGTACCCTAGGAAATGCCTTTTTTGAAAATAATTTTTTCCCAACTTTAGTAAGTTTGGGATTTTGTTGTTATTTTCTAAGTAGAAAAGTGCAAACACATTAACTGCTGATCATGCTAGCCAGACTGGGGCCAGCTCCGCCTGTCGGGGATAAATGCAATAGGCCAGGTCCCTGTGGATTATGAGTTAATGTTTTCAGTTACTTTCCATTTTGTATCTTCATTATGGGGCCACTTTCCGGCTCCCCTGAAATGATGTTTCCAAGCAGGCTGGGTTCCTGGATCCTGTCTGAGCACAGGGTTGCCTGCTGCAGCCTGTGAGCCCTATCCTTTACCACAATGTCTGTCTCAGTGAGACAGAGCTGTGCCGGGCCCTCTGATTCCTGGAAGCAGGAGCCTGACTAATCACCTCTGGCCTCCCACAGCCCCGGCCATGTGGTTTGAGTCAGCCAGTGGGGAGTCCCTGTCCAGAGGTGCGGCCTAATGCTCTGTGCAGTGGGGCTCCAGGTGTGCGTGCACGCCCCAGTGCTCCCAGAGAACCAGGTCACCCTGGGGCCAGGCCCACATGGCTGGAGGGGCACTGATCTGCCCGCTGATCCCTTCTTCTCTGTTCCCCCCTACCCCCCACGGCAGGTGTTTGAGGAGCTGTGGCGGACTGAGGGGAAGAGCCCCACGCAGATTGTGGCGGAAAAGCGGCTGGAGCTGCTGCAGGACCGGGCGGCGCTGGAACAGCTGTGCCGGGCCACGCTGGAGGAGAACCCGCAAGTGGTAACTGTGCCTGCGCGCTACAGAGGGTCTGTGTCCACCAGCGAGGGGCCGCCCCCTGGCCCGCGGGCCCCTGTGCCAGCTCGGCAGTGCCTCCTAATAATGGCTGACCCAGTTTCATCAGTAATTCCCTGAGTATTTTTGTCAGTTTTTTAGCTAAGGTCAAGAGCTGAAATTAGGTGAATATTAGAAAAAAATACAACTTTTCCCAAGGAAAAAGAAAATCCACCTCTGCAGTTGAACCCCGTGGGGGTGCAGTTTGAGGGGCTGTTCTCACTCCCTAGGTCCACGTCCCGACCTCCTCAGGCTGCCCTCCAGCGGCCGGCGTTCAGAGGGCCCAGCCAGCTCTACTGGGGAGGGCCTCTCATGACAAACCAGCAGGCAGGCTGCAGGCGCAGGAGGTAGGGAAGCCCTTCAGCTTCATGCTTTTAAGAAGCAGAAAGGACAATTATGTATAAATAATGCAGAAAGTCCTTACCAGAAGCATAGCTGAAAACCAAGTTACATGTTCTAAACACAGAACGAAATAGAAAAGCTACAATGATTACCATCCCTCCCTCCCCAAGTCTAATCATATTGTCTAGGACAGGGGTCGGGAACCTTTTTGGCTGAGAGAGCCATGAATGCCACATATTTTAAAATGTAATTCCGTGAGAGCCATACAATGACCCGTGTATGTTAAGCATTATCCAATAAAAATTTGGTGTTGTCCCAGAGGACAGCTGTGATTGGCTCCAGCCACCCGCAACCATGCACATGAGCGGTAGGAAATGAATGGATTGTAATACCTGAGAATGTTTTATATTTTTAACGTTATTTTATTAAAGATTTGTCTGCGAGCCAGATGCAGCCATCAAAAGAGCCACATCTGGCTCGCAAGCCATAGGTTCCCAACCCCTGGGTAGAGATATTTTTCAGTGGGGGGAGGGGGAATTGCTAGCACCTCTTTCGAACTAACACCCCTACCCCACCCATTAGCTTGCCGGGGACATGGGCTGCTCTGGAAAGTGACAGGGAGAGACACACTTTTAGTGTCAGGCCCGTTCACACTGAGTGTAGGTACTCACAGATGCTGTTGCCGACGGAGATGCTGCAGGCTAGGAGGCCAGGCAGGTGCCTCCCGCGTTTGTGGTCCCCACCGCAGGGCATGCCACCCCATGCAAATGCTCTGGGAGAGCTGCCCACTATGGACTTGTGTTCTCACACACGGGAGTCAGGGAGAAGGAAAGCCACACATCCATTCCAGTGCCCGCTGAACGGCGTGGTAGGCGCAGAGGGGCCGCACCTGGGCTACCGGGCGCTCGCTCTGGCTCCCCCCCCCGGGGGGGGGGCTCGAGCTGTAGGAGCCCCTCGGGCACAGCACAGTCCTGGGCCATTTTAATCAGAGGGCAAAGTGGCAGCACCTCCTCTGACCGGAGCCTAGAAACCGCCTCAGAAGTTCACCCCTCCCCTCAACCCTCTTCATTTCACATCTAACACTACAAGAAAAAAACAATTTAAATTTCAGTAAAACTAAACCTTAATTTAGGACTTTTAGGAATGAATATCTGTATTTTCTCCTCTAAGACAATTTCTGTCTTGTAAGGTAATGGATATGAAGAAGGGAAACCCCAGAGCTGTAAATAAACTGATCGGGTTGGTTCGAAAAGCGACACTCAGCCGAGCAGACCCGACTGTGATAAAGGAGATTCTGGAGAAGGAGCTGTCGTCATGAGGTATTCTGGGTCCTGTGCCTGAGGGAGCCGGAGCCTTGAAACCTGACGTGCTGGCGTCCTCCACCCTGGGCCAGGCCAGCGCCCATGGCCACGCCTGACCCTGTGCCGTGGGCCAGCCCCACAGACTGCAGCCTCCCCCACTGGTGTCACTGATGTCAGAGCAGCTCCGTCTCAGCTGCACAGTGTGAACAGATAGTGCTTGATAAATCTGAACTACGTGCAACGTGCTGTTCCAGATACTGTTACCTCCCTGGGAAAAGCCCATTCTGTGGTTCCTTCAGCAAGCGTGCGGGTGCATCCAGACGGCAGCTCTGTGCTGGGTGCTGCGGGCTAGCAGAGAGCCAGAGCCTGGATGCAGTACTGTAGACCCGAAAATAGATTGATGAAGACAACAGAATAAATCCATCGACGTGGTAAACACACATTTGTCTGGAGAGTTCTCGGGAGGGCAAGAAGGCGGCGATTAGTCTCGGATCAGGTACCGGTATTGTTCACCCATCTACTCTGGTATTGTTCACCCATCCACTGAGCAACAGTGGTGCCCGTTCAACTCCCTAGGGACCCCGGAAGGCAGAGCTCAGAGTAAATGATTTTTTTGTTTTGGTAAAATAGACAACAGAAGTTTTCAAATAAATTTAATGAATAAAATATATACTGAAATATCACATAAAAAATTAACTTACACTTCAAAGATTGTGCAGTTGACAATTTCCCCCCACCCTCAGGCCAAAAAAGAGATAAAAAGAAAAATAAGCTGTAACATTAAATTGATTTGTTTTGCCTGGAAAGAATAAGATTATAAACTAGCAATCAAAATCTTGACCTTTAACAGTAATTGTGGTGCAGTTAACAGGATCTCTGGGAGGCTGGCTTGCCTTCGCCACTGTTTTTTCTTTTCCTATCACACCGGGATGCCCCTTTGTTCAGTTTATGCCTGTGTTACCTCTGACGACGCTTAAAGACCAGTTTTGCACATGGTGCTATTTAAAAGCGCATGTCAAACTGTGACGTAAATGCAAGAACACAATTTTTGGACACACTGATTTTTACACTGGATTCTTTGGCCCACTAAGAAAAAGGTAGGCATTTCCACCCTGACCGGTGCTCTGGGGGCTGCAGGAGAGAGGAGGACCTTCCCTGCCTCCAGGGGCCGCAGGAGGAGGACCTTCCCATCACCTGGTGCTCTAGGGGCAAAGGGGAAGAGGACGTTCCCCACCACCAGGGGCTTTGGGGGCCACAGGGTAGAGGAGGACCTTCCCCGCCACCGGCTCAGCACTTGACAGTTGCAGACTCTTGTGCAGGACTCCCTAAGGAGGACTGAGACGTGCCCCTTACACAACACTGACAACTACTGGGCCTCAAAGTAAAATATTTTCATTAACCCTCTTTCTGAGACAGAAAGGCAGAGTCCCTGCCTCTCCTCACCCCACAGGTCTCTGGATTACAAACGGGCAAAGGCACTGTGAGGCTGGAATCTGGTGAGGTCGACATCGTACGAAGGTCTGGGTCCTTAGTCATCAGACTGCAGAAAACTCTGGAGGCTCTTTTCCAGCCCATTTTAAATCAAGGGCTCTCTTTAATGGGGGGTGGGGGCAGCCAGGGGGAGACGGTTACTAGAACTGTTATGTCAGATGGAGCCCGTAGTGTGGCCTGACCATTTCCGAGAAATGTGGCAGCATTGTCACTCGATCTTCCCACGCTCACTGTCATCCGGCTCTGACGGCCTTGAAATCCCATTGCTGACATCCTGCAGATCAGCCTGTTCTGTAGTTATAACTGCTCATAAGAGAAAAGAAGTGAAACCTGGATACTTGGAACCTGTATCAAAAGGTATGTTCACATGACACCCTTAAGAAATCCACATAGTATGTCTCCACTCGTCAATGGGCCTCAGTGAAGTACAATTTTAAATACTTTTTGCATGAGTATGAATTTAGTCTGGTTCTTTGTTTGCTATTCAGGGGCAAATCTCATTAAAATGTATTGAGTTGGTGCCATAGGTGAAGCCATTGCCGTCTGTCTTTGGATCCCCCACACCTGTAAGCTGGGAGGGGATGTGCTAGAAAACTGGCTGTCCCCCAGGTCGGCCTGCACCAGCTCGGCCTGGCTGGAGCCAAACCGTGGGCTGTTGTTTGAGGAGGTTGCTTGGCTGGCTGGCTGGTGATGGCGGGAGGGTGGTGACGTCAGCCTCGGAGCTCAGTGTGCTCCCTGGCACAGAATAACAAGTAAAAGCTCACCTCCTCCTGGAGCTGAGTCAGTTGATTAATTCAATATATAGCTTATGGCCGTGGCCCACAATTTATATTGTATTTCACATTCCTATGGAATAGAGCTGCATCATTTCAAGGATTCTCCAGTGACCATTTGGGGAAGACCCATTGTACCCATCCGGAAGGCCATGGGTTTGCCCGTCAGCAGAGGCAGTGGGAAGGGGCTGCCCCGCTCCTTCAGCAGCGTGCAGACAAACATTTTCAAGGTTCTCTGAGGGGAGAGCTGACCCCGGAGAGTGAGACAGGAAGCATCGGACTGAAACCCTCCTCACTGCCTCCCTGAGTCCGACAGCCTCGCCAGGTCAGTGACATGGGGTGGGTCTCGCACAGGCCCGTCCCGTGGAAGCGAGCTGACATGCTCAGAAGCGCAGACCCCTGCAGCCTTGGCTCTGCAGAAATCCTAACCCGGCCTGAGCACCCACGGCTCTGGTCAGGCTCTGCAGTGACACAGGAACTGAGTCCCCCCCAAAGGTGCCTGAAACGCACAGCGAACTCCTGCTGACAGGACGTACTAGCTGCCTTGCTGCTTGTGTGGGGGACAGTGCGGGAGATTTACTCACAGGAACAAAATTCACAGCAACCCAACTGGATAGGAAGGGTCCGTCCTCCCTAAGGTCATTCCTCACTGCAGGGTCCCCATGCAGAGGACTGGGGACAGCAGGCCCTCCCTACCATGTCCCTGCTCCCCTACAGGGCTCACCAAAGAGTGTTCACAAGGCCTCGTTTGTCCAGTGAATGCGCCGCCTGGATACTCTGTCCTCCAAAACAGGTAGTGGCCTAATACATGCTTGGACCTAGAGGGGACTTCCTGAGGCAGAGTCATCCTGAAAACAACTCATCTTCCAAGAGTTCTTTCTTTAAAAAGCATCAGGTTTACAATAGCCATTCAAACAGAAAAAAAAAAGCTCCATTTTCTTTAAATATTCCCTCGATGTGATTGAAGGATGGAGTATATACTGGCCTGACAGTGCTGTTTTAAGTTGTCGTTTGATGGAGAGTTAGTGTGGCGTGATTCACAGACTGGTGGCTGCGGCACGCAGGGGCCCGGGAGTGTCATCTCAGTGGCTGAGAGCCGGTGGCCTCCGCTGCCTGCTGCTCCGGGAGGGGCGGTCACTGCGAAGCTGGCTGGGGTTTGCAGCGAGCGCAGACTATGCGGGCCTGGGCCAATGGCTTCAAGTGGCACGTGCGATAATAGCTGTCCTACAGTGAGCTGCTTCACAAAAATAGTAAGCGTGGCGGCCATTTTAGTAACTACCGGGCTGGTAATTAGCAATTAAATTGGACTGCCCTTAAATAAGAACTGGAGGGGATGCTGTGCGTATTTAACGTCACGCCAGTGACATGTCCCACCCCTGCTGGGGCAGCCCTTTGAACGCATGGACCCAGACACAGAATGAATGCAACCTTAAACCTCTAAGCAGATCTGGAAATCCACCCACAGGACCCCGACAACCAAGCTGATTCAGATTCGTTCAAAACAGCTTTTACCCCTGTGCACCATGGGCTACCCACACTGAACAGGCCACAGAATACGCACACACCCTGCTTCTAGACTCTGTTCCCCATAGGATGCTCTCCTGGCAGCTACATCTGACCAAAATGAAAGCCACTTGCTAAGGAAAGGGTGCTCCTGAGGACCCTTAACTGAATGCATCCTCCCTACAGGTAACCAAGACATCGGTTCAAAGCCCAGAACATCAAAGTAGTTTCCAAAATGAGTGAGCAAAAGTAGGTTTATAGTTGTGAGTACACAAGTTTTTTTTCTTGTATTATTATTTATCAATCATTGTATAGTTTGTATTACAACTGCAAACCTACTTTGGCCCACCTCTGTAATACTAAGAAAAATGGGGACAATGTCATAATTCCTTAAATACCGGAAAGAGGAAGTATCCACTGATAAAGAAAATTTCACCTCTAATCAGCTATCCAGCATCCTCATTTCATGGCTGAGAAACTGTAAATTATACCCCACCATTAGAAATAGTATTTTAAGCTAAACTCAACCTAAAATATCTTTGTTTAAAAATTTAAGAACATTTCCTTGGCCATTTCCAAAAATCAGTTCTAAATATTCTAGTGCTCACATACTTTGAACCACCCACATCATTCCGTCTTAACCTCAGACCCTGAATTATGAATTGAGGTTAATGTTGTGATGTTCCCGGAACTCTTGGCTCGTCTTCACTGCCCAGGACCAGCAGGCTAGACACTGACGCCAGCCCCAGGCTGCACCGAACGCCCTCTGCCCACGATGGCTTCCACTAGCACGGCACTTGACATACGAGCCTGTCCATATGGAAACATGTCTAGACTCTTGGGCCACATTTTGAAGCATGCCAAGTATCTTTAAATTTTTCCCCTATACTCATTACAGAAAAGAGGTTTCTAAGGGCCTCACCTACTATATGACTAGAATATTCTACTTCATTGCCAGGATTTTTTCCCCACCTGCTGTATTGTCCTATCTACCTAGACCAACATTCCTTCCTCCAGACCCCTCACACTTTGCCCTTCCCCTCTGTATAGCCTCCGAGGCCTGCGGGTTCTCTCCTGGCTCGTCCACACCATTCCCTGAACCACCCTCACCCAACCCACCTGGTTGTCTCCACCCAACCCAACGGGTTGGCCAGATTTCTGTAATGTATCTCTGGGTCAGTTTTCCGAATTCATGCAGAAAAATCCTGGACACAGACCTCTGGAGGAGAGCTGCAGTGGATTCAGAAACCTGAACCAGTTTCCAATTTCAAACAGAGAGGGTGAGCAGCCTGAGTTTGCTACCAGCACCCCACACTGGAAGTAATTTTCATACCTCTCACTGCAGACACCGGCCATCTCTGTCCCCTGTAAAGTAAATCTACTTCAGTACCTATTAAAAAAAATACATGGAGGCACAGACTCAACCTCCTTCCCAAAGGGCACCTTTCACAAAGGAGTCTCTGGTGTTCTATAATGAAGCAGTATGGACTCACGAGGAACAGTCGACACCATCACCAGATAACGGAGAACAGTGCAAATCAAACTAAAAGCTTAAAGAATCCCGTTTCCAGACGTGACTTTAGCATTCTATAGACCTGGTGAGTTGAAACTGGAAGATAAACACTTGTGCAAAACAGAGGGAGAGGATGAGAACTTACAGCTTAAATTCCTCTGTCTGTGCCTTTCTCTTTCCCTCCCTTAAGCCACCTTCTTTTCCAGTGGAGACATGCTGATTGTGCAAATGCAAGCAGGCGCCAGGAACCCCAGAACGGTCCAGTCTGCGGGCCTCCTGTGTCTGACTACCGCACCCCAGCTGGGCAACCCACTTTTCAAGACACAACTTTGAAGTCAGAAGTGTACAGTGAATTGGTATCTTTGGTTTCTTGCTCAGCCTCGGAAACACTGCGAGGGTGGCTCCCAAGAGGCACCGTCCCAGCCGGATCTCATGGGGCCTCGTTCACGGGCTGGTGCATTCTCTAGTGCAAAGCTGCTTCGAGGTCCCTGAAACACAGAAGGGCAGCCTCTGCTCTGCGGGGTCCCAGGTATAAGCGTTTCCTCACTTCCTTCCTGTGCTTGGGGCTGACTAAACCCAAACCAGTGCTCCTGAGACGACCATCAGACCTGTGGCTGCCCCCACCCCAGGTTCAACAGTGACCCACAGAGAGAGCTGGGGCTTCCAACTGCCCTCCAAACAGGGAGGCTCCTCCATATAGGTGCTTCTTGCCGGCCCCAAGTAGATGGGAGTAGAATTGAATATTCATAAGGACCAGGTGTGTAGGGCCTCACTTTTAGCCCACAGTTATTTTGTGTTCCCCCTCTTGGTGGTGGTGTGAGGAGACTGGCTGGAAGGATAATGATGCCTTGGGCGCAGGCTGAGCAGCAGCAGGAGGCACTGATACATCACACTGGGGCCGCCTAATAAACCCCATTACTCAGAAGACGGTGTTGCTGTGTGGAGTGAGTCACCGGCAGGCACTTGGCTTTGCAGGGCTCCCTGCGACCTGCTGGCATTTACATCCTGATTCCCAAGTGGCTGCACAGTTCCTGGTTCACTGCAGCGTACAACATGTTAAGAAAAGCAAACAAAATGTAAAATAATAACCAACGATCTTACAGGCTGCATTTAGTTTACCTTTATCCTTTTCCCTCACTCACACACCCCCAACACAACAAAAAAAACCTACTATGAAATACCTTCACAAGTCTGTTTTTCATAAAACACTGAAAAATAATGATGGCCATCTTCTTATATAAGCATATGATAGCATGCTTTCTTCTGAACAACCAAACGCCTAAAATCCAAAGAAACAGTTTGCATAGGCATATTGCATTTTGTGCAAATCTTACTAAGATAAGGCTACTTCCAGGGTTGAGGTCATGATACACCGAACACAGCCACCTGTCTCTCCAGCAACAAGAGGACGTCTCTGCACTCCAACTTCTCTCCAACCACATCTGACTTCCCAGGCAGATGGCGGACACCAATGGCTTTGCCTGCACCCTAAGGCAATGCATGCTGGGTAGAAAACGAGTCTTGGATGTGAAATTGCAGAGGGATACATGAGGCATGATCACGTGATGGGAGGCAAGGGAGACTCCACTTTTGTTCTTCCCTTTTATAAAACGGAAGCCAGAACGCAGAAGGCAATGGGAACAGATGTGCTTTCTTCACGTGCCATTGAACAGCTGACCTTCTGACATGGGGTACTTCTAGAAATCACTGAATCCCCCAGTGGTGTGATTGACGCTGCAAGATGCATTGACTCAAAGGAACAGGAGAAGAACCAAAAAACTTGAGTAGGAAATACGGAGCAAAGAAAACCCACCAAGGGACCGACCAGCTTATGAGACTTACATTCTATATCGTGCAGGGTGGAGAGACTCGGACAGGGGTGGGGGGGTGTACAGACAACTCCCCTCCCACAAATCAAGTATTGTCAGGAAATATCAAAGTAGAAATTTTTGTAAGCAGCTTTGCATTTAACATTCAGTCAAGACACTAAAACCTTAAAAAACAAGAATGTCTACTTAAAAAAACAAAACAAAAGCTAACAGTAGGAGTCCTCAAAGTCCCCCAGGATCTTGTAGCAGAGGATGGAGTGTTCCTGGGCCAAGGCGGCCAGCTCCTTCAAGAACTCCGGGAAGAGGGCCGCGGCCAGCATGGTGTTCCGCACCGGCAGGGGCAGGCTGGGGGGCACCGCGGCCACCCTGGCTCTGTTTGTCAGGAAGGGCTGAAGCACTCTTGGGGGGCCATCCAAAAGGCCCTTGCCAGTTCCTGTCCTGGAAGCATCCTGCGCGGGATCTGAAACCAGAAAGACAGTCAGGGTGACCTCACGGCCTTTTCCGTCTGCCCTCTTAAGTGCATTTGAGGGGAAGGAAGTGGGTGGAGATGCTGTGGGCTCAGGCCCTGTAACAGGCTGACATCTGAGGACACAGCCCAAGCACACACTTGGGTCTCCTCCGTGACGTATTTGCCCAGAAGATAACCTCCAGCATCGCGCAGGTGATACAAGACATATCCTAAATCCTGGAGAAGGAACTTGGTGCAGCAGCTATAGCAAGAATTTAGGTGAATCAAGAACCCTCCAGGGACAGACATTCTCTGCAGCTCCTGCTCTGGCCTCTAGGGCTCCATGGTGACTCCCCCGACCCTTTCTGGCCAGGACCTCCAGCCTTTGGTGGAGAACAGAATGGAATAAGCTGTGTAAAGGTTAGAAATGATGGAGAGGAAGCTGGGTGCTGGAAGACCGGACAAGGCACTTCCCGCAGTGGAGGCACTGAGGGGCAGCGCATGGCCTGGCAGACTCCATGCAAGGAAGGTTGCAGGGGTTTCGGTCTCAGCTTCAGTAACACAGGTCTGCCCAAACTTGAACACATTCAAGTGATTTGCATTTGCATATAAAAGCAATTTCACTAATTAAAATGGTTTCCATTTCCTGGACTATTTCATTCTTGAACATCTCCAGATTTTATATATTTATAGGAACTATATATTTATGCTTTCTTCTGCCCCCCACTCCAAACAGTCTTATTACTCCTTATACATCATTATATTTAAGCTCTATATTATTTTAGCTGCTTTTCAGACTTCAGTCCCATAACTTAACACTCTTCTCAGAGTGTTGCTTTACCACAGTACTAAAAATTCTTGACATTTATAGTACTTTCCATATCTCACTACTATAGTCTTTAGTGTTAAGGGGAAAAAAAAGAACCTTCACTTTACTGCTTTAAATATCCTTTTAGAATAAAGCTTATCACAGCTCGAGCCATAAAGATCAGGAGAAGTTGAGAATCTTGCTGCTGCCTCTCAGCAGAAGCAACATGTCTGACATCAGAGGGGAACCAAAGTGTTGACATCAGCGAGGTACACTCGCCAATCACGGGACCCACCCCTCGGCACCCCCACCTTAGCCCTCCAGCACCGCATTTCTCCAAAGTGTCAAGCTCACAAAGGAGGCTGTCCGGGAAACCAGCGGAGAATGGGACACCTGGGCACTGGTCCCAGACCACTGTGTCCCCTGGCCCCGTTCACACTGGTTCCCCCACTGGAGTTCCTTCCCCCACGTCTCTCTGCCCACCCAGAGCCTACAGAGGTGGTGAGCACAGACCACGCTTAGGCTGAGTAACATCGGGCAAGCTGCTTTACCTCTGTGTTATAATGTCCTGTTGTGGACAGCTCACAGTGGGTCAGTAAGTGTAACGTCCGCAGGGAACTCCTGATCAGTGTCAGCCATATGTCATCATCAATTCGGCCACCACTGACATCACAAAGCACTTCCTGTTTCCCGCCCCTAGGAAGAACTCCCTGTTGAGCCTTCCACCCCATTTTATTTGCAGTGAACACCTGCACTGCTGTTTCTGTTCTTCCCCCTCTACCAGACTTTGAGACTTCTGAGGGCTGAGCCCCTGTGTGATGGGTCCACACAGTGCACTTCCTTAGTCATAGAAGCTAGTAAACATCTGCTGAATGAATGAGAGACCAAACTGACCAATGTCACATCTTCCCTACACCTGGTCTCCCTGGAACTGGTTTATATTCCTTATCTCCATCTTTCTCATTCAAATTCACTCCTCTTTTTTCCCCAGAAACAGTGTGTGTGGCTCATTTATCTAGCTTGATCCATATATTTAGAAAGTTTCATTGCTAAGGCTCATTTACCCAGCTTGAATTTAAGACTCCAAACTGTCCCCACTAAAGAAGGCAGAGGGCTCCCCATGGGTGCCAAGGACAGGACTGGCAGGGCAGTGCTCACAGAGGTGCTGTCCTGTCCGTGCGGGACTGGCCTGTCGGTGTGTCACAGAGCCCCACCGAGTTCTCCACTCAAAAGCAGAGATGGTCCCACCCCGGCAACTAGCTTATCACATAATGTCCCTCCCTCCCTCCCTCCCTCTCAGAACTTAGAGACCAGGGAAAGGACTCTGAAGATAAGCAGATACAACCTCTGTGGTTTACACAGTGTGTGAGGGGGAAATGAAAAGCCGAGCACATGGATGAGCCTCAGAGACGAGGTGAGGAGGTGAGAGCTGGCACAGGGGGTCCCCTGGCTCTGAGCGGAGGTCACACGAACCCTGCTTCTGTTTGAAGCATCAGAGAGGGAGTTGCCGGGGGCCAGGGGGATGCAGGGCCTGAGCTACACCCCTCGTGAAGGGCTCAAGCATGCACAAGCCTGGAGCAAAGGGGCAGGGAGGACGGGAAGGACAAATCAACGTCAGAGTCGGGAGTGGTTTTTGGAAACGGTGCCCTGGGTCCGGGAGGCTACAACAGAGCATTGTCAGGACTGATACTGGAAAGATGTCAGGAGTTAGCAGAGAAACCACTATGCCTCCTCTCCCTGCCAGCAGTGTGAGCACAGCACGCAGACACGGGGAGCCCCTGTATCTGGCCTTTCACCAGGATTCTTAATTACAAAGCGTTCTTCGTCCCAGTGAGCCCGGGCTCCTGGGCCCCACTTGGTGCTCAGAGCAGCTCCGCATGAGGGGCAGGGACCTTCCTCACTCTGGAAGTCTGCAGTTCTTTTAGGTTCAGTTTAGTTCAGTTTTATTTTACTTTTCTAACCTGAAAGAGGTTAAGAAGTTAATGTGGAAAATCTCCATGAAAGTCAAGTTTTATATCCCCAGAGAAGTCCTACAAGTCCAAGTCCCCTGAGTGTCACAGCCCTTAAAAAGCAGCAGCCGCAGCTGACTAATTTGACAACCTTATGTGCTGGGAACAAGCTCCCCTGGGCACCCATCTGGCAGCCGCGGCCACCAGACAGTCTGAAGCGGGAACAAAGCACAGGGGTGAGTGACCCCACCCTCCCCCGGGGGGACGCGGGCCTGCTGCCAAGGAGAGCAGCGAACTCGGTCAGCGTGTGTGCCCTCGGCCTGTGAGCTGGGCAGGACAGCCTCGGGCACCTGGGCTTCCTGGTCCCACCTGGCTGCCCGGGGCCCCTAACTTCGACTTCCTTACATGACAGTGAGGTGAACAGTACCTTTCTTGCCTGCTTCACAGTGCTGGGTAAAAATAAACCTTGGCCATCTGGGAAAGCACCTGACAAACTGTGAAACACGAGTGCAAGGAAAGGAGCCCAAAGCCCCCTCCGTCCAGTAGACTGCCAAAGTGACCGTAATTCCGTGCGCTCTTCCTGAGAGGTGGGGGGGGGGGGGGCTTGCTCCCTTCTTGAACCAGGGTTGGCCCAGGGACCTGCTTTGGCCAACAGAATGCAGAATTCCGGGGCCTCACAAGATTGTGTATGTTCCTGCCCTCACTCTGTGACCCTGTGGCCGGGACGTTGACAAGCAGGTTGGATGATGAGAGACACTGGCCGCCATCGTCCCCATCTCCCCAGCCAGCAGCCACCAATACGACTAAGAACATCCCAGACATCCAGCCACCTGCTGACGCAGCACGTCTGCCAACATCAGCCGAGCCTGGCCCAGGTCAGAGCACCCAGCTGACCACAGATTCCTGAGTTCTCATACATGGCTTTCTATGTTTTAAAATTGATTTTAGAGAGAGAGGAAGGGGGTGGAGGAGAGAGACATCAACTTGTTGCTCCACCCACCCACGTGTTCGTTGGTTGACTCCCCAGTCAGAACTGGGGAACAAACCCACAACCGTGGCATAACAGGATGACCCCCTAACCAACTACTCTACCTGGCCAGGCTTAAACGGCTTTCCATTAAGCCGCCGTCTGCACAGTGGTCAGTTATGCACAGAAGCTGGCTAACTGACACACCTTTTCTCCCAGGGTGAGGACAGCAACATGCTCCCTGTTCAGGAGGAACACGATTAAGAGACCAGCTGTCCCGGTGGCCAGCGGAGGCTGCGTGGGGCTGCAGCCCGCCTTCCCACCGAGAGGCGGGGCTCCCTTCCCTCTGTTTCCGGCCGGCCCACTCTCCTCCAGAACCAAAGCCTGAAGCCTGGCCCTCCCCTCCCTAGCGGCACAAGGCCCCCTTTTCTTCCAAAATCTGCCTTGCAATGCACTAAGGGCCTTCACACCCAGAGTTCTGCAGCCAGAGAGGACTTCAGAGATGGAAAACAAATTCTTCATTTAAGAGTCAAGAAACCTGAGGCCAGGTGAGGTCAAGTGACCGACTAGAGAGCTACACAGAGGCATGGTCAAGCCTTCGGAGTTCTGCGATCTCTCCAGCTTCCTTTAAAAGTTAAAAAGCTGCCCTGAGTTACATTTCTGCTGCTCAGAGCTGGTTTCTGACCACGTGCCTTTAGCCCAGGACTGGGAGCCCCACTCACCACAGCTCACCTGCCGCAGAGACGCCTGACGTGTCCTGAGATAAGCAAAAGCCGGTGCAATGTGGCACATTTCCTGGTTGGCACTCCCCAAGGCCAAGGTCATAGCTCGGGGACAACTGGCCACCCCGCAGGGCCCTCCTCGGCCCTCCTGCTGAGCACCCACCCAGCACCGGTGGCCCATCCCGCCAGGCCCCGGCCTAACGCCTCCTGCGCTGATGAAAAGTTACTCTCGGGAATTTCAAGTTGAGTGTAAACTTTACGTCTCTCAGTCTGAGCGATAGTTTTTAACTTCTAGAGCCCTAAAATACATTTATTTTGGGCCCAAGAGACCCTGAAAACGTAAGGAAGAGAACAAATGCTCCTCAGGGCAGGGCTGGCGGAGCACGACTCGGTGCACAGAAGCTCCTCCTGGCCCAGGGCGCCCAGTTATTCATTCTAGCCTGGCAGCCACACACAGCGCTGCTTCCCTAAGCCACTCTCAGGGGAACAAATGCCCACTAGACCCTCCAAGCCGAGAACAGGCCAGGTGTGGGCAGGGCAGACCTTTCTTTGGGCTTAAGGACACTAACAGAAAGCGCCCCGCTGTTGGGTAATAAAGAAACTTGACTTGGATGCTCTTAGAGCCCAGGAGCCCCTGAAGCAACTCTGGGCTCAGATCAGGAGACAGGCAAATGGGGGAGCAGGCGAAGGGGAGACACGGGGGAGAAACTGGGCTTACCTTTGGTTAGTGACTCAGGCGTCACGTCAGACATGTCCACTCGGAAGAGCAGGTACTGCTGGGCTTGTATGAGGAGTCCTGGGAAGTCCCTCTCCACAGAAGCAAACTGTTCAATCTTGTTTTTCACAGATGCTAGGACCTGTCAAGAGACAACATTAACGATGTTAAAATGCTACAAACGGAATGCCACGCTCAGTTACCCATGTATCTTTCAGGGACAGCCCTCCGTGCAGCAACTGTTACACTGGGCATTGGCTCGTTTTTAAATGCCCGGGTGTTTTGGTGGGGCACCCTCAAAACATCAAATTAAATGAAGCTTTGCAGTTTGTCTAGGATCATCAACACACAATGAGCAAAACAGGATGAGAAAGGAGAGCAAATGAATTAGAACCGAGGAATTTAAAATAATAATAATAATAATAATAATAATAATAGGAAGGAGAGGAGGAGCCCTGCTCGTTAGCACCCATCAAATCAACAGGTGTGGAGGTGGGCACGGCGGACGTACCTGATAGAGAGAACGGACGCTGGGCTGGAAAACCATGTTGGTGTTGAGCAGAAAGGAACGCAGGAGTGGCTGGGGGTAGCTGGCTAGCTGGGTAATGATCCCAATAAGCAGCAAATTCACATGCAGAGAGTTCTCCAGCATGTTCTCCAGCTTGGACAGGACCACGCTGATGAATGGACCTGCGGGAGGAACACAAGGCTTCATTCAGGGCCGGCCGGGCACAGCGGCGTGTCCTTCCCCGACAGCCGGGGAGCCACTGGGGCCACATCTCCCAAACCGCAGCCCCACCAGGTGCAGAGCCAGTACAGACAGGGGAATGCAGCCGGTATCTCCTGCCTCAAACCAAAACACCGACCCACCAGACAGGGGAATGCAGCCGGTATCTCCTGCCTCAAACCAAAACACCGACCCACCAGACAGGGGAATGCAGCCGGTATCTCCTGCCTCAAACCAAAACACTGACCCACCAGACAGGGGAATGCAGCCGGTATCTCCTGCCTCAAACCAAAACAGCGACCCACCACCGCCACAGAGGCGGCTGCGGACGAATGCGCATGGGAGCTTCTGTTTTGACTCCACGAGCAGTTTTAACACTTGGAAAATTATCACAGACCTTGGCAAATAGTTTTTTAAAAATATATACTTTTCCGCACTGTTTCTGCCATTCCTGGTGCTGCCGATGCTCAGGATCATGACATTTATCAGCTAATACAATGGTACCTTGAGATACGAACAGACCAACATACAATTTTTTTAAGATACAAGCTGCGACTTGGTCTGTATTTTTGTCCGAGATCCAAGCGAAGTTCCGAGATACAAGTCGTGATTCGGGAAGCTGCCGCTAGTTGGCGCGTTGGCGCATGGGTCCAGTATCAGCAGCTTGATATACAAGTTGACTGACTTATGAGCTCGGTTACAGAACAAATTAAATTCGTATCTCAAGGTACCACTGTATTACTGCGTGCTTTAGAGCTTCATGCAAGCATTAGAGACCATCAAAGTCTGGGCATCAGCAACACTGTGCACAGGGACTGCTGATCGCCAACAAGCACAGTGACAAAGATTGTGTTGCCACATGTCACAGTGTGGAAGAACACGGAGGAGAGAAAGACAAGGGTAGGTGGGGCTGGGCTGTTACTTTAGTAACCCTGAGCAACGTGGTAACCACACTACAATCTTCAGACGGGAGGAGGAGAGAGAAGGGACTTGGTTTGGGGAGATATAGTTTGGTACATCATAAATTGCTTAAAAAAGAAAATCTGCAATTCATTTAAAAAGCAGTTCACTTAAAAAATTAAGAGAAAAGAAGCTTCAACTAATTTGGATCACCAGAAACGTATTACACTTTGTTTTGAGTTCACTGAAGACAGGGGGTAAAAAATCAAGAGAATTAATCTGGCATTAATAAAATTACTGGAAGATGTTTTCTCTTTTTACCATAAAAGTGGCCCACTAAACAAAATCAATGAGAATTTTGTATTTCCCCCAGTGGAACTATGCCACAGCATACCTACAACCAAGCACATAGCCCGTGACGTGTAAACGGGCCTTAAGCAGACGTCACCAACACTGGTATGTGCTGAACAAACCATGCTACTTCACCGCCAGATGCTTCATTCAGAAGCCTCGGCAGCGAGAAACGGTAGCGTCGGCTACAAACCTCGTGCTCATGCTGGCGAGTAACACGGTAATGGTCACAGTCCCCTCACCAGCAACGCAAAGCACGTCTCTCTAAGGGGCCTTAAAACACAGAAGAGGCACCATCCCCTCGTGCGCCGAACTTAACCTCAACGTTCTCATCCTTGGGATGGGGGGGGGGGAGGCTGAGCTCCTCAGTCACATGCCATGACCCAGCAGATCAGTGACCTCCCCACACAGAGAGCCTTTGAAGAACCCTTGCCCGCAAAACAATGCTGGCAGTGAGCCAAATACGTTCAGAAACTCTGGATTGGGACCCCAGTTTGAAAGCAACCTGATGGGCTTCCATCCAGAACGCCAGAAATTTCACCAGTAATGCTGAAGGCATCACAATGCCAGTCTAGCTCTCCAGGTAGACCCACAGGAAGGCTGCTGTCCTCACCCCCTCAACCCCCGCCCAGTCCTTCCCCGCCCCCTCTCGCCCGCTCCGCTACTGCCCCAGGTGCAGCATCTGTCTCCTCCACGGGGAACAGACAGGTGAATTAGGCCACATGTAGGTGGGCCGAGTCTCCTGTGACGTTCACGGCTTTAATGTGAGCCCTCAGTTTCCCTGGCACTATCCCAGACTGCACTTGGCCCCATCTGGCCTTCCTACAAACATGAAAGCTGCTGCCCATGCAGTGACCAGGGGAGACCATCAATGTCCATCATGACTAGGGGGCAGAAAGAAAGCCCAGTCTGATCCCCAGGCTGTGGAGAGCACCCTCGCTGTCTCACTTGAAGGACGGCATATCAGGTCAAGGCTAGAAGACTGTCATTATAACCCACTAATGACATGAAGTACAACTTCTCAGCCACGTGCAATAAGAATTATATCTTAAACCCTTTCAAATTCAAATGTTATTCTTAGTTGATTTGTACCACTTAAGGGGAAAAAAAACTGCTTAGCAAAAAGCAGTTGCTAGGGGAAACTGGGAAGCCGCTGAAAACCTGAAAGCTCAGCTACACGTTGTCAGAAAGCCACATTTGTGGATGGGGGCTGGGGAGGGTGTTCCTCCCTCTTCTTCTAGGAGGACAAACTCTGCAGCCATAAAACATTTCGTTTTTCAGAACAGCTAAGATCGCCACAGCCCCTCCCTGTCACTCACTCCTCTCTCAAGTGCCCCTGCCCCAGCTCAGTATGGCCCAGCCTCTCCTGTGTGTCCTGACTCCGCGATGCCACCAGTGTGTGCACCTCGCCTCTGCCCAGTCCCCTCCTCCTCCCTGCCAGCACTGCTCGAGTCGCTGGACTGGACTCCAACAATAGTTGTTCTATGTTAATGGAGGTCGAAATGATTTCAAATTTCTTTCCCTCAACAGCAGAGGGGTATAAAACAAACAATGGACCTCCACTCTAGAGGCAACTCCTCCCAACAGTGTAGTGTAGTCTTCCAGGAATGTTTCATGTCTATAATTAAATAATAATTGAATCATTTTTAAAACATGTATTAATCAGTTACTACATGCCAGGCAATAAGTATTCTAAGCACTTCTCTTGTAATGTATTTAAATACTCACAAGTCCAGGAAGTATGTTGGGTATTTATCCACACGTAAAGATGAGGGGAAATGCCAAGTGCAGTTGCAGTTTTAAGTCAGCCCATCTCTGCCCACTGCCTGTAACTCTTATCTAACACAATATCGTGCCTCCTAAGAGTGAGAACGTGTGTGTGTGCAAGAGAGCATGTGTGTGTGTGTGTGTGTGTGTGTGTGTGTGTGTGTGTGTACCTGTCTCCCAGTATTTTTTGTTTCATGACGACATTCTCTACACAGGGCTCTGCTTAACAATATACCCTGGAGACTGTGCTACATCTGCACTCACAGAGTCGTCCCATTCATCTCAGGGCCAAAAAACACCCAACTGCCATGGGAGTGGCTTTAGTACAAGTCTCCTCTTGGTATACAGCAGGTTGTTTCCAGCCCTTCTCCAATATAAACAATGCTGCAATGAACATCTCCGAATATACATCTCGGCACATAAGTGTGAGTACAGCTGTGAAACTGGTTCTAGAAACAGAATCACCGGGTCCAGGCCTGGTGCACTCTGATCTCTGGCAGTCTCTCACTTGACCTTCCTGCGCTGCCCTCGCCCAGGCCAGGGCTCTCCATGTTACTCCAGGGCTGGTCACAGGGCACACGGCTCCAGTCACGCCCCTGCCAACTCTACTGCTTCCAGTGCATCCTCAGTGCCAGCAGCACCGGGTCCCCGAGGTGGCTCACAGGCCCCTCTAAGCTGGCACCACCAAGCTCTCCGGCTTCCTCTCTCGCACACACTGCCTCTCCACCCCACTCATCCATGTGCTGTCGGTCTCATCTGTCTTCCGCCCGGACTACTGCTCTCAGGCACTTCTACCCGGTTCCGTTCACTGTTCGTGTCCCTCTTCCGTGAAGCCTGTCCCGCTCCCTGCCCTGGGCTCCCCTGGGACTTGGCATACAGTAACTGATAATGCGTTTCCCACTAAGAGAATACAATTCTTTGTTGGCCTCTCCTCTAAAAGTCTGCAAACTCCTTCATTTTTGTTTCTTCAGTACCCAGAACTGAATCTGCCAAATAAAGGTTGCTAATAAAATCTATTACATAAATGAAATGGAATTCTTCGATTCTGCTGAGAGGCAAATTCACTTCAGCGGAAACCAGAATTGCACGGGGAGAGATGGACGTGAAGCCTGACGCTGCAGGACGTGCTCAGAAGTCCACAGCGTTCACACACGTGGGGAGAGTCAAGACGTTTCCTGAGGTCGTGTCCAAGGTTCAAAGGAGAAAAGGGCAACTCAACGTGACGTTTTCTTGTCTCTCAGGTGTGTCATAAGCAAAATATTGATGTTATTTAATAAGGTGTATTAACGCTTTTTTTTTTACCCTAAGCTATACTTTATTTCCTCAATTTCCATATTTCCCCGGGGGTGAAGCTCCTTTATGAGAAAGCTGGCATTCTACGGAAGGATGGCCACCAGCCAGGGGTCCCCTGAGGTCCTGAGAATTGTGCGGACACAACTGGGTTTCCTGCCGGGTGAGAGCAAATGGGGCAGCTTCGGGCAAAATGGGACCTTAGCTGGGTCACGGCTGCCCCTCCCCTTCCACTGAGCTCCCTCAGGCACCCTTCCCTCCTCTTACCCTATCGACGGGGGAAACTGAGATGATTTCATCCTTCTTACTTATGACTGACTGACTGAATTTTAATTAAAACCCATTCACTCTGAAATGTTATCTCAACTAGAACCTCCAGCCTTTTAATTGTGGAGTGAACAGCTCTCTCCCTATTTAAATAAATGTTTAGGCATCAGTAAGTAGATGAATAAATACTGGAGGCAGGAGGAGGGCCCCTGGAGCCCACAGTAAGCCCACCTGGCTGGACCAGGGGGCAATGTGACTTCATCCGTCTCCGCTGACTCAGAGGCGAGGGCATGGTCTCCTTCCCCCGGTTGCCAGGGGAGGACAAGCCTCAGCCAAGGCTGTGGGGGTCTGCCTGTAATCATAATAACCCCTGTGGTATTACATTCAGTCCTCGCAGGGGAGGCGGGAAGGGCAGGGACACCAAGGTCACCTGGCTGACAGTGCCAGGGCCAGGGTTCCCCAACAGGCCTGACTCCAAGGCCCATGTCTGTCCCTCAGTGTCTGCCCCTCTGTGAGGCCAGCTCCTTTAGAGCCCTCTCCGGGCTCCCTGAACAGCATTCAGGGGTTCCATTCCAGCCATCCCTGAGTCTGATAAACCCTCCTCTGTGCCGGTCCCTCTGCGTCAGGATTTGCAGATCCAGATTTTACTGGATAGTATTTCATGACCTTCTGTATCTGAGTCCCCCACCTCCACCCGCTTCTCTGATACCCGACCTACCACTCCGCCTCTTCCACGATGTCTGCCTGTTGTGAACGGCTGTGTCACTGGAACACCCGTTCTTCAGTACAGCTCTGAGTTTATGTGGGTCAACTGCCCTTAGTTTTGGATGAAGATTCCGAGATTATCTGAAACAAGCTCCCAGACACAGGCCCAGCCAGCCCAGTGACTCCGATGTGTACAAAGCAAGTCTCCTGAGTGCCGACCACATGCTCTGATCCCTGTTCGGGTGCTGGGGATAGAGCAGAGAACAAGCCAGCGCCTACATTCTAGTGGGGGGGGGGGGGGGTGCTTTAAAAAATACCCATAACATAAATGCTAAGAAGAAAAATAAATTAGACTAAAGGATATGAGGTTATTAAATCGTGTGGTTTCCTCAGTCATATTACATTTTGCAGGCATATCCAGGGAATTTACACCACAGTAAAATTTAACCTCTAACTTGCTGGTGGGGAAAAATAAAAAAGTACAA
The DNA here is from genome assembly GCF_036850995.1 of Saccopteryx leptura. Taxonomy (NCBI): domain Eukaryota; kingdom Metazoa; phylum Chordata; class Mammalia; order Chiroptera; family Emballonuridae; genus Saccopteryx; species Saccopteryx leptura. Next base: position 219,479,055 of record NC_089503.1, on the reverse strand, counting down.
TCATTGCAAAAATAAACTGAAACCACCCCTCTCTGTTCTTTACAGAGATACTTTCACCCCTCTGTTAGGGGAATGGCGAACGCGCTTACCTCCACCTACCTTGCTCTCCTGTTGTAATACGGACAGGTACTGTCAAAAGCAGAAATCACAAAGCAAGCTAACTGAGATGGTCACCTGTGAACGGGGTGCTCTGAGTCCTCACGGGACGGCGACCGGCAAAGTCAGCGTCGTCTCTCACCCCAAACGGGGACGATGTGGTCTCCAGGGCCGGAGCTTCCGCAATGAAAGAGTCGAAGTCGTCGTCCTCCTCTTCCAGGTCCTTCTGCGCCTGCGGCTCCTCCCCCTCCTCCTCTTCTCCTCCGCTCTCTCCCTGCCCCTCTGGCTCGTCCGTGCAGAGCCCGGGATCAGGTGAGGGAAAGTTCTGTCCTATCACCGGGTCGGGGCCGGAGTCCAGCTCTTGAATGATCTGGTCGTACTGGGCCATGAAATCTTCCCCCTCGGGGTCGACACCCGCCGGGTGGGAAGTGTGCTCGGCCTCGCCGACAGGGGGCGCTGCCTCCGCGTGTGCCTCGGGGGCTGCTTCAGGCTCCCGCTCGGGTTGTGGCTCCTGGGACACAGTTCGAGATAGGTCCGCATGGCCCCTGTCCTGTTCCCCCTCAGCCTCGGCCTCGGCCTCGGTCTCAGGCAGGGGGCTGGGCAGCGGGCCGTTGTTCATGGGCGGACTCGGGCCCTCGGTCTGGCCGGGGGCCAGGGGCCCGGGGGGTCCCTCCTGTGAGCGCCCAGGGTCCTCAGCGTCCTTCTCCGCGCACAGCCTGTACACCATCACGTCGTCCTGAAAGTCGGACTCCTCGATGTAGGACCCTTTGAAGAGGAGGATGGCATTCTTCTTCATCTCCTGGATGTGTTTGGGGGGCTCCATCGGCGCCGGGGGACCAGACGTACCCAGGTCCTCGTACGGCCCCGGGGAGCCCACCTCTGCCCCCGAGGAGATGCCGGTGTCGTAGCTGTCATCCCACTCCAGCTCCGTCTGGCTCTTGTCCTTCCTCGGGGCCGGCGGCAGCGGAGGCCCCGTGGCCCTGGGGAGCAGCGGTGGGAGCGTGAGGACGGGGAAGGGGGCGCCGGCGCTCTCCTCTGCCAGACTCTGCAGAAACTTCTCGGGGTCGGGGGAGTCGCCGTCGTAGAGCGCGGACCAGACCCGGCAGTCCCGCATGCAGCGCAGGATGTTGGCGTGGGCTTCCCAGAGGTACTGCAGGTAGCTGATGTCCAGGGCCTTGCCGTACTCCACGATGCAGGTCGCCGGGGAGAAGGCCTCGGGCCATGGCTGCTCCGCGCACCCTGCGGGGGGGGGGGGGGGGGCAGAGACAGGTCAGAAGGCGAGACAGTGTGAGCCCCAACTGGCCCTGCAGAGAGGTGCGGGACAGGGGCACAGGACAGAGGCACAGGACAGAGGCACGGGACAGAGGCGCGGGACAGGGGCACAGGACAGAGGCGCGGGACAGGGGCGCGGGACAGGGGCGCGGGACAGAGGCACGGGACAGAGGCGCGGGACAGGGGCACAGGACAGAGGTGCGGGACAGGGGCACAGGACAGAGGTGCGGGACAGGGGCACAGGACAGAGGTGCGGGACAGGGGCACAGGACAGGGGCACGGGACAGAGGCGCGGGACAGGGGCACAGGACAGAGGTGCGGGACAGGGGCACAGGACAGAGGCGCGGGACAGGGGCACAGGACAGGGGCACAGGACAGGGGCACAGGACAGAGGTGCGGGACAGAGGTGCGGGACAGGAGCACAGGACAGGGGTACAGGACAGAGGTGCGGGACAGGGGCACAGGACAGGGGCACAGGACAGAGGTGCAGGACAGAGGCAGTGCACAGGGATGTGACTCGTCAGCCACATTGGGTCTAATAATTTTTTATTAGATGATTTCTGAACAATGAAATGCTTAGATTTTTTTTAAAAAATTAAGGCTTTATTTATTCATTTTTTTAAAGAGGAGAGAGAAAGAGAGAGAAAAGGGGGAGGAGCAGGAAGGATCAACTCCCATATGTGCCTTGCTCAGGCAAGGCCAGGATTTCGAACCGGTGATCTCAGCATTCCAGGTCAACATTTTATCCACTGGTCAGATAAAACACTCAGATTTTTAAGAAGGCAAGATAAGAACAGAACAGGGAGTCTACCCTCAGAGGAGTTACAGAACTGACATGGCCCACTGGCTGTCTCCAACAGAAAACTGTTACTTGGTAGCAGTCCTCAGAGAATACAACCTGCTGGGAGGATGAAACCAGGCAATATATCAACTATAGGACCTGCTGCAGTGTAGGTAATGATTTAAAAGATTTTTTTTACTTTGATTCTCAACTGGCAGGCCTGTAATCCATGAATTAGGGGAAAGGATTTTTCTCTAGAAAACCCTGGGTTTTTAGAAGAGCCTGTTGACTCATTCTGCCTTCCTGGGAGCTGTTGGGATATTGATATACACCAAACAGTCTCTTAGGATAAAGTCCTATTCATTACCAAAATAGTCCTTTTAACCTAAAAGGATGGATGCTTCAAGTGTTATCATACTCTGCCTTTGATGTTCAAGTTCACAACTGCATAACTAGGGGGGGAAAAGGACTTCAGAAAGATTTTTTAAAAGGACTGAAACAAGAAAAAAATACACACTCTCCAGTTTTCAACCAGCATGTGGCCGGTGCTCTGTCAGTGCTAGCTAATTTAGAACTCACGACCACCCAGATGGCAGCTGTGTTCCCCATTTATCGATGAAGGTGCTGAACTGGTCAGCAGCAGGGCCACAGCTTAAGCACGGGCTGTCTCCGGTCAGCCCCTGTGCGAACTTCACTCACTGCCACACCTTTGCAAGCCTCTTGTCTCTCCACTTTCTCCCTCTCCATCAGACTAGCCTGGAATTGAACCTTTAACAATATACATTTCCAGGGCATTAGGGTAGACATAATCCATTTTTTCATAGCTCTAGCGCTAAAAGATTAGTGTTCATCCCTTAGCCACTTTAAAGAAGAAGACATAAAAAAGATACTAGCAATATTTATTTGGTGCTTACTACATGCCAGGTCATCTTCCAAGAGCTTCCCATGTCCAGGGTCACCCCTGATCCTTGGAACAACACTTTTAGGTAGGTACTACTTTACATATGAGGGGGAATATTTAAAAGGTTAAGTAATTTTCCCAAAATGGTAGCGTGAGCCCAAGGCTCAGAATCCTAGCTCTCCACCTCTGCACAATAATTATATAATCTATCACCCCATCCTACCTGCCTACACGTCTGTCTATATAACCATCCATCCATTAGTTCATTTGTCTGCTATAAAGCAGCCGCGAGGCAGCAGAGTGGACAGAAGAGGGAGTCTGGGGTCAGAGGACCTAGACGCCCTGGAACAAGCCAGTCCCTCTCTCTCTGCGTTTGCGTCTTCGTCTCTAACCTGAGCACACGACCTTGTACAGAGAATTCAATGGAGAACATAGGGAAAGGAAGTTGCAGGCACTCCACAATTGTCGGTTTAGCTTGAATTTTGAATTCTGTGGCAAGGTCAGCTGCAGAATTGTTCTTGAGATAACTTTTTTTAGTAAAAGAAAAAAAGCATCAATTTTCAAATATGTTTTTAAAAAATAAGTATTGGATAGAAATATATAAGAAACTTATGCTAGTCATAACCAACAGGAAAATATATTTAAAATCCGGCTTATTATACTGCCATAAAACTTAGTCACTTTCATGCATAGGTTGTATCTTTATTTAAAGACCAAGAGTCAGTAAGACAACCTTAATTTCTAAAAAATCATGTTGATATCAAATATACTAATATTTTCTTAATCAAGCAGCCTGTGCAGTCTGACAGAAGGATACCTAGGTGAACAGAATGGCATTCTGGAAATTAAAATAAGGGCTAATTCTACCTTAGCGGTAGCCATCTCCATATCCCTCTTTCCTGTTTTGTTTTAGAAGACATACTGGCACATGTTTTCAGGGTTGGATTCTGAGATCGCCACCAGAAATCCTAGTTAAAATACAGGTCTGGGAGCACAGAGTCGGTGACAGCAGGGCACAAAAAGGGCACAAAACCAAACACTGATTACAGAGTGTCCATAACTTCTTACGAAGCAGAAAAGGACCCCCAACTGGACGTTCATAAAAGAAATGGAAGTCACTGTCTTATTCCATCTTCTCAAAGAGACACCTATCCCAAGGAGAGACAGAATTGGGCATCCTTTTGTTTAAAGAGTCTCCTAAGCAAGCGCCTACCTGAACCATCGTGCGTCCACTTGGACCAGAGAATATAATCCCGCTCTTGGTTCCCAAGCGTCAGGGTGATCCCGCTGGAGCAGCACACGGGGGTCAGGGCGAGCAGCTTGGCGGCGGAAACAGAGTAACAGTCTCTCTCCTTCACAGCCCACCTCTGACTCAGCATCATGTGATTGCAAGGGATCAGATACCTGGAATGGCATTAGGGCCGGCATTCAGTCTTTGCAATGTCTGTCCTTGGTCAGCCACCTCCAAAGCCATAATCGGGACTCATCAGGGCCAGGGGTGACCCATCCTCTCCCCACTCTCAAGCCATCCATCCCGCCAGCCCCCAGGTTTCACTCTCTTACTTAAAATTTGCTGAGAGCATCTTTCTTCTGACAGAAAACCCTTGTACAGAACATTTGAGGGCCTTTGCTATTTAAGCTGCACAGACTTCCTCATCTCTTCATGGATCTGCTATCCTTCTTTGCCTCTGTGCATCTACAACCACTGTAACCTTCACCTGAAATGTGCTTTCCCCTTTCCTTGACAGCCTACAAAGTCCAGCTTCAGTGTCACCTTTTCCAGGAAGGCCTCCAGGCTTTCTATTCCAAGATAGAGCTACTCTCTCCCATCCTCTATGCTCATCGGCCTCTACTAAAGCATTATTACTTAGTATCAGTGATACTGGTGTTTGCCTCCTCAATACAACCTGGTCTCAGGGCAAGGATCTCCTTCAATAATTTTGAAATATAATCCCAGAAACTCAGACTGATCATGGGCACCAGAGGACAGCAGAGCCACTGCATAGTGCAAACCTCCTTTCATACTGCCCTGGGCGACCATGAGGAAATATGGTGGCCCAAGATTCACTGAGGGGCACTGGGCCCCATTTCACACCAAACCCTTTTGGATGATGATCAAAAGTACCTTGGTATCATTATGGCCGTGGAGACAAGAAAATTTAGGCAATCATTTCTGATACACTTGGAACACATTGTGGGCTTCCTGGGTAGAAGCGAGCATGTTTAAATGGCTTACTCACTTAACAGGGAGAAAGACTATGCTGTCTAACAACAACGGAATGATGGGGACGAGGTCTCAGAGCTGGAGCCGAGTGCACATATGTGAGCAGGAGCCGGTTCCGGGGCAGCCAGCGCCTTTACGGGAACAAGCACATCTCAATAAACCAGATGCTTTTACTTCGGTGTTTAACTTTCGAGAAGGAGGCTATGCAGAGGAAAACAAGCTATGATTAAGGACTCGGTGAAAAAGATAGAGGAAAGTACAACTTTCACTGCACATCCTGAAGCCTGTGGGTGCTAAGCCGTTTCCCACATCTGTTGATCCAAATGAGGAAAACCCTGTGTTTATGCTTGATGAGCAACCCACTGTAAGAGCCTGTGCCAAAGAGGAAAAAAAATTCATTCTCTTCATGGTACTTTCCACCGAACATTTTAATAACGTTCAAGGTAGGAAATAACAAGCTTGCCACTTAACCTTTCCTTCCTCCAAAACGATCCAGCGCTCCATCTCGATGGCTTGCCCTGCACCCCGGGGCCTACACACCCACTGGACCCTGAACCTGAACTGTTCTCACTAAGACCCAGGCTCACCCCGCTATCTGACATGGAGGCATCTCCCTTCCTAAGTTCAGCTTCATGAAAGTCAAAGGTTGCAAGAATAAACAGGAAGGATGGGGGGGTACAGGAGAGGGGGCAGGTCTGTTCTCATTCTTGGCTCTTTTCACAAGGATCTCTCTGAGCAGAGACGTTCTGCTGACTCGGAGTGATGCAGGGGAGGGAGGCCTTCTCCCACCTGTCTGAACACAGCCCCGGCCCTGGCCCTGCGGGCACCAGGGAGACACGCTGCTCCAGCACCTAGGCACCAGGCGCTCCCAGGAGCGCCAGGGCCCGGCAGGGACAGAGGTGAGGCAGCCCCAACTGCAGGGCCTCAGCCTGGGAGGAGACCACAGCAGAGGCTGCTGTGACAACTAGTGGGGGACAGGCTTGCTCATGAATGAACTCCTCCCTTATGGAACCCCAGAAGTCATGGCTGGTGCTTTGCAGGGGCCAAGGTCACAGGTGAGGGACGGACAGGGAAACCTGTCCTGTGGTTGCTGATGGAGCACTCCTGTTCTCATAGGCTCAGAGGCCCCCGGAAATTCAGATGACACAGCATTTATTGTATCCTTACTCGTGTCACCAATTATTTAAGAAATAAGCCACTCGAATTCTTGTGTATACTACAGGAACTCAATGACTACTTACAGCTCAAACCAAGTATATTTCATGACTTAAGCTGATGTACACACATTTCTACTCTTTGTTTCAAGTATTATAAAAAAAAAAAAAAAAGCACACTGAATCAAACCTAATAAAGCTATTTATCAAATATCACCAGCGGGTAGCTTGAAATTATATTACAATAAAGAGGTATTGGGAATCTGCAACTTTGCAAATACATGCTTTCAGTAGAAACTAAAAATGAATTTTCTTCTGTGTAAATCAAATAAAGGGAGATTCCCCTATAGGTTGAAGGAGAGGTTCTACAACATTGGAAGTGGGGGAGTCAGTGCAGATGAAGAGCGCCAGTGTATTCAGTGCAGAACTCCTCCTGAGCCTTCATAGAGAAGGCTCCTCCTAGACGGGAGGGCGGGGCAACTGCACGCTGACCCTCTGCCTGTCCATCATTTACAGGGAAAGACAAAAAACAAAACGAATGTTCACTGCCACATTCTTTTCGATAGCCAAGTGATGGAAGTGACCTAGGTGTCCACTGATAGACGAATTAAGTAAGAAGACATTATATACTCAGCCACAAAAAGGAATGATCTCTGCCATTTGTAGCAACATGGATGAACCTGGAGGGTGTAATGCTAAGTGAAACAGGTCAGACAGAGAAAGACAAACGCCCTATGATCTCACTTATATGTTGAATTCTTTTAAAAATTGAAACAAACTCAGAGACACAGAACAAACTGACGGCTGACAGAGAGGAGAGCGGTGTGGGGAAAGCTGAGAAGGTGAAGGAAACAGGTATAGTCAAACATCACGTGGTCACTTTGGCCGGTGACAGACAGCTACTAGCGTGCTGATCACATCACAAGATGTAGGAATGTTGAATCACTAGGCTATACACCTGAAACTAATATACTGTATACCAGGTATACTTTAATCTAAAAAAGGAAGAAAACAGAATAAATGTTAGGAACTCCCCAAATGTCAAATATCAAAACAAAGTGGTTGTCAATAGCAGAAAAATCACTTAGGAATTCAGTATAAGTATTTGTTATCAAACTGTCTTTTCATTTTTCCTATACTTATTTTGTGTGGGGATTTAACTTAAATTCAGAAAGTGGTAAACATAATCACAAAGGGATAAGTACTTGACTTCAGGAGTCCAGATTACTCGAAGCCAACCCACATGTAGCAGGAAAGAATATAATGTTGTGCATCTTGTTCTCCCTCTTTCCATCACTTCCCCAACTCTCTGCAATCCTGGGTCTGTTTTCCGTTTTTCTAGGTATGCCTCTTTACAATAAATCCTGATCACTGCTGAAACAATTCAATGGCAGCCAGTCAATAACAAGCACACATAGAGCCCACGGCTCCATCAACAATCAAAACAGACAGAACAAAGCTGGGAAGTACAGTGACGTAAGCAAGGTGCTTCTTCTGAGATGATGCTAACCCAAGTAGTGCACCACCAGACCAAAATCTAAAAAGCAGCGTTAGTAATGAATTTGAAAAAGATCGTCTGGTTTTCAAAGGCAGTCTGGCCCGATCGATGGTCTTACCCGAGGCTGGCTGGCTTTTTTTTTGCATTCCCCCTGACACCTAACTCCCACACTAGATGGACCTGTCCCTGAAGGGTACACGCAGCTTCTCTGTGAGCAACACAGCCTCTATCTGAACACAACAGGCAATGCAGTTCATAAAGCTGACAATGGACCAGCACTTCTGAAAAAAACACCCTCACCGGAATAGTCATACATGGCCTTCCGAGTATTAAGCAATTAAATTTTGCCTAAACTGGGAAGCACCAGGAACGTCGAGGTGACCTGTCACTTCGCTGCTTGTCAGCATTTCCTGCCTGCCTTCGGCCTATCATCTGTCACATCGTGGAGATGGACAATTTCTCCTTGGTTTTCTGCTCACTAAAATAGCCTCTCTCTGGGGAGTATCTTATTTCAACCTTTCTGATATTTTGCCAAATGAAAGAAACATGTCAGTTGCAAACAGATGATCACTTTGAGATGTCAATATTTAAGAGTATTGGGTTGCAACAAAAACAATGATGTACAGTTATTATTTTTCATATCACAAACAACTCCATTAAAAGGACTCCCAGCATCTTCACTGCTCTGTTGCCTCCCCGATCTACAAATGCATCGTGTGCACTCAAAGGACAACAGTGGCAACGACAAAAGGATAGACTGCAAATCTCTTTCTTTATGTCCCTTACAATAAAGTGTAAATGAAAAACAGAATAAGGATTTTTCATCGTCCTTGCTTTTGGTACAGATTCTAAATCAGAAGAGACATTGTTTTCATTAGTTTAAAATGTATTTTCTAGAAAATTCCATCCCCACAAATTTGTGTAATACATTATAACATTTCAACACATTTTCACAGATATCACCACAGTTGATCCTCCCAAAAAACCTTATGAGGTAGCAAATACCAAAGCCAGACCAGGTGAAGTCCGATCAGCTGTCCACTCTCCCTCCGGGCTCTCACTGGATTCCAGCCTTCTCTGTTCAGAGCCTTCTTTGCATACTTTTTCTCTCTTTGTCTCTTTCTGCTGCAAATTTAGTAATTTCCTCCACCTATTTCCAGTTCACTAAATCTCTCTTAATCTGTGTCTCAAATATTATTTACCCCAAACACTCAGTTTTTTCATTTTAATAATTAGAGTTTTTATTTTAAGAGCTCCAGTCGGTTCTTCCTCAAAACCGCTTGTCATTTTTGTTTGATTAAAAAACATCTATTTTCTTAACAGAAAATAACAAATGTTGGTGAGGATATGGAGAAATTGGAAACTCTATGCACTGTTGGTGGGCATGTAATGGTGCAACTGTTATGGAAAACCATAAAAAATGTTAAGACAGAATTACCATATAGTCTAGCAATTCTCCTGCTGGGTATATACCCAAAGAACTGCTAGCTGGGTCTCGAAGAGATACTTGTACACCCATGTTCAGAGCAGCATTTTGCACAACAGCCGAAGTGTGGAAGCCATCCACAGTGTCCACTGACAGATGAATGAATAAAAAAAATGTGGAATAAACAATGCAATATTGTTCAGCCTTGAAAAGGAAAACAATTCAGACACATGATACAACATGGATGAACTATAAAGACACTATGCTAGGTGAAATAAGTCAGATACAAAAGGTAAAGCCTATGGAATTCCACTTATATGAGGTTCCCAGAATAGTCCAGTGCATAGAGACGGGAAGTAGAATGGTGGCCGTCAGGGGCTAGGGAGGGAGGAATGGGGAGTTACTGCTTAACCAGCACAGAGTGTCAGCTTTGCAAGGTGAAAACCATTCTGACATGGACGGTGGTGATGGTTGTGCAACAATGTTAAAGTACTTAATACCACTGAACTGTACGCTTAAAAATAGTTAAGAGGGCCTGACCAGGTGGTGGCACAGTGGATGGAGTGTTGACCTGGGACACTGAGGACCCAGTTCGAAATCCCAAGGTTGGCCCTGGCTGGTTGGCTCAGTGGTAGAGTGTCGGCCCAGCATGTGGAAGTCCCGGGTTCAATTCCTGGCCAGGGCACACAGGTGAAGCAACCATCTGCTTCTCCACCCTCCCCACTGTCCTTTCTCTCTGTCTCTCTCTCTTCCCCTCCTGCAACCAAGGCTCCATTAAAGCAAAAGTTGGCCCAGGCACTGAGGATGGCTCCATGGCCTCCCCCTCAGGTGCTAGAATGGCTCGGGTTGCAATAGAACAACAGCCCAGATGAGCAGAGCATCGCCCCCTAGTGGGCATGCCGGATGGATCCCAGTCAGGCACATGCGGAGTCTATCTCTCTGCCTCCCTGCTTCTCACTTCAGAAAAATACAAAAAGAAACCAGCTTGAATGTGGGATCATAAACATGACCCCATGGTCACTGGCTTGAAGCCCAAGGTCATTGGCTTGTGCAAGGGGTCACTGGCTCGGCTGGAGCCTCCCAGTCAAGGCACATATGAGAAAGCAGTCAATGAACAACTGAGGTGTTGCAGCTACAAGTTGATGCTTCTCATCTTTCTCCCTTTCTGTCTGTCTTTTTTGCTTAAAAAAAAAGTTTAGAGGGCAAATTTTCTGTGTATTGTACCACAATTAAAAATATTTTTAAATGTTGCTGGGGGAATCAGCAGTTCAGAGGACAGTGACTAAGAAGTAGTTTCCTGCATGTGAACCACATGACCGATTTCCTTTAAGTCCTCTTATTTGCTTTTCCCATGGATTCCCCAGGCAGTGTGGCAGAAATAAAATAGTCAATAAAAGGCAGCCGTCATCGTCGCCAAAGGAGCAGAGGAGAAAGCAAGCCTGGGACCAGGTGCCTGTGTCCGGCACTTTTCCATTATGCTACTCAGAACCTGTGATAATGTGTCCTTCATGCACCTTCCTAGTAATTCCTGGGAAATCATTTGTCCTGACTCAAATATGTAAATATTTCAACGATGAGCTGATTTCCTTGCCTTCATAAGGTACAGATTCATGTTTCAAAAGAAGCCTAAACCAATATGATCATTAAGGAGTGTTTAACAAACACCACTTGGTAGGCAGACAAAAGGTGACAGAGGTCGCCTTGGAAAGGTAAACAGCCAGCTGGCACCACGTGGGCTGACCTGCACTGGTGACCCAGTATTGGGGAGCTCTGAGCCTCCAGAGCAGGGCCCGGCTTGTGGGTACACGAGAAAAGACACCTGTTTTTCATGCCATCAAAGAAGCAGTATTCAAGAGTTGAACATTTAAATATAAACAGGTTTTATCCCTGTTGGAGGCAAAGTCTCATTTTATTTGGCAATAAAAAAAGGCTTTAACAAGTTGGAGCTGCTCTGATGGATTTCGCTCTGGCCTTGCTAATGCATCCTGTCATATCAGCGGGGATTTGATGGGGGCGAAAGTAATCCTTTTAGGGCAGATAACGATAACTAATGCTCTACCCAGACTACCCAAGGCATTTACTTATGATAGGGTTTGTCCTATGCTAATGCCTTAAGAGTGGTTACTGATGACTTGATCTAAACCGCTCAAAAGTTTTTAAACTTTGGAAACTTAACAGGGGGCGCTCTCCCACAGAAGGGTGACTCTGTGCAGGCTCCCCCATCATGCCGCCGCCACCCTGTCCGGCCTGTTCTCTGTCACCCCCTTTTGCAGGGCACGAGAGCTGCACGGCACCATCCCTCAAGCCCGTGGTTCCCAGAGTGAGCCAGCGTCAGAATGCCCTGCGAGTCTGTGAAAACGCGTCCACCCTCAGGTTGCGAACTCACTGAGTCTGGGAGAAGGCCAAGACAGTCCATTTCTAACCAGCTCCTGGGCCACACCACTGCTGCTGTCCCCATGATGACACCTGGCCATCTCCCTTCCTTTTCCAGGGCTACTACTTTGGAAATGCTGTTGTTACATCCACTGGGAATGCCATCTTCCTGGTAATTCTACTTACATCGTGTCAAAACACCCATTGGGACCAGGGACAGCCCAAGTCTCCTCCCTCTCCCCTTGCTCTGGCTTCTTCCACACTTATTCCCAAAGAGGGATCAAAGGAAGAGTAGGGAAGCCTGGTAGGGAGGGAGAAGGGGAAAGCCATGCCCAGAAACCCTGGTAGCCTTTTCCTTTCAGCCTCTGCACCCTCAAAATGGAGCCTGGAGCACAACCCCCGCCCCCCAGACAACGTTCCCTTTCTTTCTTTACAAAAGCGGCCACTGCCCTCAGGGACCCAGAGGGAGAGGCAGACCTGGGTGAAGACAGGATTTGGGGGTCCTGAGTCCTCTTGCCAAATGACCAAATGAATGTCATCTTAATAGTCATCTACTCTGACGCCCAACACTCATCATCAAATACCGGCCACTTGATGGAAACCTTCCCACCTGTGTTTCTGAAGGGCACACCTTTTCTACCATGTGTCCAAGTCCTTGTCAACTCGTCTACTCCGTACCTTCCTTCCTTCTGAACTGTACACAGAAAGGACTCACTAAATATTTACCGAGTTTAATCGACACATACCCACAGGTCAAAGAGCGCACACTGTACGTGTACCATTACCAAAGCAAGACTCATAGGAATTATGTATCAACGATATTTCATATTTAGAAAAGTTGTTTCTTCCCCTCCCACCCCAAATAACACAGGTCCCCTAAAAATGTACTTTAGGACAAAGACATTCAGGCACAGGCCAGGAGAGCTTTCACAGAATAATTCTGAAAAGGTCCACACAGTCTATCCGTTCTTTCCAGGAGCATATCTATAACGTAATGCATTTGGCCCCCTGGAAACTTTTCACAGTAAAACTAAAATTAGCCTTGGGTAATAAGGCAGAAATTAAATTGCTTTTCTTGATGATTTTCTTCTGAGAAGCACTGCCCCTATTTAGCTTATATGACCACAGAACTATACAAGAGAGGGAGTTTTGTCTTGAGAGGGAATAAAAAGAGAGCAACACACCTCAGCACCAGTTGTAGCATCACGTCTTCACAGTGTAAACCGATGAGCGTTCTGAACAGCGCCAGGGACACGACGCAGAGCTGTGGGGCAGGGAACACACTCTAGTTTAGATGCTGGAGGGACAGCGCCACTCTCCACAGGTGGCAAGGAAATCAAATTACAAAACAGAATGGCCTCTTTTCTTTAGCAGTTTTGATTAAAAACAAACAAAACACCATGCTCCTGCCAGAGAGAATGTACATTCACGTCATCAGGTCTCCTGTAGGATCCGTCTAGAAAGAAAAAAGCCTGGAAGTATGCCATTATGCAGAATTACCCTCCTTCAAAATGCCTGGCTTGGACTTCCCAACTTTTTTAAGATCCAGGTGAAGACACTCCTACAACTCGCCAATATATCTATACACACGCATGGACACGTGTGCACATGAGATCTCCTGCATGTCAAATATGACATTAGTTATCTACAAGACAGGGCTAACAGAAAACTGTGTGAACCCTGGCCAAGGATCGCTCTAGACCAGTGGTAGTCAACCTGGTTCCTACCACCCACTAATGGGCATCCCAGCTTTCATGGTGGGCGGTAGAGGAGCAACCAAAGTATAAAATGAAAGGATAGATTTAACTATAGTAAGTTGTTTTATAAAGATTTATTCTGCCAAACTTAGCAAAAATCCGACATAAAGTACTTGGTAAGTAATTATTACTATATGCTTTAACTTGCTGTAAGTCTGCTTTATAAATTTTATAAAGTAAAGTTACTTCCCTACTTTATAAATCACCATTACTGTGGAACCAGTGGGCGGTTAGAAAATTTCACTACTAACAGAGATACAAAAGTGGGCGGTAGGTATAAAAAGGTTGACTATCCCTGCTCTAGACCTTCCAGCCCCGAGTCTCAGCCCTGCGTGGCTTGTCTCATGGCTTTGGGGAAAAAATTCTCATTGGTTCCAGTTTTAGTGGTGCTGGACAGTGTAATAATATACTCTTCTAAGAAGTTCATTGGCCCTGGCTGGTTGGCTCAGTGGTAGAGTGTCGGCTCGGCATGTGGAAGTCCCAGATTCGATTCCCAGCCAGGGCACACAGGAGAAGCACCCATCTGCTTCTCCACCCCTCCTCCTCTCCTTCCTCTCTATCTCTCTCTTCCCCTCCCACAGCCAAGGCTCCATTGGAGCAAAGTTAGCCCAGGCGCTGAGGATGGCTAGAATGCCTCCGGCTGTGACAGAGCAACGCCCCAGAGGGGCAGAGCATCACCCCATAGTGGGCATGCCAGGTGGATCCCAGTCAGGTGCATGCGGGAGTCTGTCTCTCTGCCTCCCTGCTTCTCACTTCTGGAAAAAAAAAAACCACACACACACACATTAAAAAAACAGGACTTCTCTCTCACTCTGATTTCCAAAAAAGGAAAGATAAACAACCAAACAGGAAAGAAACTCAAAGATGCATTATGAAATCATCACACCCTTTTAGGAGTGCGCTTTTAGCATTCTATAGGACCACTTAAGTAATTTAGGCTCTCCGTTTTTGTACAGGCTGCGTGTTTTCGAGAGCTGCAGGGGCAGGTTTATCTGGATCTCAAAAACTTGGAAACCGGAGAACACAGGTATTTTGTAGGAGGGTAACTCTGCATAACAGCCTAATTCCAAGCTTAGGCTTTCTAATCAAATCCTATAGGAGAACTGATAGCCTGAATACACATTCTCTGTATACACCTACACACCTCAATGATAAAAAAGACAAATACACCCTAGACATTGATTTGAAAGGGTTACTATGGTAATCCTATATATAATACAGCATTGTCAACTCTAATCACCATGCTGTGTTTAGATCTCCAGAACACAGTCATCTTATAACTGGAAGTCTATACTCTTCGACCAGCACTATGTAATTTTATAAAATATAGTAGCTATTTAAGCTTTAATCTTCAGAGTAAGTGTACTGGCTCATAAGCTTAATTTGTTATTTCTAAAGGTTATTTTATGTGCATGATCAATTATTTGGTTCAGGTCAGGTTGAGGAATTTAACTTCCAATCTGTTGGTATCTTTGAATCTGAAGTGTTATCTCTTGTAGATAGCATATAGCTGGGCCTTCTTTTCTTATCCAGTCTGATCATCTCTGCCTTTTGATTAAGTTTTTTAACCTAGTCACATTTAATATGATTATAATTGGATTTCTGTGTGTTTTACTTTTTTTTCTACATGTCTCAGAATGTTTTGTTCTCCTGTTCCTCTTCTACTGTCATCTTTTGCATTAAGTGAATATTTTCCCTTGTATAACATTTTTATTCCTTTAGTGATTTTTTTCAGTATACTTTTACAGTTATTTTATTTGTGGTTGCTCTAGGCCTTATTGTATACATTTTTTGAACTTTTTAAAAATTTTATTTATTCATTTTAGAGAGGAAAGAGAGAAAGAGAGAGAGAGAGAGAGAGAGAGAAGGGGGGAGGAGCAGGAACTCCCATATGTGCCTTGACTGAGCAAACCCAGGGTTTTGAACCAGAGACCTCAGTGTTCCAGGTCGAAGCTTTATCTACTGTGCCATCACAGGTCAGGCCATATACATTTAACTTATCAGACTTTACATTAGATTTATATTAAATTCGTTCCAGTGAAATAGGGAAATATTATTCCTATATAGCTCTATGCTTTCTAACCCCCTTTTGTGCTATTGTTGTTACATATGTTATATCTACATGTTACAAATTCAATAATACTTTGTTAAATTATTATTCTTTTACTCTTAAAACAATAATTGATATTAAAGATAGCCCTTAATAGGGCATGGGGAGGTTGTAAAGGGCAATGCTAATAGTATAAGAAGATTTTCAAAGTTGATCAAAACTTCAGACTAAAGAATCACTTCCTAAATTTACAACTGCTCAGGCTTCCATCTCAAAGTACTTGAGCACAGAAATGTGACCGCTAAGACCCAGACTTGAGACACTCCGGCTCCTTGGCCTTGCCTGCACTTACACCACATGTCTCCCTGCCTCTGCCTCCTCAGAAGCCCATTCTGCTGGTTCCACAGAAGAAAGTGCCAACCCAGAGAAACTGAGAAAAATGTCCTGTGAAAGGCAGTAAGTGTCACCTCCCTGACAAAAGGACTCCTAATGGCACAATGCATTATCTAGTTCCAAAACAGAAAAGGTAATGGCTGTAAGAAAAAGGAGGGTAGGGAGGGGAAAGGGAATATTCACAATTTTATCCCAATAACTAACTCACCCAAAACCTTACCCGAAATGGGGTGTTGATTCGACTCGTGAGAGTGTCCAGGATGTGGACGTTCTCGTGCTGGTGCAACAAGATGAAACGGAGGAAGATCTCGAGTAGAGCAGGCTCGGAGATGCTACGCAGGAAAAGGTCCAGGTATGCAGTTGTGGTCATGACCTCCTCCACGGTCACCTGGGACCAACGACAGAGGGAGGCCAGGTGAGCATCCTCTCGGTACTGTGACGCAGGCCTCCCGAACTAGTCCCCTGGCCTCACTGCAGTGACCCCATCAAGGCAAGAGCACACCTGCCACAGGAACACAGTTCAGAGTCATCTGAAATCTGTGACCTATTCACATCCCGCAACACCTCACACTGCTTTGCCCTTTAATTCAGGAAGGGAAAAGCAAAGGCATAAAGGAGCAGTTCAAGTGTTCAGACAGCCCCAATCATCAAATGCAGTTCATACAACTTAAAGTTTTAGTCTGTAATCAAGAAGGGGGGGTGGGGGGCCGGGGTGAGGAATGAAAAGTGTTTACATGGTCAGGAAAGAATTAGAGAGCTCAGCGTAACTTGTTACACCATTAGTCATTCAATAGGTATTTATTGAGTCCCACTATGTACAAGGAGCTAGAAACATTAAGAACATTTTTTTCATTTTGTCCAGGAAGATGGATTATATCTATAACCTAACAAAATAATATAATAATAAATGTCCAATGAGAAGTGTAGACACAAAGCAAGGTGGATGTTCAGATGTTTCTGGAAGGTTGCAAGTCACATTTTTATAGCTAAATAATGGGCATAAAGCATTACTATTTATAAAGTGCTGTAAGAGCTTACTGTTTATAAAATAATGGTGACTATTTTCCTTTTTTTTTTTTTAATTCAGTGAGAGGAGGGGAGGCAGAGACAGACTCCCACATATCCCAACACAGATCCATTGGGCAAGCCCACTAGGGGGCGATGTTCTGCCCATCTGGGGTTTAGCTCCATTGCTCAGCATCTGAACCCTTCTTAGGCTTGAGGTGGAGGCCATAGAGCCATGCTCAGCACTCCAGCCAACTTGCTCCATCGAGCCATGGCTGCCAGAGGGGAAGAGAGAGACAGAGAGAGAGAGAGAGAGAAGTGAGGGGCAAGGAGGGGAGAAGCAGTGGGTGCTACTCCTGTGTGCCCTGACGGGGAATCAAACCCCAGACATCCACAAGCCGGGCTGACGCTCCACTACTGAGCCAATTGGTCAGGTCCTGGGGACTTGTTTTATAGTACAAATTAGTACTTTCTATATGTCATGAGTTTCTCGTGCAGTAAAATGTCTGTCTTTTAGGAAATGGAACACTATGGAGAGTCAAGTTTTTCAAAGAGCTGAGGATTTGATGCTTAAAGCATCAAAAAATTAATTCAGCCTGACCAGGTGGTGGCACAGAGGATAGAGCGTCGGACTGGGATGCTGAGGACCCAGGTTCGAGACCCTGAGGTCGCCAGCTTGAGCGCAGGCTCATCTGGTTTGAGCAAAGCTCTCCAGCTTAGACCCAAGGTCGCTGGCTTAAGCAAAGGGTCTCTCAGTCTGCTGAAGGCCCACGGTCAAGGCACATATGAGAAAGCAATCAATGAACAACTAAGGTGTCACAATGTGCAATGAGAAACTAATGTATGATGCTTCTCATCTCTCCGTTCCTGTCTGTCCCTGTCTATCCCTCTCTCTGACTCTCTCTCTGTCTCTGTAAAAAAAAGTAAAATAAAAAAAAATTAATTCTACTATTG
This sequence comes from Saccopteryx leptura, assembly GCF_036850995.1. Classification (NCBI taxonomy): domain Eukaryota; kingdom Metazoa; phylum Chordata; class Mammalia; order Chiroptera; family Emballonuridae; genus Saccopteryx; species Saccopteryx leptura. The sequence goes on along the minus strand of NC_089503.1, from coordinate 219,461,171 downwards.
TGATTGGGATTATTTTCAGAGCCATCATATACCTAAAAGCAGAATCTAAGGTCTCTCGATGAATAGGGTTCCCCAGTTGCCTTACTGTCTGTAGTTCAAAACACGCAGACAGGGCTGCATGACAATCACCAGGGAAACAGTTCAAAACTTCAGATTGCAATCCTCCCCCCTAGAAATCTCAGAACCCTCCCCTGCCATGAGTCTAACGTGCTTGATGATAAATGAAATGGGCAGCATCCTTTTAGCGTGATGACAACTTCTCTTTTTCAGTTTTTCATCTTCTTTATTTCTTCCTTAAAAGTGTTCTCTGTCACTTTACCATACTGTTACCGGGCCATTCCTTTTATATACATTTCTCTTCCCCTTGTAATTTTCTGCTTGCAAAATCCACAGAGCACTGTAGAAACTAGATCTCCAAATCTGCTTATACAAGTGTAGACGGGCCTTTTGCAGATGCGCCTGTGAAGACAGGTTTCAAGTACTTCTGACTTCTTGGTTCTTAGGTATGTTATATTATAAATAGATCAGTGGTTCTCAGCCTTTTTCACTTGCGGACCAGTGAGAATAGAATTATTTCAGAGACCGCTAAGGCAAAAATAAAAACCATTTTAGTATTTTGTGCATTATCTTTTAATTATAATACTATGAAATTAAAAATCTCTAAAATAACCAAACAGTAAAATACATACATTTTTAATAGAATACAACTGAAATTTCTAGAAAGCAATATTTAATTCAAGTAAAGCTAGTGCGAAATCTGCTGTTGCTTCTTTGCAAGAACACTTGATAACTGAGATTGCAGTTTTGTTTCTGAGAGATGAAGTGTTGCATTGACATCCATTCAGTTTCTGTTTGGTTTTTATTAGTGATAGGGCCGAAAAGTTTCCTCAAATAAGTAGATAGTAGAAAATACGATTAAACAGGTAATAGCTTTGTAACTAAGAGATGGATCCAGCGGGATCCAAAATTGTGACAATAATTGCATTTTGTTTGGACACCAGGGTGACATCAGAAGACAAACCTATCAGTTGGTTTTTCTTTTCACATTGATTAAGGGAACAGGAGTTGATATCTTTTCCATGAATGGGTTATTGATCCAGAGGTTACCTTTGGGGGGATCCTCATTTTCAGAGTAATACTAGTCAAAGTGTTGGACTAATGTTCTTAAATGTTGACTTATTATATTAAAGATGAATTTCTGGTTGATGTCTGCAGCATCAACAAGTCGTGGAAAAGGGGAGACATTTCTACATCTTCTTCTTGTATGCGACTTTCACAAAGAAGTTTAATTTTTTAATGCATTCACCTTATTTCTTAATGTAAAAATGCTTGTGTTAATCCTCTAAAGCAGCGGTTCTCAACCTGTGGGTCACGACCCCGGCAGGGGTCAAACGACCAAAACACAGGGGTCACCTAAAGCAATAGGGAAATACATATTTTATTTTAAAATGTATTGTATAATAAATATGTATTTTCCGATGGCTTTAGGCATGTATTGTATAATAAATATGTATTTTCTGATGGCTTTAGGCGACCCCTGTGTTTTGGTCGTTCGACCCCCGCTGGGGTCGTGACCCACAGGTTGAGAACCGCTGCCCTAAAGAGAAATATTTAGCTCATTGAAGAGGCTAAATATATAGTATCTGCCATATATGCAGGCTTAGCCATCCATTCTTCATTCAACCCAAGGTCTACTGATGCAGAGTTTTGCTCTTGCAGAAACTGTTTCATGTCTTCTCTCAGCTAAAAAAGGAGTGAAAGAGCACTTCCTCCTGAGAGCCCCCTCACTTCTGTATGGAGGAGGAGATGTGGGTGTCGTGAATGGCGTGCTTTCACGTAGTGTCGTCAGGAGTTCAAACCTCGACTACAAATATCATTAACGATCTTCACTGCGTCATTCATCACTGTGTTCAATTCAGGGGAAGTTTCTTTGCAACTAAGTACTGCCTGTGAATCATACAGTGTGCGGACAACATTTCTGGCTATGCAACATCCTTCATTTTTGCAGCCACCTCTGAGCAGTGTCCAGTCATGCTCGCAGCACCATCTCTACCCACTCTGATGCACTTTCCCCAGTCCAAGCCCTCTGCTTGATAGCACTCATTAGGGGCATTGAATATCTCTGAACTAGCAGTTTGACCAAGCAGATCAAGGCAACAGAGGAATTCTTCCCTAAAGTCTTTATCATCAATATACCTTATGAAGCAAAGTAGGACAGCATGGTTACTCATGTCAGTTGATTTATCAGGTTGAAGGGCAAAACTTTTCGATTTCTTTATACCCTTAACAATTTGCTCTTCAATAACATTGGCCATATCAATAATTCTTCTCTGAACGGTATTGTCCGAAAGTGCTATATAGCCTTGAGTTTCTGTGCGGCTTGAGAACCCAAAATTTCCCAAGTGACATCAAGGATGCAAGGCTTTACTAATTCTTCACCAATAGTGAACAGTTATTTTGCTTTTGAAATTTGAAGGGCAGGTAAATAAGCTGCTCAAAGCAGCAATTTGTCCTTAGTCATCAGTTTCTTCATTTGAATGTTTTGACTTTTCACTGGGTGGTGTAATGTTTCAAAAAAAAATCCAGTGGCTTCTCATTAAGATCACTATGCTTTGAAAACAAATGATGAGTAAGTCTGAAGGTTTTGTTGCATCATTTGACAGAATTTCAGAACATAACAGACACGAGGGCTACGGTGCTAATTCACTGCCAGGTGCTACAGTGAAAACAAGTTTGAAATCCTCTTCATTGTACTACCTAACAGTTTCCTTTTCTTTTTTCGCTTTCTGTTGCACCTTCCAAATTATCAATACATTTCTTTTTCACTGTTTCTTTTAACCTTGAAGCACTGGTACCGATTTCTTTTCCGTGTCATCATTACTTTTCTTTGGACTATTGTCTTCACTTTTGAAGATGGTTTAAATGTTTTGCTGTGTTTTTCTTTCCATTTTGTAGGGTTTAAAATTTACAGCACAATGACACCAAATCACACGATAATTTATTTGCAAGCAATGTGGACATGTCCTGAACAGGTGAGTACATCCATGACTATTTGTGCAAGTGTGAGAAAAAAATGTACTAGTGGGAGAGGAAGGGGGCTAGTAAGGAAAACACGCGACAGATAAAGTTTTACCACACTGTGTACAATAGTGCATTGTGCTAGAAACCGGTATTGGGATTCCCAATGCCATGTGTCTGATGCACTGAACACTACATAAATTTATCCAAACACTATTTCTATTTGCACAAGCATAAAAAAAATGTACGACAGCAAGGGAGGGGGAGGGACTAGGGCCTGCGTGTAACTTAGCCGGCTGGAAACAGACACACACAACAAATAAAGTCCATCTCACTGCACGTAACAGTGCAGCACAGTACAAGCTGGTGCTTGATTTCCAAACTCCACATGTACAATGTGTTGAGCACTACATAAGCTTGTCCAAATGCTTTTTGTCTATTGTGCGTGATTCGTAAATGCTCTGCATGGTGCAAAAAGTTGTTTGAATGAGCCTACGCGTTTCAAACATATCTAAGACAACCTCAATAGGATTTTCATCAATGATGCAGGCTGATAGTGGCAATCACCCTGAGCATACGGAAATCCAACTAAGATCCTTGGGTCTAGAATCTTCATACAACATCAGGGTGGTTAACTCTTTTGCAGACCAGCATGGTTTAAAAACGTTGTTCTAAATAAATGAATTCAGGTGGACAAGAGATTATCAAGTCAGTTTTGTCTGTTTTCTTTCATCTAAACAATGCATGTCTGTCTACACACTGCATTTCAATCCACACTTTCAGAATCCATTGACAACTCGCCCAGCAGTTCCCACGGTGGCCCAAGCCCCACATCAGAGTGCAAACACCCACCCACCCCCACCTCATTCCCAATGTTGTGAGAGCCTCAAATATTCAACACACTACTATGTCATCTGATCAACTTCCACAGGCTCCTTGGGGCCCAAATATAGCAAAGGAAACAGGTCAACATCAACTACTTGGCAAATAAATTACCTTGAGTAGTAAGTACTTCTTGTGAGCTGCCCAGTTTCTGAAACAAACGGCTTCTATCCTTGTGTTTTCTAGTTACAAAGGAATGGCACTCAACCCTGTCCTGGGACACACACTGTGTCTTTTTCTGTATTACTTCAGTGTAATGTACCAGTCTAACATATCGGCAGCACTTAATAAACGTTTCTTGAATAAATGTCATCCTCCATGGACCCAATGATTTACATTAGCCAGAGCTGAGCTTAATTTTTAATTTTTCCCTCTTCTCTGCAAATGCTCTGAAGGCCCCAGGAAGTAGGGACATTTTTAAAAAAAGACATAAGGTAACTGATGTTTCTAAGTAGCTAGAGGTGGAAATGACTCAAAACACCTAACAGGTAGTTTCATTAGCTCATGCCCATTCCACTATGACCATCTTCGGGTCCTGCAGCAGAAATTTAATCCAAAATCACTTCAGCAAAAGCCTAATTCCCTAACAATATTGATCACTAAAAAAATAGCACCAATGACTCCAAAGGGGCCATGCATGTATTTTCTGCAAGATCGTATTTTCATCTCACCTACTTGGGAGCACTGCTGGGTGGAGGCGACCGGCAGAATTCCAGGAGTTGTCTTGGTGCCAACAATGCAGCATCAGCTTGTCACCCCTTAAGTTACATATGACCTTAATAAGCTCAAAAGCACAGCAATCAACTCTTTAGACTGTAAGTCTGAGTCTTCGGGGGCTGACATAAGAGGAGGGCACTAAGCATCTATTGTTTACTACTCTTGGGCTGGATAAATGAAAGCTTTCTTTTTCTTTAAAGAAATCAAAGCTGTCATTTATAAGCTAAGAAGATTTAAGAAAGCACATGGAGGGGCAGCATTTACATAATGTGGTATAAATATTAAAGACCCAATTCTATGAAGCAACAGGCTGCCCACTCATTTAAATCGAGGTCACACTCACCTTAAACTAACACCCGATCCAGGAAGATCTGGCTCACTCTCTTTCCATCTCTTCCTTTCTCCATACTCTCCGAGCCCTTAGGAGCCTTTTATCCCAGAAAATCTTCTCCTGCCCCATTATCTCACTTTTCAGAATCTTCCTCTAATCCCCGGAGTAGGGAACCTCCGCAACAAGGATGAGACCAGAGCCTAAGTGTGATCTATTGAAAGCCAAGGATAAACCAGGAGAAAGCAGTTCTGCTGTGCAGAAGGTGCCACTGAAGCTTCCAGGATGTATTAGCCAAATACGAAAGTGCCTCCTCCTCACGGTCCACTTACAAAGCACAGTCAGCTGTTGATATAAGATCTTTTGCCTTATAGATGACTGTGCATATTTACTCACCTTGTACTATAAAGGACTGCAGGTAGCTACAAATATACATAGAAATTCTAGAAGAAATAGTAAATGAGGTTCTATTTTACCACCATAAAATACACAGTAACAAAGCTTAAGGATAGTAAAGCTTAGGCATGTTATTTCTTACTAAAGGTAGAACAGAATGACTACAATAATCAAAGGAAAACTTGTCCTACAAATAATTATCCTTCAAATTATCCTTGATAAGGTTAAGTACAACTGTTAACTAAATCAGTGTATCTGCTTAGGTGCTCTTTTATTTTTATTTTTTCTAGCTGAGGTAAAATTGGTATATAACTATATTAGTTTGAGGTATACAACATAATAATTAATCTTTGTATATACTACAGTGATTACAACAGTAAATCTAGTTACCATCCATCACCGCACAACTGACCCCCTTCACCCACATCACCTATCCCCTAACCCCCTTTTCCTCTGACAATCATCAATCTGCTCTCTGTATGTATGAGTTTTGTTGTTTTGTTTGTTCTTATGTTTTGGTTTTTTTATTCCACATATAAGTAAAATCATATGGAATTTATCTGTCTACCTGACTTATTTCACTTAGCACAATACGCTCAGGGTCCATGCACATGTTGCAAATGGCTGAGTAATAGTCCAATGTGTATATATACCACATATTCTTTATCCATTCATCTACCCATGGACACTTAGCTTGCTTCCATATCTGGGCTATTGTAAATAATGTTCATACTATAGAAAGTAATCTACAGATTCAAGGCAATCCATATTATCATAATATTCCAAAGACCTTCTTCATAGAACTAGACACATAATTCTAAAATTTGTATAAAAACACAAAAGACCTTGAATAGCCAAAGCAATCTTGAGAAAGAAGAACAAAGTTGAAGGTATCACACTCCCTGATTTCAACTATACTACAAAGCTACAGTAATCAAACAGTATGGTACCAGCATAAGAAAGGACACATAGATCGATGGAACAGAACAGTCCAGAAATAAACCGCACATATACGGTCAATTATTTATGACAAAAGAACCAAGAATATACAATGGCGAAAGGATAGTCTCCTCGATAAATGGTGGTGGGAAAATCAGACAGATATATGCAGTGGTGGGATTCAAATAATTTAACAACCAGTTCTCCACCCTAATGACCATTTTAAGTATAAAAAATATATACTGAAAGGTAGTTTATTATTTCATGTATCTAATACTTAAATAAGAACAATAAAAGAGGTACACAGAACTAGATTATGTTATAAGAAAGAGTCTTAAAATACTAATGAAAAACTATTAAACAATACCTGACAAAAAAAAACAATAAAACTGTTATTTAAGATATTTCCATATTGCTTCTTGATTGGTGTCCTCACTTGCAATTTTCTTAGCTTTTATGCGAGCATCAACAGCTCTGTGATTTATCCTTAACCATCTTTTCACTGTAGGAGTAGGATCCCATTCCATTAGAATATAAATGTGTGATTTCCACACTGGGCGGCTGCCCAAATGCCCCCCTTAGAGAGAACCCTGATTATGAGTGCCATTTTAACAACCAGTTCACCAAACTCAATAAAAATTAAGTGTTGGTTCTGCTGAACCAGTGTGAACTGGCTGAATGCCACCACTGGATATATGCAAAAGAAGGATACTGGACCACTCTCTTATATCATAAATAAAAATGAACTCAAATGTATTACAGAACTGAATGGAAGACCTGAAATCATAAAACTCCCAGAAGAAAACACAAGCAGTAACCTCCATGCCATACATCTCAGTAATGATTTTTTGGATCTGATTCTGAAAGCAAAGGCAACAAAGGCAAAAGTAAACAAGTGGGACCACATCAAACTAAAAGCTTTTGCAAAGCAAAAAAAAACCATCAACAAAATATTTTAAAAACCTGCTGAATGGGAGAAAATACTTGCAAATCATATATCTGATAAGAGGTTAATATCTAAAATACACAAATAATTCAAACAACTAAATAGCAAACAAACAAACAACGAAAACCCAATCTGATTAAAAACTAGGCAATGGATTTAAATAGACATTTTTCCAAAGAAGGCATGCAGATAGCCAAAAGCTACATCAAAATATGCTCAACATTACTAATTATCAGGGAAATGCAAATGAAAAAACCACAGTAAGATATCACCTCACACCTATTAGAATAACTATTATCAAAAAGACAAAAAGTAAGTGTTGGGGAGGCTGTGGAGGAAAGGGAACCCACGGACACTGTTGGTAGGAAGGTGTATTGGTACAACCACTACAGAAAATAGTACGGAGGTTCCTCAATAAATCAAAAGAGAACTACCATATGATCCAGCAATTTCACTTCTGGGTACTTATTCAAAGGAGACAAAAACACTAATGTAAAAATATATGTGCAAGCCTACGTTCATTGCAGCATTATTTACAGAGCTTAGCACTCCTGTGTGCTTACTGTTCCACCTGAGTTGTAGAGAGGAGCCCTGATTCGGGTACTTAATTTTACTGCTCTCAAGTCCAGTTACTCTGTCTTCTGACATAAATTTCTCTCTTCGCCCACCTGTCCACCCTCCACTAGCCCTTACCTGGTCCTCCTTTGTGCCAAGCACTATTCACCAATCCCTAGAACTGGTGTTTTTCAAACTATAGTTACAAACCCAAAAGTGGGTAGTAATATAAATTTATTGGTTCACTAATGTTTTAGATCATTCAAATAGAAAGTGTAAAAGTACACTGCATGTATAAGAGTAAGTACTATGTCATAAAACTTTTGTATTCAGATTTTATCCAAACTATATGCAAGACAAAATATATTATATATGTATGTGCCTTGTTCTATATTCAGTAAAACACACATAAATACATAAATTTCTGGCTGTGTGTTGCTGTCAAAAACATCTGAAAAACACTGAAATAGCCCTGCAATAATCAAACCAGTTCACATGCCACCATGTCACCCACCAGTTCTTGTCACCAGCTGTGACCAAGCATGGTCTGGTCTGGAAGAAGCACAGGCATACTTGAGATCAGTTCTCTGAGTAGGATGGCAACTGGATTTACAGCACATCTACTCCTTTTTATCTTAGCCTAAGAGCTCCAACAGTACATTTTTTTTTTGTATTTTTCTGAAGTTGGAAATGGGGAGGCAGTCAGACAGACTCCCACATGCACCCGACTGAGATCCACCCAGCATACCCACCAGGGGGAAATGCTCTGCCCATCTGGGGCGTCGCTCTGCTGCAACCAGAGCCATTCTAGTGCCTGAGGCAGAGGCCACAGAGCCATCCTCAGTGCCCGGGCCAACTTTGCTCCAATGGAGCCTTGGCTGCAGAAGGGGAAGAGAGAGACAGAGAGGAAGGAGAGGGGGAGGGATGGAGAAGCAGATGGGTGCTTCTCCTGTGTGCCCTGGCTGGGAATCGAACCCGGGACTCCTACACGCCAGGCCGACACTCTACCACTGAGCCAACCGGCCAGGGCCACATTTTTTAAATTAAAGTTTCAAGCTTCTCAAAAATAGACGAAATAAAGAGTTTGCTTTCTTTTTAAAAGGGGGTGGGTGGGAAAGGAGGAGATGACAGCATAAGTCACACCCCACTTCTATAAACGCTCTCAAAACCGGCGGCCGGAGCCCAGCCCCGACACTGTGCCCACCACGGCAGTGGCATGCCACTTAATGCACAACATAGGAGGGAAATTGAGCACACAGACATTCCGACCTTCCTGCCATCAGCTCTAGTTGGGAAATTCCATTTGCATCTAAATTAGCACAGAACCCTCCCTCTAATGGCAGGATTATATGTGTCCTGAAAAATAAATTTCCCACCTGCTGTGTGTGTGTGTGTGTGTGTGTGTGCGCGCGCGCGCGATATCTAGTCACATTGGAAGAAACAGATGGATCCTACCTTCTGTCACTCAGGCAGGTGGCAGGCAGGAGGGTCAGGTGAATGTTGCACACTCTCCAAGTTAGAAACCACACTTCCTTGGCTTCTCCTTTGACTAAAGAAGAGAAAACTAGCAAACCAAGCCTTCAGCTGGGTCATCTGTGAGCTCGCAGCCCCAGCGGTTCCCACTGGCACTTGAGAGAATGATGCCCAGGTGAACACTACGCACTGAAGCCAGCAGTAGGGGCAAGGATGATGAGGCCAGACTGCACGAGACAGGCATGAAGCGGTCTTTCCAGGGAACACAGGCTGACCTGCTCGCTGCTGCTAGAGAGACACGCTAACGCACAGGCAGGTGGCATGGCCACCCGAGTGCAGCCAAGGACAGAAGCTGACTGGACTCTTCACAGCCACCCTCCCTCCTCCAAGGACACAGAGCTCCAAGAACACTCCAGGACAGGAGAGACATAGACACCCTGGTTCTCACGGAGCAGCCCAAAACTCAGGACAGAAAACGTTCAATTATCTCAAGTCTGAAAAGAGTCTACAGTTGCTCATTCAGGTCCCCTCTCTCTGGGTCCCCTCACCTCCCTTCTGCTCCTGGACCTCGAGGCGACACACTCCACTCCCACTGCCAGAGGGAGGCTGGGAGGGAAACGGAGGTGACATCCAAAGAGGGTGAGTTTGGCTATTTATTCCAAAAAGAGTTGAGGAAGGAGGGAGTTCACATGATGACAGCAATGACTTCAACAACATATTTGAAGGAAAAGATGTTAAAAATAAAGCCAGTCACTGCCCTTCTTCCCCAGAATGTCTTCAATGAATCTGTAATGCATTAAATAATTAAATCAACTGAATATCATTTCATGAATTAATGCCATATCATTAACTTGTACCTTCTGAGGGAAAAGGGAAGGAGAAAGCAAATGGCTTTGGTGAGTTTTTTCCAGACCCTGGATGGTGAAAGACTTCACCTCTGACCACATGGAAGGTGGGGCCAGGGTCTGTGGGGTGAGTGGCAAGCCAGGAGGGGGTAGGCAGTCAGGTGGGGGGTGCAACGTCACTTGCCCTGCCTGGGCCGTGGGGGCACTTCCAAGGCCCCGAGGCTACCTTGCTGAGCCTGGCCCCCCTGAGGCACACTCTCACACACTTGAACTGGCCCCAGACTGAGGTGTGTGGCTAGACACCACTCTTAGGGACTACCTTTCCTCCAAGTGCACCTCCTCACTCTCTCCCCAGAGTGAAGATTACATTGTCATGAGTACGGTCAACTCTTCCTGATGCTCTGCCTTGCCGGCTTCCTACCGTCCTGCGCTTCCTGGCAATGGGAACACATCAGGAAGGGGCCCGTGCAAGAGACACCAAGCGTATGTGATGTTCCGCAGTAGAGGGCTGGGATAAAAGGGTGACGAGTCACAGTTCTGAGTGTTTTGCTATTGTAAGCAGAAGCCACAGCACTGGGACATTCTAACTCAGACCTGCACCTGCGTGAGACCATTACCAGGCTTACGGAGTCATGGGAGCATTGCAGAGACCTCGGTGGCCGGCAATAGGCAGAAAACTAGGCTCTGTGGTTTTCAGAAAGAGTACAGGCTTTGGCACGACAGAGACCCAATTTCAAACCCTAACTTATGTTGTGGTACTTAATCTCATTGAGCTGGTTTCCTTTTTGGAAAAATCTAAATAATTTACTATCTTTAAAAGAATTGAGAGGGTTACAGTTAACGTGCATAAATCTCAACACTTAGAGAGGACTCTCAGTAACCCTTTAGTTAGCCATTATTTTCTGATTTGGGGCATCCACCTTAAAATAAGCCAGACTGGGGCTAGAAAGGACCTGGATGCAGGTGGGGCAGGGGAGTACCCAGTGATCAAAGAATAGAATGTGAGTTGTACCCACATTTGGGGGTGGGGGTGGGGGTGGGGAGTACAAGAGCCCTTATTGAAAGAGACCTACCTCTACTATTTCCACTCAGTTCCCCCCACCCCAAGCATTATGCAGAATCAGGAAATGGTGAGGTAGTCACAGGGGTGGACCCCAAAAGAAAGTGTGCTCTGGGACAGGCTGGAGTTAGACAGCGGACACTGGAACCTTCTAAAACCTTGCTTGTCAGTGTTAGCTAATTTCAACCTAGTTCTAATCCTGCAGGGCCAGCAGACCAATATTTGAGACCAGAAATGAAGCTGCCACCACCACCAAGAATGACCCTATTTATGTTCAGTGGTCCCATGATGCAACTGATTTTGACCAAGTTGAAAGGTCTCTGCCCTCATAACATCAATATTGTTTCCTGTTGCCTCTCCCACACCTGTCCCTAGAAGAGTCAGCACATGGATACTCTAAAGCCTCCCTTTCCATCCTCTGTGTATATAATTTGTACCCTACTACTTCATTATAATGTATCAGAATGAAATTCAATACGTGATCCATTACAGTGCAACCTCATTCACTAGAGTTTAGTTATTGAAATACTGCAAACATCACATAAGAAAGGTATTTCCTACTCTGGCTCCGAGGTCAGATCTCACAGGGAAATTCTGGGGTATTTCAGTTCAGAAGCAAAGATCTGAAGAGTATTCCAAAGATCACCTGATCCATCCCTTTCTTGTTTACTGATTGTTCCAGAAAGATTCTTCCTTTTTTGATTTGACCCTCTTAGTTGCAACGGGAAGAACCATAAAAACAACATCACTTGACCAGTTTTTAAGCACCAACTGTGTCATTAAAGACTATTCTCAGCGTGCTGTTTCAGCTCTTCAGGTCCACGCAACCTTATGAGAACTGACTCAACCTCTGCAGAAAATACACTTATTGTAAGGACAGCGGGTCCTTATGATATTAGCAGGAATGGCGGAGGCTGAAGATGCAGGCTCAGGAGGGCAGGAGGTCTGATGCTGGGCAGCCAGGACACCAAGACCCACTACCCCCGCTTCCCCACCAGGCCGGGCCACACAGCTCCCTTTGGCAGGACAGGCAGCCAGGACACCAAGACCCACTACCCCCGCTTCCCCACCAGGCCGGGCCACACAGCTCCCTTTGGCAGGACAGGCAGCCAGGACACCAAGACCCACTACCCCCGCTTCCCCACCAGGCCGGGCCACACAGCTCCCTTTGGCAGGACAGGCAGCCAGGACACCAAGACCCACTACCCCCGCTTCCCCACCAGGCCGGGCCACACAGCTCCCTTTGGCAGGACAGTGCAATAGGTCTCGCCTATCAAAAAGCACTCCTCATGGTAAAAAGAAAAAAAAAGATTCAGCCTGCTGTAAAGTCAACCTAAATGTAAGCTATAATTGAAAAAGAAAAAAAAAACCACTTTAGTCTATAAATGAAATAATCTATGTAAAAAATACAGCACTCTATGTGGAACCCAGGAAAAACTCAATCAATTTTAGTTATTAGTAAAAATAAAGTTAACTTGCCCTCACATTAAGAATTAGAGATGAGCTTGACCTGTGGAGCGCGGTGGGTAGAGCATCGACCTGAAATGCAGAGGTCGCCGGTTCAAAACCTTGGGCTTGCCTGGCCAAGGCACACATGGGAAGCAACTACTACGAGTTGATGTTTCCTGCTTCTGCCCACACTTTCTCTTTCTCTCTCTAAAAAATAAAAAAAAATCAATAAATAAAATCTAAAAAAAAGTAAAGCTTGACCAGGTGGTGGCACAGTGGATAAAGTGTCGAACTGGGAGGTGGAGGACCCAGGTTTGAGACCCCAAGGTCGCTGGTTTGAGTGCAAGCTCATCTAGTCTGAACAAGGATCACCAGCTTGAGCCCAAGGTCACTGGCTTGAGCAAGGGGTCACTCAGACTGCTGTAGCCCCTGGTCAAGGCACATATGAGAAAGCAATCAATGAACAACTAAGGTGCCGCAACAAAAAATTGATGCTTCTCATCTCTCTCCTTTCCTGTCTGTCCTTATCTTTCCCTCTCTCTGTCTCTGTCACACACAAAAAAGTAAAAATTTTAAAAAAATTTTAAAAAAGAAGTAGAGATGAAGAAATGCTGTCCCTCAAAACTCAACATTCTTGCCTACCCTGAAATTCTGATGAAACCTCTCAGCTCCCTCTCTTCCAGCCTAGCTCCATTCCCTTCCTCCATTTTCTTCGTGCCTTCATCCATCCTCTAAGATGGCGAAGTTACTGCAGGAATGGCTCTGTCTGACCTACAGTGTGAATTCTCAAAGCACCTGGCGCACTGGCAGGTACTCAAAGGGTAATCAATAAATGTGTCAAGAAGGGAATCAGCAGCCCTGTAGCTAATGAAAACACTGGGTTCTCACAGCCCATGTCGGGATGCTTTCATTAGCAAGGCAGTTAGATTCATTTGACAGTACGTGAAGAGCAGAAGAAATTTTTCTTTTATCACAAATAACATTTCATTGAAAATACAGAGCCTAGCTCATGCCATGCTCTTGAATTAAGGTAACCTAGTCAAGTAATCCTTTGGGGAAGGTAAAAAAGAAAGAAATGCTTCCTCAGGCTCCCCCTTAATTTCTCTTCTTGATTAATAAGACAGTGCTATTGAGTTCTGATGAGACTGACCTTCAGCCCAGCACTGGAGGGGAAGTGATTTATGGGTAAGCATCTCAACCAGCAGCTCCCCTGGAATGAAGCACCTGAGGACAGTTATGAGGAGGCAGCATCTCACGCCTGCCACCCTCGCCCCCAACTCAATCTGCCCGCTGGCTTCAATGGATCGCTGGGGGGTGTCATTTTACACACAGACCAACTTTCCTAGACACCAAGAACTCTAGCAAAGGCAAGGTCTGATAATAAGAGACAGATTTCACTCCTGGCTTATTTTCCACAAGATACAGAAAGACTGCCGCACAGCAAAGACGCAGAAAGCACGGAGGCGTCGGCCCCGGGAAGTTGAGTAATTCTGGTCCTTCTGGTTGTCTTTCCCCGTTATCTCAAACCCGCTCCTCGCCTGGCACTGGGTAATCCCAGGGTGAGGTGTGCAGACGACCACCCTGTCGGAGTTCCTCTATCTCACCCGACATGCAAGTCAGGCGTAACGCGGAGGGGAGGGCCAGTGTGGGGCAAGAGAGGGCTAGCAGAGAAGGCAAAAGGAGCAGACTGTTTACTTCCTTTCTGTCTTCCTTTACATTATTATTTGTTTTGTTTTGTTTTGTTTTGTTTTGTTTTCTTAGGACGACTTAAAGAAAAACTTCAGGGCATTTGTAATGTTTTCTTAGAAGAGTCCAGGGAAAGAATAAAGATTCACACCCACTCTCTGCCCAGAGTCTCCCCTCCCTGTCTCAGTGGTTTTGAAGGTGAACCCCGCCTGGCCACCATAGATAAGGTGGGGCTGGTGGGCGCCCGCTCCTGTCATATCTGTGTGTGGGGACGTGGGACCCTACCAATCTCCTCCTAATTCTGACGCTTAAGAAACAAGTCCTTCTGGGCAACATTATCTCCTTCACACACCTGTTGAAGTTAAAAAAGAAAGAAAGAAAGAAATCCAATGTCCCATTTCAAATCAAAAGTAAATGTAAGCTTAATTCATAACCCTAATTTTCCTCTCCACCATGGGAGCGAAGTGACAGGAAGTTCTGCAGAGAGGTCAGAGGTGAGGAGGCTTCTGGTATCTGAGCTGGTCCCGACTGGTAAAAATGTACTCTGTGTGTGTGGTAAGACAATGAATACAGTTTTGTCTCTGAGCTTTTATCATTTTTAAAGTAGTAAAAACTAGGGGAGAAGAGCTATGCTAGGAGCAGAAGCAGAACCAGTTCTGTCTAGGGGCAAATACTTAGGACCACTGCTAGGCTTCCTGGGAGCCAGCCTCTGAGTCCAAACCAGTGCACACATAGGATTTCTGCAAATTAGTAAAAGAGTCCCTCCCTGGGCGGAGTAGCAGCCTGGGCTCACAATTTGGTAAGTAGATTGCCTGGCCAGAGCAGAAGGCACCTTCTGCCAATTTGATAATGGTGCCCTCTGCTGTGGGAGGACACAGGCCCACGCAAGGGCACACAGGCTAGCAAGCAGAACGGGAACTTCGTCTCTCCTATCCGTCCCCTCGGCAGGGCATCCATGTGCAGTGGACAGCCTGAACAGCCTACACTGGTTCAACCTCTGTTTTCCCAGTAATTACAGTAACAGAAACTTCTAGCTTCCCACCAATAGAAACAATTCCTTCATTGGGAATAAACCCTAATTTTATAGCTAAAAACCAGATTTCCCTACTTCCCTTGCATCTAGGTGTGGGTATATACATATACATACACACACACACACACACACACACACACACACACACACACACACACACACCTTGGCCAGTAAAGGAAAGGCACAATCTCTATATGGAATAGCAAAGGATCATTAAAGTGGGTTTTCTGTTATCCACAGATAACCCTCAGGTAAACTGATACATTGTTTTCTCTGAAAATAAGATGATTTGCTTTGTGAGTAGATTGCTACAGAGATCTCATCCCCAGCATACAGAATACTGCTGCTATATACTGGTGCTCAAAATCCATTTGTTGAGTGAATGAAATTAATAAATGAATGTTTTACATCAGGAGAAGACCAAGTAACACTAGCAGCCTGTAATAAAGCAGAAATGTCAGGACATACCCCATAACCCATTTCCAAATAATCCTCCAAAGCATGACAGCAGTGGTTTCCAAACTGTTTAAAACCATGACCCCTCCTAAGAATTATATTTCACAATAACATGTAATATCTATCATTACTTATTTTATTTATTTTTTATTCATTTTTTTAGAGAGGAAAGAGAGAGAAAGAGAGAGAGAGAGAGAAGGGGGAGGAGCAGAAAGCATCAACCCCCATATGTGCCTTGACCAGGTAAGTCCAGGGTTTCGAACCAGCTACCTCAGTGTTCCAGGTCGAGACTTTATCCACTATGCCACCACAGGTCAGGCATATCTATCATAACTAAGCACAGTGCACACTGATGCTTTCTACTCTGTTTTTAAGTGCTTATGGCCACCTACCAAACTGACTTTTTTTTTGTATTTTTCTGAAGTAAGAAGCAGGGAGGCAGAGAGAGAGAGACTCCTACATGCGCCTGACCAGGATCCACCCAGCATGCCCACCAGGGGGCGATGCTCTGCCCATCTGGGGCATTGTTCCATTGCGGCCGGAGCCATTCTAGCGCCTGAGGCAGAGTCTGTGGAGCCATCCTCAGCGTCCTGGCCAACTTTGCTCCAATGGAGCCTTGGCTGTGGGAGTGGAAGAGAGGAAGGAGAGGGGGAGGGGTAGAGAAGCAGATAAGCACTTCTCCTGTGTGCCCTGGCTGGGAATTGAACCCAAGACTTCCACACACACTGGGCCAATGCTCCATCACTGAGTCAACCAGCCAGGGCCCAAAACTGACTTTTTGATTAATTCATGTGACAAGATTCAGTGTGCAAAAACTATTTAAAAATATATATTTATTTCGATTCCTGGTCAGGGCACACAGGAAAGGTACCCATCAGCTTTCCCACCCTGCCCCTTCTCACTTCTCCCTCCCCGTTCCCTCCTGCAGCCATGGCTCGATTGGAGCAAGTTGGTCCTGCATGCTGAGAATGGCTGCATGGCCTCCACCTCAGGTGCTAGGAAGAGCTCGGTTGCTGAGTAATGGAGCAATCCCCCCCTTAGATGGGCAGAGCATTGCCCCCGAGCGGGCTTGCCGGGGGGATCCAGTTGGAGTACATGTGGGAGTCTATCTCTCTGCCTCCCTTCCTCTCACTAAATAAAATAAATAAATAAATAAACAAACAAACAAACAAACATACCTACTTATCTGTTAACCTTTTTGTTAACTAATAATCAAAAGCCAACACTAACGTTTAATTTTTTAATTAAAAACCTCACATATTTAAAATGTAATGGAAAGAAACAGTGATAGAAATAACCAAAACATTGTGCTTATTTCGTTGGACATTTTTATACAACATAACACATGAGCACATATGTCCTGGGGCCTCTACAACAGAAAACAAAGATCAAATCCACACTGAGAAACCCGGCCTGGGGCATGGGAGGAGCTGACAGCTGTGACCCAGCTCCTGCATCAGCTTCTGCTCGCTGTGCCACACTGGCCCAGGGCAGCGCCCTCTCTCAGCACTCAGCAAAACCAGGTGGTCCTTCCTCCCAGCGCAGCTCCTGACTTCCCACCCTGGAGGGGTAAGGACTCAGACGAGCTGTTCCTTCTCTTTGCTGATAAGGGAATGCACACATGCTTCCTTTCTATGCCAGACTCCTCCAAGTGTACAGGTAAACATTTAAGGAAGGAGAAAAACCATCGCAGAGTGGTAGAAAATGGACCGCGTTTTTATCCCTACTACCTGGTGACCTCAGGCCAAGGGATCTTTTGGCATCTCAACGGGCACAGCTGTGAAACAAGCAGGGTGTCCGGCCTGCCGTGTCACCTACACGGGCAGTGGACCTACGTCACTGAGGAAGGTACACCATGAGATTGGGTGACGGCTTGTGTGGGAAGCGCCTTCCTCCACAGGTTTTGATGAGGACATGAAGAAGCGAGGCTCTACAAGGTAACAGTAGAACACTCTGGCACACTTAAGAGTGTGAATATAAAGCTGGCACATAAATATAATGTAGACATAAAGCCAGCACATAGACCTGCTGTGGCTGAGGTCACGTTAAAGCATTGAAACCTCCCATTTCTTATCTTCCTCTATCCCACTCACTCACACATATTATGCTCCTTGACTCCGAATAGTTCTTTTCCAATCATGAGTCATACTGTTCTCAGCTATAAAGTGATGGCGTTGAACTAGATGATCTATGTTCTCAGTTCCAAAAACCTGGATGAGATTCCTTGACTCCACATCAGTGACATGAAACAGAAGCTCATTCAGTGCTTTGCCTTGGTAAGTTTACCTCCCAGCATAACCTACCCAGAACTCTATTCTGATGTTGTGATGAGGGTGCCAGCCACTTTCTTTTGATACATTTATTTAACCAACTGCTTAATGGAGTGCTTTTCATGCGTACTGTATATGAGCACCTGAGGATACACAGAAGAAGTAAAGTGCGTGGTCCCCAGTGAGAGCTCAGTAAGAGAAAGGAGAGAAAGTGGGGTGTCCTGATGTGCGAGGCATTAGCCCTCTATGGGGACTCTACTGGGACTTAATGGATGGACATACAATATTTTAGACAGGCATGAAGGAGAAAGAATAATCCAGCAGGAATATAGTAATAAGACCAGAGGACAAAGAGGGTACTGCTCCAACTTTAGACTTGCATTTGAAAATCAGGCAGGATGGGGGGTCACATTAGGAGGAATTTTCAAAAACAATGAAGAAGACTGGATTCTCGAATTATCTTCTGCAGGTCATAGGGACTCATGATAGGTTCTTGAGCATGGGAATGGTGATGAAACCACCCCTACTTATTCTTTTAAATATAAATCACTACTTCCACATTTGCTAGAAGTAGAAAGGTAGCCTTTTGTACCGCTGATAGAGAAAAGCAAAGTCTCCAATCCGAATGTGCCCTCCCAGCTACGGGATCACCCAGTAGAGCCCTGGCCAGATCTCTCTGCCTCCCTCCATCACTCAACCTGCGGGAGGAGGAGAGATTCGTCACTTTGATGAGCCTGTCCTTGCTGCTCCCTTTTCCTCCAGGATCTGGGCTGCCAGCAGGAAGTACACATTCTCCTCCGCTCTCCCCACCGCTGGTTCCGTGGTGCACCTGGGTGAGTTTGTTTAATTCTGGGATTCAATCATAGGAAATCTTGCCCATAGGTACAAACCCTTTTCTCCAGCATCAGTTTAATGGGTAATAAAGGTGCTCTTTTGGATTTCCATCCACCTCACTCAGTTTTTATAATCTTCAACTTGTCAGACCTCAACTTTAGACCTCAGTGAGAATACACTGACTTTTCAGAAATGGCAGTACAGGTCCCTTAGCTCTGCATAGTCAGTTTACACTGATTCCCACAAACGCTTTCCACCCTAGGCCCAGAGCTCAGTGACATGGTACCGCACTGCAGACACCGATGTATTGCACAGGAGAGCAGCACCACAGCCCACAGCGTCCTGCCAGGGTCCTCCGCACAGCGATTCAGAACCGACAGCTGTGGTAGTCGGGCCTCACCTCGGTCTGGGCCCCCATCCCGGCATCTCCTTAGCTTCCCAGTGGCCCGACCCTTTCTGGGTGTCCAAAGCCCATGGCACTCTATGCCACCAGGCATGACTTATACTAAAGTAATCCCCCCCAAACTGTATTTTCCCTTCTTCCCTACTAACCCCCTTCCATGCTGTTTAAGTAGAAATCTGTATTCTATCCCCTCTAAGGTATACAAGATAAATGATCAGTGAAATGAACTCTTCTAGGAAACATCTCCATTCCAACTGATTAACATGTGATGAGACAAGTTGCAAGATGCTGCTCATATCAGGATAAAAACTGAATTCACCTCTCCCAGCTGGGACCTCGGCCAACAACCCTTTGCTGTCCCCATTCTCAGCCCATCAGAAGGACAACTGGACACAGAGGTCATGAAGCTACTTATATCTCAGGCATCTTTTTAAAGGAGGAAAAAAAATCTATTATTGCCATTAACATTATTACTACTATTAATAGTAGTTCTAGAAGTAGCTGCCATTCATGGAGTCCCGTTTCTGGGCCAAGCACTGTGTTAGGCGCTTCAAATACATTATCTGAATGAATTCACCTTGGTCCTATAAAGTAGGAATTAGGGTTCTCAACTGACAGATAAATTGAGGCTCAACAACTTGTGCCAAAAGGACACAGTGAATAGCAGGTACCAGTCTACCGGATACCCAATTTTGTGTTCGTTACACTATTTGGGGGAAGTCAGGATGAGAATCCTTGACATTCTCATCCCCTGCCCTCTGAAAATAGAACAAAAATACCTCAAAACTAAATAGTTTTATCAACTATGTGAACTGATTAAGGTCAAGGACACTGTCTCCCACTATAAGAGCTAAAGTTAGAATACTTGGAGTATTTATACTCATTTCTGTCCTTTTGTACCCCCCCCAGCCCCCACATCCCTCCTCCAATCAGTTCAGCTACATTTTTCAGGAGCAAGCTGCCCCAGTGCCAGACCAGGACGTGACTCCAGAACACAGCTTCTCCAAACAACTCCCTGAAAACTTGACTCCTGGAAACCACAGAAAGAATTGAAACTCATCATTGAGCCGACAAGAGACAGAGAAAAACAATGCTCCTAAAGCCAACAGGAGAACAGGATTTCATGTGAGACACAAACTTTCCGACTGCCACCGGGACAAGTGCCCACGGTCTAGAACCAATGCATTCAGATGAGGACAATCACAATGACACCTTAAACTGCCACTCACAAAAGCCCTCTCTTCTGGCCCTCCCTGCTGCTGGCTCTCCCTGAAGTGTCCCCATTCCTCAGACCTGGATCATGCACCAGGACTGACCCCACCAGTACCAATTAGACATGCAAACACGGAGTCACTTAGATGCATGGATTAACTTCATTACTCCATTCCTAACGCAGTATAACTTCTGTCCCCCAAAATACTGGTTTTCAGATATGTCTCTCCAATGTTCAAATTTGACTTGGAATCCAATGACGCACAACACTTTCAAGGGTACACAGCAGTGGTTCTCAACCCTGGCTGTGTGTTAGAAACACCGGGGAGCTTTTTTCAAATGCCCACGCTCACACCCCATGTGGATGCAGTTAAATTGGACTCTCCGGAAGTGGGGCCAGGACTCCCTTATTGACTCTACCACAAAGACCCACTACCACAAAGGATGACAGTGCTACACGGTGCTAAGGTGCCACTGAAAATATATTTCCATCAATAAGAGTGACAAACGTCTAAAAAATAAAAAACATCTGGTTGACCAGTACTTTGTAAATAAAAGGATGACCAATCACATTCATTCCAAAGAAAACCCAGGCCTGGAAGTGAGTGAGCATTTCAGATCACAGGGGAGTCAGTGAGATCACTGCCCTGTGTCGCCCACGCCATCCTTGAGTTAACCTGCTTAACAGGTAAGTACCATCATCCTCCAGCTGCCACAACGCTTTTGCAGAGCTTATGAAAAAGATTTAAAATCTCCACTGAAGGGAAACAAAGGAGTAATTTGGAAACTTCCAAAAACTTCATTTATCCAACTGGGCAGTAAATTACTGTGCATTATTGAATATATTAATTGCCCAAATGAGTACTACAGGGTTTCTCAGTAAGAATAGCCAGATTTGACTAATTCTCAACTATGATGGGAAGGCCCATTACAGAAGAGTTAATGATTGAATTAATGACCAAAAGAATCCAAGTACTGATTGAAAAATCAAGATTGATATATTGCCCATTTCCTTACCCTCCTTCAACCATTAAAAAAGGAAGAGGAAAAGGAGGAAGGAGGAGGAGGAGGAGGAGGAGGAGAAGGAGGAGGAGGAAGAGGAGGAGGAGGAGGAAGAGTTGGAAGGTCAATATGGTGCCTTGTTTTTAGCACTGTGAGGCACAAAGCAACCCTACCATCATTCCAGGCTGCTCACCTCACTCTTGTGATATGAACAAAGGGTTGCATGAAAGAATCTACAGATTCACTACATAAAAAGATTATACCTTTATGCTTTTTAAAGTAGAGGCACCAAAAACACAGACCCGAGCGCCTCTTCAATCCACTAGATGGTGCAAGCTCTCCTTTTCAAGCAGGATGAACAGGAAGAGAAGCTTCAAGCAGGGCATCAAAACCTTAGCCTGGGTGCACCCCAGCAGCCCCGAGTCGCCATGGAGCCTTCAGAGAAAGCGGATTTGCTTGCTAAGAACTCTTTCTATTTTTCAATCAACAAAAGCAGAAAAAGAATTGTTTCCTAAATTCTGCACTGGGAGCTCACCCCATGGAAGGACTCATGGAACTGAGATTTTCTTCAGGGCTGGGCCATGAAAAGGGATGATACCGGGGCCTTGAGACTTAGGAATTTGGGTTTTGGTCCAAGGTTGATTGGTATCAGCTGTGTGAGTCTGAACAAGTCACTTAACCTCTCTGGTCCTCAATGAGGAGCTGGGATTACACAATCTCTGAAATTATGTCTAGTATTAAAATTCTATAGGTACATAGCACACTATGTTCCATCTCCAATTTAATCTCTCCATGTAGATTTTGCAAGAACTTGAAGGTATTAGTAATTCACTTACCGAGATATGAGGTGTTATTAATTTATTTACTGAAAAACATTATGGAGTGCCTACTGGTTGCCAATCATTGGGATAACACTATGTCAAGAAATAAGGATGTGCGACAAATGAGAGAGTCCCTCATTTGATTCCACATACAGCTCCTCTAGGGCACTGAACTCTCATGGACTTCAAAACTCTGAACTCCTAGAATTCTGACAGAATGATACCGTCAAAGGGAAAACCAGA
This sequence comes from Saccopteryx leptura, assembly GCF_036850995.1. Classification (NCBI taxonomy): domain Eukaryota; kingdom Metazoa; phylum Chordata; class Mammalia; order Chiroptera; family Emballonuridae; genus Saccopteryx; species Saccopteryx leptura. The sequence continues at coordinate 219,438,603 of NC_089503.1, read as the reverse complement.
CAGCTAAAGCTACTGGTCCTATTAAAGCATTTGACACAAATATAAATATCACACATGCCTATCAATGAAGGGACTGCTCGGTCCATCTAAAATTATGATTTTCCAATGAGTACATAATAAGAATAAAAACGGTATTTACAGAGTCAACACATGCCGTGTGTCAGGCACCATGGTAAAGTGCCAACTCATTTCATCCTCACAAATTCTATTAGGCGTCAAAATGGATCAAAGATCTAAACATAAGACCTGAAACAATTAAGTACATAGAAGAAGACATAGGTACTCAACTCATGGACCTGGGTTTTAAAGAGCATTTTATGAATTTGACTCCACAGGCAAGAGAAGTGAAGGCAAAAATTAATGAATGGGACTACATCAGACTAAGAAGTTTTTGCTCAGCAAGAGAAATTGATAACAAAATAAACAGAAAGCCAACTAAATGGGAAATGATATTTTCAAACAACAGCTCAGATAAGGGCCTAATATCCAAAATATACAAAGAACTCATAAAACTCAACAACAAACAAACAAACAATCCAATAAAAAAATGGGAAGAGGATATGAACAGACACTTCTCCCAGGAAGAAATACAAATGGCCAACAGATATATGAAAAGATGCTCATCTTCTTTAGCTATTAGAGAAATGCAAATCAAAACGGCAATGAGATACCACCTCACACCTGTTAGATTAGCTATTATTAGCAAGACAGGTAATAGCAAATGTTGGAGAGGCTGTGGAGAAAAAGGAACCCTCATACACTGTTGGTGGGAATGTAGAGTAGTACAACCATTATGGAGGAAAGTATGGTGGTTCCTCAAAAAACTGAAAATAGAACTACCTTATGACCCAGCAATCCCTCTACTGGGTATATACCCCCAAAACTCAGAAACATTGATACATAAAGACACATGCAGCCCCATGTTTATTGCAGCATTGTTCACAGTGGCCAGGACATGGAAACAACCAAAAAGCCCGTCAATAGATGACTGGATAAAGAAGATATGGCACATATACACTATGGAATACTACTCAGCCATAAGAAATGATGACATCGGAACATTTACAGCAAAATGGTGGGATCTTGATAACATGATACGAAGCGAAATAAGTAAATCAGAAAAAAACAGGAACTGCATTATTCCATACGTAGGTGGGACATAAAAGTGAAACTAAGAGACATTGATAAGAGTGTGGTGGTTACAGGGAGGGGAGGGGGGAATAGGAGAGGGAAAGGGGGAGGGGGAGGGGCACAAAGAAAACGATAGAAGGTGACAGAGGACAATCTGACTTTGGGTGATGGGTATGCAACATAATTGAACGACAAGATAACCTGGACTTGTTATCTTTGAATATATGTATCCTGATTTATTGATGTCACCCCATTAAAAAAATAAAATTATTAAAAAAAAAATTCTATAAGGCGGATGCCATCATTATCACACCCCACCCCTTTACAAATGAGAAAGATGACCCAGTGAGGTTCAAGATTCTGCCCAAGGGCACACAGTTACCAGCTGCAGGGCCAAGACAGCAACCCTGGCAGTCTGACCATATCAAACCCTTTGCGAGAATGAATATGCTGGATGCCACGACGTCAAAGAACAAACTTGCCTTCCCCCTTGCTCTCCATTCCAGTCTATGTATGTAAGCCAGTGTGCCATGCGCTCTGGCACAGCCTTGGATCCTGCATTGTGGAGATGCTACAGGCATGGCAGCAAACAGTTCCCGAGGAACAAGCCCAGCTCACCATCATTAACAGGAAGAGGAATAGAGATGCCCAAGGCACCACGAGGCTGGCTTCTGGCCAAGGTGATGATAGTGTGGATCCCATGGCCAATTAGCTCCCTAATTGTTCTGTGAATATGCAAAACGAGAAGAAAAGATTTAGGTTTCCATTCCCATAGCAACATGCCCGGGTCCCAGCTGAATATACACTATGTGCCTTATCTGAAGCCTTTCTGTCTACAAAATATTCAGAGATACAGTGCTTAAGTAGGCTAGAAGCTTCGCAGGAGACCTTAGATATTAATTATAAGATCTTCTTGAGGAGAAAAAAAAAATGAAATGAATGCTCCAATAGCTTCTATTATAATCTATTTCCACATTCTCGGAGGCTTTCTACAACAAATAGTAAACATTTCATTATGAGCCACAGCTGGTCCACACAGGATAGCTCTGGGATAAACAACAGACTCTCTCAGGCTTTTCTATATATCGATGACAGGAAGGTGTATTTGTGTATGGATTTAAGCATCATCTTTCCACTCAATAATGGAAAGTGGGGAAAAGTAATAAAGTGACAGTCAACAGGCAATGCCATCTTTATTGTGTAACCTCCAATGACAGGGGGCATTTGTCTCCCCTTCTGCCCACAGCTCTGGTGGGGCTGGGTCAGCGGCAGCACCACGATGCCTTGTAATGTTCTGGGATAGACAGGACATCAGTGAGTGGCCGGTGTTCCCACAGACAACCTCTCCACTTGAGTTTTTATGGTACTGACATCACTCTCTGTCCACAGGTCTTAAGAGCATCATACAGGAGTACAGAGCTGATCTCAAAGGAATAATGGCACTTGTCCAGCATCCGGAGCAATGGGAGGAACTTCCCTCAATCAAACACTGTGCACACATCGGGGGTGGAAACACACTCATAGAACCAAGAAGATCCCAGCCATCTCCTTTCACTGCTTATCTTTTTTTTTTTTTTTTGTATTTTTCTGAAGCTGGAAACGGGGAGAGACAGTCAGACAGACTCCCGCATGCGCCCGACCGGGATCCATCCGGCACGCCCACCAGGGGCAACACTCTGCCCACCAGGGGGCGATGCTCTGCCCCTCCGGGCGTCGCTCTGCCTTGACCAGAGCCACTCTAGCGCCTGGGGCAGAGGCCAAGGAGCCATCCCCAGCGCCTGGGCCATCTTTGCTCCAATGGAGCCTTGGCTGCGGGAGGGGAAGAGAGAGACAGAGAGGAAGGGGGGGGGGGTGGAGAAGCAAATGGGCGCTTCTCCTGTGTGCCCTGGCTGGGAATCAAACCTGGGTTCCCTGCACGCCAGGCCGACGCTCTACCACTGAGCCAACCGGCCAGGGCCACACTGCTTATCTTTAGATACTACAACTACTAAGTCCTTAGATAGTGCCAAGTACTCTGACCTATGTTATCGACTTTCATGGCTAAAACAGCTCCGGCGGGAAGCAGGGCAGACCATATCCCCGTTTTATTACCTTCCCTGTTTGGAAAAGGCTCCCAAAGTGCTTTCATCTACCCCCTCATCTGATGTTTGCCAGTCTTGGGAGGCTAACACGGCAGGGTTACTACAGATGAATAAACTGGATCCTTAACTGGGTTAAGAACTTTGAGATTCCACACAAAATCGGGACTCTTGTCTTCTGAATCCGCAGCCAAGGTGCCGGTGGAAGGACACAGATCAGTGTGATCATGCGAGTGTGGCCGGTGGAGCAGCTGGGTGCTGGCTACGGTGCACCTCCAGGGCCTCAGCCCTACCTCAGAGGTCACAGCCCGTAGTAGGCGGGGGTTCGCGTGTAAGAAGGACCCAGCTACCTGTCTTTGCACACTTCTGTTTGAGAACCGCTGGCACTGAGAACTAGAATAACAGAAAATAATTCTAGGAACAACTGAGTGGACATCACATGCTGAGAGAAAGAAGGAAAGAGTACACACAAAGTCATGCTGCCTATGAAAATAACGGACAATGAGCATATTATCCAAACTCCAACTACGAGAGCACAAAAAATGATACTAAATCTCCTATCTGTTACTATCCCGCATCAGTGCCCGCCTCACAGCACATATACCAATATGCCATGGCATACGAAGGACGCAGCGTTTCAGAGATTCAGCTGCTTAAGTTGAGAGGTGATATGTATTTAGTACTAAGTGCCACAGACAATAAGCACTTTCAATGCAGTCTCTCCTTTATTCTTCACAAGAACCCAATCAGATAGGTGTTACTACCCATAGGTAACGTAGGCACATACAAGGTACTTGCCACAGTCATATTGCTAGTTAAGTAGCAAAGAGAACGCAAACTAAGGTCTCTCTAACCTCAAACCTCATGTTTTAAAGCTTAGTTAAGCTCCTCTGCATCCCCCAGAATTGTATGCATCAAATATAATGCATTAATTGGATGTATCAGATGGCATGCGCTTTCGGTTTTCAATTGATAAATCAGGTATTTCAAGTTGAAGACTCTTACAGCTGTCACTAAATTCTTCTAGGTGTACTTAATAGCTGGCTCTCATCAGATAAGCGATTATTAATTTAGGCTGTCTAGAGCCTTATTATGATTTGTTTTTCAACCAAGTTTAATAGTGCCACTGCTGATCCATGTTACACAAGCTGCAGGCCCGCGCACGGACTGGGCCTTTTAATTACCTGGTTCAACTGCCATTACTGACAGACCACAGTGACCCTTATACCAGGCCTGTCTGCTTCCACAGTGCTCTTCTGTTTAAGTCTGGGGTAACCAAGGAGACAGAATGATTGATTGGGCCCCGCCACTGCCACCCCCGCTCCTCGGTCACACCTGGGTCTCCAGCAGCAAATGGGAGCCACTGCGCAACATGAACTTGAGGTGGCACCGGGTGTACCCGCTGGGCTCAGGCAGCCGCAGTCCACGGTGTCCCCAGCTACTGGGTGGCCCTACAGGGGAGAAGTACCTCCCTGCTCCGGAGCCCACGCCAGCCGGCCCGAGGAGCTGGCGGACAACAGCATAAGCTTCTAAGAGCAACAACGTCACTTCTCCATGGCCTCCTTGAGATCCCTTCTCTGTGCGCCAGACCAGGAGCCAGGGGACCCAGGTGAACACACAGGTGTGCTTTCAGGAGAGTGGGGGACAGAATCACTGAAGTGACAGGTCTACTCCAGGCATGGTAATATACCAAGTTCCCTGCAGACAAGGAGAGCTCAACACCATTACAGGAAAAGGAATAAGGAGCTAGCAGACGACAGAGCAGGACAATCTTTGAGGGTCTTTCATGCTCGACCATCTTGGGTCAATAATCTAAAAAGAACAGGTTTTTAAAAGCAACTTACTGAAACGCACAGATAGAAGAACAACGTGCAGGGACCAAAATACTATCCCACTGCAGTCTTTAGTATGGTTCTCCTGAGAGCTGGCGTCTCGTGGGGACTCCATAACTCAGGAAAAACGGTAATAGATTTAGCAAAGAAACACCAAATTTGAAAAATAAAATCTCAAACCACCAGGGCCAAGGTGGCATCCTAATGTTATGGTTTTGACTCCTTTCTTCCAATTTCCTGCTAAAAGGAATGATCTGGTTAATAAAAATTTTACAGCCTTAGCGGAAACCAGACCTAAAACTTCAAGGAGTTTTTTTCACTGGGAGGTGACACAGGTGACAGCAGGGTGACAAAGAATACCAACATGCTCAGCATCCAGAAACACAACAGGAAGTCTGCCAGCAAAGCATGCAGGAGACCTGTCTCTGCCCTCTTGCCACTCCAAACCCCCTCCACCATCTCCCAGTCAACACAAGATGCAGGAGGAGAGGTGGAGAGGGTGGGGCTTGGGTGAGTGACGGGCTGCTCTGCCCGCTCCTACTGGAGTCTAAAAGCAGCAGGACATGAGGGATTGGGTGTTCTTCCCATAAACTCAGCACCCAACTACAGCTCACTAACATTTACTAATGATGATCATTTGAAGACTGTATTTAATTGCTCTTAAAATCTTTAGTCACTAGTTTCATGGGGCCTAAGTCAAAAACATCCCCAGCGATAGTGAGAGAGCCCAACAGGGTTTCTAAAGGGGTCCCAGCACACCCCACCCACAAGCACATTGATAGCAAGCGGATGACTCAGACTCTCACAATCCCCACCTTTCCTTCCCTAGTCCCCCCAAAACTTCCATCCATCAACCTAAGTCAATAAACCATAAATTGCTGTGCTCACAGGATACAGCCCATGAATATGGATGTGTGTGTTTGGAAGACAAGATTGTAAAACAAATGGGCTCCATCGTGGCTTATAGGGACCCAGCACACGTGTCGTTAAAGAAACGTCTGACATGATTCTACCCACACACCCTGTTCCAGCATGATTTCAGCCCACAGGAGAGAGTGGGAAAATCTTTTTTTCCAGTAAATTTTTTGTTTGTTTTTGCTTCTGTTCTGCCAGGCACACATATGTGGCATAATCTGCTGCATGAAACACAGCTAGCTGCTCTATGCAGCGACCAAGGGTACAGGCTTTCTTTGAGGTCACAGTTATTACTGCGAATGCCTGTGGGCTGTCTGCAGAAAAGCATGGGATGTGATGACTTTTTCTCCCTCCCGTCACTTACGTGAACACCCTCAGTGTCTCCGCCTTCAACTACTACAGAATTTCTTCCTGCATTTCTAACCAGTCTCCAAATAAAGGATCCAATAGAACCCACAAAACAGAAGACCTTCCACGCTCACAAGACACGTGCCAGAAATAACAGGACTGAGCCTAGGGTGCTATTTATGGAACCCTTTCCCCTCCAGACACCCTCCAGTCCCCCTTTGTCCCTGCTGGAGAGATCTTCGGCTGCTGCCACCAACTGTCTGCCGGAGTCCCGCCAGCCCCGGACCCCTGACAACACACCTGGGCAAGGATTTCCAACCAGCCTGCTTCCCTCCTGTTTTTGTCTGCTGTTCCTCAGCCTGATCATTGCATTAAAAGGGGGGGGGGACTTGATCATCCTTTCACTTGGCCATCTCTTCCTAACTGGGGACCTTCCTCCCACTGTTATTGTCATCTTCCAACATTTATGGATCATCTAAAATATGCAGGACTCCAGAGCAGGAGTCATCAAACGTTTTCTGTGAAGGCCAAAGTGCGAATATGTTAGGGTTTGCCATTGTCGTATACTCCTTTCTTTTTAAAATGTGGAAAGCACATATAAAACACAATTTACCCCTAACCATTCCTCAGTGCACAGCTCAGTAGCATTCGGCACACTCACACGGCTGTGCAGCCAGTCCCCACCCAGGACTCTGTCACCTGTGGAACTGAGACCCTGTCCCAACTCCTCGCTGCCCTCTCCTCTCAGCGCTGGCAGCCATGATCCCGCTCTCTCTCTGCGTGAGTTTGATTTCACATGCAATCTGTCCACTTGCAACTGGCTTATTTCACTTAGCAGAACTCAAGGTTCAGCTATGTTGTAACGTGAGTCAGTCAGAATTTCCTTTCTCTTAAAATCCAAATAGCATTCGTGTGTGTGTGTGTGTGTGTGTGTGTGTGTGTGTGTGTGTGTGTGTGTGGCATATTTTGTTTACCTATCTGTGGCTGGATAAAAAAGCATTCTTAACTCTCAAGATACTCAATCAGCGGCCACAGGCCAGATCTGACCCCCAGATCGTAGTTGGCCCAACCCTGCTCTGGAGGAATAAAAAGCATACTTCATAGACCAGAGTTTCTGAAACTTTCTCAGTCCATGGTACCTTCAGTATATCAGTAATCTTTTCATAGCACCCAGAAACCAAAAGAAATACCCAAACACACCATTTATTAAGTATTTAAGACTAAACAACTTACTATGTAGTTGAGTCCTAACAAATTAGCTCCTGTTGGGCACTTAAACCTGGACATCAGACTGGACACTGCCCATCTTACTCCCCGTCACACACGGATGTTCCTGTGTCCTTGTATTTAAAGCACAATATCCACCCCAAACTCAGCTTTGCAAAAGCATAATCGTATTGAAAGGAATGTGTATTGAATGCTGAAACGAAACTATTTTGAGCCAGCAGTTCACTTTGTATCCAACAGATGTCCCTGCATTTCCCTCATAAATTTAAAGTACCTGGCAGCATCCCCATGAGTTCACCGAGAAACCCGCCTAAGAGCCCCCTGGCACACTGTTTGGGAACTGCAGATATAGACTCTTCCAGGAGTTTCAGGGAAGGTGGGGGCTTGGAGCCCAATACCAAGAATATACCAACCAGTACAAAAGAACAGACGCTCAGTGCAAAATGACTGACACAGACATTAAGAGCCACAGACTCTAGAAAAGAGAGAAGCCTAGAACCCCCAAAGGCAGAGACAGGTAAATAAGAGAAAAGAGTCAAGAAGAATCCATCAAGGCCAGGTAACTAGGAAAAGGATATTATTCACACAAAGGAGGTGAGCAGATGACAAGCCAAGGTAGCCTAGGAGAGAGAGGTTGTGAGTTTGGCTTTTGATGTTCTACGTCTGAGGAGGACAGCCGGTCATTCAGGCAAAGAGATCCAACCAGTGGTTGAATATTCAGGCCTAGTGGATTTGCAGACTGTGTGGGTCTAGTTGACGGTGTTCCCAGGGGCTGATTCGCGGAAGCCCCAGCGCTGAGCCTGCCCACTTCAGAGGCGGGTCAGGGGAGCAGAGGAGGAGAATCAGGAGAGGCTTGAGTGTGGGTGTCAACCTGCTCAAGGGGTCAGAGGCCTCGGGGCTGTTAATGAAGGCATTCTTTGAAATTCCAGTATTTTCTTTTAATTCATTGTGTTGACACGGTTTCAATTGGGCCGCTCAATTAAACACCCTCCACACACTGCATTGCGCGCCCCCTGCCCCATGCTAAGTCTCTTTCCACCCATTTTACCCCCCCAGTCCCCCCACTTCCATGCCCCGTTTCCCTCTGACTACTGCTACCCTGTTGTCCGCATCTCTGTGTTACGTGTATATATAACTTGACTAGTCCCTCCCCTTCTTCAATCCAACCCCTCTTCCCGCTTCCCTCTGACTTCTAAGCAAATGAGTAAGTGCACTTGATGATCTGGTGAGGAAAGAGCTAGCAGCCCCTCAGAAAGAGGGTAGAGGCTGCCATCTTTATCTGGTGGTTTGGGAGGGTTTTATGGTTGGTGAGCGGCTTCACTTCTCTTCTGTATCTTTACCTTTTGTACCCTGTTTTCTGCAGCCTCTTCCTCTCAGTTTTTCCCTCCTCTAGAGCCCCTTCCTTTCTGTTTATTTGTTGCCCGTCACCACACTTCCCCAAATGCCGGTCCACACGTGCTTTTTGTCACCGCCAGATTGTCCCAGGAGCCCTCATCACCAGACCCCTGCTGTGCACTGCAACTGCTTGCTATGGCTGTGAATGTTCGCCTGCCTTGGGCGTCTAGGTAGGGTCCTTCCTCAGTCCCCCTTGTCCCTGACCTCTTGTGCATGCCACAGTGCTCTTGGTATGCGTTATGGAAATGCACTTCCCCAAGCAAGGTTCTTGCCGGATGCTCTCTCCCGGAACCTCCTTCTGCACCTGCTCAACGCTCAGCACCCCGTTGCTCGCTCCCTAACTGCTCACTGTCCTGTGCTGGCCTCACACCCTCCCTTCACTGACCCTGGCTCCTTTCTGTTACAGCTCTTAGTTTAGTCGATCTTACATTAAGTGTGGCTTATGTGTCAGTCTCCTGGGTCCCAGATTATAAACTCCATGGAAACAAGAGGGTTTCTCAATCACTTCCGTTTCCTCATGGGGCCTGGCGAGGTGCTTTGTACCTGCGCAGGCACACTCTCCATATGGTCTTCAAACCAAGGGTGTTATCCTTTCACTGCACGTGAGATGGCAGAACCTGTCCTGAAAAAACTAGAGCAATACCTTTGCATATGACAACAGCACACACTTTTCAGAATGGCATGTTTGTCACTCTCTGTCCCCACTGTGGAACAGATGAGGAAACTGAGACTCAAAGAGGTTAAAAGCTTCACACAAGGCCAAAGAGCAGTAAATACAAGAGCCGGGACTAGACCCAGATCTCCTGACTCATGGGCGGGTATTATTCTGCTGCACACTCTACCTCTGTGAGAATCCATGTAACTATAGCCTGGACTTGGTGATCATTAACCTGTGCTTTAACTATTTCTTCATTGTTTATACGTGTCTAGTGTGTTGTTAGCTTATCTGCTTGTCACATTCAAGTCTAACTATGAGTTTAGATTCCAAAGGATAAAGGATGAAAGCCTAGAATTGGGCAGTAACTATAAACTATAGAAGATAGACTTTCTTATGTATTTCTAGAAAATTTTAAGCCACAATTTACTTAAGCATTTCCAAACACACTCTACAGATGCCACCTATACCTGCCAATTAACCCTTTGAGTAGTTCGAACGTTCATGTACATCCTCATGCTTCCTGACCATCCAGAGTATGATCTATTTATTTTAAAAATGTATAAGGCAATGTTAAAAAAGGCAAATGTATGTTCTTGTTTCCATATATTGGTTATCAAACAAACATAATTTTAAGTTAATAAAACTGAAACTGGAACTAATTTCAGTTTTTGAAAAAAAAATTCACTCCCAGTGGTCAGCGAGCATGAAAAAAACTCACTACTCAAAGGGTTAACACCCTAAAATGGTGACCCTAGGAATTAAGTTTGCTGGATGCCTTCCATTTGCTCCCCCCATCTTTTCACCCTGCGCTGAGTCTCAGTTGATCTGAACGGACCACTTTTCCTATGATTCCCTTGCCATCAGGTTTACCCAACAGGAGTCCAACAGGACATCAGAGGAAGGAAGGAAAAAAGGGAGAGAGGGAGGGAGGGAGGGAAGGAGAGAGGGAGGGAGGGAGGGAGGGAGGGAGGGAGGGAGGGAGGGAGGGAGGAAGGAAGGAAGGAAGGAAGGAAGGAAGGAAGGAAGGAAGGAAGGAAGGAAGGATAACATCTTGATATTTTATTTTATTCCACCAACTTCCTCTTCTTCTTCTTCTGGGAAAATGAAACAGCACTTCCCTCTGAGGTCGGATGTAGCCTGTTGATCTGCTTTGCTTAGACCATGAAATGTGCACAGAAATGGCATGTGTCACTTCCAGACAAGGGCTTCAAAAGCCAGTGGACCTTCACTATGACATTGTGACCAGTGATATCAGACGGGGAAGGTTCCATCAACCTGGGTCCCTGAGAGAGGACATCATGGAGAAAAGCTATCTATAAGCAGCTCACTCCACGCCCTAAGAAAGATAAGCCATGTAAACAAAAAACAAACGTTCGTTGCTTTGGCCCCGAGATGTTGGTGGTGTTTGTGAAGGTGGCATAGTTTTAGCGACTTATACAGTAAGTTGTTTTCTCAAGCTGATCCTGACTAAAGCGACCCCATGCATGAGGGAAGCCTTTGGACTTCTGAATATTCTGCACCCCCCAAAAAAGGTCTAATTAAGCAAACACATATGCCTATCTTTTTGACATCTACAATCAGAAAAACCATGGAAATCAACCACGTGCAAACATGGTAGCCATGGGAACACACCTCTCAGACCTCCAACTACAGGAAGCATAAGTGACTAAGGGCCCCTGTGGCTACACTGAAGTCCTCAGCACACCTCCCACAGGCTGCACACAGCCAATGACCGGGTGCAGTGGGGACGCCAGGGCAGGCCTGTTCCTGGGAGTCACGGGCCTCCGCACAGCAGTCTAGGACACTCCCAGTCTACCTTAACCCTCTCCTTCATTGGGGCCAGATGTGTGTTGCATTCTGACAACTCCCCAGCCTTCCCCACCTTGCTCTCCATGTTTCTTCTCATCAGCTTTTCCCTAGAAAAATCCTTGTGCATTTCATTCTATCTTGGCACCTGCTCCAGTGAGAACCCAGACTAATACAACCACACCGATGAATACCCAGGCTTGAAAATTTAGCTCTGATAAATTACACAGACAAGATCTTGCTGGACAGGGGCGCTCCTGTTAATCTAAAGTCATAAATAACTATTTCTGTACAATGTGATATCCACGGCTATGGCCAGATCTAATTCCTAAATGACCTATATGAGCATGGTATAATTTTCTTCAATATGACTTTGACAAAGTGTGATTTTAACCTATCTCAAAAAAAAAAAAAAAAAGTGCTCTTTTCTAAATGTCCAAAAGAGTCTTCCCATCTCTTATCCAAAACCCTGGAGACGGTGCATTTTGGAATTTAAAATATCATGTTTTAGAAAATTACTCTCACATCTGCCATCTTTGACATATCCCAGAAGATCTGGAGCAGAACTTCACAATCAAATACATTAACTACTTCTTCCATAAAACATATAACTATTAACACAAGTGAGATAAAAAGAAAGAAACACAACAAGGCAGTTCGGCGATGGATTTGCCACGAAAGAGTCCAGCAAAAGGTGGCGCTGTGCTGCCATACCAAATCATTTTTTAAAATTCCATTTTCAGAGATTTTTGAATTTTTGAGTTGGGAATGAGGGATTGCGGGTCTCTCTTATCTACACTACAGAAAACTATGCAGCTCTATAAAAAAAAAAAACAACCAGCTATGCCTTTGTACCAACACAGGAGAACAAACGGCCTCCCAGGCGGGCGCTGGGCGGGGAAAGCTCCTGGCAGGGCAGCCTGGCAGGAGGTGCTGCATAGCCGCTTGGGGGGGGTGGGGTGGAGACAGCCTCGCCAGTCAAGCACCCCTGCCCCCACATCCCTCCTTTCACTACCCACAGCCCTCTGTAAGGACTTCATCTCTCGTTCAGAACTGCTGTGGAGGTATGGTTTGGGAGTACAGTATGAGCATGGTGATGTGGCAAAGCGCTTCAGTACGAATTTATAGTATTTATGAGGCAGACAGATGAAAGTCACCTCTGGCAGCTGCCTCCACTGATGGCGGGTGACTGGAACGCTGTGCATAAACGGGGAGGGGGCTGAGATAGTGCACAGGGGACACTGACTTAGGGTAGCAGATAAGGCTCTTCGGTCACAGCAAGGGACCCAGAATGTGAAACGATGGGCAGGAGCCCCTGCAGGAGGCTTGAGACTCCCAGGTGTCCTCTTCCGCATCCAAGGAGAGACACAGGCTATCAGATGTGACTGCCCCCACTGGGAATGCCCCAAGAAACACCCAGCCCTGGACTTCTGTCCTCGTCTGTTGCTGAGGCCCCGTCCTGCCATTCATAAGGGCGCTGTTCCTCATCAGCCACTAAGGGAGCCCAGAGCCAGAGGAGAGGCTGTCCAAGCTCTGCCTTCCCTCCCAACCTGGCAGCTTTAAATTCTAAATGATAAAAACACAAACAAAACAAAAAGATTAAAAGTAGGAGGAAACATAAATTAAAGAGGAAATATTCTCTCTAGTCTCTCAGTAGTGCCAGCAGAAATGGTCCGTGATGGATGAAAGTTAAGAAATCTTAATTAGGGATCAGAAATCTAATATGGTAACATTCACTTTGCATTTTTTTATGCTTAGTATTGACTATATATTTCCACCATTCACATGTATTAAAATAACTTCATGATTTTAAAAGCCTCGTGTTCATGATTGGTCTTATTGAGAACAGTATTAGTTAATAGACACATAGCACTATTAATATTCCCTGTGAACCACTGTCTGGGAATGCACCAAGTGCAAACACATCGCTTGGCACTTTGACAAACCTCATTCCATTTGTGTGCCACTTATCCTCTAGAATAGATCTCAGGTGATACGCTTGGCACTGCAGATCCCGCGTGAACAAAACAAGCGTGAACCGTACCCCAAGAAGTGGGCAAACCGCTGTGGACGCAGACACTAAGCAAGTTATTGCACAATTAATGATGTGATTCCACTTGTGCTGAGGGTTATGAGAGAGAGCCCAGAGTGACCCGTCGGATCCTCAGGGCAGCTAACTGAGGTGGATGGCATCCTCAATTATGGATAAAGAGTTATGATTAATACTTGTAACATTAAGGTATGCTAATTATAGTGACATAACATATACTGAACAAATAATAATGTTATAATTATAGCTATTATGATAATGACTTCGGAAATCCTTTTATATAAACTGGTCAATGAGGAAAAAGATGGGAAGAAATGTTGAAGAATGTCTAAATGTGTAGCACGGTAGAGCATCAATTACTGCCAGAGGATTTCACTAGCCCTGCTGCGTTCCTCCGCAGAGAATTCCCCCATGCAGGGTCTGGGAGACCTTCACTTCAAGACACCCACCCCACCCCCAGAACAGCGAATCGCTAACAGAAAGACAACCTGGAAATAAATACAAGGTTTGTATTTGCCAATGTTACGTGTTCCATATTTCACAAGACATTTCTGATTTCAAAGACTCAATCCCTTTGTGCCCGTAAACCACTAAAATAACCTAGAACTCTCAAATATTTTCATGTTCAAACCACACCCAAGGTTACCTCTTGAACCTAGGCATCACACACAAATCCTGATTAGGGCAAGTAGCCTGTGTGTTTGGAAAACATCGCCACTGTGCTCAAAAGGCACCGTGTGGCAAGACATGAACATCTTCCATTGAGACCTGCTACTCTTAAGAAAAGCACGCACAAAGGCTGCTAGAATGCTCTACTAACCGTGGCAGGCAGCTGTGGTACAGAACTGCTTCCAAGGTAACATCGTCTCAAAATAAAATGCTCCGGGAATTGGGGGGCAGGGGCCGGAATGACCTGCTGCCTGAATAAACTAGAACTCCCATCACCAGCCGGGACTCAGCCATATCAGGTAACCTCAGGGTCCGTGAAATGAGATCCCATGGATATGGGACTCCTAGATGCAGAAAGGTGGGCATTCCATCAGAAAGCTGCTTTCCTACCCAGGTCAGCAATTCCAGTAACTTTCCAAAGATCCTCTTGATCTTGATACTGTGTATGTTTTTTGACTTAGTGAAGAAACAAACTCCCTAAAATTCGAATTCTAGGCCCATGGGTGCTCCTGACAGCCTACAGTAGAAAAGCCATTGGTTGACTTATCACACAAAATGAGAGTGTCATAGGGATTCAGACGGTGCTAATGAGACAGCCAACCTTTGATGGGACCTTAACTTGATTTTTTTTTTGCTGTCACAAAGATTTTATAATAAAAAATTATGTTCTAAAAGATGGCAAATCCACGAGACGTTTGCTACCAGCGCCCCTCTTCACATCCCCAGGAAACCTTGCACCCCGTATAACAAACATGGCCTCAGAGGACAGCTTCACAGAGAGTTCCAGGTAGCCGCTATCCACTAACTAAGTAGACACAGAAGTCGGTCTATTTGCCAATCTTGGTTTAAACATCTCTTACTTGACATTCAAAATGTCACGTTCTAGGACACCAAATGAAACCCATCAGACTTAAGCTATTGCCCCTGTTAAGACCTGTGTTTGATATGCCTAAGGAATATGGATGGAACAAGAAATAAGGCTAACGTCACCATCACGTCAGTTACACCATACTCACCTGCCTCAGTTTCCACTGGTTGTACTGCAAACAGATAAAAGATTACATCAGCCAAGCACTGACCTTATGGAGAGCAGGAGCCAAGACTGGTACCAAGAACCCATTGTAAATATAATTTACAAGCTGATTACGAATCAAGGGATGAGCCACCTAAGAGAGAAACGAGGAATTATGAAAGATACAAAGAATTCAATGTTTAGGTCTTCTTTGAAAATCACACATTTTTGTATATACATCCTGAATTTTAAAAAAAAATCCAAATTTTGATTATTTATTTCATAGTTAAAAAGTAAGTCAGACTTCAAACCACCATGAAATTTTTTCAGATTTTTTTTTTACAACATAAATAGCTTGGACTTTCAAATAAAAAAAACTGGTAATTTTAAGTGTCCATTTGAAAAAAATAGACAATAAATAGACTGAAGATGTATCAGGAGTCATAACATAAGACTCACAAACTAGAAAGTATAATTTTTACCCCATAATTTCATCTATGTCCCATCTCAACTTGTGACTAATTAAAAATATATACAGGGGTGGGCTAAAGTAGGCTTTACAGTTGTAACACAAATAAATCATAAAAAAATAAACTATGTTTCATGTACTTACAACTGTAAGCCTAATTTTGCCCACCCCTGTATATATAATTGTCAAAATAGACAATTAAATACATTTATTTTGCTGGTAGAAAAAATATTTCTCATTTTGCAGACGAAGGCATTTAGAAAATCTTTTCATAAAACAACAGATCTTATTCCAAAAAGCAGAAAACATTATCAGAGGTACAAGACTTCCTATATTTGGTTTACAAAATATATTTAGCATATATAACTCTCACTAGCATCTTTATAAGCAATCTTTTCAATAGCTTTGGAGGCAAAGCACACACATATAAAAAAAAAAACCTTAAAATCTATGGCCTCAATTTCAAAATATAATACGAAACATATCACTTCTCTGTCCTTAACCATGCCTGTTAGCTTTACTTCTCTTTCTTAAAGAAAACAAAAAGTCAAATAAAATAAAAAGCAATTTCTAGGGAAGTGAGGCTAGATCTTTAAATTACTAATCTGTGTGTACATTTAGGGAGAAACTGGTAGTTCATCTCTTTTATTTCCACATACTTCTGCAGGATAATGTTGATAGACTGTAATATTAAAGAAAAAAATAACTTAAGATGTAATCCACTTATCTTATATATAAATAAAACTTCCTTTGACTTAGCAATAAAAATGAGATGGGAACCAAAGTAATTTACTTGCATTTTCTTCCAGAAGCTATTTTTTTATTTAGTAGATAAACAGATTATAACTAACATTTTTCACCTTACAATCACCATGAAGAAAATTTGATTTCTTAATAAAACCAAAATATTAAGGTGATGTTCATGCTATATAGAAATAAAACACGTTTGATGAAAACCTACTATATCCTTCATTGTATATAAAATCTTATTTTTATTGAAAACAGTAACAAGAAATCTGGAAGCAAAAATCTAATCAAGAAGCCAAATATACATAGTAGAGTTCAGTGACATTTTTCCCCCGAAGTAGGCCAATTTCAAAGCAAATTTAATTTGTGTTGCTAAGAAGATGTTTAAGTTTCTCTAAATTCAATTGAGATAACAATATTCTTTATGTAGTATGCACCATTAAGCAAAATAAAGTGTTTTCCTTTGTAGAATCTGAAAAAGACCTGGAAAGAAAAGTGGTATAATACGGGGTACTTAGAAACCTAAAAATATCTGCTTAATGAGTCAAGCATTGAACTTGTTTTTGATAGTTAAGTGAATAATCAAAACAGAATTAACATTTTTATAAGGAAGATAAAAAATCTACTATTTTTTTTCTCAATTAAAACTTCCCAGAAACCCATAAACTAACATTTTTATTCATTCAAGGACATTAAGAATGCTTCGAGTAAAGCATCAATACTCCATAAACACTAAAATAGAAAGAGGGAATGTCTGTGAACTACTACTTTACAACGCCCACCCGTCCTCTGAAGGGAAGGTACCCAAGGGCCGCCATACTGAGCTCCGGTACCTGGATGACCGCGTTGCAGAACTCCAGCGAGTTCATGAACTGGACGAGCGAAGGCAGCAGGAGCCAGTCATCTTTCAGAAGGCAGTGCCACTCCTCGCCTTTCTCTTCCAGCTTCGTAGGCAGGGAAGAGTAGAGACCACTGAGCCCGGTTGCAAGCACCTGTGTTCAGAAATAAAACAGGTTAAGACTCTCTTCCAAAGTCTTAACCTGCAACTAACAGCTCACAGGGGAGGCCAATGCCAAAGTAGCAAGGTATTAGAGCACAACGGGATTTTGCTAGCTAGGAAGAATTCGACAGGTGGAGACAGCAGGGAGGGACAACCCCAGTAGGGGGCACAGCAGCACCCAGGGTATCTGGTTAATACGTACATGGTTGACAAGGGTTGCTTATCTCTTAGGTACCAAGCCTATGCTGGTCCAAGGGTTGGGGAGTGAGGGAGACACAAGCAAAGATAAAGAAAACATGATTCCTGCCCCCAAGATGTACAGGAGGGGCGCACTCATAAACAATGCCTTACAGCACAGCACGCTGAGTGCAGAGGCAGCCGCCCAGTCGATGGGAGGAAGCCCTGGACTACGCGGTCCAGGAGAGAGGACCTCACAGGTCAGAACCACGAATGCCTTTAGCAGAAAGATTCTTGCTAACATGTTAAAGATCATGATGGACACATACATATTTACCATTTAAAAAGCACTTTAAGCTGATCTTCACAAATGATAGCAAGAAGAAAGAACCAGGGGTCAGGGGTCAGGGGTCATGGGTCAGCTAGATGTGATGACAATAGTTCACACAGAGTACAGTGGGTTCACACTGAAGCATGGGGGGTGGGAAAAGAGAGGAGGAAACAAATTTGAGAGTCACGTGTAAGGTGGATGCGAGGATGAGCTAACTACGACATCTATCGATCCATTATTAATCCAAAGCTCATGGGGTTCACTTCCTCCCTCAGAGCTCCGTTCTTAAAATGACAGCATTTGGGCTTAGTAAATAAGGGTGAATGAGAACTCAAAACTATTAAGTGACCCAGATTGGTCATTGAGAAAGCGGTGGTGTCTTTAACACAGAAACAGAACTCGGGGAAAGCCTTACCAGGTGGTGGCGCAGTGGATAGAGTATCAGACTGGGATGCCGAGACCCAGGTTCGAGATCCCGAGGTCGCCAGCTTGAGCGTGGGCTCATCTGGTTTGAGCAAAGCTCACCAGCTTGGACCCAAGGTCGCTGGCTCGAGCAAGGGGTCACTCGGTCTGCTGTAGCCGCCCCCCCCCCCCCCGGTCAAGGCACATATGAGAAAGCAATCAATGAACAACTAAGGTGCCGCAACAAAAAACTGATGATTGATGCTTCTCATCTCTCTCCGTTCCTGTCTGTCTTTCCCTATCTATCCCTCTCTCTCTCACTCTGTCTCTGTTAAAAAAAAGAAAAAAGAAAAAAAAGAACTCTGGGAAAAGAAACCACATGTGTTGGCTGCTGGTTGATTTTCCTTGTGGAGCATAAGACCCAGAGAAACTGTGGGTTGCGCAGTTGGGAAGCCTCCCAGCGGGGCAGCGATGCTAGCCAAACAGCACCTCAGAGATCTCGAGCCGGCAGATGTGCAGAGGGTAGGCAGGAGCGGCACAGAACAGAAGCAAGAAGTTACCAATAGAAGGCGTTCCTTCCTCTAGATAAACCTGAGGTTATGAGGGGCTCAAATGGGCTGGAAACAGTCAAGAAAACAATCCATCCTAACTTAGGCCCAGAAAAGACATAGCAAAGTATTTTTCCTGGATCCCAGAGTCTAACAAGAGATGACCAGGCAACAGTAATAGTGTAATAAATGTTCAGAATACATGACAGACACTGTATGGTGCTGTGGATGTACCAAAGGCCCTCAATCCAGACGTGGAGGGGGAGGGGGCAGATGTTCTCACAAGAAGTGATGTCCCCGTGGCTAAGGAATCAATTACTAAACAGCCAGAAAAAGTGTTGACAGGAAGATTATGCTAAGCAGAAGATGTTCAAAAGCTCAAAGGAAAGAGAAAAGAAGGCATCTTCCAGGAACTGAGTGCAGTATGATTGGAGTGTAGTCAGAGGTGGAAAGAACCCGGCAAGGTGGGCAGGAGTCAGACCCTGCAGGGTTTGGTAGGCAGGCTAACAAGCTGGAGGGACGTCCCCCTGGGGAGCCCAGCAGGCAGCTCCATGGGGCTGCTGCGTAGCAGAGGGATCTGGACTAGAGATGAAGATATGGAACCACCCATGTGTAGATGGTCTGTCTCAAGGTTTACACCAGAGGGAGAAGGGAAGGAAGGCTTAGACAGGTGAGGTATGACAAAAGAATCCATAGTGCCTGGCATCAGAAACAGAAAGTCCGAAGGAGACGTGGGTCCAGGTGTGCTGAACTTGGAAGAATTACCTACAAACTCATTGTTGCCTCTCCTTCCCCCTCGTCCTCTCTTCCCACGGCACCCTCTGCATCCCTCTGTGTAGAAACTGTCATGCTTGCATTTGCTAGTTTACTGGCTGTCTTCTCCATCTGGCCTGGACCCACTTGTTTAGTCCAGTCCACGCTGCAGGTGTGGACAATTTGTGCAGGCAGGTATGGGGCGTATCAGAGGCCAGCACTGCTTCCCATGAGTAATAGATATTTCCAGCTCAACAACAGAGTACAAGCCTAGCCTAAGAAATGAGCACCTGGGCCTGACCTGTGGTGGCACAGTGGATAAAGTGTCGACCTGGAAACACTGAGGTCGCCGGTTCAAAACCCTGGGCTTGCCTGGTCAAGGCACATATGGGAGTTGATGCTTCCTGCTCCTCCCCACTTCTCTCTCTCTCTCTCTCTCCTCTCTATAATGAATAAATAAAATCTTAAGAAAGAAAGAAAGAAAGAAAGAAAGAAAGAAAGAAAGAAAGAAAGAAAGAAAGAAAGAAAGAAAGAAAGAAGCACCTGCCCAACCTGTGGTGGCGCAGTGGATAAAGCGTCAACCTGGGATGCTGAGGTCGCCGGTTCAAAACCCGGGCTTGCCCAGTCAAGGTAAATATGAGAAGCAACTACTACAAGTTGATACTTCGTGCTCCTCCCACCCCTACCTTTCTCTCTCTAAACTCAATACGTAAAATCTTAAAAAAAAAAAAAAAGAAAAAGAGGGAAATGAGAGCCTGGAAGTCGTAGTGCAGAGAAATCACATGAAGGAAGGGCTGGGGTTATGTAGCGTAGGAACCCAGGATCAAGGAGGAAGGTCAAGGAGAGAAACAACTGGGCCATTTCAATATTTGAGAAATCAGAAGAACATGATCATTTCTGTGTTCTGTTTCCTACTGACTTTTATCCACTCATTCATTCACTTGCTCATTAAAAAAGAATGAGTGAGCAGCTTCAGGCCAGGTACTGTGGTAAGGACGTAAACAAGATAGTACATTTATCTCTTTCTCAAAATCAAAGCATCTGTGGTCCCAAAGGAGAATGTCCCCTATTCTAAGTACTTATCTCCTTGTCAACATACCCAAACAAATCACTTTAATTCCAGTTTTAAATGTGACCCTTGTGAGTTGCCTGTAATAAATTAGAAACCTCTTCCGAGAGAGAACAGAGACCAAAATTCTCCTTGAAGGGAAATCTAACCTTGATGCCACATTTGTAAAATCAATTACATTTGCTAACTCATGCTAAATTAACCACAGAACAAAGGCTCTAATTCTGTATACTCCCAATTCCTTAACCACTTGGAGGCTTTGAAGATGAATTCATAAAGACGGGCTTAATTTGCCCGACTAAAAAGCTGGGGATAACTATTTAGTATATCAATATAATTACAGCAACATTAACCTTCAAATTACATACATCAGTGAAAGTAGTTAAAAATAACATATACCTAATATTCACTTTTTTTTTCTTTAAGAGTATTCTTGAAAAAGGCACGGCTCAGATGTGGATGGAAGCCTGCCTGTGCGGGACCGGGGGTCCTGCCCGTTCCTGCCACTGTAAGGGGCTGGAGAACGTCTCCGCCGCGGTCCCCGGGCAAGGAAACAGGGGAGAGAATGTTCTGCAGAACAAAGGAGTGCTGCACAGTCTTCAGAACAAGATGCCAAAATCTTCACCGCTAAGTATGTATTTCCTCCTCTCTAAGACTGCTCGGAGTTCAGAATCATTCACCCAACCCACATATATTTCTAGAACACTGACTATGGGCTGGGTGCTGGAGGAAGAGACATGGTGAGCAAGTCAGACCAGGTAAGATGGAGAAGACGAACTAATAAACGCAAGAAAGATGATCGCTACACGAAGGGATATCACGGGTGCTGTGGCCACAGGACAAGGGAGTAGAAAGGGCAACAAACAAGGTTGTAGATAATTCTCGCAAGAGTTTAATGACACAATCTATATATTTACTCTTAAATTTCACTTTTAACATAATTTAAAAAGACACAGACATTCAATAGCTAATTAAAAATAAAATGCCGATCCACTCTTTCAGCCTTTCATTGGTCCTGACCACTCAAAAGTAATTATAAAACACATTTATTCCTAACACATTACGTATTAACCCCATATTCTTTATTTATTTTCTCTCAAGAGTCTCCTTAAAAGAAACTAATCACCATATAAAAGTATAAGGATAACAACAGATAATTTAAAAAAGCAACCACTTCCCTGAAAGCAGGATAGCATGGTAGTTGCTGAGCCCATGGATTTTAATAACAGACTAAAGCGGCTGTGGAATGTGACTTTGCTATTTACAGGCTGTTATTAAGTCCTCTAGGGTTCAGTTTCTTTACTGAGTTGCTGCAAGGATTAAAGAAAATAACGCGTGTAAAATAAAATGATGACCATCACGGTTTACACACAGCGATGCTCGAGGTGAAAGGAAGGCAGGTGACAGACAAGTCGGGGGAGGTCCATGTTTAACGTGCAACATCTAGCAGGAGCCAGTTCATTTTAGACAAAACAGGAAGATTTCCAGCAGATGGCTTCAGTCTGAAGCTAGCAGCAGAACACCTGGTGGGGACCATTTGATACAGCTTGCCAACATAAAAGTCCTCATAAATTTTAGATATGGGATAAATAATGTTCTATCTGAGGCTGTGTACCTAAAGGTTGCTTATTTCAATTTGCATTTCTGAATTTATATATCGGCTGCTTTCTACTTTTGCCAATATGTAACAAGTGTAATCATCAATATTTAGTTTAATAAAAAATCAAAAGCACATAGTCATAGAGCCCCCAACCATTTATTGGCACTAAATTGTTCCCCAGGGCCTCCTCATTCCCCTTTTCTTGGAAAAGCACATCTTGAGATAAGAGGAGAAGTAGCAAGCTCTTCCTATCAACCACCACAGCAGAAGTTTCCAAAAGTGGTCTTGTTTCCTGAAAGAGTCATTACTCTTCCCAACGCCTGATGCTAACCAACTGTGACAATCATACTAATTAGAGAAAGCTTTTTGTCATTTGGGGTCCTTGGCTAAATGGTTGATGGAGTGTGCTTTTATATTCAACATAAAGAGGTCCTTCTTTTTAAAAATTATGTTGTCAGATGTAATTATAGAAAACTGAGTACAAATGAGATTATGGGAATCCATCCTGAGGGGCAACTTAATACAACAAAGCTCTGCATTCCATGCCAGAAAATAAGGTCAGCTGTAGACGTTTTCCCTATAATGTTAATAAACTGTAATGTGTTTGAAAAGACGTCTTTATGAAAGCAACAATTACTCAGTAAGATCTACCTATAGTGATCTTAAGTTAAAATCGAAACATTAAAAATATGCTCCATTTTATTCCTAATAAATTTAAATTTTCAGGTATGAAATATTACAAACACATAAAACATAAAAGAATAGAAACCATCCCAAGATTTAACAGATTTTAATATTTGCCCATAATTTCTTCTGGGTACTCTTTATTTTCATAAAAAAAATAAATAAAACATAACAAATAGCGTTAAACCTTATTCCAGTTCCATTACCATCCCTTCTCTGTCCTTCATCCCCAAAAGTAACCAGTCTTGAACTTAGTACATATTATTATGGTACTTGTTTTTTTAAACTTTTACTGTATTCATATGTATCCAAAAAACAGCATACACTCAGATCTTTTATTCTAAAACTTCATGTAAATTTTATGTAAATACTAACATACAGTATTTACATAAAATACTTTTACTACTTAACATGTGTTTAAAATTATAGGTATTTGCATATGTAGATAGTTATATGCTAATACACGTGATTTCATTCACTTTGAATGCTGAGTAGTATTCCACTGGTGTATAACAAACAAGTTTCTTTCTCTTTCTCTTAATATATTTCTATTTTTCTCATCCTCAAATTAGTCTTCTCTTGAGTATCTTTGTGCAAGTAACTGTGAAACATGCTAGATTTCCCTTGAGTAGACATCTAGAAGATGTAGGATTACATGGCACACAGATAGTCAATTGTATTAAATATTGCCATGTTGGTTTCCCGATTTATTATATCCATTTATATTCTGAAGAGTTCCTGTTTTTCTACACCCTTGACAACACTTGGTGTGACCAGATGTTTAACAGTTAGCCGCTCTGATCAACACTATCTGGTATCTGTTTGTGGGCTGGTTTGCATGTCCAGTACTAGAGAAGATGAGCATGTTTTCATGTTTCTTGGCTTTGGGCATCTTCTGGAATTGTTCGTTCACATCCATTGCCCATTTTTCTAATGTGTTGTTTTGTTATTTTCTTATTAATTTGTAGTATTACAAATATTTTTGTATATTTTGGGTACCAATCACTTGTAGTTAGGTGTGTTGCAAACATCTTTTCCCAATCTGTTTTTTATTCTTAATTCCAATCTTTTCTTTATGATTGGTGTTTTATAGTAAGCCTTTACATTTTGTTACTTATGTACAAGGCAGTGGTTAAGCACATGGGTCCTTGACTGCCCCATTTTAAATCCTGCCCATTTTCAAATCCTGACTGTATCTTACTAGCCACCTTCACAGTTTCAGGATTAGGATGATGAGTGCTTTGGGGGGTGGGCATTATTCTGCCTACCACAATTGCTACATCTAGTTTTGAAGAAATTTAAGCAATAAAACAGCAAAATCTGAATTCTCTCAGGAGTTTAATCTGACAGTGTAAGGTGGTATATTTGATAGATGCTAAGGAAGTAGGGAGACACATTAGGGTCTAGAAACAGGAGTGGTAGAAACAAAAAAGGAGCTAGATATGAGCAGTGTTGTGCAGGCAGAAGCTTATTAAAAGATAAACATTTTTTTTCGGCGTGGTCATAGGAAAGAAGACTTGATACGCTGATGCAGATGAATGGAATCAGTTCTTCACTTCTCATCTGACTATCAGACTTTGTACAATTTCTTATTCCACCGGTCAGAAGCCAGGAGGGAAGAGATACTTCATACCTGGAATTTCTTAATTGCAATTCTGTTTTTCAAAAAAATTTATTTATTGCCTGACCAGTGGTCACACAGTGGATAGAACATCAACCTGGAATGCTGAGATTCCAAGTTCAAAACTCTAGAGTTGCCAGCTTGAGCATGGGGTCACCAGCTTGAGTGCAGGATCATCAACATGACCCCATGGTCACTACCTTGAGCCTAAAGGTCGCTGGCTTGAAGCCCAAGGTTGCTGGCTTGAGCAAGGGGTCACTGGCTTGGCTAGTAGTACCCCAGGCAAGGCACATATGAGAAACAATCAATGAACAACTAAGGTGCTGCAACTACGGGTTGATGCTTCTCATCTCTCTTCCTTCCTCTCTCTCTCTTGCATGCATGCACACGCAAAAACAATTTTTTTACTTATTTGTTTGCCCTGACATAAATATTCACCAGATATTAGCTGACCTTAGTTTATTTATAAAAATAGGAATTTAGTAGTATAAACAAGATTATTGCTTTTAAGCCTCAAAGCAAAATACATTATGTTACTCACTATTAGCGTTCTGAGCAGGTCAGTTCTTTATGGGGCCAAAACCAGTCTGCAAAATACTGGACATTAAGCATCCCTAGCCCCAAGACACTAAATGACAGCTGACCTTTCTCCCCAGCCACCCCATGTCCCTATCACAAACAAACACATGGCCCATACATTTCTAAATACCCTCTAAGTGCCTCACCCCTGGTCAAGAACTACCTATACAGTGTTAATTAATAATGAGTCTAATTTACTTATATCAGCTTGCCTGGCCTGTTTCAAAAACAATTTACTAATGGTCTTATGCAATAGTCCCCAACCTTTTTTGGGCCATGGACCGGTTTAATGTCAGAAAATATTTTCACGGCCCTGGCCGGTTGGCTCAGCGGTAGAGCGTCGGCCTGGCGTGCGGAGGACCCGGGTTCGATTCCCGGCCAGGGCACATAGGAGAAGCGCCCATTTGCTTCTCCACCCCTCCGCCGCACTTTCCTCTCTGTCTCTCTCTTCCCCTCCCGCAGCCAAGGCTCCATTGGAGCAAAGATGGCCCGGGTGCTGGGCATGGCTCTGTGGCCTCTGCCTCAGGCGCTAGAGTGGCTCTGGTCGCAATATGGCGACGCCCAGGATGGGCAGAGCATCGCCCCCTGGGGGGCAGAGCACCGCCCCTGGTGGGCGTGCCGGGTGGATCCCGGTCGGGCGCATGCGGGAGTCTGTCTGACTGTCTCTCCCTGTTTCCAGCTTCAGAAAAATGAAAAAAAAATAAATAAATAAATAAATAAATAAAAAAAGAAAATATTTTCACGGACTGGCCTTTAGGGTGGGACGAATAAATGCACAAAATAAAATTATGCGACCGGTGTAAAAACTGGTATTTTTAAATATAATTGTCGAACTTACGATATTTATTGGGCTAAGTTAAAGGAGGAACGAGCATATCCTCATTATTCAGGCTGTATTTAAATTTGTTATTCTGACAATGTTTCATGTCTGACATCAATATGTAATATGGACCCGGGTTCGATTCCCGGCCAGGGCACATAGGAGAAGCGCCCATTTGCTTCTCCACCCCTCCGCCGTGCCTTCCTCTCTGTCTCTCTCTTCCCCTCCCGCAGCCAAGGCTCCATTGGAGCAAAGATGGCCCGGGCGCTGGGGATGGCTCTGTGGCCTCTGCCTCAGGCGCTAGAGTGGCTCTGGTCACAACATGGCGACGCCCAGGATGGGCAGAGCATCGCCCCCTGGTGGGCAGAGCGTCGCCCCTGGTGGGCGTGCCGGGTGGATCCCGGTCAGGCGCATGCGGGAGTCTGTCTGACTGTCTCTCCCCGTTTCCAGCTTCAGAAAAATGCAAAAAAATAAAATAAATAAAAATAAAAAATAAAAAATATGTAATATGATAGGTTCAGGCTCACTACCAATCATGAACCTACGACAATAAAAATAAACATGAATCCACTGTGTACTCGTATGCAACTTTATTAGAAGCATCCTCTTAACATCACACCAACAACATAACATGAGTAACATCTTCTCTGCCTCCAAACACTTTCCAGTCGCTATGGTAACGTTTAAACATGCCTTAAAAATAAGATACAACACAAAAACAAATATAAAGTGCATGAAAAATGCAACTCACCATTGTTATGAATATTGTAAGTTAAGGGTTATTTATAATAATGTTTATATAGAATGAGAGATAGTAGCCTATTTCTCAACAACCATAACGCTAAATCAGTGGGAGCCCTGAGCTTGTTTCTCTGCAATGAGACAGTCCCATCTAGGGTTAATGGGAGACAATGACACCCGAAGTGTGTTGCTTATGTCCAGTCTATTCCGTAATTTTGTTTTGGTTGCTGTCACTGCAGAAAATCCCGCTTCACACAAATAGGACGTCGGAAATAGCAACAGGGTTTTTAGTGCTTTTGGGCGATCTCGGGGTATTCTGCCATGACTTTAATCCAGAACACCGGCAGAGTTGTAGTCTCAAACATATTTTTAAGGCCGCCGTCATTTGCGATCTCCAGTAGTTGATCCTCTTCTTGCCTACATAGGCTGGATTCACCTGGTTTGTTTACAAATGGATCACGGATCCATTCTTTGGCAATTCGTGGGTCTTTTGTGGTTGGGAAGTAGCATTCAAACTCTTTTAAAAGCTAATGCAGGTGATCGTGCACCAGCTGGGACAATGAAAGCTTGGGCTCAGTCTCTTCCAAAATTCCCGCGAATGTTTGAAACATGTCAAATATACCCCTGTTCATGCGTCGATCCCACAAATCCAGTTTGGCTTTAAATGCAGCTACTTTATCTGCCAACTTGAAGACAGTTGTCATTTTCCCCTGAAGTGACCGATTGAGTTCATTGAGGTTAAATATGTCGCACAAGTAAGCGAGTTTTGCTCATCACTGAAATGTGCTGCTAGAGGTGACTTTTTTTCTAAGAGAAATCTCTGCAGTGGCTCTCGTAATTCAAACACTCTGGCCAGGGACCTCCCTCGGGATAACCATCTTATTTCTGTGTATAAGAGAAGGTGTCTGCGCTCCATGTTCATTTCCTCACAAAGCTGCTCGAACAGGCATGAGTGAAGGGCGTGTGCTTTGATGTGGTTAATAACTTTAACGACATCATTCAATACACTGTTAAGTTCCGGTGGTATATTTCGGCTAGCCAGCATTTCCCTGTGAATGACACAATGCATAGACTCGCATTCAGGTGCAACCTCCTTAATCCGAGTAGTTAAACCAGACATCCTTCCAGTCATGGCAGCAGCTCCATCTGTGCATATGCCGACACAAAAAGACCATTTCAGTTTTCCTGATATATAGTCATCCAGCGATTTAAATAATTCTGCGGTTGTAGTTTTGGTTGGCAATGATAGTGTACATAACATATCCTCATGCACATCCTCTTGATAAAGATAATGCACGTAAGCAAGTAGCATGGCCTTGTTGTCAATATCTATAGATTCATCAACCTGGAGAGGGTACCACGTGATTTATTAATCCTTTCCAACAATTGTGATTCAATGTCCTCTGCTATTTCCTCAATGTGCCATGTGACAGTAGTAGCCGAAAGAGGCATCCGTGCTATCTTTTTAACCGCAGTCTCTCTTAGAAGTTCACGACAAATGTCTTTAGTGGCTGGAAGGATCAATTCTTCACCAATGGTGAATGGCTTCTTAGCCTTAACAATACAATTAGCCACCAAGCATGATGCTCTCAGTGCACTCGCATTTATTGATGTACTGGCCACCAGTAATTGTTTCTGTCCTTCTTGTTCATGCTTTTTTCTTTCAAAATACACAGAAGGCTTGTCTTTTAAAGTAGGGTGCTTGGTCTCCAAGTGGCGAAGCAGTTTTGAAGGCTTCACTGCCTCATTACTTAGCTGGTAGCCACATATTATGCAGAGTGGCCTTGGTGCATGAGAATCACCAGTTGAGATAAATCCATACTTCAAGTAGGATTCCTGGTATTGTTAAATGAAGCCTTCTTTTTCTTCGAGGTCGTAGGTTCTTCTTCTGTCTCCTCACTGGCCCTTTTCCACTTTGCAAAAAAAAAACTTTCGATGGATTTTGTTTTTCACTCATTTGTTAGTTTATGGGTTTAATTTTAGCGGCAATGTATCACGTGACCGAGACAAGTGTCAAGAGTGAGTCTTAGATGGATGTAACAGAGGGAATCTGGTCATTTTTTAAAAATTAAACATCGTTCAGACTTAAATATAAATAAAATGGAAATAATGTAAGTTATTTATTCTTTCTCTGTGGACCGGTACCAAATGGCCCATGGACCAGTACTGGTCCATGGCCTGGGGGGTTGGGGACCACTGGTCTTACGCACTATTCCAGCAGAATCAGGCAAATTTAAAGTTATATTGTTTATAAAGAAATATAATGCTGCGCCTGACAGGATGGTGGCGCAGTGGATAGAGCATCGGACTGGGATGCGGAGGACCCAAGTTCGAGACCCGAGGTCGCCAGCTTGAACACGGGCTCATCTGGTTTGAGCAAAGCTCACCAGCTTGGACCCAAGGTCACTGGCTTGAGCAAGGGGTTACTCAGTCTGCTGAAGGCCTGCGGTCAAGGCACATATGACAGAGCAATCAATGAACAACTAAGGTGTCGCAACGAGAAACTGATGATTGATGCTTCTCATCTCTCTCCGTTTCTGTCTGTCTGTCCCTATCTGTCCCTCTCTCTGAATCTCACTCTGTCTCTATAAAAAGAAAAAAAGAAAAAAAAGGAAATATAATGCTGCAACTGGTAAAAAGAGACAGACAATGGACATAAACTGGAGATGGTACTGAGCTGGGAGAATATCAGTAGCTGTTGCCTAACCTAACTGACTAGCAGAAGAAGATCTAAACCTGCCACCCAACTCCCTTTTCAAAAGACAACACTCACACCATAAAAATGGTCAGAGCCCTAAGGCATCTTAAGGGTCCCAGGCAGCGCCCATTATTTTTCAGAACTGTGACGCGACCTGGGCTACTCCGACACCTGCAAAGGGCCTTGCATCTTATTTCTCACTGTACAAGTGATGAAGAAGCTACTCAGAATAGAGTATTTCTTGGTACCCCAAACTGTAAATATGTATTTATTTTATTAAATGATATCAGTGCTTTCTATCTACAATCGTGGTCGTTATCTTGCTGAGAAACAGATTAATTTGTGAAACCAGCTGCAAGGGGTCTCTCCACATGCCATGATCCACTGCTGCAAAATAAACCTAAAAAGCTAAAAATGTAGAAAGTGCAGGTCTTAACCAATTGCTCAGGATATGCTCTTAGGAAAAACTAAAATAGTTCCTAACCCAGCAGAAATGAACCGAGAACATGGTAACACATACAGTTTCCTCCGTCGGCTTCTCTGGAGCAGACACAGCTCAGGCAAATAGCCTCTCAATTTAGGATTGTCCTGTGCCCTCCCAAAGTTTTCCTGTAACTATCTCTCCCTAGAAGCTGCCAAGCACAGCTCGGCATTAATTATTAATGTTAAAGTATTTACCATTATTAGCACAAGAGAGGAAAGAAGGAGTGGGCGAGAAACATGGCAATGCGGGACTTACTGGACAAAAGTAGGTGTTCTCCACGATGTGACGGGCCACCATGCTGTTCTCGGCGGAGAGGGACATGATGAAAAGCAAAGCATCCCGGGCCTGCTGACCCACTGTGCCCTCTCGGTGAATGAAGGGGATCAAGAGGGAGAAGAGGAGAAAGTTGGCCGCCCCTTGGTCCTCACTGGTGTGGAAGAACAGTTCCAGAATGGACGGGTCTTTGGCAAGGATGGAACAGAGCTGACTGAGCAGGACGACCAGCTTCCCCTCCACAGCAGGGGTGGTTGTTCCCGAACACGAGCTCAGCAGCATCATCAGGGGCTTCAGAATGGGCTTGTGGTGCAGCAGAGGCTGGTGCGACTGGGTGACCAGCATCTCGTACATCTTCAGCTGCTCGATTTTCGTGTCATCAGTAAATTCCCGCCGCAAGCTCCAAAGGAAGAGTTTCTCCATGATGTTCTCAGAGACCACAAATTCCAGAATCGGCCCCATGGCCGCATCCTTGGCTTGTTCTTCTATCAGCAAGAAGAGCATGTGTTCTACATAATTCTGTACAGCACTGGCCTCATCTGGAGGGATGGAGCCGTATTTTGCCTGGGTGTTCTTCAAGGGGTCGTTTTTCTCTAAGATCTTCACAACCTGTAACGAAACCAAACATTTGTCATCCGGCTGATGTGTCTCATAATGACAAAAACACACCACCACTGATGGTACCAAATCTCCACTGAAGACACAGGAGCCGTGGCCCACAACAAGAAGTATGTGAACACTGTGTTTGTCTCTCTTTTGTGAGAATAAAGAGATTTAACTATAGAAAGAAGATGTTCAAAGATGTTCATTGATAATAGCTATAATTTTTTTGCAACCTAACTGTCAAAGAAGGTAGTATGGTATTGTAAATTAAACTACATGCATTTCTGGGCCTACTATGACAAAGACTATTCAGCAAAATGAAAACTTGTAAGTGATATGGTAGATGATAAAAAGTAAGTTACTTTATATAGTTAGAGCCATCATTATCAAATATGCCACCCAAAAAAAAAATGTGAAAAAAGACTGAAAAGAAATATAAAAAAATATAGTAACCATTTCTGTGTTCAAAGTGATGACAAGGTCTTATATTTTATTCTAAACTGTCAGGAATACTGCTTTTTAATTTTAAAATACATTAAATAAGTAAGGCTACCTGGGTTCGCCAATACATAGCATTGATTTGGAGATTTCAGTAGAGGAACACAGTGTCTCAGGGGTCCTTGGCAGAACATTATCCTCTCCTGCCCTCCTTGAATGAGTACCCTCTTCAACCAAGCAAGCAACACAAGGAAGAATGAAAGGGAACTGGTGAACAAGAGACACATATCGAGCAGAATCCACCCTAACATATGGCACATGTCTGCATTTCTTTAAGCCAGAAAACGTTCTGAGATAACCAATTACAAAAAAAATCACTAACATACAGAATTTGTGTTTGGGGTAATGAAAAAAGTATTGGAAATAGTGGTGATGGTTGCATAACATTTTGAATGTAGTGAATGCCATTGAATTATGCACTTTAAAATGTTTAGCAGGACCCGGCGGTGACACAGTGGATAGAGTGTTGGCCTGGGATGCAGAAGACCCAGGTTCAAAACACCAAGGTCACTGGCTTGAGGGCAGGCTCACCAGCTTGAGTGTGGGATCATAAACATGACCTCACGGTCACTGGCTTGAGCCCAAAGGTCATTGGCTTGAAGCCTAAGGTTGCTGGCTTGAGCAAGGGGTCACTGGCTTGGCTGGAGCCCCTGGGGCAAGGCACATATGAGAAAGCAATCAATGAACAATTAAGGTTCTGCAACAAAGACTTGATGCTTCTCATTGCTCTCCCTTCCTGTCTATCTGTCCCTGTCTGTCACCTCTTCTAAAAAAAAACGGTTAAGATGGCAAACTTCATTACACATATTTTACCACCAAAGAGAAAAAGTCAATTGACTGTAAAGAAATAAATAGATCAGGTCATGGGACAGCCCTGGTGTTTCCCTCCATGACCACTGGTGGCCTGTGAATGCTTTCCACCTTGCTCTGCCATCAACACGGCTTCCAGTTTGGGATCTGGAAAGTCAAACAGTTTTGCATCTCAGCTTCCATGTAACTTTGGGACTTGGAATTTCTGTGATAATAGTCATTTATTTCCCTTAAAATGTACACACATAATCATTTTTAAACAATCAGACACTGAGGACTTTGATTCCTTTCTGCCCTTCTGAACCACGTGCTGTATGACACAGGTTCGTCCTCTGCAGTCCCCTCCCAGCCCTGTTCTGTAACATGCCGTTACATGTTCCGTGTTTAGGTTACAGAATTTTTGCAAGTCACTGGGGAAGCTGGCAAAGGCACAGGCTGTGTCAGCATGTGTGAAAGCGATAGCGGAAATTTATTTCTCAGGGAAAGGCCTTATGTTTTTCTTCTGCTGGAAACTGGACAAAGGAACCTTTATAGACCAGGCAAGTTATATCCTCATAGGATGAACAGAATTCTACAGAATCTGTCATCTCTGTCAACTTCCATCGCAAAATTAATAATGCTGTCACAAAGGGGAAAATCACCCCAACATCCCTGAGCTGACATTTTCAATGAGAAAGGCCTTCAGTTAGCAGCTACCCAGGAGGTATGTGGCTCAATGACCGCTGGCCCCAGAGTGCCCATTAGGCATCTCCTCTCCTTCACTATGCCCACTGCAGGTTGCCCCCACCCATCCCAACATCCAAGAAGCCATCCAGTATTCCTCAAAGGCCTGATAACCTCACTGGCAGAAACGGGGGTTGGGGGGAGGGGGTTGCTGGCTGACCTCCTTTCACCAAGAGCACAATACCACACTTGTCCAAAAGGGGGCTCCACCTCCACACAGCATGTTTCCAGCCCCAGGGCCCTAAATGTAAGGCCACAAACACATGAAGAACAAATTGGCTACATGCTTTGTAAATTCTAAAATTTCAAAGTTATCGCTTCTCGGTCTTTTGGCTAAGATCAAGTGTAAAATTTCAAAGTCCACCTATTAAGTTTACTTATGAGAGCTATCTATATAGCTAGGCCTCAGGGTAGAAATGTAATTATATTTCTCATGTGTGCTCAGACTGTCTAAACTGTCTAAAATTGGGACTGTTCATTATAGGTTGATAGTGGCACCGCGAATTAGCTCAATCATTCTGGAAAACAATCTGGCAATATGTACAGAAGCTACATGATTGTTCCTGCCCTTTGACTTGTTAATCCCACTTTGGGGAAAGTGACTGAAGGAAACAACCCAAACATAATTTGTTCAAAAAATTTTCACACCAATGATATTTTTAATAATGAAAAATAAAAACATTATTGACCCAAATGGTCAAAAGTAAGAGAATTATAATCAAAATGTTACATCACCATACAATAAAGCCATTAAAAATAAACACTAAGAGAATCATATAATTACTTGCAAATGTATACATGAAATAATTTAAGTTAAAAAACTAAATATTTGACAGAGGTGTATATTAAAAGTGAGACATAATATAAATAATTTTGTACTAATGTCTTTTTAAAAAGACCAAAACACTGAGTTAATAATCAATAATTGGAAATCTCATCCTCAGAAATTCCTAAGCAATAGAAATTCAGGAAAATATTCTAATACCATATGCATGCATGTAAATATTTATTATATATGTACATGTCTATATGCATGATGCATGACTATATACATGATCACAAGTTACATTTTTCTCATGAATTAATTTTCATTTATTTTATTTATTCCAATGTATTTCTTTGCACAGTTCTACATTTTTTTGCTGTGAGAAACCTCAAAAAGAAACCTGAGATTTTTATCGAGAATGCAAAGCTCCTCTCCACTACCTTCTGGGTTAATGGGCAGAGAAACATGCGAACGGTGCTATGAAAACCCACGGAGATACAAGGTCTGTTGATCATCTGGAATGGAACAGACCCACTGAGTGCCCTTGACCCATTCCCAGCTCTGGCCAGGGTGGTTTTCCTGCCTGGAAGATGGGCGTGTGACAACCAAGGCCTGTGAGTCATGGAAAACAGAATGCTCAGCAAAGTGCTGACTGCGCCTGTGTTGCCACAAGTCCTTAAGCTCTCTCCTTAGGTGTCAGGACCCGCCCACGTCACCGCCCTTTCCCTTCCAGGTAGACCCGCCCATGACCTGCTTTTACAAGTGGGCTCTGGGGCCCACACTCTGGGCCTGGTTCCTGTCCTAACAGGGAGTGCTCACAAGCTTCTTGGCTAGGGAACAACGTGCCTTAAAACGCCAAAGCACTTCTGTTCTCATGTGTCAGGTCTGCTGCAGAATGGTGTCACAGCTCTTTCAAGTTCTGTAGACTGGTTCCTGGTGTGATCAGACCTTTCCTTAAATTTTCCTTTTGTGCCCACCCAACTCCACCATTCCTGTGTCCCTGGTTTTTGCTTGTTGACTAGTCTCGCCTCTTTATGGACTCTGACATTCCAGTCCTGTGGATCCGTGATCCCACACTGCTCACAGCAGCGCCCCGGGCCTTACCCATTCTCCCACTACATCCTCTCTCTGCTACTCTCAGCCTTGCCTCAGATTTCCCAGCCCCAGCTTCTGCTCAGCTCCGTCTACTCTCAGTCTCAGGGATCCAGTTCCGGAGAAAACACAATTGAGGGGGCTGGAGGGATCCAGGTGGGGACGAGAGTAAAAGCAAGCAAAATGTTTTGCCAGCATTTCCTTTACTAAACAAGTGCACTTCGTGAGGCTGCAAATATCATTTAAGAAACTGATCCACCACTGATAAAGCCCACAGTCATTGAGCAAGTAAACCAGCAGAGATCAGAAATTACCCTGTGAACGTTTTGCTGATCATAGCCAGGCACTTGTTGAATGACAATCTTTAATAATTACAAGCTGGAATATGTGTGTGTGAATCACGAGCCCAGATCACATAGAGATGCACATGTAAATTATCACAATTCTAAAAAGAAACAAATTTTTAAAAGTCAATGGTGTGAACAATGGTATACAAAATATACTCTGACCAATCTAGCTAAATCTTAACCTAACTTCAAAGTCACTTGCCCTTAGATATGAGGATTATTGGGGCTAAATAAGATGAACAAATAGCATATTTCTTTCGTTAAGGAATATCAGCTATGCTTATTCTTAGCTGTAATAATGGCCCCCACCAGTCAATGAAAATAGGCCTGAATTTCAAATATTCACAAATTCCCAATAGAAAGCTCAAGTGCTTTCAGAATTGAAAGGTCCACATAAATCACATAATCACACCTCAAGCTAACAAATGATTATTCACAATAAACACAAATCTTTCTCAGATTAGCTTTGACTCCATTTTAACATTGTTCTGTATCTTACACACATGCATGTTATCAATAGTTGATTATTTATGCTACTTTGATTAGAGCCTAGTTATTTTAAGAAAGTCACATGAGTATAACCCATACTTCCAAATCCTCTGGAATGCTCATTTCAAGTGGCATCATGGGAAAAAAAAAAACCAAGTTACTAAATCGCATTTTCCATCACACAGAAGGGCAAGATTTAGCAATCTTAAGCCAAATTCCACTTACTGTACAAAATAACTACAGCAACAGTAAGTTTCCATCTAGTCCTTGTTCATTACTTAACAGTTAATAAAATAGTAACATGTAATCTCGCACAAATTGGTTCTTCTTAGCTCCAGTCCTGAACTCCGGAGACTTGTTTAAACCTGGGATGAACCAGGATCAAGCAAGAGTGACTTATACATGCCATACGTCCTTGGAACCAAAGATGAGACAGTCATTCCTGCACTACAGAAACGTGGTAGGAACATCAGTCAATGGAAGAACATCCTAACACTAAGTTAATTGTTTATTTTTTAATGTAGGTATTTGGGAAAGGACTTAAGAGCAGTAATCTGTGTAATCCCATTCCAGAGAACACTGTAATTGCAGCCACAGCAAGGACAGACCTCACCGAGCACAGAGTGGGAGAGCTGCAGACGTTTCACCATGTTCAACCACTCGAGAGCCAAACAGAAGCACAAGGTAGCACCTTGGCCTTTAAAGCAGCTTAGCTTTTGCTCTGTTGTACTCTCTACTTTCAGGTTTAGAGTCACTTAGCTTTTCAAGGTTTCAAAATGTTAACAAACGTCACTTTAGTAAGATACGAAGATTAATCAGAGTTCTTGAATACTTCCCAACTTCTCATCTCTCAAAGATTTTACCTCATGTCTCTCTGTCATTGAGTCTATGACAAGGCACAGACCAAAAGAATGAAGATGAACACAACCAGAGAATGAGTGTCATAGGGAACAGAATGAAATGGGCACCTCAAATCCATGTATAAGCGCTCTTCACTTGTTCAGTAGTCAGACTGCTTGGAGCTCTACACAAGACACGATACTTAAAACATATTATCTACTTTTCGTTACTGTATTAGGGGAACACATTTGATTTAATTAGCTAGACTAGATGATTCACTGTTTCTTATCCCCATCACCTTCAAGAAGAAAAAGTCTGCTAAACCTAGTAGCTTTTCTTCATCTGTCACCATTACTCTATTTAAGCTCTGAAATTTTCTTAGCTTAAAAAATTGTATAACAGCTTACGTTTGCAGACTGAGGGTGCAGAGGAGAAGCTCTGGGCTATTAACTAACTAGAAGCACAGAGAAATGGGCATTTCTAACCGATTTTTTTTTTATAACCCATCACCCCTGTTCTCCTGGCTCTTAGAGCAGACACCTATAAGTATACAGTATAACTAATACTGAGTCAATGCTTACTAGGAGAATAAGTAGAGCAAATCCCATGAAGCTTCACAAAGTACAACTGTGCCATCAACTCTAACTAGTGTAAGTGTAGTATGTGCTGTTAAGAATAACTAGCCCTGGCCGATTTGCTCAGCAGTAGAGCGTTGGCCCGGCGTGTGGAAGTCGTGGGTTTGATTCCCAGTCAGGGCACACAAGAGAAGCAGCCATCTGCTTCTCCACCTCTCCCCTCTCCTTCCTCCTTCTCTCTTTCTCTTCCACAGCCAAGGCTCCATTGGAGCAAAGTTGGCCCGGGTGCTAAGAACGGCTCTATGGCCTCCGCCTCAGGTACTATTGTAAAATGGCTCCAGCCACAATGGAGCAACACCCAGAGGAGCAGAGCATCGCCCCCTGGTGGGCATGCCGGGTGGATCCCAGTCGGGTGTATGCAGAAGTCTGTCTGACTGCCTCCCTGCTTCTAACTTTCAAAAAAATACAAAAAATAAAAAATAAAATTTTTTTTTAAATAAATAAATTTAAAAAAAAGAAGAACTAGCATGCCATTGGTTCACACAGCAATATAATTGAACAGTTTATTATATAAAAATTAAACATACACACACACACTCCTCCAGATCACTGGTTATTTAAATACATGTTCAAAGATCCTACTGGAAGCAAATTGTAAAACATTTTAATATCCATATATGTTCAAAGATGTTTTCTGAGTCGCCTAGCTTTTCTAAAGTTGTATTTCATATTCCCTGTGTTTCAGTTCAACAAGTTATTGAAATCTACAATATGCCTACAACACTTCTTGGCACTGAAGATGTAGGTAAACCACCAATGGCCTCTGATCACGAGGTGTTTATAATGAGGTTGGGAAGAAGATACTGTACTTGTAATTTTAAAAGGGTGGTTAGTCCAAGAATGAAGGAACACTCAGGATGCTCTTGGGGCATGGAGTGGGACCATAAAAGAGGGCGGGGAAGGCTTCCTGGAGCAAATGATGCCCCAGATGAGTCCTACAGGAGGAGAGGCATTGAACCGGGGGAGGGATACTCCAGGCAGAAAGAAGAGGAAGTGACTAAGGCAGAGAAATATGAAATAGCATGAGGCCACTGCCCAGGAGTGGGGGTGGCTAAGAACTCCAGGTAATTTTGTATTTCTAGAGACTAAATAAGAGATGGGGAGTGAAAGAGGCCAGGACATAACCCTGTGTGCCATTCTGGCCTGTAGCTGGGATACCACCAAAATGTCCAACTGAAGGAATGACCCAGACAGGTCTGGGTTTTAGATTTGTTGTTCTGGCCACTCAGGATGCAAGATGGCATCTCAGGTGAGAGGCAGTACAGGCCAGAGGCTACTTCCTACAGCCTGGATCCCCTAGGGCAGTGGTTGGCAAACCGGGAATCGCGAGCCACATGCGGCTTAATTAGACTGAGGATGTTTTTAGCAAAGGCCAGCTTATGAGTACCCTAATTAAGTTAATAACAATGTACTTACCTATATAGTTGTTGGGCAGATAAAATCTATTATGCTCACTTTGTTAAAGATGGCACTGCCCACATGGAAGCCCGTCACCCAGGTGATATTAATGTGTGCTGGGGGCAGGCTGTGGGCAGGCAGGATCCTT
The DNA here is from genome assembly GCF_036850995.1 of Saccopteryx leptura. NCBI lineage: Eukaryota > Metazoa > Chordata > Mammalia > Chiroptera > Emballonuridae > Saccopteryx > Saccopteryx leptura. Next base: position 219,400,137 of record NC_089503.1, on the reverse strand, counting down.
GTAGCCTGGGGCTTGGTTTTAGGACTAAGCCTTTCCCACCCTTTTTTTTTTCCTTTCTTTCTTTTCCTTTGTATTTCTCTGAAGCTGGAAACGGGGATAGACAGTCAGACAGACTCCCGCATGTGCCCAACCGGGATCCACCCGGCACGCCCACCAGGGGGCGATGATCTGCCCCTCCGGAGCGTCGCTCTGTCGCGACCAGAGCCACTCCAGAGCCTGGGGCAGAGGCCAAGGAGCCATCCCCAGCGCCCAGGCCATCCTTGCTCCAATGGAGCCTCGCTGTGGGAGGGGAAGAGAGAGACAGAGAGGAAGGAGAGGGGGAGGGTGGAGAAGCAGATGGACGCTTCTCCTGTGTGCCCTGGCCAGGAATCGAACCCAGGACTTCTGCACACCAGGCTGACGCTCTACCACTGAGCCAACCGGCCAGGGCCTTCCCACCCTTTTTGATGTGAAGTGGTGCAATCCCATCATGCCTCAGGTAAGTGACTTTGTATTAGAGCAGGAGTCCCCAAATTACGGCCCGCAGGCCACATGCGGCCCCCTGAGGCCATTTATCCAGCCCCCACCGCACTTCCAGAAGGGGCACCTCTTTCATTGGTGGTCAGTGAGAGGATCATAGTTCCCATTGAAATACTGGTCAGTTTGTTGATTTAAATTTACTCGTTCTTTATTTTAAATATTGTATTTGTTCCCGTTTTGTTTTTTTACTTTAAAATAAGATATGTGCAATGTGCACAGGGATTTGTTCATATTTTTTTTATAGTCTGGCCCTCCAACAGTCTGAGGGACAGTGAACTGGCCCCCTGTGTAAAAAGTTTGGGGACCCCTGTATTAGAGACTTCCCTATTTTGTAAATTGGATTAAAGGTTTGGATTTTCTATACTATATATAAAGTGGGGCAGACAAGGAGCTTGCTCTCTCGGTTCCTGAGATTAGCATTAGAGGAGAGAGCAGACAGGAGAGCAGAGAAGGCCACATGGAGGGGGACAGGAGAAGCAGCCAAGATGGCAGAGTGTTGAAGGAGAAGCCAGTTTGTGCATGGAGAAGGAGATGGGGAACAGAGGTGAATAAGACTGGTGAGCTAGAAACCTTTGATTCTAGGAAACTCAGATAAGTCAGTAGCTTTGTGAGCACTGAATGAGTGGGTTTTGGAGCCCAGTGTGTGTTTTTACTTCCCCACTGGGTGCAAACTAGGATTAAAGCTAATGGACCACCAGTTCTTGGCTCCATTGTTTCATTACTGTCTGTCCGAATCCAATGTGAACCTGCATGGGCCAGCTGCTGTGATGGTGGCCCTGGCTACTGGCTTTACAATAGTTTAAGTTTAAAATCTTGGCTCTCAAAAGAAATTTCAATCCTTGTGCTGTTGATATTTGCTTCTGTTGACTAATGAGTTTGCCGACCACTGCCCTAGGGCACTGTTAGGGAGGCAATTATTCCTGAATGTCCACTATGGAACAAATCTGGGGATGCCCAGAGATCAGTTTGGAAACTGGACCCAGGGAACAGTTTGGAAACTCGAGTGTGTAGCTGGGCCACTCAAGGTCTCTCTCCTAGAGACACCTCCCCCTCCCCCAGCTCCAACACATACTGCCTGGGATGATGGTTGGTTATATAACTAGCTGTCCCTGACACACTGCAAGTTGTAGGCGGGCACGCAGATATTCCACACCCTACCCCACTCCACCCCCATCAAAGAATGTTTTTCAACTCAAGGTCTGGAAAAGAAGCTATTAGTAAGCAGTAGAACAGAACCTGTCAAACATATGCTAATTGTGCTGATTTTGTACTGATGTGTACTAACAAACAGAAGCACTTAACTCTGGATAAAAAAGTGCTGCACTGTTGGCTAATGAAGCACTTCAGAAAATAAAATGTTGTCACCCAGCTCTGTCTCTGCCACATCTTACCAGCCTTACAGGTTTGCTTGGGTTGCCTCAGGGGAACCCAGGGGCTACAGTCACGCTAGTCATAGAAGTTTATGTCAGATTTTAGCTCATTTCCCAGTCCTCTCCAACTGCTCTGCCTCCACAAAAAAAGTGCTGTCTGAAACTCCAAAACAATAAATAAATAACACCTATTCCTATCAACTGAAGGTCTTATTTCTTACCGCACACCGAGTCTCACATCTCCTCCTTGCCCTGGCTTTCTCACTTTATTTTTTACCATTCAAAAAAAAAGCCAAAGCTGGCCTTGGCCAGTGGCTCAGTGGTAGAGTGTCGACCTAGCATATGGAATCTCAAGTTTGATTCCCAGGTAAGGGCACACAGGGGAAGTAACCATCTGCTTCTTTCCCCCCTCCTCCCCCTTCTCCCTCTTTCTTCTCCTGCAGCCATGACTCGATTGATTCAAGCAGATTGGCCCTGGGTGCTGAGGATGGCTCTGTGGAGCCTCCACTTCAGGCACTAAAAATAGCTCGGTTGTGAGCGTGGGCCCCAGATGAACTGAGCATCAGCTCCAGATAGGGGTCATCAAGTAGATCCTGGTTGGGGCACATGTAAGAGTCTGTCTCTCTATATCCTCTCCTCTTACTTAAATAAACATAAATTTTTAAGACAAAGCTGAGAATGTTTCCAATATCCCTTTCCTAAAATTTTTTTTACCTTTCTGTCATCAAGAACTTCCTTTCCCTCAGTCATGCTAGCAAAATCTTACTTCCTCTCCAGTTCCATTCATAATAGTCCTATTCCTTGACTTAATTCCTGTAATCATTAGTATTTACTCTAGAGTAATGTATCACACATTGGCATCCAAATTAACTTTTATCTTCTTTAAAAGCCCAGACCACATATACACCATGGTATATTATTCAGCTAGGAGAAATGGTGACATCGGATCACTTATAGAGGAATGGTGGAGTCTTGGTAGCATTGTGCAGGGTGAAATAAGCGAATCAGAAAAAAACAGGAACTGCAGGATTCCATACATTGATGGGACATAAAAGCGAGACTAAGAGGCATGGATAGGAGTGTGGTGGCTATGGGGGTGGGGGGAGGGAAGGAGGGGGAGGGGGAGGGGGAGGGGTACAGAGAGAACTGGATAGAGGGTGGCGGAGGATGATCTCTCTTTGGGTAATGGGTATGCAACAGAACTAAATGACAAGATAACCTGGAAATGTTTTCTTTGAATGTATGTACCCTGATTTATTGATGTCACCCCATTAAAATAAAAATTTATTTATTAAAAAAAAAAAAAAAAAAAAAAGCCCAGACCAAGGTTTTTACATTCCTGTGTCCCATCTATGATGCCTACAGTAATAAATCTGAAGTGTTTGTGAACTCAGTAAATCTCCATTTAACAATAATCACTTTGATACTCACATGTTGGTCAAATAAGTTTGTAAATATGATATATATGTTTGCTCGCTTATACTTTGCATTGGGTGTGGGGGACAGGCTGTAAGCAGGCAGGGTCATTATAGCCTAAGGCAGGGGTAGTCAACCTTTTTATACCTACTGCTTTTGTATCTCTGTTAGTAGTAAAATTTTCTAATCGTCCACCGGTTCCACAGTAATGGTGATTTATAAAGTGGGGAAGTAACTTTACTTTATAAAATTTATAAAGCAGAGTTACAGCAAGTTAAAGCATATAATAATAATTACTTACCAAGTACTTCATGTTGGATTTTTGCTGTTTGTCAGAATAAATCTTTATAAAACAACTTACTATAGTTAAATCTATCTTTTTATTTATACTGTGGTTGCTCCACTACCGCCCACCATGAAAGCTGGAACGCCCACTGGTGGGCAGTAGGGACCAGGTTGACTACCACTGGCCTAAGGCTTAGTTTTATAACCTTTCCCACCCTGAGTGACTTTGTATCAGAGACTTCCTTGTTTGTATATTGGATTAAAGGTTTTGATCTCTACACTATAAAATGGGGCAGAAGAGCCCATGCTGGAGGAGAGCAGAGAAAGGCCACATAGAGGAAAGGAGAAGCAGCCAAGATGGTGGAGTGCTGAAGGAGAAGCCAGTTTGTGCAGAGTTTGTGCAGAGAGAAGGAGATGGGGAACAGAGGTGAATAAGGCTAGTGTGGTAGAAACCTTTGATTCTAAGAAACTCGGATAAGTCAGTGGCTTTGGGAGCCCTGAATGGAAAGGGAAGTGTTTTCCCACTGTGTGTATTTCTTGCCCGCTGGGTGCAAGCTAGGATTAAAGCTAATGGCCCACCAGTTTTTGACTCCATTATTTCATTATCATCTGTCCAAATCAAATGTGAACCTGCACGGGCAGGTGGCTGTGATGGTGGCCGCAGCTACTGGCCTTACATCACGTAAATTTTTTCAACCACCATTTTTATTCATAAAGATAACAGAAAGGCCCTCAATAGCCTGTGGTAGTAGACAGAAACTGAGGACAGAACAGATTGATGGAAAAGTCAAGGCTATATAGGTAAGAAACTTGACCAAAGCTAAATAAGTGGCTGAAACAACAAGACCAAGAGTGTCCCCACTTTACGAAAGAAGTGTTTACTAACTAGACACCATTCTCTCTAACAAAGCTATCCTTACCCTCAACTCAATATTTCTCTGCACCAAACGGGGTGCTATGCTTCAGATTATCCAAGATGTCGACTAAATGCTGTCATTCATATTAGACATGGAAATGAATAATGTGATTTTGGAACCAATATTTACTCCTTCATCAATGTCAAAAGAGTGTCTACCCCTTCCTGAATTAAGACATGCTAACAGCACTCCAAGAACTTTGGAGAGAGCTTGCCCAGGACACCACGTAAAAGGCAAATGATCCATGTAAATAGACTCAGGAGGCTGATGATATGTCACGTCCTTGAAGAGGGGTACAGAATACCAAGTGGGTCACACCACAGATATCCCAGCAGGAATGACTACAGCCAAAGGGACTATACATGAACAAGGAAACAAAACAGGGCCCAGAGCAAGGAATACATATTAGAATCATCAGACTCTTCAGCCACATGAAATGACAGAGGTTGCAAATGTTCTCAGTATAAAACATCTGACTCTGCACTCCTACAAGTTGAAAAATTAAGGACAAATAATTAAATTAATAAATGTATATACCAATATACAAGTATATTATGTACCTTATAAACACAAAATAGAACATTTTAAATAGGCCTTCTAAAATATTCTTCCCACATGCAATAGCCTATTGGGTATGTCCCTTAGTGTTGACCACCCCACTTGGGAGCTAGCATTCTAAAATACTTTCAAGAGTACAAAGCCAAAGGTCATTACTCTATTGCCTAGAAAATTCCTGAATTATTTTCTTCTCTTTGCTAAAGCAGATATGTCCTTAATAGCCAGAAAAAAAAATACCCCATTAAGATTTGATTGGTAGGCCCTCAGGGTGTGTGGATGTCCCAGGTTCAATTCCCAGTCTGGGCACACAAGAGAAGTGCCCATCTGCTTCTCCACCCCTCCCCCTCTCCTTTCTCTCTCTCTTCTCCTCTCCTCCTACAGCCATGGCTTGATTAGAGCAAGCTGGCCCTGGGCGGTGAGGATGGCTCCATGGCCTCCACCTCAGGCGCTAAGACGAGTTTGGTTGCTGAGCAAGAGAGTAATGCCCCAGATGGGCAGAGTATCGCCCTCTAGTGGGCTTGCTTGGAGTCTGGTTCTGTCTCTCCTCCTCTCACTTAAAAAAAAAGGATTAGAATGGTAAAAAGTCAGAGATGGGAAAAAGTTTTGGAAGCTTTGTATTGGATAGTGACAAGAAGCTACAACGTGTAAATGACCCAGAAGCAGAATTGATTTTGTTTTTGATCTAAACTGTGTTCCCTATAATTGCACTGATTTACAGGCTCACAGCTTTAAGCTATGTGCTGTTTCTGGCCACAGGAGGAAACTGGGTAGTCATTAAAAAACTGTCACATAAATAGCCACTTACCAGCTCACCTGGGGAGTGTAATGTTGGACAAGTAGTGAAGAGTGCCAATTTTATCTGTTTTACTCCTTGTAACCTCCCTGAAGAAAGGGGTAAGCTAGTAAATTTTTTGAACATTCAATCCCTAATTATCCATACAAGCAGATCAGAGAAGAATCACAGAGAAGTCAGAGTGAATAATAAAAAAAATTTTTTTATAATCAGCTTTATAATGAATTCAGACACTACCCGGCATCTACTGTTCTTAAATTACACCGGACCACAACGCCCCAAAATGGCAAAACACAGAGATCAAGGGACCAACATCTAAGTACTTGCTTGAAAACTCACTAGGAATATAACCTCGAGCAAGTTACTTAACCTCTATAATTTTCCATTCCCTCATCTGTAAAATGAGGAAGCTAATACTAACTGCCTTATGGGTTTGCGGAGAAGATTAAAGGATATAAGGCATTTGAAGCAATCAGTACAACCCTTGGTAACTATCTAATAAATGTGAGCTTCAGGATTGTTAGAGAGTAAGGTCTGGGTGGAAATCAGCAGGGAGGAGGGAAGACGGGGGATGCAAACACAGTCAAGTATGCTGTAAGTGATGGCAAATTCACGGCAAGGCCGAATGCTGTTCTTCTAAAAACATTTCAGAGACATACACGTTCCCCAATGTACCTATTCTAGGAAAGCAAGAAAAGAAAGCTGCTTTCTTCCTATCTTGAAGGGGTTTTCCTCCCTGTTTCTGGAAGCCCAGTTATCTGTCACAGAGCTAGGAAACCCTGGTTCAGTGTGATGGAGGCCTCTAGACCAGCAGAGAAGATGGAACTCATACATTACCTGCGCCCAGTGGTTTTTAAATACAATCATGCATGTTTCTGGGTCAACTCCATGCAGGCTCACAGCCTGTGGGAGTTTGCTTTCAGTCGTAACCGATGACATCATAAACCTTCATAAATCAATGCTTCTAAGTCATATTTAATTTTCATGAAAATTTCGTAAGCAGTCACTAACTTTCAAGTATCACATTAGAAATGTAACTTCTTCACATTTCATTGTCACCTTCCAAAACCTGTAATGACAACAAAAAATGCATCTCATTATGTTCATATATTGAACAGGACACTGACTACTAACTATATTTAAATCAAAGCATAGACATTCTCAACGTCCAACAAAATATCTACAAAACAGACACTTCTACTCAATATAAAAGCTTTCCTATTTTCTCTCACCTTGCTACTAAAAATATAAAAGTAATGATACTACCAAAGGTATATGCATAAATTAAGCAATTATTGGGTTTATTCTCTGCACTACCACCAACTATAACCCCCTAGATTATGATTCTAAATTATTGAAATCTAGTTTCTATAATCAAGCAAGAAACTATGATGCCAATGTCTGTGGAGTTTAAAAACATCCAGAAACAGAAAAACTATTAGTTAATAGTAATAGAAATAAATGGCTTGTTGGAACTTGGGGTAAATAGTAAAACAGTACCCAGACTCCTGGGCCCAATGTTATTAAATTATTTTTTAAATCAAAGACTGTCACTGAGATAAGAAACCTCCTTTTACTAAGAGGCTTAAAAGGCATTTTATGATTTAGGCCAAGCCTTCAAAGAGATTTTGTAAATATGATTTTTATACTTGTGTGTGATTTATACCAGCTCAAGATGGCCGATTGCATTCCTGCTCAGGAAGGGCTGTGATACTGTAAATGGAGAGGTTTTCCTACTGGAAGGTTTTGAGAGGAAGGAGGAAGAGACTCGGACCCCCTCCCTTCCCCACACCTGTGAGGAAGAAGGTAAACAGCCAGGAATTTGGGGGGGGTGTCTGAGTAGCCCTTTCCTCTCCCCTTTCTTTCTCCTTAACTGGAGATTTATAAAGGCTTATCCTCTGACATCATCTAGCCCCTCCCATCCTGAAATCGTGTGACTGACGTGTGTACCTCTAGACAAAGGAATCATGAGACACATGTATGTGAACTTGTGTTCTGTGAAGGGTATATAAGATGTAAGAGAACTAATTTCGGGGAGCATGTGTCTTTGGAGCCACAGGTCCCGCATGCTTCACCAGCTTTAATAAATTCTTTTCCTCTTACAGTTATCTGGGTGTCAATCCTCCATTGGGTTGCTTTACTGCTACATCATAATAGAACTGAAAGCATTCTCGGTCATATTGTGGCTACAAACTAAGGGAAGGTTCCTAGATTTTCTGAAAAATAAAGAGAATTCCACACAACTCTGACAAATCAGAGACAGAAATGATCCATCAAAAACAAGACAGTGTACACTTACAAATAAAAAATGGACTGTGGGGATAAGATGTGAAGAAAGTCTGACTACAACATAGTCCCAGTAGGGAGGAGAAAAGACACAGGGTCACAGTGTGAACAGTGGATACAAGAATGGTGCTCACTCTTCAGCAAGAGAACTAACACAGGGTGCTATCTCACCAGCTTGAACAGCCCACAAAAGGACTGACTGGGTACCATTCAAAATATTATTTCCTTTTTTTTTTTTTTAGTGTACAGATCGGAGAGAGATCAGAGAAAAATAATTACACTGCAATTATCAGAGCACTGGAAAACAAAATTTATGATAAAATTTCCATACGTATAGTACCAAAAGAAAAATAAAAACAGCTATTTTCAACTGATGGATGTGAAGGGTTATTACAAGGAGAGCACTGACCAGCTGTACCTACAAATGACACAGTGTAAGAAAGAAAGCTCAGGGTGATGATTCAGGTGAAATGTAAGGATCAGGTTCTTTGTGGGAAGTAGAAGTAAACACTGGAAACTAGTTAAGGAATAGTCAAAGCGAGTGTTTCTGCTGGGGGTGGGTGGCTAACCATTCATCATTAAAGGATCTTTCAAAATATAATGTTAGGACAGGTTCAAAACCCCAAGGTTGCAGGCTTGAGCACGGGCTCATCATTGGCTTGAGCGCAGGGTCACTGGCTTGAGCATGAGATCATAAACATGACCCCAAAGTCGCTGGCAAGGGGTCACTCGCTCTGCTGTAGCCCCTGGCCAAGACACATATGAGAAAGCAATCCACGAACAACTAAGGAGCCACAATGAAGAATTGATGCTTCTCATCTCTCTCCCTTCCTGTCTGTCTGTCCCTGTCTGTCCCTCTCTCTGTCTCTGTAAAAAAAAAAAAAAAAGAATGTTAGGACATAAGGACAGAAAACTTGCAAGAATTAATAATTCTGAAGAAACTTTTTTTTTTAGGAGAATGAAAGAGGATCAAAGTATATAAAAAGAGGAAGGTTTAGAAGTGCACACAGGATGGACCAAAGGAAAACAGCTGTATCTTCTATGACTATTTTTTAGTATTTAAATTGGTAAATTTCCCCAATACATAACTGCTAATAAGACAAAGTTGTTGTTCGCAATAAAACGCTGTTCACTGCCAACCATAGCCCTTTGACACTGAGAGGCACGTTCTTTTTACTTGGGCCCAACTAGTGTTTTAAAAATTAAGAGTGGCTTCCCCAAGATGGCAGGGTATGTGTTCCTGGACCCCAGTCCCCACGGTCCCCACCACTGCCTGTGACCCCACTGCCAGCCTCTTCCCCTCATTTTGGTGACCAGATTAGCCCATATAGATAACATTTCAGCATGCAGCTTTAAGTGATTAGAAACAGAACAAGTTCTGACTCAACGTTCTCACTGTCCTAAACAGAATGTTGCCATAAAAACTGTCCGGGTCTTTGATTCAGATGATGTAAGGATAATAATAAGGAAAATCAGAACATTCTGGTTCGTCCCAGAAGCTGAAAAACTATAAGACTCCTTGAGACCCCTTCCGGCTCCAGGATTCTCAGGTTCCTCTTCAAAGCTTTGAGGGGAGCACACACCGTGCCAACGCCTCTAAATCAGCATCAGACACGTGCTCTCTCAGATCCCTGAAGGTAGTTCACAGAGGGCCTTTACATGCAACCTTTCAGGGAGTGAGACTGCGTTCCACACAAGATAAATATCTGAGTTCAGGCCATACATCTACAAGTTCGTTTAGATCAGTGGGAGTCAACCTGGTCCCTACCACCCACTAGTGGGCGTTCCAGCATTCATGGTGGGCGGTAATGGAGCAACCAAAGTATAAATAAAAAGATAGATTTAACTATAGTAAGTTGTTTTATAAAGATTTATTCTGCCAAACAGTGAAAATCCAACATAAAGTACTTGGTAAGTAATTATTATTATATGCTTTAACTTGCTGTAACTCTGCTTTATAAATTTTATAAAGTAAAGTTACTTCCCTACTTTATAAATCACCATTACTGTGGAACTGGTGGGCGGTTAGAAAATTTTACTACTAACAGAGATACAAAAGTGGGCGGTAGGTATATAAAAAGGTTGACTAGCCCTGGTTTAGATGAAAACAGAATGTAAATCTGTCAATTCCCCGTCCCATGTTCCTTCGAGAAAAACATATGCTCCTCTCTCCGGCCTAGACTCCCTGGCCCGAGTCCCCTAAGTAATCTGGATCTTCCCTGAGAAAAGCGCATCCCACTTGGTTGAAGCTCATCTGATCATACTTTTGATGCCTGAAGAATCTCAACATGTCAGGAATACAGAAACCACAACTCCAAGAAAATGTGGCAGAGAAGGGAGGTGTGTCAGGCACGTCAAACAAGTTACATCTGAGAACAAAACGCTATGCCAGAGATCCTATAAATGAAAACACCCCCGAACACCCCAAGACCAAAGAGCTGAAATTTCCACCCTTTCTCTCGTATCCCTGTGTTAGGGAGTCAAAGCGCAGGCAGGTCCCAGGGCCACGTGAAACTGAAGCAAGAGACAGTGCCATGTTTATGAGGGATGTCTAAGGACACATTCCTCAAGCACTAAGGTTTTCAATAGATTTAGGCCTTTGCCTGTTATCAGAATTTATTTTTTTTCCCTTTTCTTTGCATTTGTCAATTCGAGGTTTTTTACTGAGTTCTCAGATCACGGCTAAAAAGTCTCAGGTGAAAAATAGAGAAGGACATAACTAAGCAAAAAGCTGTCCGCAGGTAGAGACTGCAGTCTCCTGGCGCTGTGTCACGAATGTGGCGGTGCTGGACGGTCCCCTTTCTTGCCCTTGTTCCCTCTTCAGCCTCAGGCATCTGAAGCTGGGAATGTCGGCTGCTCCTGGCACATACTCAGCCTGTTCTTCCCATGAATACGCACATGCACATCAACCCCAGTTTCAGGCCTAAGAGAGCGCTCTATAAACCATCAAGACCCGAACAAGTGGTTTTTTTTTTTCTTTCTTCACACAAACTAACACCAAAAAATACCCAAAGGGCTCTCTTTCCAACAGTGGTTGCATGCGATTTTGTGGCACAGCTGTTGAGTTTTCTAGCAGGCTGGTGGGGCGGGGGGAAAAGGAGCTATCAAAATACATACATAACAACCTAATATATCAGCACACATTCTATACTGAAAAGACAGAACTGACTATATTATTTGCAAAGATACTACTGGTAGTCAATTTATACATTTCAATAATATACATTAAAAATATTTTCTATCAATTAAGGAAAGAAAAATGCTATTAAGTTATTGTTGGAGACAGAGATAACCGACATAAAAAGTGTATGTATTTTTATTTGTCCTTTTTGGAAAGTATATGAGATCTTTTATCTGGCTATGAAAAAAGCATAAGCACATGCTTCCACACCACAGAATTCTAAAATACACCATATGGTCATAAAAGCTGAGATTCTAGTCATCTAGATCGCACCACTTGCCAATGTAAAAATTCCTTCAACCTCATTGCCAAATAAACAGATATCTCATTTCAGACTCTTTCAAAATCTACAATACTTAGGAGAGCTATAAATGTGTCAAAATTACATTTTTTCCTGAAATATATTTCCTGAATGACTATATGTTAATATATCTCTCTTCCACCATCAAACTGAAATTACAATGTAAACATTTTGGCATTTAATTCTATATTACCTCATACCATCCTTCAATTATTTTATCTGCTTCAATACAATATCCTCTAAAAACAAATGATAAAACATCCCTTAAGGGAAAGAAATGGATGGCCACCTTAAGGGGAGACAGATCCAAGAGAACATTCTGGTTGAGGAAAAAGTGATCATATTTGTAGGCCTAACGGGAAAGAAACAAAGAACATGGAGAATTCGAAAGAGTAAAAAGAAAGGATTTGATGGAGCAAGAGAAGAAAGGTGAGGTAAAGGGCCCAGGGAAGGGGGTGCCTAGAGATAACAGGGCAGCAAAGGCAAGTCTAGACCTTGATGGAGAGAGGGCAGGCTCCCTTCCTACCTGCCTGATGTGTCTCTGGTTGGTTCGTGAAATGGTTAGAGAGTTGGAGCAAATTTAAAGTTGAGGCAAAAGTCTAAGAGTTTTTAGCTCGGTTTGCTAAGCATGGAAGTCAGAAAACTTCAAGTCCCCACTTGGAGACTTGAGCTTGGAACTGGGGGTAAAGGCCTCAACACTCTGTTTCAGCTCAAATCAGCTGTGTCATCTTCAGTAAAAAATGAGGCTCTTGTTTTGGAAACACACTGAGGTGAGTAGTTAGAATTAACTGATTATTTCTTAGGGCTCTTCCAGCTCAAAAAGTTGTTATTTTGTGTACTTTATTGGGAGTGTGATACTAACTGGGAAGAGGTAATCAGATAACCACTGAAGAAGAGCAATGGCCATTGTACAAAAATCTTTGTAAGGATTCTAGTTATAAATGGAAATCTATTGGTATTCTTTTTTCCAATTGAAGCATATTTCACTTAAGGAATCCAAAGCACAGAAATCAACCATATGAAATATACAAACTAACCAACCAAATTCGTGGTTGGTTGGTTGGTTTCTTGACAAACCAACTGTCAATATAAAATCTCATTGCTTTAGAATGCAACTGTCAATATAAAATCTCATTGCTTTAGAATGCACTTTGGGATGCCCCGAACTGGCTGCTGCTACTAAACACATAAAAAGTAGATGACTGGAAAAAATGCTTATCATGTAAAATGGTACCCAGGGCTGAAGACTCCTTAAATATTGGGCACACCTCAAAGAAGGAACCTCGTGCCCTCAATTATAACTAATAGCAGTGAGGGGAATTCATGTTGGGTCACTCCTCAGACAACCTTGACTTAGAATCCAATAAAATCCTATTAAACCTAAATCCTCCCCGTGCTCTAATCCTCTGGCCCAGTTTCCTTTCCTCTCTCCCGTCCTCTCTCCATCCTATCACCTGGCCAGGCTGGGCTGTGGAAGAGAAAGCCTGACTCTCCCAGACCTTGTCCCAAGCTTCCCTCAACTTGCCACAGAGTGTGACTCTGGCTCCTCCACTGTTCAGCATCTGTCATTTCAGTAAAGCACTATCTTGTTGTGTTCCATCAAGTTGTATAAAACCAGTTAATTCACAGTAAAACTTTTCAAGAATTTCAAGTACACAAACAAAATTCTTTCGATACATATATTCCAAATGGTTTCAGGCATTGATAAAGGCATACTTCAAAAATGGTCACAAGATTAAGAAAAACTGTTAAATGCCCTGAAATAATTCCACCACGTTTCACATCTTAATTTCACTAGAACAGGCTGCCAAGTAGGTCATACCCAAGTACCATGCAACTGACTGATAAACAGAATAAGTGGAAGAGAAAAATTGAAGTTAATATTCAAATTCATACCTGAAGTTTGTTTGGGGACTTAATTTTTAATGTTATTTAAGAAACTAAACCCCTGCTGGCAAGGATTTGAAATGTACAGATTACAGCTTTTTGAAAATCACAGCTAGTGCTGAGACATCGGCTCCGAAGAGACCAAACAGAAAAGTTTCTTCTACACATGGGGAGATGTGTTAAAACATGAAAACTGGATCATTTTGGGGGAAAGTCTCCCCAACAACTCAATCAATCAATACAGCATGACCAACATGTCATAGTCATTTCTTCTGGCAAAGTAGGCGCCTCTGGGAAGTTATGCTGTTCAATTCAACACCTGTTTATATACCTGTATCAAACAGAATTAGTTTCCTACCAGCAGTCTTGCAAATGCCTTCATGTGAGAATGTTCATATATGCAACCTGAAGTGTAATCAAGATAGTGTGATGATTAGCTTTTGGAATAACCACACAAAAAAACTTCCTTTTCAAAAATGTCTTTCATCCATGCACAGCATTAAGATGTGCTAAGTACACTGAGTCAAGTAACAAAATTCTATGAGTCTCATAAACTGTGGGCATATTTTTCTAAAGAGAGGTGGCTATTGTTTTCAACCAATTCTAAAACAGGTCCATGGATTGTCCCCTCCCCCCCTTCAAAAAAGTTTAAAAGCCACTTTAAAGATGCATTCTTGGTAAAATCATGAAGAGACCCAATACAGAGGCAAACAGCTCAAATCCGGAAGGTGTTACTGAAGAGACAGTTGTGGGGCCTTTGTGACTTAAGCGATTACAAAGAGTTCTGTTTCAGGAGCTTGGGGCTTGTTCCAGTCTATCAGGAATCACACTCTTGAATAATAATCAGTTCAGGCCTTGGTACCTTACAAATTTCATGGCTGGCTAAGCACGTCCACTCCTACCCAAAGCACAGCAAGGTGACTTGTCAGAGGTAAAAAGTGATTAGCATTTATAATAATTTAGTAACATGGTTTTTAGTGTGTCCTACGAGCATGTCAGAAAGGGAGCAAAGTGCCGGAGCTGGAGCTAACTGACCAATGTCGCCTGCCTTCAGGTAGGGGGACGACAGTAGCACTTATGTGGTAACCTAAGGCTACAAAATTCTAATTTCACATTTAATGTTTATAACCAGAAAAATAATGCAAGACTTCCTTACACATGAATATCTTAATCCCCCTCACAAACGGTACTATGATTTACAAGACCATGTTTTCTCATCCATGAGTAGGTAAAAGTTTCTAGAGGTACACAATAAAAACCCAGTGGTTTTAACTAGGTTACCATTCATATATGTTATTGCCATGATCAGTTTATCATCAAGACAAGACACCATATGGATAAAAATCAAAAGCAAGACCTTCTAAAAGCACTGAAAATTTTCGGAATTAGAAGCAAAGAAAATTTTAACTGAAAGTCCCTCCTTCTTGAGCAATACTGCATGGGGCTCAGGAGTACACAGTTGAGATCCAGACTTACACACACCACGAGGTGACATGTGGAAGTAAAAATGGGTGCATCTCATGCACCTTGGGTGAGCATAACTGGTCTTCCACCTACACAATTCAGTTTGATCATCAAAACCACTTCTTTGCGTTTATCTTACAAATACATTTTCACCTTACAAAATGGCATATGGAAGAATAGTAAGAGTTGATGCCTACTGAGCACTTCTCTGTGCCAGGGACTGTTCTAAGTCCACTACACCATTAGCTCTTTACATCTGTAAACTGTATTACCTTGTTTCACGGAGAAAGAGACTGGGCACAGAGCAGGAGAGGATCTGGTCTAATCAAGGTCACACAGATATGCTGGGGTCTGACCCAGACACAGTGCCTCGACCACTAGTTCCTGGTCAAGTAGAGTGATGCCCTTTGTAGAACTGCTTAGATAGTAAACAACTGGAAAGATCCTAAGATCTATCAGCAATGGTCTGGTTATATAAGTGAGGGTACATCTATATAATGGAATACTATGTCACAATTTATTTTTTTTAAAAAGGACACAGCTCTAAATGTACAGATGTGGAAAAGCTTCCAGGCTCTGTACAGAAGAGTAAATAATAGTATGCCACCATTGTGTAACAAATAAAAAGTAATGTGTTACTCGAGATGTTTGTAAATGCACAGATAATCTGTGAAAATGCACAGACCTCTAAGGTGGCTGCCCCAACAGAGGGACACTGGTGGCTAGGGACAGGGGAGGCAGGGACGCTTGCTTTCACCTTGCACCCTTCTTCGTTTCTTGAATTTGGTACCATGTTTCTGTACTAGTTAGCAATTAAAGTGTCCCTGAAGTCTCTTCTTCATCTTAACATGAAAGGGGTCTGCCCAATGATGACAGCCTGATGGGTATGCGTAGGGATGAGAGTATCTTAACATGCGACTTGAATCAATTACAATGACACAGACTGTTAGAAGATATTTAATAGAAAACACATAAAGAAAAACCAACTCCATCTATAGTTATATGAGTTTTTTACCTTCTAATACAATATATATGGATGAAAATGACATTAGGAAAAAGAATTCAGAAGGATGGTGGTGTTAGTTTTAAGGACTATGTCTTGCCCTGGCCGGTTGGCTCAGCGGTAGAGCGTCAGCCTGGTGTGCAGGAGTCCCGGGTTCGATTCCCAGCCAGGGCACACAGGAGGGGCATCCATCTGCTTCTCCACCCCTCCCCCTCTCCTTCCTCTCTGTCTCTCTCTTCCCCTCCCGCAGCCGAGGCTCCATTGGAGCAAAGATGGCCCGGGCGCTGGGGATGGCTCTGTGGCCTCTGCCTCAGGTGCTAGAATGGCTCTGGATGCAACAAAGTGACGCCCCAGAGGGGCAGAACATCGCCCCCTGGTGGGCATGCCGGGTGGATCCTGGTCAGGAGCATGCGGGAGTCTGTCTGACTGCCATCTCGTTTCCAGCTTCGGAAAAATGAAAAAAAAAAAAAAAAAAAAAAAAAAAAGGAGCATGTCTTTAATGTTTATTTTAATATTATTGGGCAATAATACCTACTGGATTAAATTTAAGCAGTTTACCTTCAGCTTACGAGGTTCATAGCTCTAGGAATTTAGAAACATTATGTTCTGCCAAAATATTTTTCAGTCTATTCAGGTCCTCTGACTATTTTAAAATCAGATATTTTCATGTTAAGTTGTATGTTTTTTTATATATTTTTTTTGTATTAACCCTTTATCAGATACATCATTTGCAAATATCTTCTCCCACTCAGTTGGTTGCCTTTTCATTTTGTTGATGGTTTCCTTCGCTGTGCAAAGAGCTTTTTAGTTTGATTTGATCCCATTTGTTTATTTTTGCTTTTGTTGCCCTTGCCTGAGGAGACATACGCAAAAAAATACTTCTAAGACCAACGTCACAGAGTTTACCGCCTATGTTTTCTGCTAGGAGTTTTATGGTTTCTGATCTTGCATTTAAATGTTTAATCCATTTTGAGTTCATTTTTGTATATGGTGTAAGAAAGTAGTCTAGTTTCTTTCTTTCTTTTTTTTTTTTTTTGTATGTAACTGTCCAGTTTTCCCAATACCATTTACTAAAGAGATTATTTTTTCCCATTTATATTCTTGCCTCCTTTGTTGTAGATTAGTTGCCCATATAGGCATGGGTTTATTTCTGGGCTCTATTCTGTCCCATTGATCTATGAGTCTGCTTTTGTGCCAGTACCACATTGTTTTGATTACTAGCTTTGTCTAGATCAGTGGTTCTCCAAATGTAGTTAAGGAACCCTGGAGTTTCCAAGGGACCTCAAGTTTCTCAGTAATTTTAAAGAACTTCTCCAAAACACAACATCAAAGCAAATATAGCTCACTGTGAAGATTTCTCATATCCTAAAAAAGCTCCCAGCATTGTGATTTACTGTAGTTATACTTGGGCAGCTTCCCCGCTTCTCACTACAACCTTTCAAATTATTTAGCTTCTTAAAATAGGATTATTTTCT